>NC_079155.1:1247500-2447500 GCF_947563725.1 Argiope bruennichi
GTCATGTTGAGCATTTTTTGCTTTAAAATATAATGTTACTGTGCTTTGTTTTTCTGATTTGCATAAACCGCATCGGTATGATGGATCGGTATGATATCGGTATATTTTGTAATGGAAATTACAAAATCCAAAGGCTCTCTGAACATATTCCGACAAACCGCAATTTTTTTTCGAGCATTACTTTTTTATTATGATTTTTTGAAGTTTGCACGAATTTATGCCGCACTCGGTATATATATATATATATATATATATATATATATATATATATATATATAAGGTGATTCAAATTAAAATATCCCTGTTTGGGACTCCCTGGCAGGAGAACAAGTCGACGTCGTGCCTTTATATTTGGAGGATATGCATTTCAGGCCATGAGAAAACTATCGGTGCAATGAAACAATTACTTCAAAAATAGGCCGCTAGGGGAAATGTGGTGCTGCGATCAATTTAAGGTAATGAATATGAAACATACACCAACAATAAGGAACACTATACAAGGTATCTGTAATAAAATCCATTATTGCATTACTAACGTACAAATTTCTCTAGCTAGATGAAAATTCGAATAGCCGACATTGCGAACTGCGCTGGAGATCAAAATTTGCGTAATAGGCGAACAAATAGTCGTTCGTAATTGATAAAAAGCTGGGCGCACAGGTTCCGAACATTTTTAGACCATGACGATAGTTCCCTATTTGCCGGAGTTTGTGCTGCTACTAAAGTTACTTTACCAAAACAGCATTGACGCTGCCAAACACTTCGTTTATACCGTGGGCAGAAATATTTGCGTATGGTTCCAATAACACATAGCGTTCTGCGGCGAATGTCAAAAGTTTCGAGGAAACGAGCAGCTTTACTGTTAAAGTAGACCGTGGACATAAAACACGGATGCCGCAGGTAATTGAAGATATAACAACCTCTGATGTTGAGCAAACCAATTCGATCACAGGGGGGAGATCTGGTGATCGCACCGTATCAAGGCAACTGGAATTGCCATATACTACAGTTTGGAGGTGCATGCAGATAGCACTCAAAGCTTATCCGCATAAGATCCATCACTTGCAAGAGTTAAATCCAGCCGATAACGATGTGCTTGAAATGTTCGCTTTAACTTTCTTGACACGGTGTAGGAGAATTGGCTGTGGAACATCCTATGGACCGATGAGGCTCATTTCCACATGTGCGGAACAGTGAACACCCAAAAAAATCGCATCTGGTCCACTGCGAATGCTCGCCAAGTTCAATAAATGTCCTCGTATTCACCACATGCTACTGTTTGGATCGGTTTTGCAACGCCTTTTTTGATTCGGCCATTTTTCTTTAAGGAAATCCCTCCTCAGGGACCAACAATCTGTTCTGAAACCGCAGCACGTTATCGGGATATCTTGCAAACTTTTGTCATTCCAGAACTCCAGCAGCGTAGATGCCTCACTAGAACAATATTCCAACAAGATGTTGCTCCTTCTCACATAGCACGTATGGTTCCACAGTTGCTGCGACTTCAATTTACTGAGAATCATATTATTAATTGTGCATTTCCAACAAGATGGCCTCCAAGTGCAGCTTGTAATTTTTGGCTTTGGGGGTTACTTCAAAGATAAAATTTATCAAGGAAACATAGGAAATCTGGGGAATTTGAAGAACTAGATCCTCTTGCACGAACGCAACATCGAACCCGATCTATTACATGTCGCTATATATCATATTACAACACGGTGTAACATGTTTGCAAGGTAGGCACATTGAACTTTTATTTCAATCTTCCGTTTGTTACTATCATTGAAATTTCTGTAGTAATGAAAGTTTGTGTTGTGTAGTAACGTTTATTATATTTTTAACTCGTATTATGTCCTTTATTGTTTTAATCAATAAAAAATTAATTTATTAAAAACATGAATGAAAATTACAACATGTTCAAGCTGAGCATTGCCCTACAAAACAAAAGAGAAGAAACAATCTCATTTTTAAATTTACGTCCAAAGAAAACAATTATTTTTATCATTCATTTGACAATCCTGAGAATTACTCCCCATAATAAATATTTTATTATAAATTTGTTTAAAATAAATTTTGAACAAATTATTAAAGTAAGTTTTAAAAAATGGTACGAAAATGAAATTGATATTACCATACCGTTCTTTATTTTTTTTAATTTATATTTTCAGGTGGTTTAAAAATAAATTTTTCAAAAAATATTTTCGGGGGACTCAGAAAGCAAACGTCAAAAACCTGTTTAACTTCTAATAAAAGGATGTTATAATTATCTTTCTGGCATGTCAAATTTGACATCAGTCGTTCTCTCGTGTTGAAGAGTACATGTTCCAAATCCCAACAAGACTGGATAGAAACTGTGAATTCGCATCAGGAACACATCAAAGAATATATCTATACACAGACACCCTATTTATTTATATACAGAGTGTCTCAAAAACCTTGACAGCGGCTTTTATTCCTTACATATTGATCACAGACATATACTATAAATTAGAAAGTTGTGTAAAAAAAGTTCGAAATGCTATGAAATCAATTAAAATTTTCAGGGGATTAAACTTTAAAAAATACAAAATTTAAACTTTTATACGGACCTCATACAAAAAAATTAACAGTCAGTAAAATGTGCTCCATCATTTAATACGGTCATGTACAAAATTTCAGCAATTTATCACAAAAAGCCTCAAAGATATGAAACTACATAAATGCTGACTTAAACCGTTTTTCGATGCCTGGATATGAGTTCGCAAAGTGCAAAAATCCTGTCTGGTGTTCGTGTTTTAGTGGTCGTACACAAATTAACAAAGAAAGTAATGATTGAATAAATAAATAATAATTTTGCTATTTATTGGTTCAAAAGTATTAAAAATGTGTAGAAATAATAATTTAAAGGAAAGATTAAATAACTTAAAACAAAGATTACATAAGTTTTTTAATACTTATGTCAATAAATTAAGGATAATGCAAGTTTAGGAAAAGAAAGCCAGAAGCGAAACAAATGTGACTTATTTGTAGAGCCTATTTATTAAACAAAAGGAAAAGAGCAAAAAAAGATGCTATATGTTTGATATCATTAATAAAAATTGCGTTTTTTTTGCTCGCTTGAGCAAATTACAACAAAAAAAAACCCTATTTACAAAAACCAATATTACATGGTTGGTATGATCTTGGGAAATATTACACCATTCATCAAGCAATGCTCTCCGAAGTTCCGGTAGACATGTAGGAGGTGGTTCATGGGCTGCAACTCGTCGGCCAAGTATGTCTCATACATGCTGTACTGGATTCAAGTTCGGTGAGAATGCTGGCAAGTCTATATGGGCGATATCCTCCGATCGAAGGCATTCGTTTACGATGTTTGCACGGTGAGGACGGGTGTTGTCATCCACAAACACGAATTTTGTGCTCATGGACCCCTAAAGAAACG
Organism: Argiope bruennichi; assembly: GCF_947563725.1. Classification (NCBI taxonomy): domain Eukaryota; kingdom Metazoa; phylum Arthropoda; class Arachnida; order Araneae; family Araneidae; genus Argiope; species Argiope bruennichi. The sequence continues at coordinate 1,250,922 of NC_079155.1, forward strand.
CACATGTAGTTACAGAATGACGTTCCTATAGATTTGGCCTGTCATGGTTCCAGGTTAGTTCTGGAACCCAGAATAATTCCTCCCCAAACGGGCAATCCTACACCACCGTAACGGTGTCGTTCAATGATATTCTCTTGGTTGTTCACCTGGCGCTCTCCATATCAGACTGCAAGCTAAACCTGGACTCGTCGGAAAACATCACACAAGCCCACTATTGAAGGTGTCAACAATGCATGCTCTCTACTCCAGGCTAACCGCAGGCGATAGTGAGTTGCAAGTAAGTGGAACACATCTGACAGTCCTACGAGCATATGGACCAATCTGCCCTAAGCATCTATACACGGTCTGCCTTAAAACTGTTGTACCAGTTTCAAGTACCTGAAGAGAGCTGACGAGACAGGTCTTATGCTGTACTCCGTCCGTTTCTTTTGACAGTAACTGCCAAATACCGGTCCTCATTCGGCATTGTAACTTGGAGTCGACCTGCGCTGTAACGTCTACTCACATTACCATCATATTGGAATCGTTACCAAAGCCTGGAGATGACATTCTGGGCGATTCCAAGTTCCTCGGATACTTCGAGCTGGGTACGCCCACATTCCAGACGGCCGATCATTCTACCACTTAAAAATCATCCAAATGCGTCCTTTTGTCATAACTATGCTGTTATTGCACTGAAAGGCTTATAAAGCGCTTGTGAACAATTTCACTTCTTTGCCTGTATTCCTTATACATTACTCTCTTACACTCTCATCATTGTGACGTATTATCGTTATCATCTGGTTTAAATAATCTTTCGATTATTTAAAAATGATATCGGAATTGAATAATATTGGAAAAGCCTTAAATTTTCCAAAAGCCATTTCTGTCTAAAAATTGCGCATGAAAAAAAATGTAAAAGCTAGGTGGACTATAGATTTATTGCGTAATATAATCCTTAAATTTTCCTTACAAATAACTGACTTTTAATTATTACAGGAGTTTTATTTCCTGGAAGTTGTTAAAACAATTTTATGAGCATTACAACCAGTAAAAACCTTTTTAGGGAAGAGCAATGTTAAGCACAAAGAGTTAAACTTACTCATGCCATAAAAAACTGTTTCGTTCATGAAAGAAAAAATAACACTGAAGACCTAGAATTGAAAGAACATTATGCAGCACTTGGCATTTTACTATTTATGAAAAGAAAAAAAAACACTAAAACGCAATAAAATATTTCTTCCGAAAAAACGCAGGAAAATCTCCGAAAATGAAATTAACAACTGCTAAAGAAGTATGGAGAAAAAAGAAAATGCAAACTGTCACAAATATTTTTCCAAAATGAATAAATATAAATCAAATTCAGTTTACCGGAATTCCAAATCAAAATTAAAAACAGATCATTAATTCTGCGTTCCTCTATTTTAGAACCAGGCTGTTATGAAATTATTGGAAGTAATTAAGGATCGTTGAAATAAATTTTCCACGAGGTTACTTTTTTATTACTTTATTTCAAAAATTGCTTCCTTTCTTTCGTGGATGATGGCTCTTTCTCTCTCATTTGTTCCATTAGGTGTTAATTTCTTATTCGAGCCTCCCTTTTGAAAAAAAAAGATGTTTGTTCATTTTACTCTATACAAAGTAAAAGAAAATTTCGTTATTTATTTTAGTTTCATCATCATAATTTATGCAATTGTAATATAATCAGTTCATAGTTTTTCTAAACTTATCTTAGTATTTTAAAAAATGAAGCCTCAAATTTGCATTAGCATTCAAAACTGTATGAATGCTTCCAAAAGCTTTTGGCAGTTTTAGAATTTTGTTGAGAAATAATCCATGTAGCTAGAAATAATTTGAAAAAAAAATCGAAATTATTTCTCTTTAGATTATTTCTCTTTATTTAAGCGATAATAAAGTAGAGAGCATTTGAATATCATACATGAGTTTTGGCAGCAAACGTGTTCACAGTCGTCAGGTAGGTAATCACTATGATTTGCCAATGGAACTTTGAATTCATATCTTACAAAACTATTATTTCACAAAAACGATTTTCCTTTCCTTAAAACTAAATAATAATAATAATAATTTCATTTTCGTGCAATTCATTAACTTTTATAATTTAATTTGAAACACAATCTATAACAATCTTTTTTTTTTAAATTTGTGATGAAATTCAAACTCATTCATCAAAACATTCAATCTTGAGCTTTTGTTAGTGATGCAATTAAGAATTTAAAAAGAATTGTTTTCTTTAAATATTAATTATTTTTTTTAATATTAATGTAAGTAGAATTTTCATTTCCGCTTTTATTTTGTAGTTGATTGGGCGAGTTCATGCCTGCCAGTGCTATTAAATACGAAAATGAATTATAAAAAAATGGCTTCCATATTCGTATTTTAACCGTCTAAACAATCAATAAACTGGGCGAATAGTCTGGTTGACAAAAGCGGCAATTCTTTTTAATAACCTACATTTAAGTACTGTAAAAATTTCAACAGAACTAAATTTGGAATATTCCTCCATTATTATTTCATCTGAAATCTTACAATATAAGCTGAAATCGGCTAGTTCTCGTAAGCCTTCAGTTTAAAAAAATATATGTTTATAAAGGACAGAAAATATAACTTCCCAATGTAAAATAAACATATATGGATCCGAATCTTGTATGAATAACATCCGGGTTATAGACCTCTTTAAATCTAATAACAATTTGGGGAGAAGTGAAATCCATGAATTTGAGGTCAAGGATTTAAATTAAACATCGTTGCATTTGAGTAAGTAATTTTATTATTTGCTGATAGCAAATGTATCAATGATCAATCATCACTTCAGAATTCAAATAGGGAGATGATGATTTTAATTTTTTATTTAAATGGCAATTTAAAGCCATTCACTCCAAATGCAGATTCTAAAAACAAAGTTTTATCTGCTATGACTCTAACGCACCGTTTACAATGTCCACTTCCGTTTTCTGAAACATCGTCCCTGATATGAACTCTACTACAGACCCTCGATCCTTTGGACATTTGTGATGTTATTTTTGTGCTTATGTTGTGTTTCTCTATGTACTTTTCAATTTAGTCTCTTGAACCCAGAATTGGTTTGCTAACTATTTAATTTAAATATTTTATTTTAATCAAATGAACTATAATGTATACCCTTATTTGCTGCCCATATTCTGGCGATAACTGTAAGTGTTATGACTCGAGACTCTACTTTCGGTTTCGAATCAGTTTATTTTTGCACAACACAAGACAGAGAATTTCATGAGACTATTTACACAATGTTGATAGAAACTGATGAGAGTACTTTCAGATGACATAGTATTAAATTGATCCAATGATCAAAGAAATGAAAATAACGTAACGTAAAATTCTATACTTAAAGCAAACACAGCATATTCTACTTATCAAAACCGGATTGCAAGATTCTATATTGGAATAAGATGCAACGCAAACTCTAAAATGAAAATAAACAGGAGATATAAAACTTATTAGGAGTGGCAACAGTAAGCCTTTCAATAAATAAATAATGGTTCTCTCCCCGGCGACCTTTAAGGTCTCACACCCTTTCGGGTAGGCGGGTTGTCGTGAGGCAGACCAAGAAGAAGACCCTTGCTCTTGCAGCCACTCTCTGTCAGTTTAATGGAAAGAGAACACTCCAGACGTAAAAGTACCATACGATCCCATGTCTAGACATCTTATTAGTATTTTTCATTGGTTTCTTTGGCTCAGTGGTGGAAGACCAAACCCCTCACAGGACCCACGGATTCCCGAGCTACTTTATTGAAAAAGTGTAACATCTACAGACGATATACTTAGCTAGATATAAAATGGATTATTACTCGTTTAATGTGCACGACTCTCTTGAAGACAGTGCAAAATAAAATAAAAAAATTGAAAAGGTGAAAAAAATTAAAATTTCCAAATATAGAAATACATACAAATATGAATTATTTTCAGGCAAAAAGAAGTGCACTAAAAAGAAATAATTAAAAAAGATCGGTACTTACACTAAAAGGAATAGATATTTCACCAGAAATTTTTTTTTAGATATGCTAAGTACAATGGGGCCAGTATTAAAAAGATTCAAGAAAAGAAATACTTTTCTTGCAACGAAATTCATCCAGAAACTTTGTAGATATTCAATATTATATTAAATTACCAACAGATGAACGAAATAAATTTTTAAAAAGCAACAGAAAAGATGATATAAAGTGAACTATGTAGCTCTTAGTAAGCAAATAATTAATAAGTCAGTAAGGCAAGCTAATAACTAATAAATAAATATGAGAAACAAACAATAAGCAATATTTAAAATATCTTTATAAAAGAAAAATCGAAACTGAACTATTTAAAATGGTAAAAAAAAGAGCGTGAAAAATAAACAAGTCAATGTTTATGCTAAAAGGCATCATGGGAAGCAATAAAAATTCTGCATCAAACAACAACGATGGATTCTTGCACAAGGAAAACATTACTGTATTTATGATATGCAACTCATGAAATAAATTAATTTATAAGAAAAAAAAATTAATTACCGTACTAGGCAGTATACTCAGTGTTACTAGATAGTAAACAGACGAAAGAAGATGAAATAAAAAAAGAAATACAAAAAGAAATGCATGGCGTACGGTCACGGAAATAAATAAGAAACACTCAGTTTTGTTCTGCTGTAGGTCACTATATATGAAAACTAAAATTGTCATTTTAAAGATAATAATATATGCTAAAAGATTTTGTGTATAAAATGTTTAAGAAGAATTATCTACAGATTTAAAATTTTACAAACTATTTATTCAATACGGAACAGTTTATAATAAAAATTTCTTATAGATAGCAATACAACATTGAAAAAATATTTTAAATTATGAATTTTAATTTATCAATCAATAACTGTAGCAGTTGCATTACTCTTAAACAATAGACTTCCAGACAATTCAAATTCTGTCTCCTTGCCGGGACGTCGTCGGAGCCAGAGGGGGAAGATGTAGCAGGTGCATTACTCTTATCTTCTCTTTTGGATAATAGATGGCGATACCTGATTAGGAAATCCCATATGTCATCCCATAGTGCATTGCGATTGTAATTAGAATGAGTTGTGACGCTGAACTGTGAAGCCGCGCGCGTGAATGTCTTGTCTTTGTGTTTGTTTAGTGTGTGAATGTGATTATTAAAAGAAATGTTCCTAAAAACATTCGTCCTGTTGTTTCCTGCAGGGATCATAATTATCTACATACCACCACATTGGCGCCCAACGTGGGGCCCGGCGGAAAAGAATTTGTGAGGAAACGAAAGTGACGTCGTCCCGACCATCACAAGAAAAGTTTCCGCCACCACATTGGCTGCCAACGAAAAAGAATTTCTGATGAAACGGAAGTAAAGTCGTCCCGACGATCACAAGAAAATTTTCCCGGCCACCACATAACTGAATAAGCTGAAAACTCAGCAAGAATAAGATTACAGATTTATGCATACATATTTTATGCCATTATTTTGTGCCATAATATTAAGATAAAACATTGTATGCAAGCTTCAGAAAGAGAAAAATAGTTTTTGAAGAAATGACTGACTAAGCATTTGGCTTCATTGTTCATTAATTAATCACATTGAATTTTTATTAGAAAAGCAAGTTTATTTATTTAGAACAACAAGCATTATTCGTACTCAGTGCGCATGAGCCAAACTTTTTTGGAGATCTCATCTCCAAAAAATGTCAACTGCAAATACTAATTTTTGTACATCATTTGTATGTTCCTGTTTAGAGAAATGAGTGCGACTCATTCATCTTTCGATTCATTCTCTTCTCATTAACTATTTATCAATTTATTCATTCTTCGAAGCGAATAACAATTCGTGGAACAATTACCAAAGCTCCAAATATTTAAATAAAATTGAAAACTTGATTTCAGTGTCTTACACTTGCATTCGCGATTCTTTACAATGAAATCAGAAAAAAATCTAGAAGAAAAATTCGTTTGCCTTCTTGTAACAAAAATTTTATTTATAGCTTCGTCCCATATAACCCGTTCCCAATTGAAATATGTCCCTTTACCGCAGAAAATAATCCGTAGATGGCTCAACCGTTATGTTAACGCGAGACTTCCCAGTTATTTTTTCCCAGGTATTAGGTATTATAATGGCTCCCGAGGGAATTCAAATTTCACAGTGTTGGAAACAAAGTAATCCGTAAAAACAGTTGTATAAAGTCTAAGCGTGCTGATAATTAATTTGATGATCATTAATTTAGTAGATTTCTTTTAAGAATGATTTAATGTAAATAAGATATTTGAAAAAAGATATTTTTGTAATACTATAAATAAGATGTTAGTTTTTTGTAGTAATAAATCTGCACATTAATAAAAAGATACGACGCATCTCATGTTTTGTAGACGATCACTTAGAAATTATTTTTTAAGCGAAATTAATTCAAGCAGACTCCTTATTTAGTTCAATAATATACTAATAAATAACTTCGCTGTGATGTTGAACGTATAAACTTCATTCGGAATAATTTAAAACAAATATAATGTTACATCATTAGAGTTTCTGATTAAAGCTGGCACATCTCATTCTAATGATAAATATTATACTGTATGAATTTTAATAGTCCAAGTATTTATTTTAATATATAATGCTTCATTTGAGATTGCGCTTCATATTCATTTTGACATAAATCTTATCTTCGATGAATATTCAACTGAAATCTCACCTCATTAAAAATTATTTATAAAATATGCTGCTAATACTTTATTTGGCAACACAGCTCTACCTCTCTAGACAAGCAGATATTCTATAATGAAGGCTATAATCAAATTCCTTATTTTTGTTAAAAAATAAAAATGTGAAATGACTTATTCCTGTAATTATTCACTTCATTTATTACAGTTGTTATAGGAACTTTGAAAAGCAGTTTAGAGAAAGTTAAGAAGCATTTTTGAATCTTTAAAATTTCACTTCCATGCAGGTAGAAAGGATATTTTTGGAAGTTAATTTCTTAAGTGCAATCATAAATTTATATATAAATTTAATATTTAATTTTTTCTAAGAAAAAAAAACAGAGTTTTATAAAAAGTAAAAGTATTTTTACGGATACTTTGAATAGCAAAAATAATTTGGTAGAAGTAAAATGTATAAAATAAAGCGCAAAATGTATGCCCGGGTCTGCATTAAAAATTCCTTTATACAGGTTTTACTTACAAATAGAAAGTGTTTAAAATAAAAAGAATTGCACGAATTGCGATATGCATTCTAAAAATTAAGAAAATATTCGTGTAAAACAATATTTTCAGTAAAATATAGATTCATAAAAATAGCTAAAGACAAGAAAGATAAAATTCATTATTCAAGATGAAATATAAATTGTAGTAAATTATTTTCCAAAGCAACTAAATGTGAATAAAGTTATAATTTTTGAAAGAATTTTGAATCAAAATTAAAAATGGGCTAATTATTTATTCTTCCAGTGTTTTTGTAATTAAAAAAAATTGAAACTTTTACATGCGATTAAGGATTCTTCAAATAAATGGGGCAATTATTAATTATTTTTAAACTGACTATATTTATTATTTATTTCGTTGTCAAAAATACTTTTTGCTTATTTAGTAATAAACAAAAATTTTGTTGAAATTTGTTATTTTTAAATTAATATATTTTGTTTTTAATTTGTATTTTATTTATAAGAAAAGTTTTTAATTCTTTGCATCATTTTGTTAGAATAAAATAGTTTTTTATATTAATTAGATTGCTATCGTTTTCTATGTAAATTGAAAGTCCTGTGTGTTTTCAAGCACATGTGTAAAGAGTGTCATTGAAAGAAATGCTCCATCCATTTGGCAGATTGAGTTAATTTGTTCTGTTTCAACATTTGAATAATGATACTTTTAAAATCAAGACCAAAATTTATGCTTAATAATAACATCAAATTATTTTAAAGCTTAAGTTCCGGGTTAATTTAGAATAAAATGGAGTGATAAAAAATAGTGAATCTCAATAACAGAGGTTCGCTCAAGAAAAACATCTCACCTTTATTCGTACAAAACGCTAGTGCTCAGATATAAAAATATCATATTAACAAGCTAGTTATCCTTGGATTGTCACTCACTTCTCTCAATGGCTCTAGACAGTCAAAGGGAGCAACGGAATACCTCTCTTAGCGCGCAGCTAATCCGTCGAATGAGAATGCGTCAAGTCCAACTAAAAAAACAAACATAGAATTTGAATTTGAAAAATGCAAAATGTTACATGAAATAGAAATTTCGTTAAGTTACTCATGTAATATAGAATTTGTACAAGATATAATTTTGAATATTGACTTGTCTAAAAGGAAACAGATGTAACAGAGAAACTGAATAAAAGATAAGAATGAAGCCAACATTGTTGAAATCTACTTTAAAACTGCTGTGATAAAATCCGCATTCTTTCGCAGCTTTACATCATCCATTATCATCAACGCGGCAACCATTGAGGCTATACTCCCTGTAAATTGAAGTGCTACTCATAGTAAACATGAAGGATGAGTTATAGCTTTTTTTTAAAATTGGAATAAATAGATTCTATGATCTTGGAGAATTTTGGAATCTTCTTTGCATTGAAATCTTGTCCCCTGCAAAAGGATTTTCAGCTTGAAAAAATCTGAAAGTAAAATGGAAACTTGCGGGGAATGTAAAGAGCGTAAAGAAACACGGATATGCTGTGTTTGGTCATGAAACATTGAATGCGTGCTTAATAGCAATGAACCTATCAACAGCCCAAATGTCCGGTCTCAATGCATCACGAAGGCGGTGCAGAATCTCATGTAAGTATTCTCTGGCAGTGGCTGTGCAGTATTGATGTATATTCAGGATGAGCATTGCCATAGGTGTCAAAGAAAATGATCAGCATGACTCCATTATTGCTGTGGACTTGTCTTCTCGTTTTTGGTCTTGAGAATGTTTGGACGCTTCCATTGTAATGACTGCAATCTGATTTTCGGTTCGTATTTCATAAACCCAACACTCATCACTAGAGTTATAAAGCTGAGAAATTGTAATTACTGTTGACAGCATCCTATATGTACCATTGCGATCTCTGAACGAAGTTGTTATTTCTTTGCGCTTAGAAACTTTAGCACAGAGATTGTTCTGAAACCTAAACCCCCTACTAAAGTCAAGTATTCTTCTAAGGTCCAACTCATCCAACATCATAGGTCCTACTCATTTTAACTGCATGCTCTCTGAATACGATTAAACAATTTTGCATAAACAGAATTCTCATTTGTTCAGTAACGATAACATATCTAGACAGATGGCCTACCAAAATGCAATTCACCTTCCAATAATGAATGGTTGTTTTGAAGCAACTGAGGAAAGTCCTCATGTAATTCAACTAAGGTAATTCCTCCTCCATAAACACGATCTTTTAGGAATCCCAAAAACCAGAAATCTCAGGGATTTAAGTTGGGGGAATGAGGAAGCAAGGATCCGTAAAAGCTTTGGATATTACACGATTCTCACGAAAGTTAGTACGAAACAGTTCTTTGACAACCATTCCTGTAAAACAGGCATGATATGCTGTCGAAGAAGTTCGCTGTACCGTGCACTCGTTTAAGACCTTGAGGAGCGTGAGTTTTAAAGAAAAACGACCCGAGAATAAAAATCAGCAGTAAATCCACACCATGCAGTCACGTAATCAAAAGGCAGTGTTGTTGGTACAGGACATTAGGAACTGAAGCACCCTACATGTAGCAATTTTGATTATTCACCACCCCATCTAAAGAAAAGGGAGTGTCATCTGACCAAGACCAAGCAACATCCATTCTCGCCAAAAACCGGCAAGCGTATTTGGAGATCTTGAGGTTGCAGCATTTACGCGACTTGGATCGTATACGGAATCCATTTTTAAATGGATCACGGAATTTTTCGTGTTGTGAACCGCCAACTCACGTGACACCGATCGAGCACTCGCTGAAGAATAGCTGGAACTGGAGGCTCTTTCAACCACAGCAGTAGTTTCTTCGACAATTTCATTCGCAACCTATTTTCTGCTCTTTTCCTGGCAGCACACCCAAATCTTCAGTTTCTTCAAATTTCATAATCATCTTCTTCAAACCATTCTTCGACATGGCTCCTTTTCTTAATTCCTTTAAATGATGATATTTAAGCAGTGCAGCTGAGTTATTGCTGCCATTTTGATAAAACAGTTTTACAAGTAAATCTTTCATCTGTAAGGGCATGATTAACAAAGATAAAGGCACGCAGAATCATTTTCGGGCTCTGACGCCGTCTCTTTATTTGTTATACGTTTGACTTAGGATATTTTTTTTAAAAAGCCATCTGATGGTCGCAATTTTGATTATTTTTTTTTTCATTGCAAAAATCTTTCCTACATGATTTATACAACGTATATACCGAATTTCATTAAAATCCGATTGGTAGAACGGTTTCTAGAGGGGTCCTAATAGGGTCATTTCAATTACAACCAGCTTGCACATACTAAATGTGATATCATGGACTAACGTTCCCCCTCTAGTATGGTATGTGAACTTGTAGAAAGGACCTATCTCAGGTGACGTCTTCGTAAACTAATCACTCCTCAAAATTACGAGATCTGTTTCCAAATAGTTTTTTGTTGTTTTAAAACAGTGCATTAATAAGAAATAAATCTTCTCGACCATTAATTCTACAGAAATGTAATTGGGAAATTAATTTTAAAACACAAATTACATGTATATGTATATGAAAATGTTTACAAAAAGTATTAATAACTATTGGATAAAATTATCTCTGAATTTTGAATACAACATTATTTCAGCATAGGATTTCATGTTAAAAAAATAATGGCAGATATATTATCATCTTATGAGTTATTATCAACCCTACATTGTAATTTCAATGTAGGGTTGTTGTTTTTTGTTTTTTGTTCCGGAATGAAGTAAAAATTTTAAATTTAACATTAATTTTATATTTTTTTTTCATCTTTTAGTGAAGAACAGAAGCTAATAAATAAAAAAGTGTAAATATCTCTTAGCCACTGCATGATGTAATTTTTGTAATTATTAAACACAGTAATTAATCCTTTTTGCATTTTCTTTTCCAATTCTATTGCTAAGATGTTGATATTAACCTATACGTTATGTTAATTTGTTGAAATTTCTAGGTGCAAGAGCTCAGTAATTATCTTTTTTCATACAGGAAATGAATATTTTATTTTAAAGTTGAAAAACTTTAATTGATAAAAAGCCAAATTGATCTAAAGCAATACATTATCACATTCCTCTCAAAAGAGCAAGGTAACGCAATATTATAAGCTTAAAAAAATGATATAAATAAATCCCCCTGTAAAAAGTAGGCATTTATTGTCCCAAAAAAGTGATATAAACATCAATTCCTTAAATATTGCAATTAGATCAATACTTCCAATTACAATGAATAAAATTAACAAATGTATAAAAAACTTTTCCTTCTGCAAAATGTGATAGTAAAAAGTTAGAAAAATGATACCTTTACTGGCCCCGTGATTAAAAAGTGCCTGTGGGTAAGATGTTTCTCTTACACTCATTTATAAGGACGCAAAATTTCCTGCTTCTCTTTGCAAACTTTTCAGAAATGTTGAAAAGCAAATTTATTGACTTAGGTGTCCGTACTTCAGATTGCTGTTTGAATGAGTCTCGTTGTACTTTACAAGGATAATAGATATATAGTAGAAGATTATTAAAATTGTGGAATCAGAAAGTAATAATATAATTAATGATTTAAATGAATTAAAGTTTAAACCTAATGCATTAAATGAAGTATTGCTAAAAAGTGTATTGAAAATTTATAATAATTGTATTGAAGTATTGTCCAAAACGAGCACCTTCGGTACTTGCAGAATGCTGCGTTATTCTAGCAATATACGACTCAGGTCTTCACTTGTGACATCGAGACAAGCTTCTTGGATTCATCGACAAAAATCGGATGCAACTTTAGGAGGCCTATTATAAACATAAGGGACTCCATAAATAAAATTGAAGAAGTGTTAAGTCAAGTGATCTAAGAGAAACTCCGACAGATTCTAGGAAGTCAATTCACTTGTCAGAGAATTCCTCATTCAACCATCTGATTGCAGTTAATGTGCGGTGAACAGAAACGTCACTTAATTGCAATCAAATGCGCAGAAGTACTGTCAAATGCAATTCATCTATTAGTTCAAGCATAATGCCATTCAGAACTAACTTAATTCATTGGCCACGTGTCGGTACATTGGTATTCAAAATAGAACCAGCCAGAATTTCTGAAAGTGTCGCAACTACACATTCACAGGAACCAGTCTCATGGGAAATTGATTTTGATACTTCCAAAAGTGATCGTTGTGATGATTGGTGCTCTCATTTCGATTAACACAACATTCGTCTATCCAAATGACACTTTTGAAGAAAAAAAATAGAAGACTTTGTTTCACCCTATAGTAGAGCCCAATTATAAAATGATTCAAGATGTCGACCGTGATCTCATTATAGCTGCCTATGGAAATCAAAAATGGTATGTGGATGCCAATTATTGCATTGAAATATTTCTGCACTATCGTTCTGGGAATGCTGAATTCTGTCCTTACGCTAGTTTAAGAACAACTTGATAAATAAACCAAAATATTAAATTCCTCATTACAATTATAATACCTCGTCCTTCACATGCCTCACCGAGAAAGTAACGAGTAGTTTGCAATCGCTAAACTGTTCTGTAAATACACTTTCCGGAAAGTTGCCAATAATACAAGATAGCGTTTGTGTTCTTCCGCAATTATACCAGCATTTACAATTACATATAGTATAAATTAGCAGAATTCTAAAATTACCCTGATTAACTGAAATATGCCCTTTTTTTAAAAGGCTTGATAACACGCACATATTTGCAAGCAAAGAATTTTATTTCCTAGTTAATAATCCGCATCTGCTCGTCCACTTTCAATCTTAAATGCAGATTTCTTTCTTTAAGAAGTCCAAGGTGTAATTACCGTGTATGAATATAACTTATTATTACGAATGATTAGGAGGCTTTTTTGTAAGTTGCTATAATATATACTATTTCGGTTTCACATTAGCACCATACCATTGTTTCTGGAGTTCATGCGCCTCTTATCCAATTAGATTATGCCTCACAAACAAATATTCGCATATGAAAATATTTCTCTATATTGAATAAATTTGCATTTCTGAAGAAAGTATATCTATTTAAATCTATGGTAAGCTCTTCTAAATTTAATTATAATCATATCTGGGGAAATTTTGTAGATAGAAGTGCGGAATATTGTGTATGTATGGATGAGCATATGAAAAATTTTTGCTAACTCTTACATTTACATTATGAAGATCATATAAAAGTTTTATTTTTAAAAAACTTTTATCTCTCTCCGCAGTGCTAAAGTATTTTCAAACAATGTTCCACTTTATTTAATGAAGCATTGAAACTCAAAGTATAAGTTTGGGAAAAATAAGAGTTTTTCCCATTTTTAGGAATATTATGCATACACCCATAATAAACTCAAGAAACGGATTCAAATCAATAATTATAGAACAATATTTTCCAGGAAGAAATCAGGTGGACGAAAAAAATGGTAAAGAGTTAATTGAGAAAAATAGAATTTTGATAAATACAAATCAATTATGACAAACGTACTGAACGAAATCTTCTATCGTGATCCGCGTGCTTAAAAAATTTTAATATTTATTTTTAATTTTCTAAGTATACATATTTTCGAATTTCTTCTCTTTTCCAAATGCAAAAACTATATTTCTGGTTGAGATATTCCCTACAAATTTAATAATTTCTTTTTAGAAAAACTAGAAAATACTTTAATAATGATCATCTATTGTAAAAGTACATCCTTTGAAACTGTATACAACCAAAAAGACCCAAAATACAGGGTTAGCAAGAAAGAAGTTACCCACTTCAGAGGGCACTAAAATGCGTTCTATTGGTCCAAATAAGATAAAATTTGAACTACATATTATTCAGATGATGAACTTTACATTTATTAATTAAAAACGATTTAATACAAAAATTCACAAATAGATGGCGCTGTAACATAAATGGCATTTATTTGCATATATTGAAAATGAGAAACATAATTTGCGTTACAGCGCATGTCTATTAACATTTTTCTTTGAATAAAAAGAAGGCGGATTCTGCACTAACATTAGTTTCTTCTCTTTTTGTCATGCCTACGTTGCAAAAAAAAGCGCTACTGGTGAAATTGTTCTACCAAGACCAGCAAAACTTCGTTGCAACTCTAAAGGAATTTCGTCGTATGAAGCAGATACGAAAACCTCCAATATTTCCAGGTGCCCTAAGCAAGATGATGCAGAAATTTGAAAAAAACTGGGCAACTTGGCATTCTTTTAAGTAGAGGACAGAAAAAAATCCCGTCTTCCAGCGTCGAAAATGTTGCGGTACCATGATGTGCTGAGGGATTTTGTATTCCCAACTCTTCTACAACGTGGATGCCTTCAAAACATCATTTTCATGCAGGATGATGCACCACCTCATAGTGATCGTCGTATAAAGCGATTATTAATACAGCATTTCTCAGAAGTACGAGTTATCAGCCGTCATTTCCCAATAGCATGGCCTCTTTGCTCGCCGGACATCACCCCCTTGCGACTTTTGGTTGTGGAGTTATTTGAAGGACAATATCTACCTTCAAATGCCATCATATCTTTCCAGATCTGAAGGACAACATTCGGTGCCATATTCTTAATATTCCGGCAGACTCACTCCGGTCATCTATAGAAAATATGGTTCTCCGATTAAAGCATATTGTTGAAAATGAAGGTGGGCATATTGAGCAATTTTAATTTTACTTTATTTAACAATTATAAATCATATTTATGTGTATTACAACGCTACCTAATGGTCAATTTTTGTAATATTTTTTTAATAAATGTAAAGCGCATCATCTCAATAATCTGTTGTTCAAATTCTGTCTCATTTGGATCAATAAAACGCATTTAAAGCCCTCTGAAGTAGGTAACTTATTTCTTGCTAACCCTGTATTTTTATAGCTTCGGTTCATCACAAAATTATGTATGTACAAAAATGACAAAAACCTTTCAAAAAATTCACAAATTTAATAACAAAATTCCCATAAAACTGACTTGTTGTATTAAAAAAATAAAATTTTGCTTTATTTGCTTTTTAATAGCCGTGAGATCCTATTAAAAAATTGAACCATTCTGATCTTTTACTTTTTATGAAAAAATTTGGAAAGAAGTACCATATTAAGTAAAAAAATAATTTTACATTTCCCAATTTAAAAAAAAAAAATTATTACCACTTGAAATTTAATTTAAGTCTTTCGTTAGTCTTTACAAAACGAAATTCTTGCAACAATAAAAGCATGTTTTAATCATTCCTTGAACAGAAATTTGAAAATTTTGATCATTTTGAATGAATAAGAAGCCGGTTCAGCTTCACTCTATGTCATCAATTAATGTAATTCTTATTACTTACGTAATTAACTTGCTTTATTTCCGTTAATCCTTACAGTGAATGCCTAATTTATTGTACAAGTGTACAGTTTTGCCTTGTTTAACTCCCTATTTTATTTGATAATCGAAATTTTGATTTGAATTTTGAAAAGTCTTTCAAATTCTCTAATATCAATAAGTTGAAAAAAATATTTCTTAAATTTTGAAAATATGTCTCTGAAACGAAGTCATAAATTCATAGCTTAATCTACTCATTAATTTTACTGTAAAGCAACTTCATGGAAATCTTTCAGGCTCTTTTTCTTTCTTTCACACATTAAAACAGTTTACGAGCGCTGAGAACAGCAAAAGGAATTTTTTAGAAGGAACAACATTATAAAATTAAGCTCGAAAAATTATACGCTTTCTGCCATAAAGATTCTTTCAGGGAAATAGAGGGGGAAAAAAAGAGTTTAAAGTGCAAAAATTAACGGAGGAGCGGAAAGTACCAACGTTATAGAAAACATTCGAAGAAAGAAAAGTAAAAAAGAAAGAAACCCGAAACGCAATAAAGTGCTGCTCATGCAGAACAGAGGAAAGTCTTATCGAATAAAACGATTAGCTGCAGATGAAGAATAAGAAAGGAAAACCATAAATCATGTGAAAAATAGTTTTTCAAAACAAACATGTACAAATCAATTGAATTTTGTGAACGGATTAAATGGAACTGTTTTTCAACCCCACGAATTTTTTTAAAACAAATAGTCACAATATTATTAAGTGCAATTAATAATTTTGAAATAAATGTTTCTGCTCTCCTTTTTAATACTTTTTCGTTTACTTGATTTATGCATTACTAGTCACCTTTAGCGATTCACTCGGACATTAGTCTGTACATCAGTGAAATTTATTATACTTTGGTTCATTTTGATGATATTTGGAGGGGAAAAAAATCTGTCATCGGCATATTTAATATCCAATGTACCATGTGACGGATTCTAAGAATTTGGAGAGTGATGTGCTGCTTTATATCTCGTCGTAATCATCAGATCTAGATTTTAAATTTCGAATTTAGTTTCAAATGTCTCTCGCATCATTCGAAACTTAACTGTCATTTGACAGGCAATTATTACCGCGTAATTCGAAATCGAATTGCAATTTAATGAATAACTGTCTTTCATGTAACTTGAAATCTAATGGCAATCCATTAAACAATCAACCGGTGTTTCTCTCTGGTCCTCGGCATTAAGAATTTTTTTCTTCGGTAAAAACTGAATGAACGAAGCCTTTACAAATTTTAGTACGTACTAGAGTCCTCAAAGAAGTAATCCCAATGTGATTCAATGGAGAAAGGCTCTGTCTCCTGGGAAACTACACCACTTATGTTGCGTACCTAAACATCAAAGTAACTTCATTGTAATCAGCAAGCTCAGACGAGGGAAAAAGGCGCTGCTCCGAAGCATGCATTCGACTACACAACAAAACTCTGCTTTCAAACCGCGGCCTTTTTGCAACAGTGCGCGAGAATGCGGAGGGAAGGACAACTGATTCGCTTTACAGTCATCTAAACAGTTACCTTGAATAGAGGTAGAATGCACTTTCAAGAAAAATGCTGACTGAAGAGGTCGGTTTGCCTTCGCATGATCATTGTCACTGAAGGCAGTACCAAGGCAGTTTGAAATCCAAAAGTTTTATTAGAATCAAATATTTTTGCGCATTCAATCCGCATCTAGAAGAATAAAGGAGGAAGAGGTTACAGTCATTGTGTTCTGGAGATTTACCATCTTTTGGTTAAGGGAGTCACAAGCATTATCATTCTGCTTTTTTTCCCTTCGTGAAATGTTGAAGCTCAAGAACAGCGTTTTAACATAGTATTTTCTGTTTCATTCGGATATTGAGAGAATCGTATGTAAATGAGTGACTTAATAAGGAAGCACCTCAGTCAGTTTTTAAACTGCAACGAAATCAGAAGCTTCACATCAATCCCGAAAAATGGTTTGTGCAAAATCAAGAGGAAAATGATACTTGTATTTATTCACCATCTAGGTGAAAACAAGTTCATCCAAAAACCATACAATGCCAACATCGAGTTCACATCATCCGCAAGCTGTAGCATAGCATTCAAGAAGTTACAGCATGCATTAATGACATTCAGACTCCGGGGGTGGCGAATCTGGTATTGAAGGAAAATTTCAAGGCTGTGGTGCATGAGACAGTGCATAGTCACTCTTCGGAGTCCAGAATGAGATGCAATATGGCAAAAAGAAAACTAAGGGCCACTATAGGATTATCACTTATACGGCTTAAGCATTCGTTTTAGTAACTGAAGCGTATGGATAGTCGAAATTCCAATGCACTCATCATTCCCTTTTCGTTCGAAATTTTGGAATAGAGGTTTCGCATTGTCTGAAGGTCCTCTCCTTAGATCAAATTCCCTTTGAAAGCTGTACCTCATTTGTACAAAACTGTTTTCTGTTCAGTGGAACTCCAAAACAAGAAATATTCGCTATTCCAAAGGAAAAACTATTTTGCAATCTAAACAATGCACTCTATTAGCTTGACATCAAAGTATAGAATGGCGGTCTCAAATACTACATTTTAATTGTACTGTGGTCGGTGGCAATGTTAACTAAATTTGTAATTTGGTGGGATAAAATGTTCTGATTTTTTTTAAACGTAAAGCCGCAAACGATAAATTTGTAGTGCATTCCTTCTTTTTTTTGTTGTTGTTTATTAATTGTCAAAATCCACCATTTAGTTTTAGGGCAACCCACAAATAATACACTTCACATATAAATTTTTTGACACTCTTCAATTAGTATCACAGGAAAAAGCCGAATAATAAACAAAACATAAGTCAGCTTGCCAAATCTTAAGTTCATCGAAAGCCGATATTTAAACCTATTCTATCAGCCCTATCTACTACCGCTTTTGAACATGCTCCTAAGCATCCATTTTTATTCGATTTTCAGTCTAAAAACGAAATAAAAAGGATAAAATTGCTCGAGACTTTGAGACATTCTTAAAATTGCTTCTAACGAAGTGATGGCTATCCCGACTATTGGATTCGAAGAATTTTTTCGAGAATTGTATTAAGTCATTTCAGAATTGGAAAAGAACAGCGCTTTGTGTCAGGCAGTGAACACACATTTAAAAATTTAGTCCAAGAACTTTCTGGATTATAAAGCAGCTTAAGTTGCATTTGGGGGACTACAAATTTATTAAAAAAGCTTTAATAGCTTCCAAACAATAACCTAAAGCTAATAATGTTCCGACTAATAATTCTAATAATGCTAATAATTCTAATAATAACCGACTTCACATGAGAGTCAATTCTATCTGACCCTTTTTTTTTAAATCGATGAAGCAATTTGAAAAGTTTGCTTAGAAAGGTGTCTTGAAATAACAGAAAAATTATTCACAGTTTTTAAGAATGAAAATTCCTTTCTAATTTAATGAATGAAAAATAAATCTAAAGGCACAAGAGTTATGACATTAATGATGGAAAAAATAGGGTAAAATATTCAATAAATTATGAGACAGACCTTAATAAATTTTACAAAAAGACCTTCTACCTCATACATCTACCAGAAATAATTTCTAATTTTCATTGTTTCTCCTTCATATAAAAAAAACCTGTCAAGCAAAC
Organism: Argiope bruennichi; assembly: GCF_947563725.1. Lineage (NCBI taxonomy): Eukaryota > Metazoa > Arthropoda > Arachnida > Araneae > Araneidae > Argiope > Argiope bruennichi. The sequence goes on from NC_079155.1 coordinate 1,269,974, forward strand.
AAGATTTTTTCATCTTTTTTATAACTTTTTTAAATATATAGAACTTCTGAACAGAATGAACACTTTAATTATAAACGGCAAACTTTATTTTGTACCAATAGCAGCCCATCCTAATAATTATAGTCTTTTGTAAAACATAGAATGTTTTCAAAATAGTAAATTTATTTTAAAATGCTTCACAAATAAGTAACTTTTTTGACTTTCGCAACTTTTGTAATGATAGTCCTCTTGAGGACAAAATCGGTATGCTTCATTTCCTTTTTCTTCCTTGGAAGTTATTGGATTTCAAAAATATTTTTTTTTTTTTCTACATTTTGAATTCTTATTTATAAGCATCGAACCTCTATTTCTTTCATTTCTTTGAATTTCATTTTACAAATGAATTAAAAATCTTCACTCATTTCGTTGTTTTTTCTTATCTAATTAGGTGAAACTTCTTTTTTCAGCAATATCTTCTATTAGTGCGTTGTGTCATTTAGTGTGCTCAGAAACGTAATCACTTTAAAAATTACATTTTTATTTGAAATTATTATTTATTTTTAAAATACGATATTCACTATTCACAAAGTTCTTCGAAATAGAAATGTGAGCTTCCATTTCCACTTTTACAAATATTAGCAGATGCATGGTCTTTACCCGGACGAGGAAAATCGACTGTTCTAAAAAAAAATTGTCATTACAAATGTGATAGTTCTTTTTAAGCATGTTTTTTATATTACTGAATTTTTTTTAACGTATCAATATAAGGTTTGAAAATAAGATGTTTAAATGCATATGATTTGAAACACTGTATTTCTTTTTTCTTCTCGGCAACAATGCATTCAGAATATTCGAATTTCACCTCAGCAACTCCAGGCAGGATACTCGATGTACAAAAACGAGATTTTTCTATTCAGATACAATGGCTAATGCCACTTAGGGGTGAAATTTTACGCAGATTTGCTCTAAATTCCAGATTAATTTAAAATGCGTGCAAAGCTCGTCATCCAAAACAGGACTTTTTGGAAAGAAAGGCAAAATCGCCTACCGAATAAAAATAAAGTATAAAAATGGTTAAGAGTGTAGATGGTTAAATTTAAAATAAATATGAGTGATCTTGAACAGATTTCTAATTTCATTTGAGAGCAATGACAAAAACGGCCGCATTACCCTCACACTGTATAGAAATTCGGCTGAATGTGTAACACTTTGAGCTTTCATTTTAGTAGTTCTTACCTCTAAGGAAATATTTAACAATTCCCCTCATTTAATGACATCTTTATAGCTATTCATTGACTGGAAAGGGATTACAGAAACTGCTACTGATGCCAAATATTTAATATTTTGTATCTGTTGTGTTTGCTTTCGAGAAGCAACAGGGCAACTTTCAATCAAAGGGCAACTTTCATCAAAGGGCAACTTTCGAATCAATACGACTTCCCCGAATGATGCATTTATACACTTTTCTTCGAATAAAGGAGAGACGTTTCCAAAGTTTTCAGAAGCACGTTTCAGCATTAAAAAAATGCATCAAAAGGTTCATAACTGTTAAAAACATTTAGTACTTTATGATACACACTGAAAGAATCCTCTGAAGAAATGACCATGCTGTATGTAAAATGTTTCAAGCTCGACGGCACTAACAGCCACGCAGCCCGAGAATGTACGGCATACATCATCTCTGCACATCCCCAGAGATAACCTTAGTGCTAGCTGGAACCTTATATGCTTGTAATCACCCTTGACGGTTGATCTCTAGCTCAAGTGACTAGTTGCGGCCGATTGATACACCGGGGACCACAGTGCACCAACAGTCTAATGAGTTACTCCTCACAACCATCTCGTGGTATTTTTGGCTACCCATGATAAGAAAGAAGCGAACAGAGCGGCGACAACTCCTCACAGTGAGCTCCTTCGCTTGCCATCGAGGGAAGGAAGGAAGAACTGAAAGACAAACCAGATCACTGGGGTCGTGTAGTCCGTCACACCTGTGCCCTGAGGGATTCTTTATGTTTTGATAAGCTGTAGGATAATTATTGTAATATAATCCCTCATTCTGCAAATTATATGTGCTCGTCTTTTCTGAAATGGACTAGAAAAAATTTGATATCTTTATCTACGGGTAGTAGAGACAGCTCCTATTCTATCAAAAGCAGATTAAGTCTGTTTGATAAAGAGAAAGAAAAACTATAAACAGCATGATATCCAACTTATGTTATACACTGATTTTAGATAGGGAGGAACAATTTAAATTGAAAGCATAACAGATGAAGAGGGAAGAGCGATTAATGATGAAGATCGAATTAAAACAAAACATTTGATGGCTCAAATAGATCTGAATTCCTAATGTTAAATGAGACTTTTCCGTTTCTTTAATATTATTCAAGATATCAGAAACTTTGATTGCAATTCTTAATTTACATTAAAATATTCATTAAGAAAGAGTGCAGTTATACATTCCTAAAAATATGAAAGCATATTTTTTGTGTTTACTTTTTATATTTACAAGCTAAAAAATGTTTAAATAGAAATAGAAAAAATTATGATGAACATCAAAAAGCGAGCCCTAAAACAGAAATATTTCAAATTTACTCGTTTTTGTCAAATAATTTTTTTTAAATACGAAGCATAATAATTTTTAAATAATTTTTTTTAAATACGAACCGAAAATTTGCAAAACAGCACAATTTTTCCACCCCTGTTTTTTCTTTTTTTAAAAAATTATTTGATTTTCAAAAAGATTGCCAGAAATAAAGAAAATCGTTAAAATGGTACGGAAAGCAAAGCATGTCTTTCAATACTGTTTTAGATTAGCAAATTTTTGTAAAAAATTAATGCTAAAATAAAGGTGTAGGTGTGGGGGGGGGAGGTCGATGTGAGGTTCTACGAAGTTTTGTTTGGGACATATAGAATCTGATTGCAGTTGAAGAAATGAGATTTTCAACTAACGAAGAAAGCATAGCAGCAAAATTCTTTATTAAGTACAATATATGGTGTAGTGTGAAATGTCTGAATATGATATTGCTGAATGAAATGCAAACTCCTTGTGCGTAATGCAGTGTCACTAGACTTTTACAAAATGACATTTTTTTAATGAAACAAAAGCTTCTAAACTTGTTAGTAATTACTTCTTTTAAGTGTGAATGCGATTTCTGGTAAAAAAGTTGATAAATATAATTTTTTTTATTAATTTGAAGTATCGTTTGGTAAGAATGTCAATCAACATTTTTTGTGTTTCATTTATAAAGAAGTGTTTCAGAAAATAAGAATCCATTTTTTTTCCAGCTGTTCCAAAAAAAATTTATCCAAAAAGGATTATTTTTAAAAAAACACTCGAAATTATTTATTTTGAATAATATGTCTCAAAAATACTATTTTTTTATTTATTTTCAATTAAGTATAAATAAAATCATATGTGTCGATTTCTTTAATCTTGTTTTATTGCTAATAACGCTATGCATAAAAAAATATTTACTTTTATTTGAGCAAATTTATAGTATTAACGACTGAAATCAAAGCTTGATAACAGAAAATTATTGACCAAGGGATCTGTTTGCTGCTTTTGCATATAATGAATTAGCTTTTAATTTTCTTCCTAGCTTATTTCCGATTATTTTGAACAACTTTTTCTAAAATTTTATATTTGATGATTTCTTTTTATGCAGAATCAGATAAAGGACGAAATAAGACGAAATAGAGATTGCCACTGCAACATTTGTAGATTATGTAAAAATACGCAAATGCCCCCGTATACAAAGGAAATTTAAATATTTTTTTAGAGGACAGTTGTCTAGTATTTTTACCTTGAAGACATTTGAATAATATGTTTACCTTGAACTTAATTTTTAGAGATTATGAGAAATAATAAATGTTCAGATATTATTTTTGATGAAAACTGTTTTTCAGGAACTTGAAGCAAGGTGTGCTCTCTACAATACCGAAATAAAAATGCTTTTTTATATTAAACCATTCTAATTTTTAAGCAGTTAACCATGAAAATTAAAAACTACCTATTTTTAATAGTATGAAAAAGTGGCTGCTTTTAATAATCCAGACTGATGCAGATTTTTATATAATAAAATTGACCTGAAATTAATTAAATTCAGTTTTGTTCCAATGGGTTGCTGTTCAAGGGTTTCTAACAAATACATTGATTTCTTGCGAATATGCGTGGCTGATCTCCAATATAACTGTTATCCAACACTCGGCATTATAGCTATTCCACACTGGAATCAAGTCCCATGATAATTCTGGAGTGAAAACATAGCAGTCAGCATCACATCTCAATTTTAATTAGATGAAATTCTATGATCAAATTGAGGTTCGAATAGGAATCAATTTAAACACTTCTTTATTGCTAGATTACAAATATTTTATTTAAATACTTATTTCATATACTGGATGTCTCAAAAACTAACTTCCCAACCTTTCAAACAGGTGCATATTTCCAGCTGGGAAATTATTTTAAATTTGACCTGTAGCTGTTAAATAACTATATATTTGGCGCAGCTCAGTCAAATTTGGCTCTTGTGCCATTGACCTAAAAACAAACGACCATCCAGTTCGGGGAAGCTTTAAATGAATTCTGTTTTATGTTTATTGAGCCCAATAAATCAATTGTTGGAAAAACTGAACCGTAAGTTTTTATGCGAAACTCTAGTACTCTGAGATTATATTTAGTAAAAAAATTTTGACAAGTATTTTAAACTAAAAGGTTCCAAATTTCTTTAACTAAAATGGACCAAGTTATTGAACTTTGAATTTCGTTATTTTGAGCCAACCGATGATCATCTCGAAGAAACATCATGCATTGATTGGTATATCTTTATCTCTGGTCAAAGAAATAATTTAAAATCTTCTAAAACAATCCAAATTATTACATATGAAGCAGCATTTAAGAATCTCAAACGATTTAGAAATTAATTATTAGGTCGTAACTAGAGTGCATATTTTGGATAAAACATTCTCATTTTAGAATTAAATGACAAAATAGCATTCTATTAAAAAATCGTTTTTTATGAAATTCTCAAAAATTCTCCGAATCTAATAATTGTCAATTTGTAAATTACAGACAATACTAACATTCTTAAAACGGCTAAAGAAAAAAGAATAATTCTTATACGTATATGAAAATGAAAAAAAATCAGACAATATATTCATGTAATAACTCAAAGACAAATATTTTTATTTTTTAATACCCTATTTACCTCTACAGTCGTACTTTCCGTAGATATTCGTTCGCTTTTTCTCTTGGATCTTTTTTTTTATTATTTTCCTGCATCGCTTATATTATACCTTGTTACCATCCATGGCCGTCTTCTAAACGTAGGTTTAGAGTTGGCAGAGCTTTTGTAGCTGCTCCTCACTTACAGCTGGAAAAGGATTTTTTTTTTTATCCCGGTTCTTACTTTCCTCCCAATTTGGAATAATGCTTATTAAGGATCCCCATCCGTTTTTATCCATCTAACAACGGTGATTTTTTTTCATTATAATGTTTATATGTCATTTTATGCCATTAATCTGGATACTATCAAAAACTTGAGGAAAAAGCTTTTATTCCCTTGAATATTTCACCTAGATATATAATTCCAATGACAAAGTGTGATTAAATAAGTTAAGAAATTTTATGTAAACGCTTTGGATTTTATGAAACTAGTTAGTGTGAAGTTTAAAAGATTTTATACGTTTTCCCTGTAGTGTAAAAGTGTCAGTCAGTAAAATATTTTTCTTACATTTATGTATTGTACACACAAAGTCCACATTTTTTTCTACTAAAGTTCGCAGAAATATGATTTTTTTTTCAATTTAGAGAAATTAATTACAAGTTTAGATTAAAACTTTTATTTTAGGAATGAAATTTCAAAAAAAAGACCTTTCATATTTAAATACTTATCTAGTTGTACACCCTCCGATCATTATGACTTTAAAGAAACTTGCTAACCATGTATATTTTGTTTCCCATTGATTGGTCGATAGCTGCAGCATCCACTTCATAAAGATGTGAAGAAACAAAGCATTTATATCAATCCAAGAGAAATGCTGGAATGCCAAACAAAAAAAAAAAAAAATAGAATATTTGCTGGCACTTGTGCACTTCCTAAAAGTATTTCAGGAATAAGGAATGTTTAGAAATACTGACGACTTGTACTGTAGGCATTCGTAATAATGACCCAGTTTTTAAAGAATACAGGTTCCTTTTTCCAAATTCTCGGAATTTTTCTAGGATGTGTGTTTACAGAACGGTTTAGCGATTACAAATAAGAGGATCCTTATTACCCGGAGAGGAACTCGGAGGAGGAGGCGTGATACTGAAGTTGACATGTTGTCAAGTGACTCTCCTTCCAGTGCACGAACAGTAAGTCCAGAACCCAACACTCCAAACCTGACAGCGTAGAGAATAATGTCAGCACAATAAAGTATTCGTAGAATGCATGGAGCGGTGCATCGGATAGAGGAGACTTAGAAGGTCATTTTATAGGATTTTACAATCGAGCCCCACTTAAGATGAGATCAAATCCTTCTTTTCTGAGAAATGCAATTGGGTCAAACATTTTTTTTTTTAAATCGAGATAGAAACATTAAGTTTGAAAACTATTACTTTAACCCATTCTACATGAAAGAGCTTCATCACAAGTGATAATTTTCTATAAATGTATTACGGATTTCTATTTTTAGAAACTAATTGGTGGGTTGCATTTTGTACAACAGCACATGAATGATATTCAATGAATTTCCATTGAAATTATGTCTAAACTAAAAGATGGATGGGCTTTGTCCATGCATTGATGAATTCAAAACCCCTGTCTTTATGTCACATGTAATGAACTCGATCGCATTTCAACAAGTATTATTAAACGAAGCAACGTTGCATCGCTTTTGGAGGTTTTTCATTTTGAACAAGTTTTTAAGCACTTTAGTTCACGTATTATTTGACCATATTTTTAAATTTAATAAAAATTAATAAATGCTTTATTACTGATTTAATGATTCATCCCCATTAATAATGTTTTGCAATATCCCTGAAAGTTACAACAAAACTCTGAATCAAACACCTGTAAGGAGTATGAAAAAATGATCTGTCTTTTAATACTTCAGCAAATTTTACAGATAAAAACATGAAATTTTGTATGTGCATACATGGCTGTAAGAAGAATGCTTTTTCTAACTAATGCTTTTTCACTACAAGGTCCGTATGAAAAAAAATTCATTTTAACTTTTTATTATCACTTTCTACAGAAGCCAAAGTACTTCATACATTCAGGTACTTTATTTCAGGAAATTGTGGAATTGAAAATATAAAAGTACAAACAAAATTTGGAAATATGATACAACTCAAATTAAAAAAGGAATGGGAAAAATTATTCCGACTTAGATCTGATTATATGCAGTATTTTATTACTGAATATTAATTCTCTAAAAATTTGATAATCCTTCTAGCGTTATTTTAGTAAAAATATAAACAAGAAATATGAACCGACATAAACTTTTGCATAATTTAAAAGAGGAAGTGAGCATGGTATTATTCTTTAAGCGTTTTACATATAACTTGCAAATGTTACAAAATAAAATGAATTGAATTTTAGGGATTTTTATTAAATCTCTTAAAAGCGGTTTTCGTCGATAAATAGCGGATGTAAGAAAAATAATATATTTTTTTTAAATTAAGCTCCTAAGCAGAAACGTAAATTCGTGGATTAGCTTAATTACTCTTTTTGTTTAAAAGTAAGTTGCTTTCTTTCCCTTTCTTCAGATTTTTTTCGTTTTTAGAAAAAAAAATTGCGAGCATGAACGGAAAGGGAATATATTTTAGAGAAGAAACATCATTATAAAGTTAAGCTCGAAAATGGTGCATATTTCTATTGTAAATTATTCCCCAGTTTAAAAAAAAGAAGGAATTAGGGTGCAAAAATGGTCTGTCCTTCTATGAAAAACATTTGGAAACAGAAAATGAAGTTGAAATTTATTTCTTGATCCATCAGTTAAGAGACCTGAAAATATAATTAATAATTTCGAAGGGAGTATTTTTTTTTCTAAAATTTTGTCAAAAGAAATAAATTAAGCGTATGTTATTTGAGATAACTTCAAATCAAATTTAAATCGGAATAATTATTAAGTTTATCTTTTTCGAAATTAACAATTAAATACAATATTCAATTGGAATAAAAGTTATCAAAGCTTTTTTTTTGTGCTTGATATGCTTGTGTGTTTTTCAAAGCAAGGCCTTTATGTAATTTATTTACTTATTAGCAGACTTTGGGGACTACTGGTTAGCGGAATTATTGATGCTAAAATTTTCAGTTCAGTATTTTATGTCACTTGGTCTCAATAGTTTCTTCAGCAAAATATTTTTAAGATCCAAATTTGGATTGATATAAAATTCATACTTTTTAGAAACCTCACATCGCTTTGTTCCTTTTACTATGCATTTCCCTTTGTTCTCTGTCATCTTCTTTAAAATTAATTTTAATAAATGGATACTCTGTTATTTCTATCCTTTTAACATTATAACCTATTTCTAACCTAAACCATTGTACAGTTTTTCATTTTTCTTCATGTTAATAGTATTTTAAATATAAATTTAAATCTTTTACAGATTCTTCTCAGAATTAATTGTATGTTGTTTTCCTAAAATCAACTTTGCCAATAATGATTTGTGTTCAGGGCAGAAACTGAATTTCACTATTATGCCTGTTTCATAATTTTAAGTATTAATACCGATAGTAATTCGTATAAAAAAACAAAGACGAAAATATTAACAACTGCAATAGCGACTTTTGTTAATAACTTTGGCATATTTTCAGATTTCTTTTTTTCTTTTTTTTTTTTGTATTAATGATACGTTTATAGAAAACCATAATAAACCTATTAACTGCCTTTTTTGAAATTTTTGGCTAGAGAATTTATATATAGGCTCAAAGAGTTGCGTAACAGTATAATTATATTCAAAATGTGTTTTCCTTTGAAAATATTTGATGTTTTCAAAAAAAAGTATCGTTTTAAAATGATTAAAAATTTATTTCAATAAAGATAAAAGACGAGTAAGTAGCAGATCGTTACTATAAATTCTAAATTACATATACGGTATTTCATATCGATTCATATACATTACATATTTCATATACAAATACATATACATATACGGTATTTCATACCGTACAGTTACGTATAAATAAACTCACAATATCATGCTTCAAATGTAACAATTCTCTTCCGTTAAATTTGCAGACGAATTTCAAATTTGCTTGCTTGTTGTAAAGAAACGAAGCACGGTATGTACACACTTTCTGCTACATACAATATTGACTTATATATATATTCAGAATGAAACTGAACTGTCTGACGTGTCATATATATTTGTAGCTCCGAGCGGTGTACGTAAAGTTCCGAAATCTCCAAATGGGGATCGTGGCAGCTAAAGTGTTAATATCCGTTCAGAATTTTACGTATCTTTTTATTATTGTTGTAAAATATGCTTAAAATATTTTTTTTAATTGACTAAATATAGAAAAAAAATTGCAGTCGAATATCTTTAGGAGTTATGGTAGAAAAATGCCAAAAAATTTCTTAATTTTAATTACATTTTACTAAACATTTTTAAAACAATCGCTCCGAGTTGAACATTTCCAAGCTCCAACATATATATGAACCAAGTTTCATAGCTCTAGGTCGAAAGGTCTGGCTTGAGGAGCGCCAACACATTCTTCTTTACTATAACTAAATTGTTATCCATACTTCTTACAAAATTATGTTGCATTTTCGACAAGTTATTATATAAAAACTCTTTCTGATTATTTGCTACTTGATAACATCTGAAACAAACAATTTTGTATGGAATAGCGAAATAATATTAAGTATCGAATATTTCTATGCGCATATAAAGAAACCTGGTTCATTTAGAAACAGAGTAATACTTCATGAAATCAGAAAAATTTGACAATTCTTATTTTGCCTTCATATCACAATGAAACCTCGGTTCTTAAAATGTAAATCTTTAATGTTGTCCGTGATGTTGAAAAGAACAAAAGGGATACATTTCTTCCTCTTTTATCAAGTCAGTACAAAATATGATTTCCGTTTCTTTTGGATAGGTTGTCAGATTACATATTCTTACTTTCCCTTATTGACAAATTGGTTTAATAATGTTATTAACGATAATCCATTTAAATTATATGCAAGTTAATCAGAGATCCAACAGATTAGTTACTCAAATGGAATGGATCTTGAATATCTGAAAGTTGCAACCGTTATACCGGTGAGTAAAATGAAGATAAAAATCTGCTGGTTCAGCATCTGTAATGTCATGAGAAATCTCAACAATAGAAATATCCTTCCCGAACTCTCCAGTTTGAGAATCAAAATGCACAATGAATCGTCATTTGAAGTGATTTTTTTATACACTGCAGTCTGTTAAAGTGGAGGGGAGATTGTTGAATCAATCAGATAGGATATAATAGACAGAAGACATTCATTGGGATAAAATGCTGTTAATCAGACGAAAACTCTTTCCGACTTTATGTTTGATAAAATGAGACATATTATCTCATTTAATCAAAAAAACAACTGCTATTTGCTATTACGCCGTCGGATCTCAACATTTAGATGCTGGATTGCGAGTATTTATTTGAAGAAAACATTGAAGAAATTGAGATGCCATGCCTTCTAAAGTAGCTTAAGATGTAAATATAGGTTACAAAATTTGCATGAAACCAAAAATAATTATGCAATAAATAAATAAACAGAAGGAAAATATTTTCAAAATATGTAATATTTTCATGCACGTTGCTATTCCATATCCATTGCAATCTCGCTCCATGGAAAGCATTTATTAGAACTTTTCTGACTTTTGTAATTATAGGAATTATGTTTTTTTAGTAGTAGTCAGTATTACAATTCCAAAATGAGTTACAGCATAAAACATTAAAAAAAGGAGATATTAAGTTATCTTACACCAAAAAATCTTTGGAAATGCTTCTCTTGAAATTGGTTTTCTCTTAAGTTGGAATTTAATCTTTTAATGTTATCAATGTCAACTTGACAACTTCATATTCTTACTATGACCAAAATATGCTCTCGGGCAGGAACTCCAGGTAAGCTTTATACATATAAGAATAAGAATATTTGTTCGTTCGAAATCTTTAACAATAATTAATTGATGACTGATATTCAAATTAGTATTGAGTGTCCTAAACACTTTAGAGGTTGAAAATGAAAAATAAAAAACAGTATGACTTAAAATTATATGCATTTTTCTTTTTCTTGCATTTATAGAGAGAACACATAAATGCTGGCGGATTCGCAGCACCAAACGGATATGCGGGGTACATCCAAAGCAAGAAAAAGAATGACAAGAAAATATAATAATAACAAGAAAAAAAACAAGAAACTGAACTGAATAAGCTGAATTTTTTTTATTGAATCAAAGAAATTTGTATTACGTTATCTTTATATGTAGGTACTGGAAACAATAAACTAATGAATATTAAATATATTCTGTATGTAATACGCGCAAAACTTTCAAAGCTAAATCATTCTATCCTTGTCGTTTTCGTAAAAATGCTTCTATTTGACAAGAAAATGGTTGAATTAGATTGAAAACTTGACTCGTTATGTGCAAGGGAGAAGAAACTCCCTTCTCGCAGATGACGCCATTCATCTTCGGTTTATAACTGAATGAATGATTTTAGTGCGTAAATAAATCGTTTTCTAAGCAAATTTCTTAAAGGCGGCAAGTGATTCAAATACTGGAATTTTAACATAGATTTTGAAATGATAAAAGTTTAGGTATGTATTTGGTATTTTGGGGATTTTTTGGCGCAAGAGCCATTATTGGCTAAACTGCGCCATGCATATGGTTAAAAATTGAAATCAAATCCATCAAATCCTAAAAGATCAACAGTAGTTTCTAAAATGTGCGTTAAAAACATGGTAATATTGGCAGAATTGTTTAAAAATTTGCAATGTAATCAAAAAAACAGAATTATCAAATATGCTGAAAAAAACAAATAGCTTTCAAGAAATTAAAAAGATTTGGATGGTGTATTTCATCCATCAAGTCACGCAAGGTAACAGATGAGCAATTAAAAAAGTTCTGACGATGTGAATTAAAAGAAGGACACTCGATCAAAATATGTTTCACAGTAAAATTAGTATGGCAAGTGGGACATACGGGCGCGCTATCTCCAAAAATGAGGTGCTTATGAGTGAAACGCGTGTGTCCTATACGGAGGCGAGTGAATTTGACGTCGATCTCTCGTATAGGGAGAGCAGACCCCAATCCAATCGAAGGTTTGATAGAATACAATTTATTATGGATATGCAGATCCCAGTTCCTCTGCCAAGTAGAAAAAAGATCTCTAAGTAACGTTTTCTTCGCATCACCATATGGTAATTCTTGTAATAAAGGTGAAGAAGCAGTTTTTGCGGCAAAATCAGCCGCTTCATTGCCATATATTCCCACATGACTCGGAACAAAGCTAAAAATTATATTAAATCCCTTACTTTTGAGAAGCTGAAGAGTAGTCAGTATTTCCAAGGCAAATGAATGCAATCGATTGTCATAGTGGCATAGTGCTTCCAAAGCACTCATGCTATCAGTGTATATAATAAAATTGCTTTCATTGGCAGATGAAATCTCCTGAAGCGCACAAAGAATTGCCAACAACTCAGCAGTAAATACAGAACAAAAATTATGTAAACGATAGCTTAGCATCTTGGATGGAATAATAATGCCACAACCAACAAAACCATCCGACTTCGAGCCATCTGTAAAAATTGGTGTGAAAGCTGAATATTGACAACGATGATACAGAAATAGCTGTTTGAAAACTACTGGCGCTGTTGTGGATTTATCAAATCCAACAAAGGGATTCATAAAGGAAATTTGTGGTATATCCCAAGGTGGAAAGGACGACAAATTGACTGACTTAATAGGAACATTATCAAGTTCCGACTCTTGCAGAAATTCTTTGACTCTCTCGATGAAAGGGAGAATGTGAGAAGAGCGAGCAGCATAGAGTCTGCAAAGACTAACTGGAAGTTTCATTTGACTTATGGGATGATTCGGGACAGATAACACTCTTAAAAAATACAAGAATGATACTTTTTTACGCCTTAGATGCAACGGTAGCTGATGACATATATTATAAAGGCTTTCTGTGGGTGAAGTACGAAAAGCTACTGAACATATTCGCAAGGCAGAATGGTGGATGGTATCCAATCGTCGTAAGACGGATGAGCGAGCGGAACCATATACCAGGCACCCATAATCGAGACAGGAAAGTATGACTGTCTCGTGGATACGGAGAAGAGAGGCTTTATCTGCTCCCCAAGAGGTTTTGGAGAGCACTTTTAGGATATTCAATGATTTTTCACATTTTTTCCGTAAATATAAAGTATGAAGGAGAAAGGTCAGCTTTCGATCAAAAATGACTCCTAGGGAACGTATTTCAGGTACTACTGGAATAGGGATATTGCGAACATGAACATTTGGATCTAAATGAATGCCCTGCTTTCTACAAAAGTGGACACATCGACTCTTTTCAGGAGAAATAGTGTATCCATTATTATCGCACCAAACTAGTAGCTTATTAATTGCATTCTGCAGCTGTCGTTCTATTAAAGGCATGTTGCTTCCTTCGCAGTAGATCTGCAAATCGTCAACATAGAGACTTCCATGAACAGAAGGGGACAAATGATTAAGAACCTGACTAAAATGAACGATAAAAAGTGTAACACTGAGGACGCTGCCCTGTGGAACGCCCTCAGATTGATTAAAATGACTAGAATAAAAATTTCCCATGCGAACTCGAAAAATTCGGCGAGATAAAAAGTTCTTTAAATATATGGGCATGTTTCCTCTGAAACCAAGATTAAAAAGTGTAGAGAGGATGCCATAGCGCCATGCTCGATCGTATGCCTTTTCAACATTGAAGAAAACAGACACAAAGTGATTCCTCCGAACAAAAGCATTACGAATATGGGTTTCCAGGAGAATCATATTATCAAATGTTGATCGTCCTCTACGAAAACCGCTCTGCAATGGAGAGATGAGGCCTTGTTTCTCCAATTCATATACTAGGCGGCCATTGACCATGCGCTCTAAGGTTTTGCACAAGCATCTAGTCAAGGCTATTGGCCTGTAGTTCAGAGGGTTTGATGAATCTTTATCTGGTTTTAGTATAGGAATCACAATCGCTTCATACCATTGAGAAGGATACTTCTGCTCAATCCAAATTCTGTTAAATAAATTCAACAGATTGGAAAGGGAAGTGTTATTCAAGTGACGAAGCATGTTGTATGTGATTCCATCTGGCCCAGGACTGGTGTCATGTGCTCGAGACAAAGCGGATTTTAACTCATACATCTTAAACTCGCAATTATAGGGAAAACTTCTATGGGTATTAAATTGCAAATGCGTTTGTTCCATGCGACGCTTAGTCGGCATAAAATTAGAGCTATAAGAATTAGATGAGGAAACTTCTTCAAATGCTTGTCCAAGAATATTAGCTATGTCTAATGGAGCAGTATATTTAGTATTTCCTGTTTTTAAAATAGGAAAGCGAAATTCCCGATAAATTCCATTAGCAGCCTTGACTTTGTCCCACAATTGCTTAGTGGATGTAGAGGACGTAATAGAAGACACAAAATTAATCCAGGATTCCCTCTGGCTACGTCGACGAATACGACGAGCAATGGCCTTGGCACGTTTAAACGCGATAAGGTTTTCAGTCGTTGGACATCTTCTAAAAATGTTCCACAATTTCTTTTCCCTCCTTCGACTGTCGCGACAATCTTCATTCCACCACGGCCTGCGAAATTTTCGGAGGCGTGGAGAACTCTTTGGAATGGTATTATTAGCGGCATTTATAATTGTGTCAACGACATATTGTACTGCTTCCGTTATGTCTATAGTGTTGACCATGGTCTCAGTGATATCAGCAAGTTGTGAGAATAAATTCCAATCTGCCCGCTGGAACAGAAAACACGGAGGACAAGGAGTCGCATCGCTATTGTCAGCATGGGAGATTATTAAGGGAAAGTGATCGCTGTTGTACAAATCCTCTCCAACTGTCAAATTCAACAAGGGAAGTATTTCAGGAGAACAAATGGCCAGATCGACACTATGGAAGGTACGTGTGGGTTCATGAAAATGCGTTTTTTCATCGTTATTGAGCAGACAGAGACAGTTATTATTAATAAAATGTTCGATCTGTCGCCCACGAGAATTTATATTGTCCGAACCCCACAAGTTACTATGTCCGTTGAAATCACCGATTATTAGAAAAGGTGAAGGAAGCTGATCTATTAAACTGTCAAGATCCTGTTGGCAAATAGTATCATGGGGCGGTAGATAGATGCAACAGATTGTGACCAAGGCTCTAGTGTGCACTTGTACAGCCACAGCCTGCAAGGAAGTGCGTAGAGATAGCTGTGTGCTTGGATATAAGTTGGATGTCAAAATACAGACACCCTCTGAATGATTTGTTCCAGTGTCTATGTCTCTACGAACGCAATTATAACCGAGCAGTTTAATATAATTATCAGTCTTCAAGAAAGTTTCCTGAAGACAAAGACAAACAGGATGATATTTGTTGATGATGGACTTGATGTCTTGCAATTTAGACCGAAGGCCACGACAATTCCAAGAGTGAAAAGTGCCCATTAAGAAAATTGAGCTGCTGAAGAGTTAATAGGAACATGTGGTGGAGTTGGAGAAATTTCGCAACTCATATGCAAATCTTCATCCTCATCGGATGGATGGAGTGAAATTTGGTCGGGACTTTTGGGCAAGCCACTGAAAATGGACGGCAAGTCTTTATGGACTTTACCTTGTGTCGCAAGTCCCAAAGCGACGGAATTTTTAATTGATGACTTTTTAAACTTTTATGCAATATCTGTCTTTGACATTCCACGTTTCGAAAGCCGCAGTTTTAAAGAATTTTGAGATTTAGAATTTAAGTTTGTTCTTTTTGGTTTTGATGCTTCTGCGATACTTGTTACCGGCAAATCTGATTCAGAATCAGAAGTTTTTAAAGGAAGTGGCAGTGAATTTTTGGTTTTGGACTTAGGAATATTTTTAGCTACAGAAGCGTAGCTAATTCCAACTGTTGGTGTTTTGTCTAAAACTTTTCGCCGTGCTTCGGGATATGATATCTGTTCTTTAACTTTTACTGCAGTGATTTCTTTTTCGAGTTGCCAGCGTTGACATAACCGTGAATAGGCAGTATGGTCGCCATTGCAATTTACACACCTCTCTTGTGCTGTGCATTGTTTGCTATCATGGCCCTTTTCTGCGCAACGGGCACAAGTGAGCAGTTAGTTTGAGAGTGTACTAATCGCTGGCACTTAAAGCACCTCAAATGATTTGGAATGTATGGACGAGCGGGTAGTTTAATGTATCCGGCATAAAGGAATTCAGGCAACTTTGGAGAATGAAATGTGAGAATATGATGCTTTGTTTCCAGGAGTTGTCCATCCCGCCGTATACTGATTCGGCGTACGTGCGTTACTCCCTGGTTTTTTAGTTCAAAAGTTATTTCTTCTAGTGAAACATTCAACAATTCTCCACAAGTTATTACTCCTTTAGAATGATTCAAAGTTTCGCGAGGACTTACGCTAATTTTAATTGTGGCTATTGCTTTAATTTTTAAAATTTGCTTGGCTTGCTGTCGTGAATTTACCTCGACTAGCAAATCACCAGATCGAAGCTTTCTTATAGACGTCACTTCGCCAACTGTAGCACTGATAGCTTTCTGAACGAGGAAAGGTGAAACAGTATGAAATGTTTCTTTATTGTCCGAGATTCTTTTAATAATAAAATACGTATCATATGGTTTTTCAGAAGTTGGTCGAATCTTATGTTGCCCACTGAAGGGACCCTTTTTGGGACGAGCCATGCAAGAGTGAAAAGAGGTTCGGACCCCAACGGCACCGCCCACCACCGAGCCCAACAAGGGAAGGCAGTAACTGTCTCTGAACCCAGCCTCAGCACTTACCTTGGTGCTAGTCGGAGTCTATACGCTCAGGGCCATCTCCAGGAACGTTGACCACCCTTAACGCCAAGCCCCAGAGGATGACCCTTTCGCTTAATCCCTAGCAGACTAACCAAATGATTAGGATACTAGCCGATTGATACACCGGGGACCACAGTGCACCACCCGTCTAATGGGTCGCCACGCACGGCAAACACGTGGGGGTATTTGCTGTCCATGAGAAGCAGGAAGCAAACAGAGCGGCGACAGCTTCTCATGGAGAGCTCCCTCGCCTACCCTCGAGGGAAAGAAGAAAAAAGGAGACAGAAGAAGGCGCAGAGGAGAGTAAACCTAAAGGGAGTAAAGATCCCTGGGTACCTCGGGATTGGGACACCCGTACTCACCTATAGTAGGTGAGCCCCTGAGGGAGATAAAAGTTTAGAGAGTCACCTAATACAATGAAATGAGCATAGCTAAACTTCAAAAATCGCCCATCTCTATCAAAAGCTGAAGCTTAAAAATACTCTGCGTGGAAGCTTTGATATTAAGCTAAGGATAAAAAATTTTATTTGAAATTTTTCGCAACCAAAAATCCCGACACATTAGTAGCTTCTTCTACAATATAATTACTTTTCTCCTGTTATTTTAGTATTCCAAAAAATGTCAAAGGGAACCTCGCAAATATCTGTTAAGCTTTTTTAAAACTCCCTTTTGCATTTATAATCCTAAGATGCATAAAGCCAGTTCTAAATGTAATACGTCACTTTGTAGAGAATCATTAAGGATCAATTCAAAACGGAACCGAAAGGTGAACATTGAAGGTAAGTAAAAATGAATGCCCGAAATTTCTTCCAATGCCAGAGAACGCAACTCTTCCCGTCTCCTGTCTTTTCGAAATGACTGGATTTATAGATTTATTCTTCTTCCTTCAATTTTTCCTTTTGCGGATTTTGAAAGCAATTGGCCATTTCTTCCTATTCCTTCTTTCTTCCTCCTTTAACACCGCCAAACAGCTATTTGGGCTTTGAATTGCAAAGGACGTATTGATCCTTCTCTGCTTCTGAAGCAGACTTTTCTGTAAACAAAAAGTAAAATCTGCCGCTGTTAGATTTTCTAAAAATTCACTGTAACTCATAAGTTTTATTTGCACTTTTTAAAATGAATCGCCTTAACTAAACTTATGTTATTAAATAACGTTAGGTTGGATGGTGGCTGAATGCAGCAAGTTAAAATAAAATAAATAGATTATATTTTTGAAATCACGTTAGTCTGCTATGGCATAATGTTTTTTCAAACAATCTTTAGATGTAGGCCTTTCTTTTCATAAATCAAGTTAAAACCTTCTAAGAATATTTCAGACATATCTAAATCAATTTTTTACTACGAACTGTTTATATCAGTAGTTAATGACAGGATTCTTAAAGATGAATGAAAGCTTATGGAAAACAAAATCTTCTTCATTTCAAATTATCTAATGTTAACGAAAAGAAAAATATATTCTTTAACATCAGGAATTTCAAAATCCATCTAAAAGGAATCTATATCCGAAGTCATTTTTGATTGTTTTAAAGAAAACTTTGCATCTCTTTATCAAAATACCACGCCACTTGAATAATAAAGGGACGCGTTTCGCAAAGCTCGTCTTGTTTTTCTTGCAAAATCCTGTTGTTTACTGTCTGGCGATGTTTTCATGATCATTATCTTTTAAATGACACCCCCAAGACATTTCGAAACAAAAAAACAAAATAGTCTTAATCGAACATTTGAGATGAGAAAGTGTATTTAGTGACTTTTTCGATCTAGTGACAACGAAAAATCAAGAGAAATTCGTGCTGTGTAATGGTGCTTTTATGCGAAGAGTATTTTAGATATGCAAATGTTGACCTTTTTCTTAACATTTTTGGAATGTCATAAAAATGCAACCAAACAAGAAAAATAATCTTTATTTAAAGATACAATAAAGAATAATTCGATGTTGGGCTTGAATTTCAAATGAGTTTTTAAGGAAAAAGCTAAAATATCATACGCGATTCTTTCATCTCAGTAATTTTGATTGGTGCATCTTATGAACATTACATCTTGATAAATGATTTGGTCTGTTGTTTAAACCGCCAAGCAATTCGCTAGAGCACTTATAAACTATATCTCTTTCTGAATCTCTATATGCGATAAAAATTCTAACATGCGTTTAATGCAAAATTGCTTATGACACCATTTCAAAATAAAATATGAGAATAGAAATGCCATATAATTTTCAAATAATTTAAAATCTTGATGCGATATAAGTATTATAATTTTGCAAAACAATTTAAATTTTGAAAGTAATTTTGTAAATTTGAGACCTTAGCTGATTCAACATTAAACAGCGATAAGTAGTTTTAGTCAAGGAAGAAATTGCGAGATTTATTTGTTTATTTTTGCTAATAAACAACATATTAAAGGCATAACGTAGGTAAATGGCTTTTATTCAAGTTGTCAAATTTTATATTAGAACCTGGAAAGTAAGCAACATCTATTGTATATCCAACCTCTTTCAAGATGAATTTGTTTTGCTTCATTTAAAGTCAAGTCTATAAATTATATATTTTTAAATAGTTGAGTTATTTTTATTAGTAAAACACAGCCAGCCAGCCATCGTGATTAGGAATTGCAATACCGGTATACCGGGATACCGAATACCGGTATTTTGAGCCATTTGTACAATTTCATAATACCGGTATTCGCAAGTTTAAATACCGGTTTTTCCGTATTTACTTGAAATTTTTAAAATTGTCTCCACTATATGTTCAGGTATCGCGAACATAGCAAATTAGTATACGTTTTGTTTTTATGTCTCCATAACGGGCGAAATTAATTAGCTAATTAATGGCTTAATTAATTTCTTAAATCTAAATTAACGAAACATGGATTATCCCTGAAAGAAAATATTGTATCCATAACGACTGATGGAGCAACAATTATGAAAAAAGTTGGAAAGTTGATTGGTGCAAAGCAGCAGTTGTGCTATGCACATGGAATTCAATTAGGAGTAATAGATGTGTTATACCAAAAAAATAAAGAACAGAAGAATCCAAATACTGTGGATATAGAAATTTCGGATTCCAACTTTGAAAAGAGTAAGAGTGAGAGTGATATTGACAATGAAGATAATGACAATGTAATTGTTGAAGAAGATATTGCTAATAAGGATGAAATATTAACCTATCAAGAATTGCTTCCTATAATTTATAAAGTTCGAAAAATTGTTAAGATATTTAAACGTTACCCTATAAAAAGAATATATTACTAAAATATTTTTAACTGAAAATAAAACAGAATATATGTTCATATTAGATTCTAAAACACGTTGGAACATTTTACTCCTAATGATGGAACGATTTTTGAAACTGGGAAATCCAATCTAAAAAGTAATAATCGACTTAAACCTGTAAATTAATTTTTCAGATAGTGAATTCGGCTTAATATCCAGAACTATATCAGCTTTACTTCCAATAAAACTGACTATTGAAGCATCATGTCGGAGAGATTTTAATTTATTAACAGCTAATGCAACAATAAATTTCATGTTGCAGTCACTGAAAGAACAGCACACATCACTATCTGAAGAATTATATATTACATTGAAAAATCTCACAGAAGAAAGGCGTACCGAAATAGAAAATGTCTTATGGTATTTACATAATTATAATGATTTTAAAAATGAAAATGAAAAAGAAGAAAAGAAAATAACCAATTCAAATCTGATTAGGTTTAGAGTAAATTTTCTTAAAATTGTTTACCCACAAACCTATCCACATTCGGAAGAATTCGGTTCAATTATCGAAGATTATGATATCACTACTATCGATAGTGAAAAGGAATTGTCTCTTGAACAAAAATTAGAATTAGCGATAAATAAAATTTCAACGAAGCAAAAATACATTACAGAAATCAGTTATATCCAAAACCATCCGACGGGAAATCGATTTATTTGAAGATGAGGGATTTAGAGGTAAATACTTGGAAAAAGTATATCGCGCATTGCTAACAGTACCACCAACTAGAGTAAATGCCGAAAGAGCGTTTTCGACAGCTGGTCATTTTTACACAAAATTACTTTTCAGGCTTAATGACAGTACAATTGATGCATTGTTTTTTTAGATCACATTTCAAAAATTTGTAATAGTACCACAGACTGAATAGTGATATTTACACTTTTTTTGTGATTTAAATAAATAAGATTTTTCTTTACTTTTTTGTGATTATATACTGTTATAGTTTATTACAGATTATTTTTTGTGATATTTATACTCTCTAACAAAACTGGCAAATAAAAAAAGAAACGCCTGTGTTTTCTTCCTTTTTCTAAAATTTCTAATACCGGTATTAAAACCGGTATGCCGGTATTAAGATTTAAAAAATACCGAATACCGGTATTGAAATTTTGGTCCGGTATTGCAATCCCTAATCGTGATCATGCCCTTACTTACTTCACGAGTTTCTATGCATGAAAAAAACGCATTCAATTTATCCGATAAAATATACAATAAAAACCTTCTTCATTTCTGAATTTTAAAAAAATTAAGTTTATTGTAATAATTATCATAAATGTATTAAATGTTTATCAACAAATATTTCATAATTCTGTAAAATTTTAAGATATATTTATTCTTATATAATATTTATTAAAACTATTAAATGTGATGAATTAAACGCTCTTTAATTAAAATCATTGTTTTCTTTTGTTGCATTTTTAGTAGAAATTTTTCGTATTCAAATTTTTGGATAAATGAGTTTTTATAGCAAATTCTACTCATTTCATTATTTTGCATTGCTTTCTTACAAAAACATCATTTAATTTAAAAGATCAATAAATGTTCACAGGTACAAACTACCATTCAATGTGCATCATAAAACAAATAAAGGATAAAAGAAGGGAAGAATTTTTAAATTTCGAGAATAGAGACCAGTTTTTTCCCCCGTTAGAATGTCACAAACATAATAATCTATAATAATAAAGCTCAATGTGTGTGTGTGTGTGTGTGTGTGTGTGTGTGTGTGTGTGTGTGTGTGTGTTGGCGCTCTACAGGCCAGACCGTTTGACCTACAGCTACCAAATTTGGTACATGTATATCTTGGAGGTTGGGAATGTGCACCTGGGGTTCCTTTTTTGGAATTTTTAATTAGAATTTTAATTATTAATTAAAAACTAACTTTGCCGCCAAAAAAATCTTCAATTTTCCCCACCGCCAACTTTTCCGCCAAAAATATCTTCTATTTTTCCCACCGCCAAATGACAAAGGCTTCAGTTTTTTTTTTGTCCCAACAGTAATGAGGCTAGGGTTAAAATTTTTCGGCGGATTATTTCAATCGATTCTGTTTATTTTCTTAATGTTTGATGCATTTAAAATTAAACATTGTTAATGAATCGATCTTTCAGATTCATTCTGAAGTACTTTTGAATTAAAATAACACAAAGTAAAGGAAATTAAAAATTTCTAATCCGCATAGCGTTACCCCAACTGGCGTAGAAAAAATCACGTATTTGCGTTACGTAACTGGCGAAGAAAATTCACGCATGCGCATTCTGTTCTGATTGTTGCCATGACAACCGTTATCAATGGATGATTTAAATTATTTTTGGGTTAGTTGCATGCTTTTGTAAGTAAATTGTACTTATGTTAGTTATATATTTTTTGTATATGCTTATAGTTTTAAGTACATCGTTTTTTAAGTAGTTTTTTTTAAACCTTTTTTCAACCGTTTATTTTAAACGATTCGTTTTATTTTCTTAGTGTTTGATGCATTTAAATTTAAACATTGTTAATGAATCGATCTGCTCATAATGAATCTAAGAAAATTTTGTTGACAAACTCTTGAGATATTACATAAATTAAAAAAGATATTCTTTAGTGCCCATAAAGTTTAAACGCTGTGTGACTCTATTTTCAGTAATCAGATTATTAAAAAAATGCTTTGTTTCAGTAAAAAATATTATTATATTAATTGAAGATTAATTCTTTCCACTTTAATTTAAAGCATAAATTCAACGGGTGCTAACAGAAAATTAGAGAGATACATATTACGTTATGACTGAAGGCCTTTATAATATTATGAATGAATTATATGACAATCAAAATTTGAAGTTTTAATATATTTTGATGAAGAAGCTATTAAAGTAGGAATTGCATAAAATATTTAATTATTAAAATTTGAACGAACATTAAGATTGGCGAACCGGCTGGTCGCCAAAGGCGGCTAGTTATAAATAAAAGTCCAAACTGAGCTGAATTTTCCAACAGGTTTTTTGTTGTTGTTTTTGTTGTTTAACATCAAGATCTTTTTTTTTTTTTTTTTTTTTTTTTGTCCTTTATAACCATTTTTAACACCAAGATCATTTTTTGTCCTTTAAAACCATTTTGTTAGTCTGAAATATTTCAATTTAACACCTTTCAAAAAAGTGGTTTAAATAATAATAAATACTTCGATTAAATCTGGAAAATATTCACTTTGCATTGCTTGCTTCTCTTTCTAATGTATTTTGCAATTAATTGGAATTTTCCGTGGGTGCAATTAACGGAATACGTTTCTTTGCAATAAATTTTCGCTCACTTCTAGTTGTGATAATTCTGAATTTGTGCATGTATTTGTATTTTCTATGACTATAAAAAAAAATTTCAGAATTTGCTTATGAATGCATTTATCAATTTACTTAAATTTTAATTAAATATTATTTCTACCACTCATTAATGAATTCGAGAAAAAATTTCACTTTAAGATTCCATATTAAATATAATAATAATTAATAACTAAAAAGTAAAAAACAATTTTAAATATATATATATATATATATATATATTGCTCATTAATAAACATGCTTTTTAAAAACTATTGTTTTTATTAAATTCTATTCGTATAATTATATAGTACTTTATATTCTGAGTGAAAGTTGGCTTATAATCAGATACTATCGGAATTTTTTCCAATCCGCATCTCCAAAGACCGTCCCTGAGTAAATCATAAACTTCAAATTAATATACACTTTTTGTAATGATAATATGCTTATTATTTAATTATTTTAATTTATATACACTTAATTAAATTATTATTTAATAATACTATTTTTATATAAATTTGCTTGCTAATGTATCAGGAATTGTTCGGGATTAAAATCCTTTCATGCACAATGTTTTTAATATAAAAACTCCTCTTGTATAAAATATTATTAATGTATAATAACAATCCTCTTGTATAAAATATTATAAATTCTTTTTTCAGACTATGTATTGAAACAAATAAAAAAAAATTTTAAATGTTGGTAGTGGTTTAATTCAAATTTTTAACGTTATCCAACAAAGGAATGTCTACCTACAAACTTCCTTATTTCTAAATCATATGCTTTAAATTTTCTAAAGAATTAATAAAAATTGGAGCAAAAAAAATGTACAAAAATAAAAATCGATATTTGGACAGTTTTTTTTTTTTTCTGAAATATTTTTTTTCTACTTAAGAAAGGCAAAACATAAGTCAGTTTCTCACAGCCAGAAACTGCTGCTATCGACATATGCCTGCGTCGTTTGCTTGCAAAACCTTTGCATTTCTAGCCTCCGATTCAGCGATCGATATAGGCTTACTTTTAAGCATTGTTATTGTTGTTACTTTTAAGCAATGTAGCAATACGTTGGAAGAAACCCAAAGGAAGTAATTCAGGATTAGCATTAATTTGAATGCGCTTAATTTTTTTAATTAATAGCCGATATTAGAAATATCTTGCAAAAATAAAATTAAAATAGGTAAAATAGTTAAATGTTAACCTTTAAGAAAGTATAAATATATTTCTTATAAGATTATTTGTTTCAAAGTTACTGCAGTAAAACATTAAACTTTCGATTCATTTCTAATTAATTGAATACTTAATTTATTTTCACACTTTAAAAGGTTGACAATATTCTTTCCCATGCCTAGTGAATAAATGTGCGAAGTATGGCTGAAATCGGCTGAGACATTTAAGAGGATATGTCGAACATACATAGATAGCCACGATGACTTTTATTTATACACTAGGGTTACAAAAGTCTTGGAATACCTCCTAATAACGTGTCCGACCTCCTTTTGCCCGGCAAACTGTAGAAACTCGACATAGCATGGATTCAATAGGTCGCTGGAAATCCACAGCAGAAATGTTGAACCGTGTTGCTTCTACAGACGTCCATAAAGGCAAAAATGCAGCCGATGCAGGAATTTGTGCACGAATTTAACTCTCGATGACGTCCCATAAGTGTTCTATGGGATTCTTGTTGATAGATATAGGTGGCCAAATCATTCCTTGGAATTGTCGGAATTGTCTAGAATGTTCTTCAAATCAATCGTGAAGAGTTGTGGCTCGGTGAACATAACACATCATCATCTATAAAAATTCAATCGTTACTAGGGTACACGAAATCCATAAATGGCTGCAAGTGGTCTTGAAGTAGTTTAACTTCAATAATTTCCAGTCAATAATCGATTCAATTGTTTCAATCAAAGTTTACCGCCAGCTTGCACACTGCCTTATTGACAACTTGGATTTAAAGCTTCTTGGAATCTGCGCTACGTTCGAACTCACTATCAGTTCTTACCAACTGTGTGACTCATCTGACCAAGCCATAGTTTTCCAGGTGTCCGATAGGGTCACTAACCCTGGAGAAGTGCGATGTTCTGTGAATAAAGGCATTCGATCGATCTTCTGTTGCAATGGTTGATTAAAGCCTAACGGACACGTTCGTCCCACAATGACTCCTGCGGTTATTTAAAGCAGTGTTGTTATCTGTTAATATTGACAATTCTACGCACACGTTGCTGGTTGCTTTCAATCCTTTGTACAAAAACAATGAAATATCACGTATTGAAGCCACCATTAGATAATGATTATATTGGTATCTCATAATTCAGAATTTATTGAAAAATAAATATTATTAATAATGCTACAATAGTAATAAGTATCATAAAATAATATAGAAACACTGGCCCGTTACAAAGTTAATATTATTAAAAATCGTTGACGTTTTTAAGCAAATACCAAAAGATAGCATTAATCGGTAAGGACTTAAACTTTATCGTCTGTATCTTGCACATATTAAAAGAAGTTAATCTTCTTTTTGTAATTATTCTTCTTTCAATTAAATGCAGAGGATAACATTTTATGATACAAATTAAAATTTTATAGTTTCATTTTTCAATCATATGGGGGGGGGTCGTTCTGCTTTTCTTCATTAATATTGTGAAAAAAAATTTGCTGCTTTTCTTCATCAGTATTGGAATTAAGAATGTAGTCTTGAATATTTCAATCATTACTATTAATTGGAATAAAAGGGAATATATCATAATTTTTTTTAATATTCTTCGGTACTTATATATTAACTGTATGCCGTTGGCAAGTTTTAGGTTTAACGCATATCATTGGCGAACATAAACAACAGAATAACATGACATCTTCGGCGATTAATCGCTGCTATGCAATTAAAACAAGTACTCATAATTGTGTTAAACTTATAACGGTTGTCTTTTTTATAATGCAGTATATTTAAAGTAATGCTGTAGACATCAAACCAAAAGACCGCCGAATCAACAAAAACTCCAGTTGAATAATGCTTATTTTTAAAAAATGCATTTAAATAACAAAATGTATGTTTATTGCACAAAAATATCTAGAAATTTATAGTAAATTAATTATTTTTCATGTACTGAATATTGAACATATAATCCAAAATATGAGAAGCAACCAACTTTACAGTTTGATAAGATGACTGACATCTGATTGATAAATCCGTTAATCGCTGTCATAAGCAGTGTCATGGTAAATATTTTCTTTGGATGGCAAATTAATAATTAAATCCTTCCGACAGTATTTAATCATATTTAAGGACTATTCCCCAAGAAATAAGTACTTGACGAATTTCAAGTGTATTCTTAAAGGTTAAGGAGATTTTGGGATCGGTGGATGAATAGTGATACTTTATGTCAATGTTCACGAAGAAAATACAATTTTAGAAAACAGTTTGTTTTATATCAAAGGGAAAAATAAAAGGAACACAATCACACTCTCGCTTCCAAAACAATTGTAATGAAAATTATTCAAAAGGACTGAAACAAGTGCAGTTTTAGGATTTTTGAAGTTGTTTAATTTTACAAGTTGTTGCCATTAAATCTTTCTCTTCTTTTATTTTTATTTAATTAGTTTTACTTAAGCTCTTAGAGTTTAATCCACGACTATTTTAACAATTTTAAAATATAGAAAAGAAATAAAGGCAGAATTCTTATTTTATTTTATTTTTTCACAACTGCCAACATAAATTGTGGATGTTAAAAATAGTCCTATTTAGAGTACAATATAAGCTCGTTATATTTCTGAAATACCCTGCTTACAAATAAGCAGTGAACTCGAAGAAGGATTTGACACAGATCTGCAGTTTTGTCCTAAGGTGACACTCACATCGCAAATACATTGCGTTCGCATGTGCACGAAAAGAAAACCCAACGGGCAGCGTCGCATTTCGGTGAATTTCATCCAAAGATCAACGATTTTAATGCAAATCTTGGTAAAGATTTTCAAAATTCATTCCAACATTTCCCGAATCTAGAAGATTAACTTGTGAAGAATAATCAAAATTTTAAGATAAAAGTTTTTTTGTAGATCACACAACTCTCTCTCTCTCTCTCTGTGATACGCATGTCAGATGAGAAAAAAGATTTAGATTACGGAATTTTATGCAATGTGTCCTAGCTTGAAAAAGTTTTCGAAGAAATGTTTTAAAGATGGAAATATAATTATCATTATTTTCCAAGGTAGAGAAGATCTCACTTTGGCAAAAAAATTTCATTGGAAACAGAAGTGCCATTACAGATATCATAAGAACAATGTCAATATTTTGCCTGTCACAAAATCGTTGCAAGTTCCGGCGTCAGTGCCACGTCATTTCTTAAAATGAAATGGCTAGAAAATATGTTTTGATAATATCAACATAACATATCACGAGATATGAATGGATATACCGAAAATATTTTTCTTATTTACTTTCCTAAGGCGTAATCGCATTTTCCAAGGCATTTGTTGTTGCAGAGATATTTTTTAAAGAAGTCCATGACACAATAATTTTTTCCTGTTTCTAATATGGTTTTAATTTTTCGCAATAGTAAAAATATAAAATATTTTCAAACACCAGTACGTAATTTTATTAACGTCATTTCGTACTTGCTTTGAAGCATTTGAATGTTAAATAATTTATGCTTGTACTCCTTTTTCCTCTGGTTTTAACTCTGTACTTAGTTAATACGTTGGAAGAACTCTCGCTGCACATGTCGTCTGAAAGCGTAGCATTATGCTTTACGGAGGCATCACATCTGTTTTTCCATCTGAAAGATATACGATAGATTTCTCACATCATATGACGCGTTCTTAGAAATGAATGCCAATTCCAAGAGATTTTTTCTTCTTACTTCGGTGAACATACATTTCTAATTTATATGTTTCTAAATGCTTACTTTATGAGTCTCTCAAAGGACGACACTATCTTACCTTATATAACAACAATTCAGTGAATATTTGTTACTTATACAGGGTGATTCAAAATTGATCATTCAAATCTGTTGGGAGGAAGTAAAGAAGGTGATAAAATTCAGCTTTACTATGCAAAAACCGCTGTGGATCTATGATTTCTGTTTGCGAATAGAAACGACTGCAGTCGGTCTTCATCAGACTTCAACATGGATCAATCTACACTGTTTCTACACCATGGATCAATCTACACTGTTTCTACACCATGGATCAATCTACACTGTTTCTACACCATGGATCAATCTACATGGATCAATGAACTGATGTGCGCCTAACATATGACAGAGGCAGGATAATTTAAAGAACACTGTATCACAACTACCGCAGCATCGCACGTAAACATCAGATTTATTTCCCGTCGATTCTTTTCTAACAGAAGGGAAAGGAGACGATTCGTGTATGAGATTCTGGTCGACGGCCGTGTGGATCTTACAGCAGGAATTTCTGTTTCTACTTGCAAAGTTCCTTAAATTCCTGGTTTTTCCCAACATGTTGGACATGTTCAATATGTTGTCGCTGTCGAGCTCGTGTTTTAGCTCAAGTCCATATTTTTAAGCATCTGATATCATGATGTATCAGCCATGAAGAGTTAAAAACGCTGTTTGGTTACCACTGGCTGTTTCTGTAACCTTTCCTTCAACTTCCAAGCATATTTTGGCTTCGTTTGTGAAATGTGCACCACTTTGTGAAATCGTTTTCTTTTGTATTTCCATTCCTAACTCAAACTTCAGAAAAAAATCGATTCTGATTCACCCTTTGTATTCATAAGAACGTCTCTAAGAAAAGCTGGTGAATCTTAATTTAGTTTATCTTTAGTTATATGCATGCCTCCGCTCTGTACTCAAGATTATTTTGGAACGAATTACAATTTTGTATCGTGATCAGACGATAAAGACAACGGCTAAACTACCACACATCTCTCGAAACTTTCACGCCACACTAGTGGAATAAAATAACATTTTGTTCCGATGGGCTTAATGTGAACGAAACCCTCTTACAAAGCGACTCTTTGGTGGAAGCGATTCTCGAACCCTTGACTCCAGACGCTGACACAGCACATAGAAACGATGCATTTGGCGAGATGGAAAAAAATGTGCGCTTTTCGTTTCTTTAATTGAGAATCTCATATGAATACCTTCAAAGGTCTTGAAATCAAAACATCAGATGTCGCCAAAGGCATTGCAAACCTCGAATTCACTCAGCAGTCAGCTGAACTTACGTAAATCAAAATGACGCAAAACATAAAAAAAAATTTCTAATATTTAAATTTGCATAATGTTAATAATAACAGCAGGTATGAAAAAAACATTCAAAGGAATTTTCCAAAATGAAATGAACTTGTTACAAAAACTACTTCTGGCATATAGAAGTGATGCGTATTATTATTAAAAATAAGAATAATTTTAATTATGCCGATAAATTCTTCAGATTTTTTTTAAATTTCAATTTCGTGTAATAATTCTGGTATAAATTTGCTATTGCATTCTTTGAACTGCTTTTCTCAATTTATCATTTATACCTTCTTTTAAAGCTAGTTTGGCTCCAAAACATTTTCAATCACGGGATGATAAAAAATAATAACAATAATTTTGAATGTTTGTCGAAGAACTGAGGCATAAAGACATTGATAAAACATTTTTTAGTTCAATTATTATCTTTGATATAATTTTAGCAATGTTCTCTTTTTCTCAAAATTTTATTACGTTTTACATTTAGAATCTTTAAGGCTTACTTTATGTAATTATTTTTATTGTAATATAAAAATGTTTTAAAGATGAAGATATAAAATCAAAAATTCAGAACAATATATTTTTGAGTTATCAGTTAAAAGCTATAGAATGAATGCAGTCGAGGAGCTAAAGGATTTATTATTTTACCATAGTTTTCGGTTGTAATTTTTATAATGAATTAAATTCTTAGACATGACCTAAAATATTTATGAAAGTTTTTATCTCTTTTAATTGATTTTCACTCAAAATATTGGAATATTTTGAAGAAATACATTGTAGAACACAAAGAATTTGATCTTGATTATCTATGATTTTAACGAATTACAGTCTTTTTGAAATTCTTAAATTTCTAAATAAAATATCATCAGAATATTCCTGAGTTCTATAAAACCATGATTTTGACCATAAAATACTCTCATGTTTAGTTTTAGGAAAATTCAAAAATATGAAATAATTATAATAATAATTGTCACAAAAATACGAAATATATAGTTTATGTACATTCTGTGTGCGTGTCTCAAACATATTTTTGAGGATAGGATAGGAAAGATTTGTTCGAAATTTTAGTTAGAATTTTAATTAATAAAATGTCAGGTGAGAGTTTTGAGATAACATATAAGTTGTAACAATAAAAAGGAATCAAATTTTTTTCTTTTAAAAATATTAGCATCGTAATTATTTAATCTTTTCTTAATTTTGATAATATTTTAAAAAATATTCTTTTGAATGATTTTTATCAAAAGAATATTTGTTGAAACGTTGCCATTCCAATAGAATTCGTACCATTTCCATTGTTTTAGCAAATCGCGTGATTTCCGTCCATTGCTGAAAGTTGAGAAAAAAATGAAATGATTCAAATTCCAATGTTTATAATCAGTTCAATCTGAATGAGGAATATGACTAAAGACAATTAGAAAATAGATAACAATTGTGTTTACAATGGCGCTATGATGTCATGAGGTTTGACTTCAATTGACAAGATTATATAAAATATAATCAATATCTCCGGCGTACTAATTGTTCGCAAAGGTGTCAAGTGTAATTATAAATTTTGAGGAAAAAAACGCCGGTAAAATTCTTCTGTAACACTATGCTATTTTAACTCTCACATTGCAAATATTAGAGTTAATGACCGGCCGTCCAGTATGCAATGGATTATATTTTTCTGGATTTTTTTACGGTTGATTATTTTTCTCAACTCTTCAATTCATGTATAAAAAGATTTTAACTTTTAAATTGCCCGAGCATTTTGAGTTTCTCAAGCTCCATAAAATTGAATTACCATAATTTTTGATCACGAGACTGAATAATATGATCACGAATCCAGAAGAAAAGCTGTATGTCTCATTTAGAAGCAGAAACTTTCCAGTTTCTTTTTCTAAATGAGACAAAATATCCATTTGGAATATATAAATAAGTAGAACAGGTTGCGAACTGTCTCTTTGTCTTCAGCATCTTCCCTCAAAGCACGTCGCTTGGGTTTCTAGTATCACACAGCTTCAAAATTGTAACAAAGATAATACTTTCCATCTAACTGCTACGAAAAAATAAAAGGTGTGAATAAATGAAAAATTCTCTATGTTTACTTATTTTTATTATTTCAAAATCCCTCAGCCTTTAATACTAAATATAATGCTAATCCTTAGCCTCCTTACTAATACTGCTTAAAGCGATTGCCTGCAATAAATAGAACACTTCTTTATTGACCAACCATTCCCCTAATTTAAAATGCTTCGTTCTCTCTTTAACTGTTTCATTGGATTTTCCACTTGATCTTTCAAACAGATTTAACGTGCTCTTCAAAATTCCTGAAAATTTACCTTGCTCTCTTCGCTCTGTTCTTTTCTATTGGATTCTTTGGCATCTGCCTAAAAGTTCCTTCGTAAAATTAATGAATGATTTTTATCAAATCAAAAGAGAACTATGCTACTCCAAAATATAAAAGAATTTTCAAAAGTGCTATCCTTATTCCTCTGCATAAAATTGTAGACCTTAACTTATTCCTTACATAGCATCAGTGAACCACAGTTAAGAACAATGCTTCTGAGCCATAAAACTAACATCTTTGCTAAGTCTGTAGCTCGACTATGTATTTTGAACGCCTTTTTTCCCGAAACTAAAATTTGACACGAAACAGCATTAACATTCACAGAGTAACATAATGAATTCCATCCATCAATTCATTGCGCTTTTCAGTTGTTGCGTTTTCATGCATACGAAAATGCAGACGGTCAAGCGTTTGTCTAATTCAGCTCAAAATTTGATAAATATCTACACTGCGGATGCTAAATCTGTAGATGAAATTTTATCTACCTCGCTTCATGTGTTTTTATAATTGTCGAGTTCATTGAATACCTGAACTGCAAAACAGGCTGATTTTTCTATGAATTGATTTCGTTCAAAGTTTCATAAAACTGAACAAATTTTGTCATATAATAAATATCAGTCGCACAGGTACCGCATATATATATATAGTTCGTAGAATACAAGCACTCACACGCAGACACATACACACACACGTGTGTGTGTGTGTGTGTGTGTGTGTGTGTGTGTGTGTGTGTGTGTGTGTGTGTGTGTGTGTGTGTGTGTGTGTGTGTGTGTGTGTGTGTGTGTGTGTGTGTGTGTGTGTGTGTGTGTGTGTGTGTGTGTGTGTGTGTGTGTGTGTGTGTGAATTTTATACAGGAACAGGGCTAAGCACTCTAGCTTTGTCTTCGTATCGCCGGTTTGCTCATTTGACAAGTGGCTGCAGTTTTCCAGCCTGATTTTCTAGGGAAGCGTTCAATTATTTCGTCAGCGGTGTGTACATTTGCTTCTGTAACAGTCGAACGGTGTCATCCGACAGTTCGGAGTTTCTCATCAACAACACTACCTGTTCGTTTGAATTTCTCGTGCGATTGCTTTATTGTAATCGGATGTGGATCATTAGCGACTTGGAATTTGCACTGAAAACTTCTTCTTATTGCAGTAATACACTCCCCCATTTGGTGAAATTCTGAAACAAGAAAAAAAATCCTTTCCTCCAACGAACAAGCTATTTTCGAAATTTTCAATCGGAATCTACATTTGAGCACTGTACTGCTCATCCAATTATAGAACATTCATTTTATTGTCGAAAAAGTAACTTTACTTATATATATATATATATATATATATATATATATATATATATATATATATATATATATATATATATATATATATATATATATATATATATATATATATATATATATAAGTAACCAAAAATATAAGCATTATGAAATTAAAATTATTTCGGAATCAAACTAAAAACTAAAAAAGTAAAAAATAGAAAAAAACACCATTGTATTTAGAGAGCGCAAATACAGCTACTACTAAAACACAGATGAATTTAGACAGTTAGTAATAAAAACCAGGTTAATAGGAAAAAAAGAATCAAAATTAAACAAAATAAAATAAGAATCTGACCTGAAAACTTTCTGAAGGGTCACCCTCAAGCAGGGATACAAAATAAGGGATTTTTTCTGTCAGGAATTCAGACTTTTGTCCAACAGTATTTACCCCTAGTGACCCGAAAATCCCCTGAAATTAAGCCTAAGAGATATACCATTTTTACAGAAAAGGAACAAAACAATGAATTAAAAGAATACGACCACTAATAAGCAAAAATAAAATAACATAAAATAACCATATAATAACTATCATAACCAATTATGAAAACAAAAAGGGAAGAATATACCAGCAGCAGACAAAAAAAATTTACATAAGGTGTCCCATTCATGTTTCCCGGGCCCTAAAATTGTTTTTGCTAACATCAGTCAAGGTAAAAATAATTGGAGGGTCTCAGCGCCATCTATTGAGTCAGTTAATATGCAACGGAAAGTCCATTTTTATTTTAGGCAAAGGATTAATCCCAAATCATCTCTTTTTTCATTAAAATATTAATATTGCAGTAGTTTCTGGAAAACTCGTTATTAGTTAATTTTTTTATGAAATTATTTGTTACTTCAATATAGGAAATTAGAATGAGAATTACAAAGTTTCGTTATTTTAAAGTTGGATTCATCCCTTTTATAGAAGATACCAACTCTTGTTTTATCATTAGTTATTTCGATTTTTAAATCCAGAAAGGTAGCCTCAAGTTGATTTATATTTCTTTCTGTTAGAATTAAATCTGTTGGATAGCAATTAGTCACAATATTGGAATTATCTAAGTTTATCAAAAGTAAGTCATACTTGTTTATAAAAATTAATTCCATTACAAACCTAATTTTCGGCAATATTAAAATTACATAATTCTAGCCAGTTATTTTAGGAATAACACCACTTAAATATTCGTCATATATTAAAGTACATACCTTTATTAATTTTTCATGAGGCAGATTGGTATATAAATTTTCGAAATCAAAGGTATTAAGTTTATTAATATTGTTATCTTTAAAAAAATCCTAAACTTCTTTGTTACTATTAATTATGATTTTCATCTTTGATTTTGTCCAGAATAATTTTTAAGTATTTAAAGAACTATTTTCCAGTATAGTAATTATAACTGCCAGTGCTACAAGTCACGAATTTGAATTTTAATGGTTTTTTATGAAATTTAACTGTTGGGAATAAATAAGGATAGTTTAGAGAGCAAGTCTTAATTTTTTTTTTTTTGGGGGGGGGGGGGGGTTCTGCGAAAGCTAGCATTCTTTTATCTAATTCCTTTTTCCCCGTGTTCTTTAAAATATAAATTGCATTAGAGTTATATTCATTAATTAATAGTTCTTTATAATAATATTTGCAAATTAAGCAGAAATTATTTGCTGATTTATCTATTACAGTAATAACAAATTTTTCTTTTAATTTTTTTATTTCTTTTTTTAATGTTTTGTTAAAATAACTTTCGCATTCTTTATCTCTGTCAATATCTGTATTCATTTTTGTTTTAATGTCCTCTAAAATTCTCACTTTCCATTCTCCGAAACCTTCTTGCTTACAACCGACCACCCTGCCACCAATGAACGTAGCAGTATCGAAAGGATTTGTTGTCGCCGACTGCTTAAGCATTGCCCATCCTTGCATAGACCGATTTGTCAAACTGACATTCTCTTCGAGGTAATTGGCCACAAAGTGGTGAATTACTGTCCTTCATCCTTATCTACAAACTCTCAAATGTTGGTAAAAAAAACTGACAATTTTTGACATCATGTCCTTCAGAGTTTTAAGATTACCTGGTACCATCAGTACTGTACTTAAGTCATTATTCAAAATTTTCAGGTTTTTTTCTTAACTCCGAGATTTCAATACATTCCTTTAAATAGTGGTAAACAGTACCGATTCCTCCACAAATGCATTTATTGTCCTGCATTCTTCCAAATATTCGGAAATATGCAGGAAATCTCCCATGTCCTGATATAATTTGAATTATCAGTGGATGGTATATTCTTATTTTTATTTCTGGATTAGGAATAAAATCGAAAGTTACTCTTCCGTTTTTGGACATATACCATCTGTCAAACCATTGCAGCTTTATTTCTTCTCTTAATTCCCATTTTAAGACACCATTTGATTTGAGGACAACCATATCAACACTCTCTTTCTGAGGCCACCAACTTTGCATATTGATCAGCCTTTTCATTACCATATATCACAATATGGGCCTTAACCCAACTCAACTCTATCCACTTGTTAGTTTTTACACTTTTTGTCTTTTCTTTTATCGTCCATATTTCCTTATTACAAATGTGAGATGATTGTATGGCTTGTAGGATTGGCAGAGAATCTGAAAAAAAGTGAGCACTTCTGTCCGTACTCCACCCTTTCACAGTATTCAATGTCCATCTTTAAAGCTTACACTTCTGCCTGGAAACTTGTGGCATGGTTCAATAATGTCACAAGACTTTTATCGATCTCTTTCTATAGTAGTATACTACTACTGCAGCTCCTACTTTATTTTCATCTTTTGAACCATCTGTAAAAATTTCTATTCCATCCATATCTAGGATTTTAATTTGAAAACCATGAATAAACCATTCTGCAGGATGTTATTCGAACTTGTCAAAATACATCTCATAATCTTTTTGGCTGAAGCATTTGTTTCCTATTTTAACTTTATTAGTAGTAGTTCTTATTTGAAATTTAGTGAATATTTCAGTTGCTCTAAGGTCCATTGACAAAATTCCCGTTATCACTTGAAGAGCATCTGCAGAAATGGTTCTATATGCCTCAGGCATAATGATGAGAGGGCGCCGTTGGATTGAATTTAATGTTTCTCTGATTTTCTTTAGCCTGTGTCCCCATGCTCCGTGCCCGAAAAGAACAAATGGCTCAATGTGTATTTCCTTCTCTATAAAATTTATCCGCAACTGTCAGTAGTTTATATGTTAATACATCCACTTTTTTCTTGACCTTACTAAACTGCGACGTAAATGTTAATTTACTGTCCCATGTAGCTCCCAAGTATTTAATTTGATTTGACACATTTATATTGTTATTGTCCATTTTTATGTTAGGCGGATCTGTTAACACATTGACTGCCGCATGACGCGCCAGTGCGTTACAGATAATATGTAATTGGACAAAACATCTATGTTATTAGATGAACCCTTCTCTGCTACAGTCAAGAGATAGCAAAGAAGGGGTCCTCTAACTAGATAGAGGACCCGAATACTGGGTGTGAGTCGTGGCAGCGAAAGTGTTAATTTTAAACGTTCTCCAAATGTAATAGGCATTTGAATTGTTTTTCTTTCATTAAACTCAAGTTTATGTATTTTGTCCCATTTTACTAGCCTATGAATTATTTGTTTTCCTTTAATTTCCAATTCATTTTTTTGTTCTTCCCGCGACTATTAGTAGCACATCATCGGCCTGCATAAAGCAGTTCACTGGAAGAATGATTTTAAATGCAGAATCATAACCAAGTTCCAGAATAACGGCCCGCTGCACGAGTCCTGTGGCACTCCTCTATCCATAATTAATTCCCAATTATTCTCTCCATCTTGGTAAATACATTTCCTTTCATTTAAGTAATCTTTAATCACTTCAAAAAGATTGATCGGGCAATTCATTTTTATAAGGGCATATAAAAGGCTTTTCCTCCATACGGAATCAAATGCTCCAGCTACATCCAAAGATATAACTGTTGTTTTTAGTTTTTGATTCATAGCGCCTTTTATTTTACTCCACAGTGCATTTTGGGCTGTTTCACAAGAGTGGTTATATCTAAAACTATGTTGATCATGATGTAGTCTATTTTGTGCCGTTAATAAGTGCTGTACTCTTTGAGTTATCAGCTTATCCAAGATTTTACTTGATGTTGTTAGCAAACAAATTGGTCTATAACATTTAGGATCCTCTACGTCTGTATTAGTTTTAGGAATTAAAATCAGTTTTGCAATCTTCCATTGATTAGGGAACGTACCTAATTCTAAGCACTTGTTGTATAACTCTAAAAGTATGAATGGATTCTTTCTGTTAATTTCTGCAAGCATCTCCATTGGGATGTTCTCTAATCCAGGTGTTTTCTTTTTAGCCATTTCATTAATCGTTGTTCTTATTTCATTTATTGTGAATATTTTATCTTTTTCCTTTGTTTTATATTCCTCAATACTTTTTCTCATTTTCTTCTGCTTTTTACTTTCTTGTTGGGACTGTTCCTCTTTGAAAAGGCATCTCACAATAGTTTCAATAGTTTCTTTTGTATTTTTGGCTTTTGTTCCATCCTGTTTTTTGACACCGCGCAAAACTGTTTTCCTTTTCATTTGATCTGCCGCTAATTTATAAGGTAGCTCAAAAGTGTTTATTCTCGTTATTTCGCTACATAACTTTTCAAAGCATTCTATACTTTTCTTTCTTAACATTCCTCTGTATATTGAATCATTTTTTTTTATAAATTTGTCTTCTCTTCATTCTCTCTTCAGTGTTTCTACATCGTTGGTATCTATTCCGCAAGGCTCTTGTCAGTTTTCTTTGTTTCTCCATTTCAGTGTCCCATCAGGGGACCCTGTGACGATTTGTCTCTTTACTGTTTGATCTTTGGCTAATTCCTTGAATGAATTCTGTAAATTTTTTAACCCATACTTCTAAATCTTTTTTAGGTTTAATCCTTTGCATTGTTTCTCTTATATTAGCATATTTTTCAGCCACCTGAGAACTAATTTTTCGAATTCTCCACTTCCTTAATTTACATCTTTCTGCTGAAAAACCTTTGCCACCCATATTAATTTGAAAATCCAAAAAGCCATGGTCACTCAGAGTACTTTGAATTACCTTCCAGCCCATTTCTTTGTCATGCAGGTCTTTATTTGATAAGGTGACATCAATCCAGCTTCTCCCACGTGCAGATTGAAACGTTGGCAATGCGTTTGGATCATTCCAAATAACAAGGTTCTTCTTAAAAAGGAATTCTATAAACGAGCCGGCTTCATCTTGTGGTCTATGATCGGGAATTTCATTTCCCAACAAACGACTATGAAGATTGAAATCTCCTCCAATAAGTATGGAGGATGTCCCCAACTGTTCAAACAGATTTTCATATTCTCTGCAGATTTCTTCTTTATTGTGAGCCGTTGAGAAGTATGCCGATACCATAGTAATTTCACTATTTCCCACTGATAAATTGGCTGCTACTATGTTTTCGCTAGTAAATCTTGTCAAAACAGAAATATCTTGGTTTCTTACTGCTATAATAGCCTTCCCGTAAGGGTGAGAAATTATTCTCCATCCTAGGGGAAGTCCTATTATTCTTCCTTTCATTGTATATGGTTCTTGTAACAAGTAAACATCTGGAATATTGTCTCGAAACAAATTTGGGAGTTCCTTTGTCGCATATTTACCCCTACCTATATTATGTTGAATAACACATCAAGAATTATCATAGAAAGGCTTATTATTCATAATTCGTCTGTTTAATCAACTGATCTCTCCCCCTGATAAATAGAGGGCAATTCTCCGATGATGCAATATGATCCGTTCGAATCATAATTTCTGTTCTTTTGCTATACTCTTTGCAGTTTCTGCATTCTGGATTTTGCTTTGTGCAATTTTTATAGTTATGCATTTTCAAGCACTTGGAGCAGCTATCTTCTTTTTGCATACATTTAGAAGGAACATGCCCATATTTGAGACATTTAAAACATCTAAAGGGTTCCACAAATTCTCTAAATCTATACGATCCGAAACCACACTGTAGTCTTGCTTTATCTTTAATTATTCGGAACGCTTTCGAGTCCAAATTTATAACCCAGTGAGACGAGATGCCTCTTCCTTTTTTCCTATATAGAACCCGAATATTCCCTATGTCATTGCTCAGCTTGATTTGATTGAGAAAATCCAATTCCTCCCTGGGTCTCTCACTCTTTCCCACATCATTTATAATGATTTGAGGCATTCTTATCTGTGAGTAGTAGCCTTGCATACATTTTGCAAATTTGTGTGACTGTTAACTGCATCTTTTAACTTTATTACCATTTCCGGTGTTTCAACTTGAACCAGAACTCCATTTCCCATTGCTAGTTCCAAACCCATAATTTTAATTTCCATCTCCTTTGGGCTGATAGTCGCTTCTAATGTCTTTCTCATTTTAATCGATGAGTCTCTGTAATTGGTCTAACCACCAGTGTGGGCAGGTTTGCTTTAGGTCTTAGCATTGGTCTTGTTTTATTATCGTTTTCATTCGGGTTTATCATTTTTTTGGGATTCCTTTCTTACCCTACCAACAGCTTTTTGGAGGCTTGGATCCTTCTAATAAAAGTTAAACCTGGTTTAAATGGATTTTTTTTTCCACTATGCCATCACTGTTTAGATTTTTAACCACATTTGCGAATGTTGGTCCAAGATTATCATCTGTTGAATTCAGTTTGATTGCTGAAGAATTTGACAAAACATTTAAAAAAAGTCTCTCAGTTCTTCAGCCGCGTTACCCTCAATCCTATATTTATTGATAATATTTCCAAATGTTTCCAATATTCCCAATGGTCCGAAGGGTTGCTTATTTTCCTCTGGTATTATTTCGTTTTCACTTGCATCCACACTCTTTGCCTTTTTAGTATTTGCAACACCATCATTTCATTCTTTCTCTTTGCCTTTACGAGGAAGGCACGGTCTTTTATCTTTAGGGCGATTTTCCCCTGTTTTCATTTTTACATTTTTCTTTTTCTGCTTTGTGGCCATTTGTATTTTGCTGTCTTTTGCATAGACGGTTCAATTATCTCATTTGAATCAGAATCCGATGATTTCTTTTAAAATTCTTTATATGTCAATCCTTTAATTGGAGTTGGTGTATCGGGGATTATCATTTCCACTCCTTTTAGCGTGTAAAATAAATTCTCATCATCAGTTAGAATATCGCTATTATCAGCATAGTGTTCTCTATCCATCTTATTTTTATCTGATCCAATTTTTTTTTTTTTTTAATTTTTTCACAAAGTCTAAATTTCTAGTGCAACAGAGAGTAAAGCTTAAGCCAGCTTTTAATGAAATATTTGGAAAACTTTCCAATTTTAAATTTGAATTATTAGAAACGAATGTAAAAAACTGTCCATATAAAATCTCAATCCATTTTTTCAGTAATAAAAAAACTATCTAAAGTATAACAAGAATTTCTTCTAATTAGATGCACTAAAGAGAACTGAAAATTTCCAAACAATTTTGTTGTCAACTAATATTCAACATATTTATGGACACTTTCCATCAATTGCAATTTAAAATTGGCAAAAAAAATCGCAAAATAATAGTTTGCACAATAAAGAAGTCTTTGTATACAGTAGGACAATATCCGAGTCCTGCAAATAGTCCATGCACTGAACGCAGATAATGATAGCAGTTCCTTAAATGGTAAACACACAACAAAATGGCCACCCAAACAAATGGGCGTTTCTGCCACAACTACACTTCAGAAAGTCAAAAACTTCTAAGATGCTAAAGAATTTTGATATAAAATTCAAAACCTGTTACCCCAGGGTTTCAGCTACAATTGATCACCACATTCACAGAAATGATCCATCATTTTTCATTTAATAGTCATATTTTGAAGAGCACAAGAAAATATCTAAACCGATCACTGCGGATCCGAATCCACTCATTCTCCGAAACCTTCCGCAGGTCAATGGTATTTTCTAGATAATTTAGCAATAAAAATATCCAAATCTTTTCCTATAGAAATTAAGATTTTATTATGGTTTATTTTTTTTCTCTTAATCTAAATTTAGTTCCTCTTTCCATTCATTCTCTTAAAGAGCTGGATTCAATCATTTTTAAATTACCTGTAATAATATGACCTTTATCCACATCTATAAAATCTTTATAGCTTTCTTTGTTACAGTTACAATCTGCTTTATTTATTTTATCTAAATGTTTGCTATGGTAATTATAATTACAAATTTGTTCCTTAAAGTTTATGTATAACTAAATACTATTGAAACAGTTGCTTTATCCGTTAAAGAAAAAAATATATTATTATTACGTACAATTTTAGGTAATTTTAGTTTTTCGAAGTTAATATCCAAGAATTTTATCACACAGAATTCTGTGTTTACATTATTTTTATTATTAAATAGTAAATCGTTTATTTCTAATACTAAGCTTACATACCAAGAATTATACATTTAGTGTACGAATTTTTAAACTTTAAATCACCGAATTTATTATTTATCAACCATTTAATTTTATTATTTCTAAAATCAAAAATACGTTTCCTAATTTTGTGAATGTTTTCACTATTGTGTTCCAGATTAATTCTAAAATTCCTCAAATATAATTTGAAAATTGCCAACTTTTCCTTTACCTCTTTTAAATCTTTTATTATAATTTTCTGTATTTCGAAAATCTTTAAATATATTAAATTTGTAATGAATGCAGTTATTGTTTAAATCTCCGTAATCTTCCCCATTTAATTTACTATTAAATCCATAAGGAAATAAAGTTTTTAGGTTACAAATATAAATATTTTCTATGTCTAATCTTTTGTTTAAGTCATTAACATTGTCTTCTAGAATGCAGATATTAATAGTATTCAAAGTTATGGTTTTGAAAGTGTTCTAGTTCAAAGTCAGCAGTCTTATTTTTTTATAAAATTTTTAATATCAGATCTATGGTTATTAATTCTTAAATTGAGTTCAGTGCTAGTTTGGCCAATATATTTTAAATTACATTCTAAACAATTTAAAAGATAAATCAAGTTTTTGTTTTTATAGAATGTTTGCAAGTTTGATATTTTTTTTATATGTTTAAGATTTTTATAACATAACAATTGTGGAAGTAACTTTTTGTCCGTGAATGCTCCTGACACAAAGCTATCCACAGTGCCCCTTGACCCCTGATTCTTATTTTATTTGGTTTAATTTTGATTCTTTATTTTCTATTAACTTGGTTTTTATTACGAATTGTCTATATATATATATATATATATATATATATATATATATATATATATATATATATATATATATATATATAATATAGACAATACGGGAAAAAAATGTCGAATTACAATGATTCTTGCAGAAAAATTATTCCTAAATATACATAAAAATAAAAAAATATTATAAATTTGATAAAAATTTCAGTTTATTTTGAGTGCTTTAATTTTACGATTTTTGATTATACTTCAAGAATTTCGATTCAAGAAAAATCTTGTTTCCTTTTAAATGCACACGTAAATGTGCTTATTAAATTGTTTCATTTTATCAGTAATATTATTTTTAATTAGATGCTTTAACATTTCAATGAATTCATTAATATCCATCATCTTGTAAAATGACGCTGAAACCTTCTGATTTTTTTAAAAATTCACTTTTGTAGTTCCCAATAACATTGGTAAAGATGTCTTTACATACTCAGTCAGGGTATCTTAAGTGAACCTTAGCATTCTAAGGTTCCTTAAGTGAACCTTAGCATGCATTAAAATGTTTAATTGAAAGCAAGCCATTCAGGGACAGGCTTGAGTCTGCTTCGAGCTTAAGACGTATCGCAGCAATGCTTTTCCTCTAGAGATGGCGCGTCAGTTCATCACTCTCCATTCATCCGTGGGTAACTATAATTAGCTGACTTATTTTATTATTTGAAAGCGCATTTAAAAATTGCCCAAAGGGACACATATCAACCGATTTAATCCTCACCATTTTTAAGAGGGTTTAACGGATAATAAGCATTTCGCAATGACAATGAGCTAATGCTTTTATTCCAGTATATTATATGTAAGTCAAACGATGAATGATGCGAAAACTGGAACAAAGGAACAACCAAATCCAACAAAGACAAAGGAAAGAAACAAGGGAGTTCTATAAAGATTCGAAAAAGACAGACGGTAAACAAACAACCAGATATTTTTTTCTCTAAAATTATTTTATATAACATTCGTTGCTCATAAAAATCAACAGCTGGTGCAATCAAAGCAGACGAAAGTGGATGGATCAAGCATAAAACATTTTAATATTACGATGTTAGATTCGAAATTAATTTTTAAGCAATTTAATAAAATTAGAAATAGCAAAACACTAAGTACAAATCAACTAAGAAGATTTTTTTTTTTTTAAGTTTTCTAATGGAAAGTGTCGTTAATGAAACATTAGATAATTCGAAAATGTCAATTGCTTCTTAAGTAGAAGTGAAAAATGCTATTCTGCAATTGTATCCTTGTCTGACAAACAAGAGGTCACTCTCGAAACCGAGAAAAATCTGCGCAGGAGTAATTCAGGGTCCCACGTACTTTAATATATTTATCAATGACATCCCTGGAATCCAGAAAACTAAAATCAGCTCATTCGCTGATGATATGATTCTGCTCAGCACAGCCAATCATCATGAATTCATCTGTACTACTATTATGATTGTGAAAGTTTGGTTG
This sequence comes from Argiope bruennichi, assembly GCF_947563725.1. Taxonomy (NCBI): domain Eukaryota; kingdom Metazoa; phylum Arthropoda; class Arachnida; order Araneae; family Araneidae; genus Argiope; species Argiope bruennichi. The sequence continues at coordinate 1,314,032 of NC_079155.1, forward strand.
GATGGATGTTTATTAGTCAATCACGCCAGAACGGCTGAACGGAATTGGATGAAATTTGGCACAGAGATAGATTATAATCTGGAATAGAACATAGGCTACTATTTATTCCGGTTAAGTGCGTGGTTAATATATTGTTAATTAAAAACTAACTTTCCCGCCGAAAATTTTCATTTCCCTACAGCCAAATGAGAAAGGCTTCGGATGTTTTTTTTTGTTTTTTATTTTTCCCCCCCACACTAACGAGGTTAGGTTTAACATATTTTCTACCGATTAATTCAAATGATTGTGCTTAATTTCTTAGCGTTTGATGCATTTAAAATTAAACATTGCTAATTAATCGATCTCTCAGATTCATTCTGAAGTACTTTTAAATTACAATAAAGCAGAATAAACGAGATTAAAGTTTTTAATCTGCTTTGCGTTACCCCAACTGGCGTACAAAATTCACGCATTTGCGTTACGCCAACTGGCATTGAAAATTCACGCATGCGCAGTGTGTTCTGATTGTTGACAACTGTATTTTCATTTTAATTAAAAGTTTAAAAAATTATGTGTATTATACTGTTGTAGCTATATCAATCTCGATCGGTAAATTAAATAGATTTGACTTCATTTTAAAGAAATACGGACTTGATTTGCTGTTTTGTTTTATTTCAGGTACACAATATAAATAAATTGTTTTTAGGTTAGCCGTGTGCTTTTGTAATTAAATTGTATTTATGTTAGTTATATATTTTTCGTATATGCTTACAGTTTTAATTACATCGTTTTTATGTGAGTTTTAATATTTTTTATTTGTTATTATTTGATAGTTTTTCGAAATGCTTAGAAAACGCAAATCTAATCTTTCGAAAAGGAGTAATAAAGTTCGGGCTATGCAAGTAGCTAGAAGACCTGTTTGCAATTTTAGTGAGCACTTGCGGACTTCAAACCCCCTCCAGCTGTGGGATAAATACAAGGACGCTTTATCAAAAGATATCGTGCATAGGCTGGATGGCACTCACAATAAGCTAATCATTAACGAAGCTTTGGTATTGATTAAGGATAAAAGGATTTCCATATCTGGAAAATGTCTCACTGATATCGGCCTACCCCCACCGCAGCGTAGAGGTAAATTATCAAGCGAAGTTGTGAATGAGCTAAACTACGACACCGCGGTTTTAGAGCAGATCAAGGAAATGACATCACGATTACTTCCCGAGAAGTGTCAAGTCTACACAATTCTACGCCGAGTAAATAGTGGAGAGGAGGGATTATTCTTTCTTGACGCACCAGGGGGTACGGGTAACACGTTTGTGCTGAATTTTCTGCTAGCCCAACTTCGCAAGGACCACAATATAGCTCTGGCTTTAATTTCCTCGGGCATTGCTGCAAATTTGCTTAACGGTGGCCGGACTGCACATTCCGTTTTCAAATTGCCGCTTAATCTTGCAAGCGAAGATACCCCAACATGCAACATCACCAAAAACAGCGGCCGGGGAGTCTTCCGAAGAATTTTCCCATCCAGTGTCTACAGAAGATGACCTTATCATACAAGTTTTTCCCGATTTTGAGATTAATATAAATAATGAAGACTGGTTCCTCGAGAGTGCAGTGCTGTCGCCAGAGAACGAGTCGGTCAATAAAATAAACAAAAAAAATTTTAGACATGATCGAAGGAAATTCAAAATTATACACATCCATAGGCACTGTGATGGCTAATGACGATAGCACTGCCTACCCCGTTGAATTTCTTAACTCCCCAGAGTTAACAGGGGTACCTTCCCATAAACTGGAGCTTAAAGTTGGCATTTACGCTCTACTGATGCGAAATCTTGATGCACCCAGACTGTGAAACGGCACCAGGCTTCGTATAACAGAACTTGGCAGTACTATTATAAAAGCTACCATTATTACGGGAGGTGCTAAAGGAGACAGCGTTTTAATTCCCCGCATATCTTTTATTCCAAACATCTTGCTATAATATTGCTTCAAGAGGTGGCAATTTCCCTTAAAATTGGCTTTTACAATGACGAACAATAAATCTCAGGGCCAAATCTTAAAAGTGGTAGGCATTCATTTGAGTACTCCATGCTTCTCACACGGTCAATTATATGTTGATTGTTCACGTGTTTCAAGTGCCCAAAGCTTTCATGCACTGACGGAAAATAATGTCATTTAATGTTGTATACAAAATGGTATTGGAATAAAAATAAAATTTGAAATTTTCCCTTAGATCTTGGATCAATTATTTACAAGTTTCTGGATTATATCATATCAGACTCTGTTTTCAACAGCAACATAATGATACGGTTTGATAACAAATTACAATATGATCAAACAGTCAGTTCTCACACATACACATCAAAATTTCCACGTGTACGAAGTCGCGGGTAAAAGCTAGTATCAAATTAATTGCAGATTAACACCAACAAATGCCATACCGTATACTCCTCCTGAAAAAGAAGCCTTCCATCACCACCAAACTTGTTTCAAAAGACAATGGAGTAGCGATACAATTTACCATGGGGTCACCCTGGATAAGAACTTTCAAAAATCATATCAGCAAAATTATAAACAGCTATGAAGAAACGGAATATAAGCTTTATGCAATCTCAAATTACAGATCAAAACTTTCTCAGAAGAATAAACTATTAATCGGCAAGATCATATTGTATACTCCAGGATCTTATCTCATATGCATCACCTATTTGGGTGATTGCTACAATCACAGCACCAGAAATATTGCCAAATATGATTGTTCAGCAAATTTATAACATGCTTGGTTTATCAGAAACAATGACATCTGCAAAGAATTCAGCTTTGCAACATCGTAAGAATTCCACAGCATTCTTCGAGAAAATAGATAGAAACGACAACACAGCCATCAAAGAAAAGGAATCTTACGATTCGACGAAGTAAACCAAGAGACTCACCATCTCATTCGTATCTAAGTTTACGATAGCTTTAACACATCTTTTTGACTTTGAAACGTTATTACTGAAAAAACACTAATGTAAAATTCTGCTTCTTTTCGTTTCTTTTTTTTTCTCGTTGTTTGTTTGTTGATTTGTTTTTCTTTCTCTTGAAATATGAGTTACTACTTTTCATGAATCAATATTCATAAAACTCAACCACATGCTAAGTAAACTCAAAGCCTTGTTAATGCCCATATCATTTGCTCAGCCGGAAGGTTAAGGATCTTGAGTTCGAGAACTCCAAGACACATTCCTCAAAAGGCAAACTGACCTATTGTATCACTTCATGTGTTGCTGATGAATGAATTCCAAAAGTTCCATGTTCCGAAGGCAGATCTTATCTCAATAACTTCCTAACAAAATCTTCGTTTCAATAAATTGTTTCGAGATTTAACCTAAACGTAATCTAACTGTTAACTTTCTTCTGAAGGCGTTTCTTTGATCATTTATGCTTTTAAAAAAAGTCTGTTATATTTTTAATATTCATTTTATGATGTTTCATTGAATGAATAATAAATTCAAAAGAATTTATTGATTTTTCGATGGATGCCGTGTATATGTGGAATGCATTAAACAGATAAATATTGAAGCAATTAAATTGGTTTTTCAGTACCTGCTGTTCATCTAATTCCTTTTGAAGGAATTTTTATTGTATGGGCATCACCCCTTTAGGACATTTTCGATTCTTAAACAAAGAAAAATATCGCCATAAACAGCAAATATCGTCAGTTGCCTCTGCAGATGCTACAAACAAAAGAAGTTTTTTTTTTTCCTTACCTGATAGAGAGTTTCTCTGTATGAAGTATTTCTACAATACGAAAGCTATAACCTTTGCAAAACACGGAACGTTGGATACCCATAAAAAGAAATTCGGTCGCCAATAAAAGGTGATGGCGCCTTTTATTGGCGATAAAAGAAAGGAAACTTCTCGATAAATGTTGCTAAATCTTTTGATGTTTGTGCTTTGATTGCCTGCCGACGGAAGACCATTAATGGAAGAATAGCTTTCTGGATATATTTATTGAAATGTTTTCATACTACAATAGATTCATCTGTTGGGAGAGATAAATGGATGAAGACGACATCCCCTCCGTCTTCAACTTTCGAATTGTTTCTGTTGACATCCATTCCAATTTATTCTGGTAATATTGCGACTAAGTCACGAGAAAGTGCCTTGAATACGTTTTTTTTTTTTTTTTTTTTTTTTTTTTCCTCTCTCTCTTCACTAAATTTACAGTTAAAATTATATGCCTTTAGGGCACAAAAAATATATTATATTCTACAAACTAATCGAAGTCTTTTAAATAGAAAATTTTGAATGGCAAATTAGTAAAACTTATTCTTGATAAAATGCCTATTCTTTCCAGTTTATGAATTCACATCTAGCATATAATGTTACCTTTTTCATTCGATTTTTATAAATGTCTATTTCTTTAAAAAAAATTCTTATTATAATACATATGAATGCAATGAATTTGTCATATTATTTAATGTCATACACTTAAAAATCAAAAAAGGTTCCTTAATCGAAACATATTTGAATCGTAACAACTAAAAATACTTTAAAATCCAATTAGTTTTATAAATGTGTGAAGAATTTTTGTCAGAAGTAAATATCTCAAGATTGGATAATAACATAAAAAAATAAAAGTATATACTGAATATTTTAAACAAATTTTAAATATGGTAAATTTCCTAAAATCTTTATTCGTTAATGCCTATTTCATTCAGAATTAATATTCTATTCAATTAGAATGTCCTATTGTCCACTAATTAAACATATAATATTTGAAACGATTTTATCGCTAATATTTTAGAACCTTATTTGTTTTGACTAGTTAAGATTTCAGGATAAATTGTGTTCACAATAAGCCAACGTCCCCATGAGTCAACCCCCCCCCCGTCTTCTAATGATTTGGAACGTATTTTGACTCCTGTTTCTTGACGTCTCTCGAAAATTCTACATAAATGTGAATTCAAAACATTTTGAACGTTTGTCCCCATCATCTTTAAAAATAATTATGAATGGATGCGACTCATTTGATTTCAGCGTTATTTCTTTTAAATCCAGCCTGTCCCCTTGTTGTGGCAGTTTAAATCAGGTGATAATCTCGAAATCCTTTTGCAATTTATGGAGTTGCATTCACTACGCCAGCATTCAAGGTTGGGTTCTTAATAAATATAACGATAAACAACGCTTTAGACAAGAAAGAATTAAAAACTTAAAGATTTAAGAAAGTATGAGAAGAATTACTTTTTATATTTATTTAACCCTCACCAGCTTCCCCCAACCTAAAATCGTGTATGGTATGTGAAGGCTGGTAAAGAATATTCTCAAAGCATACATGCTACAAGACTATAAAGAAAATAAATGTTTCATTTCATTCATTTCAGTCATTCATTCAAATGACAAAAAAGAATCACGAAACTGAAACATACTGCATGCATACCAAAATTCAAAGAAATTTAGAAAATATTGAAAAAAATTTAATCAAAACTAACAACAAAAACAAAAATCAATACCGAACACTAACGAACGTGAAAAAATATATAGAAAATAATAACAAAAACAAAAAAAGTATATGTAAACAGAATATGTTAATTTGTGACACACTTCGAAATTCTAACATTAAGGATGTGATAAGAACATTTCATGAGAAGTTTTGAAAGGAGAGATTTGAAGGGAGCCTTCAGAGTTTTCTCTTTCTTGCTTCCGAATTCTGCTCTTCAAAAGAAAATGTTTAGCCTCTCCTTCTGCTGTTACCCTTTTCACTCTTCCAAGCAATCTCTTCTGGCACATTTTGAAGATACCCTGTCTAGAAAAAAAATCCGATTAAGGAATAAGTCACCTTTTAATCTCTTTGTGAGTTTTCAGAAAGAATCACAGAATTTCTTATAACTTTACCTATTATACCGTCCATACTTACAAAGGTCCTTAACTTTTTCTTTGTTTTTATTTCAGCATTCGAATTTTTTTTTAAATTGTAATCCATGTGTAATATTTTGCTTGCGATATTCATGACTTTCTCATTTACTGCCTGTTCCATGTGAATTTTTAACCAGCGTCATTTAATTTTTTTGCCATATTCAATTATTTAATTTCATTAATCATTTCATATTTTCCTTTTTTCATTCAGAGATTCCAAAGTGAGTTTTGAATCCGAAACGATTGCACTGTTGTTCGTTTGCTGTTGATCATATATCTAACAGCAAGTTTTATGAATAAAACATCAGCCATAAAGACCAAACAATCATCAGTCATTCTATATATTTTATTTTCAGATGCAATCTCATTAGCAAAACTTACAAAACCGCAACTGATCTTGTGATCTATTTTTGATCCGTCTGTTTAAATTATTTTCTCATTTTATTTTTCTTCAATGAAATTGTGAGAAGATTGAAAAACTCCGATAGAAAATTGTCTAATGCGAATGGGTCATTGGACTCAATAATATTAACTGAATTGTAAATGACTAAATTTCCCTCAATGTGGGTTATAACATTAATGTTTATATATTCAACATCTTCGTGAAGTGAATACTAGATGAATTTAGGTGAGAGTCTGATTATCATAAAGTTTATGACAACGTTAATTTGACTTCAAAGTGAAATACTTTCTAAAAGAACATAGACAATGGAACACGGTAGTCCACAAAATTCGAATTATTTTCAGTGATACATCTGAGGTTAAATTTAACGCAGTTCAAATCTAATAATAGGCGAAATTGAATAGAACTGTACCCCTTTCTTCAGACTCACCTGACTCAAAAAGATTATTTTTAAGTGTTTATGGGTAATCTTCCGCTTCAAAAATTTCCATTATTATTTCAAATTACTTATGTAAATTATTTCTATTTACTTAATTTGTATATGTAGTTTCCAACTGGATCGACTTGTGTGTCTTTAATCAATATCTTAGCATTGGACCAATATCTACTCACATTCATGGCTGTTCGTTGACAACTCGCTTATGTATTTGGCAGCAAGGGAAAATGACCATCAGTCTCCACTGAATGACAATAATTTTTTTCACCCAATGAAGCTGTGATTTTTTGGCTAACCAGGAGCAATTTATCTATTAGCCGTCTTATTTACAGCTATCAATGGTATAATCGAAATAATAATTTTGGTTGATCATTAGTCAGCTTCCAGCTTGATCGTTTACATTCTGAGAATCAATTTGGAGTAGTCAGAGCTTCACTAAGACAAAGAATGTTTTCCATATGAACAAAAATACGGTCTGATATTGACCAAAATGTAGACACACTTTTCCTTGCTTGTCCAATTTCTAAAACATTAAATTAAACAGGTTAAGACTTTGATCTGAAGAATTATTTTCGAGTCGTTTGCAACAACCTGAATGTAATTTTTTCTTACAATCATTTGATTGGCTTTAACGACAATGTTAGTAGATAAGAATGCTGTCTGGTGACATTTCTGTTGCATGAAGATGAGAAGAAGAGTTTCTTTCTATAGATTTAACTTAGCAACTTTGATAAGTTCACACAGCGCATCACTCATTATTTCGTTTGATTTTAAGACGAATGTGAGAGCAAAGTGAATCAATCAATCAAATTTATCTTTCAAATGCACTGAGAAAATTTAAAGAGAGGCTCAATGAAAAACTCCTCTTAGTTTAACTCATTTCTTAGAATTCCCTTCAGACTGAAGAACGATCAGGCTATTAAAACAGACTGCAATGAAGGATATTTATTGACCAAAGGGAAATATTCTGTTCTTAGCACCACTGAAATTTTATATACTCTCTCCCTAATTTTTTAATGGTTAAAGGAAGTTCTTGAAATGCACTCTTAATTCTTCCAGGCCTCTTAAACTGGAAATATTAATTCAGTAAGATCAGAGGAATTCTTGAGATAAAGACGTTATCGTTTGTTTACACTCTGATTCCCTTATTTTAATGCAAATTTATAATCTATACTCAACTCTCTCAACTACGTCAAAATATCTCTCCTAAGAAAAAACAATATATATGACAGCAGTATTAAAATATAAGAGGTTGATAAGTAGGTTCTTGAGAGGGTAGTCAGAAAAAGAAATTTTAAAATGTCTCTTGGAAACGCTTGTTACCCAAGAAATAATTATGTGTTAAATTTTAAGTTCTTGAGTCTCGTAGTAAGGAGATATTATAATGAATTTGTCATTGAGCTGTATTTGACTTTTTTTTTTATTTTGCACTAACCCTTAGCATTGCTGGGATAGATTTAGAATACGATGTTCATTGACACCCGAATGAATTTTTAAGCACTTTTCCTATTCTAATGATTTAGGAAAGAATATTCACTTCAATTGAATATCCCATGCTGATGCTGCTTTACAAATTCCTTTGATAGAGGAATTTGGGAACGATTCCGTTGAGAATTATTTCAAATAAAAACTGCTAAATCTTAGTGGGAATTTACTAACCGAATAGCGCCAACATTTTAATTCAATCGAGGACCTTCCAGCAAACAATACTAGAATAAATTTGAGACTTCAGACCTTTTGATCCGCTATTGAACCTGTGGTGATTTAAGACCACATTAAAACCAAGAAAGAGAAATTCTAGGGTCCATCTTCCCTATCCGATGGCGAATTCAGTCAGGCTGGATAACAGCAGGGGCAAGTGAAAGGGAATCGATAAATTTAAAAGGAACAAAAATGGATCTTCAATTATTACTTTTATCTGTTTAATATTTTCCGATATTGAATCCGTGTCGTCCTGTGTTCGTGAAGTATTTTTGATAGTAAAAATAATTAATGCAAAATAGGACTGACTATTTGATGCATACAACAACTGAAATGTGTGTTTGACATATTACTTTTTGGAATTTTCTTGTTTACGTTTTTCCTATTGCCTGCTCATTCATTATAAACCAATGATTTGTAATAAAATTTGATTTTAATGCAAAATTCCGAAATGATGCAAAGTTTAACTATGTGGCAACTGGTTGAGAAATGCTGATAGAAGCTATATGCTTCTCGCAATCATTCATAATTTAGCTATACCTTAGAAAAAAAGAATCAATTAGAATCTAAAATTAAAATGGAAGAGACAGGAAGGTTTTCTAAGGTTTCAGAACACAATTTATCATCAAACTTATTATTTTTTTTTGTGTGTGTGATCTCTCGCCAAATTTCGTAATACAGAAAATATAAACTATAAACTAATGGTGGGTGAAATGTATTTACCAATTGAACAGAAGCATATTTCAAATCAAAACATTTAACAGAAAAGCATAGCAGCGCCTAGAAGTCGATAGACCATAAGCGGTTATCTTAGCAATTATTACTTCTGAATTTAAAACCGTAAGGTGATTTTAGACATCAAATAAAACTATTTATACTTAATATCTAACTTAAGATTTACGCATTATCTTTTTTACTCCCAACAGTTGCTTTATATCTAATACTTTAAAAAAAATTTTAATTTTTAAAAGTATTTTTAAAAAAGAAAAAAAAATATGATTTAATATTGAAAAAAAGAAAAAAATTAACTATATTTGAAGAAGATATTCATGATGATGATTGATTTCGCTCTTGCTTCTTCAGTGAAGTCAAAAATCCAGTTGCATGAAATTATAATGCATTCAAGCAATAGCCAGATATATCTATAAAAAAGTAGAAGGGAAAAAGAAGAAATGAACATTTATCATGAATAAATTATAAAACATTGCATCGATGAAGGCATAGTTATAAAATAAAGAGATGGCAGTCATTTTGCCCTGCTAGTCGTCCCACCACGACGTTGGCTTTAAAACCTCCAACAGGGCAGTAGTCATTACAATATCAAATTCTGCGAAATTTCCAAGAAAGATCTTCATTTTCATTAAAAATGCACAAAGCATCATTATCATATTTATGTTTTAAAAATTACAGAGAAATGCGTAATTGGATATTTTACAGTATAATGACAGTAAATTGAGATATCTGTAATGAATAAAAGAAATAAAATATCTGAATTACAAATAATACGAATTTTAAAAATTAAAAAAAATGAAAAGGGAATTTCCATTGCCCTTTATTAAAAAGAATTTTACAAGTCAATCTGATATAAAATATTATATTGCCGCAAAAAATTAAGAGAAGTTATGAAATGGAATAAATTGTTGTTGAATGAGCATGAAACGCAAAACAGACGTTAACAAATGCAAATTCATTATAAAATTAAAATTAATACCATATGAAACAAAAGTTAATTATTTAAGACAAACAACAAAAGGAACAAGACGATTCAAATAATTTTAAAAGGTAATTTTTAAAAGGCATATAATTCTACGAGTATATTAAAAGGTGACAATATGGGAAAGAAAGTGAAAATTTTAATTTTGCATTGAAGTTGATAGAATAGAATAGAATTTTTATGGTAGCATTATTAATAATAAAATCACATGATCAAGAGATTTGATGAAACAATGATATAAATTTGAATTTTATTTCAACAATAAAGCACATTATTGCAAATAAAATGTCAAGATATTGAAATATTTTTTTTTAAATTATGGAAAAAATTGCATGGAAACAAAATTCGTAACACTGAAAAGCTCATATTTTTATTTTTATTCTGTACTGAATAAAAACAGATTCACATATTATATAATTGAGAGTTATTGCTTTTTTCAATTAATTTTTAATTACTTAAAAATCTAATTAAAATTTCGAAAAAAACTTTTCTTTGTGAGCTTTATCTGCCTAAGTACTGTATTGCTAAATTTCATGCTCGGAGCAATAATGAGAGAGTCAGTTATATTTGCCTTTTATGTAGGGGGACATTGATCAAGGAAACATCTTTCAGTTTGATCACTCTGTCTTAAAAGGGCGAATAAAAGATCACTTTTGTCACTGATGTAAAAAAATAAATAAAAAATCCTCAATATTTAAATAAGAAACTCCACGAAAGTCCACCATAAGTTAAAAACAGGACACATTTTTCTTCTTCTCGAACTTCATAAACAGTGAAAGCGAGAGAGGCGGTCAAATTCCAGCATCGAAGTTGGTGAGAAATAACATTCAGTGTTTCGCTCTTCTAAATGAAAGAGAAAAATATCTCTGAAGAGATACATCCCGGCGCCAGGACTCCCCAGAAATAACAACAAGGGTAAAAAAAGTTGGGTCGGATGGAAATCTGACAATCGAAGAGATTGACTTTTATATTGCTCGGCACACAAGATGTCGAGTCAATAAAATTCCAATTTCTGCCTTCTCTTCGCAGAAGCCTCAGGATATCGGGAGTTGAAAGAAAATATACTTCTTGAATGAGGAACTTAACTCTTCGATATTGAAGTTGAATCCTAAGTAGTGAAGGCCATTCGAGGCGTGGAACCTATGCTGGAAGCGCATACGAAACCGAAGATGGCAGATCTACTCCCATTCTCGGAGAAAATGCTCGGTCATTTCAAATTGTCACGAAAGCTACACAAAATTTCAATTTTCTTTTTTATATAAAATAAGCTTCTTTTGTCAACAAACATGTAAAACACTAACAAACAGTCGAGTTTGAAAACATGAGATTCGAAAAACCGAAATTATTATTCTTTGAATTACAGGTGAACGAAATTATCCGTTACTGAGCTATTGTCATTTTAAGCTTCGAGGTCTGGCAGATTCTATCCACAGTGTGAAGTACTTCTAACATTTGCAATTCTATATTTGCAATTTTGCATATAAAGATCAGAATTAAACTTCATTCTTTTCGATGGTTCCCTTCTTTAGTTAACGCATTCGCATGCCGATGGATGGATCGGCACGTTGTCATAAATTTCGAATTTGTGTTTATTGGATTCAAAGAAATTAAAATGTGGAAAATCAAAATGTTGAAATCGAATTTTTTGAGAACTACATTTTTTTTTTTTTTTGCATCTTTTGTATATTGGAAAAATTTCAAAACAAAAGAATATCAAAGTTCATAGTATTTAGATTGCCACAATGTGCGAGGTGTAATAGAAAGTATCGGAGTAATAAGAATTGATGACAGAAATATTTCAAGCATAACTATAAATGTAATCAACAAATCTATCTACGAAGGCTTTCGTTTATACAATCTAGTTGTACATTTTTAGAAAAACACATACACAATAGTTGGCTGAAGTAAATGTCAAATTACCTTGTCCCAGTATGAATTTCAATATGCCAAAACTACTGTTAAGCTAAGTTAGCCTATTGTTTCTGAAAATCGTAGCAATAACCTTTCCCTGATTTACTGGTGACTGTCGAGATCGTCAGACTGAAATAATCGAGAGACAACTATTAATATCATCGAACTCAAATGTGTCGCTGCATATTATTTGCTTATCCATCTGTACCGAAACATAACCTCGCAGCTTTCTGTTATGTCAGGCTTAGGAACTACAGACGGATACAAAAAACTCGATCCCGTTCACAGCACTATAGAGAAAAAAAAGTAGTAGAACTCAGAAAGCCCATTTCGATGGTATACCATTCAGAACACTTGACGTAAAAAAATGAGGAAAAGTTGAAAGATAAAAAGAATCAAGCAAAAAGGTTCGTTTCTTATAATTCTTTATCGTATTCATATTAACATGGTTAGATGTGTTCACTTTGCCCTGCCCACATAAAAACCTAATTAAATTTCAAATTATTTTTGAAATTTAATTACTTTGATAATTTGCCCCTAAATAAATTTTGTATCATTTTTAATAAGTTTTCTACAAATTTGTATATTCGTTAAAATGTTCTTTAGTTTTTTTCCTTTAAAATGGTTTATAACTTTTAAAGTATTAACAAGTCTTTATTTATTTTAGATTTCAAGGCTTACAATTTTTAGAGCTTTCTTTGATATTTGTTCATTTTGTGTCATGAAATATTGTAATTAAAATTTCTTTGAAAAGCATTTTCTTTAAAGAAATAGAAAAATTGACAAATAACTTGAATGAATTCATATTTTGGTGCTTATGACTGAATTATATCTACTGCAATACTGCGTCATTTACAATTCATCACAACTGTGATTCGATTGTTAAACGACGACAGCAGTTGTGTTATACAATCTTCCCTTTTCATTCTTTTCCGGTACACATTTCACTTTGTTCCTTTCATTCTGTTCTACAATACATACCACCGAGATTGTTTTTTTAACCACCGCTTTCTTTCTGCGGCACTCAATTTGAATAAGAATTTTCTCCTAGTATGAAAATTCCTGGTCGAAACAGACTTCCAGAAACAATATTTTCATCTTGTGTTTTTAATGTGCATGCATTATCACACTAAATTAAAATTTCAGTTTAAACCAGTTAAATATAACAAGTGCTGAAAAAAAATCATATAAATTTGTTCGGAGTGTTGTGGAATCAGGAACATAGATCTCAGATTAAATACTTCAATAATTGTTTGTAGTTCTTTATGCAAAATTTAATCAGCTTCAATCTATTGCATAAAATGTATGTATTATAATAACGCTTATTTTGAATAAATCCGGTGTGAGAATTTTTGTTTCGTTTTGCAGCCTTATTTCAAGAAGTGTGTTTTAAAATTTTCAACGAAACAAAATACCGAAGCATATTCCAGTGAATGAACAAAAATCATCCTATTCTCTCTTATAAATAAGGTATAAAGGTATTAAGGTGCAACAGCAGTGCGCAACGCTAGGTGTAAATGTTTGCAATTTTGTTACAGTTTGACATCAGTGATGTCCATAAAAAGCAGTTAACAATAAAAATGGACATTGATGATAATATAAATCAATAACCCCGAACAACATATCAGACCTATAACCACATTTTTTCACATCTGATCTCATTTCAAGTTTTCAATGAAAGGGGAAAGTAGAAATTTTCATATTCGAAAAAGTGTCGTGCATTGAAAGAAGCCAAATTTCACGATATGTCCCAACTAAACTCAAAACTATTCATGTATCATAATAAATAAATAATTGTGAAAAATGGTTGCATTCATCGTACGTACAATAAATATAACAGACTAAAAATGGCTTTCGTTTGGCTCAACTCGTTGTAAACTCATTATAATCGCAGGGCTTTAGGCTGCTTCTCCACAGCATAACTGCTTCCTTGTTGCCTTTTTACTTAATTATAATAAATGAAAAGTTTACCTGACATTAATTAAATAAATCATCACTTCGGTGATCCTTCTTCCCCACGAGGGACGGAATGCGATCGGAAAGTTTTTGCTCCCCAGACTTTTGTTTTCCTCTGCCTTTACCGATTTCCTTGGCCGCATTCATTAAGGCAATCGGGGTGTGGTATTGAAGAACAGTGTCCAAGAAAAAGAATAAGAGAGAAATTATCAGAAAGAAAGGAGAAAGAAATCAAAGGGTATTGGTGCCGAAGAAAGTGGGTTGCCTTAAAGATCCCGCCTTTCCTCTGTCACCCGACGCTTTGCTCCGACAGAAGACAATAGGTAATAAAAAATACCTTTAAGTCTAGAAACTCTTTCTTCGGCAAAATCTCGAGAACACAAATCAGTGTTACCGATTAATCGAGAATATTTCTTGGGGTCTGACCTCGACAACTAAAATTTTCAGGCGTGTCAGTCCTTAAATGATAAGATAACGTGAATATGGGTTTAAAGTAAATGTTGATTTAAATGTAAATAGAGATTGACTGGTTTTTTAATTTAAAAAAATCAACAAAATGAAATCTATCAGACATAACGTGGGATTTCTGCTAAAAAAGTTTATATATTTCAATATTTACCTCTCATTTACAAAGTCACAAAGTAATGGGGCCTACCAGTTTTTGTTAAGGCAGACAAAATATTATAGCGCCATTCTAGGGGATGTGTGGTGGGTCCATGTGTGTGTGCTTCGAAGGTAGAGCACTCCGTGCGTCATCTGGTTTTAATATTATTTTTTATTTTCTCTCAAAGAACAAACACATATGTACTGGTTTCTCCTAGGAATCCTCTAGGGAGGCAACTTAACGCTGTCCGGCGACAGGTTTTTACCTCAGATGTTAGCAAGGTTCCAGAGTCAAAGGATTGTATGAGACCTTGGTTCAAGGATGGATATAACCTCAAATAATAAAAGAAGACTTACCCATAACAGGCATTATCGGAAAACCCTCTCAAGGAGGTTACAGTGATCAAATGAATGCCAGGAAAGTAAAGAATTTACTTACTCTGTAACTCTCTTCTGAGCGGAAGGGGAATAATTCTGCTGGACTAATGAATTCGAAAGTCTAATTTCATCTATCTTATTTATTTTAGACAACGACCCATAAAACTTACCTCAGTCAAACAGTCTTCTTAAATGAATATTAATCTTTAATAATACTTCACTTATTTATATATCGGGAATACTGCATTCATTATTAGTACTATTTTAACTGTATTACCATGACAAAAATAATAAATTTAATGATGAGACTGAATTGCTAGAAGATACATCTCGGCATCTATCTTTAAAACACGTTTTGAGCATGTGAGATATTTGCTGAATTATAAGTTCATTATCCTTACTAAGCATAGCTGAAAGCCAGCGACTGAATTTAACAATGTCGAGAGAGAAATTTCATTCATTCTCTTCCTATTTAACTCCTTGTTATAAATGTGAGTGCGTTGGAGGAATTTGCCTCACTATTCGGATTCTATCGGTCTTTGTTGTTTCTCTACAGAAACGAAGATATTGGAAGCACATTCGAATTCCTGAACAGAACATCGGAGCATGAGAATGTTTTAAGTATCCGCGTTGCTTCATTTTTAAAATTTATTCCTGATCATAAAGCAATGAAAACATCCATCCAAAAACATATAATTCAATCCTATCTAAAATAGTCCAAGGTAGTATTGTAAAATATATTTTAACATATTCTTAAATTTTATTAAAATTATATAAAACTCATACGAAAAAAAAATTGGCATCACAGAACAGAATTTTTTCTTAACTTTAAGGACATATAAAAATATTCCATAAAAGTTTCTAGAGGGAGCATTTAATAAAGTTTTTTCTTCGTGGACATCTACCACTCGAGAAGTAACATGGTGCCAACTTTGTAGCTTTAGGTACAAAGGTATACTCTGTAAAGAGTTTGGACCAATAATTGTATCATTAAAGATCGTATCACGCGTTCCCAGGGATGAAATTTACAGATGGTAAACTAATCAATAAACATCAACTTATTAAAAACAATTCTCAAACATCTAATAATTTGCTGCTGTATTTAGTGACAGAACACTTAAAGAACACTTCCGTTACATCAATCGAGACTCTGAAACAACGCTTAATTGTTGAGAATCTTGCAAAAACACAAATTCTCTGAAATTTAATTTTGATATTTTATAATTAATTTCGCACAATGAAAAAGATTACATGGTATAAAAAAGTTTGCTAAGTATTAACTATCAGGTTGAAGAATCCTTTCAATGGCTCATCATTATTACTAATTGTTAATAATTATTACACTAATGAAGTTTTAAAAATGAAGAATAAATGTTAGATTTAATTTGGAAAAGTACTTGTTACTTTCAAAGTGCAATACATACCTACGTCTAGTTTAAAATAGTTGTAGAAATTAGTTTAATCCTTAATAATTCGATCCTTGGTTTCTCTGTGTATAAAGAAATGTTTATTATGAGAAAAGCATTTTCTAAACAATAAATAAAAAAGAATTGTACTCATTTGCTTATAAAATATTTAAGAAAAAAATTTTAAAACACAGAAAATTCAACTGCAGAATATTTATATGAAAAAAATAACGATATCCCTTTGAAACCTAAATAAGAAAATAAAATAATAAATCGTAAGAAAATAAAATATTTCGAATATAATTCGTCTTTGATGCAAAAGGCAAAATAATATAATATAAATAGAAAATAATGAATATGAAACTAATGATTTAATTTCTTGGATGTATGGAGAAGAAATTCATAGGAATATTTTGTTTTTATACGAAACATGGAATGACAATTAAACATTTTTGTTGCCTGTATGTCAAAAAAAGAGTATCCCAATATGTTATTTTTCCCTGACTCTAATATTTGTCTTTTATTACAAAATATCAATTGTAACTTTCATATAGACTGATAACATCCCTTACGTACTGAATATTCTTCAACTATGCGATGTCCGCCCGAAAATAATTCTGAATTGCTTCGATCCAAGATGCAAAAATATTTATTTCCAAAAATTGATAAAAGTTCATAATTACCGAATTTTTATTATTTGCCAGTGCGTGTAGAATAATGAAAATCACAAAGATGATCTGTTTTGCAGTGAAGCATTTTAAGGAACTTTCTAGAAAAGTAAATTCAGTCTATTAAGTTCGAGTGACAAAAAAAATTAAACTCTAAATACACATTAAAAATATAAAAAATTAAAACAACAAAATAATAATTTACAACATACTAATCAGAAGAGTAAAAAAAACTAGAGTGTTAAAACTAAAAATCATGGCTATAAAACAGAAACACATTTTTAAAAATAAGAATACTCGGTGTAAAATACAGTGAAGCTTCACTCAACGAATGATTCACATAACGAGCAACCCCCACCCCAAAAAAGGCTAATCCTTTAACGAGCGATGTTTTGCAGAATGAGTGGCCAGGGTACATCGTGACGTCACATACTGGATTGACCTGCATCAGTCTGTAGAGCGCTTGTTTGAAGCGAACCCTTACATTTACATGGAAGAAGTTTTGGCCGGATAGTATTGTCGAATACGACTCCGAAGGTTTTAGCAAGTGCGTGTGAAATTTTAATCAACGAAATTGTGTGGGTGGCAAGGGGAACCGCAACGACATCGATGAACTAGTGGAAGAACATTGTCAGAACTACCGAAGGACATGCGGAGCTGCTGCATTCTGTGTCATAGCAAAACTCTGAGGAGAAAATTTGGTCAGGAGACGAGGAAATAATAGAATCAACAACGAAACAACTTCTCAGTGAAATAAAGGCGTTACTAAAAGCATCAAAAAAGCTTATCATGCAGTCGCTGTGCGCGCTATGAATTCACTTAACGAAAATGTTGTTTCTCATATTCGACAAATTTTGAAGCGACATTGAAAAAGCAAATGTCTTTAGACAACTTTGTTGTGAATAAAAAAACATGCATTATAAATAATAAATCGCATTATTATAAATTCTTTGAGTATTTCTTTTCGGGACGTATTGTTTGTTTATCATTTTACATGGATTCCTAGAGAAAAAAAAATGTTTCTCTTCATGAACGTCTCACAGTGCAAGTGAGATGCGGAAACCAATGACACTCGTCGAGCGAGGTTCCAGTGTACTGAATTGAGATAAAATATAAAACAATTGTGATCCGAAGAGAAATAAATTATTCTGAAGCGAAAATTTCGTAACAAAAACATTGTTTAGCATTTGGAAGAGAAATTCTAAGAAACACGAACTTTTTCTATCGACAGAGTGAGACAAAAAAAAAGTTTCATGGACAAGCGAAAGAATTTCTCGAGTTCCTTGATTGAATCCGCTATATTTTCACTTAACTAAACCATGATTGTACTTTCGAATGCAAAGATGAATAACTGCGGGCTTTACACAGATGATGAAAAGGTAAAGAAGATTACCGAAGGCGACATGAAAAGAAGGAAGTTTGGATCGTCTGAGAAATAGATTAGTATGCTGTAAAAAGAAAATTTGTTGTTTATTCTTTAAAAGGTAATCCTGCGAGTTGCATAATAATCGCCTATCTTAGGAAAAGCAGAGAATACTCTTAAAAGTTTGTAAAAAGAAACTGGGTCTCCAAATAATCCCTTCCGAGCAGTCTATGTATTTTGCCAGAGATTTCCCATGTGTGAAATGAAGGACAACGGTTATGGAGAAAAAAGGAAGTAAATATTTTGATCACTTTTTAAAGTCAAACAATTTCTGACTCTCAAAGCAAGATATAAGTACGCAAAGGGAGATAACATAACAAGCGTGGACGGAATTTTGTAAAATGAATATTCTATTTGTAAAATGTAGAATGAAATTGCTTTTTAGAAGAATTTAAATTGAAAATATATTTATTAATTTAAATTATTATTAAAGTTAATATTTAGGTAGAATTTGCTAAAAATATTTTAAAGAACATTCTTGGCCTTATTTTTATTGTGCAATAATTATTTTTAGTCTACATGTTTGATTCGAAATTGAAAATTGCATCTAAATTAAAACTGCTGTTATGAAATTTTGAAATACTGATGCGACGTTAAAAATAAGATTTAGTTTTGGGTGAATCAAAAGGTCATCAAAAAGGTACGAAGATTAAGCTGTCGACAGCGGAGCTCCTAACAAACAGGCGTTTTGAAAAACTTTACCAAGCTCTTTGGAACTACTGTTTTTACATAATTGTCCTTTTAGCAGGTATAATTTGATATTTTTACCAATTTGTTAAGCTGATGCATAAATTGTAGGATTTTTTGAGGACGTTTGATGCTTTTGAATAGAAAAGTCATTTACCATCATTTAGTAGTTACAAAGCAGGCAAAATTATTACATAACAGAAGAATTTGTTTATTACATGAAGTTCAGTTTATTTGCCATATTAAGATTAACGCAACGAAAGCATGCATACACCATCACATGCAGTCCTGCATGATAATCTGCAGCTAATCTTATTTTCTGTCGTTCCAGATCCTATTTTTCTTGAAACTTCCAATTCAGAAAATTGTATGAATTGATTTCAGCTTAACCGACCATTCCTATTATTTATTTATTAATGCATCATTTTATATTTATTCAAACAGTTTTATTTCATGGGAAAATACTCTGCCTTTCTGATTGAGAGTTTGAGCAAAAATAATAAATACTTAAAGCATATGATGAAGCAGATATTAAAATATGCTTACAGAAAAATGATGGTGATGCCATCCAAATTCTAGATACAGCAAAGTTTGTCACTTTTTGAGGAAGAAAACTTAGAAATAACGCTAAACATATTATCATCATTTTAAATCAAATTTCTGCCTCTGTCGAATGCTAGAAGATAACACAGATGTTAACTGTTTTAAATCCATCTATTGTTTATAAAAATTATATAATTATATATTGTTTATAAAAATGTTCAAAATTGTGCGAAAAACTTCGGTATCAGTGTAGTCGCAAATGAAAAAATCTGCTTGATATGCTCTTACTGTGAAATTGTCATCTGAAAAAAAAATTAATATTTAAATTTTTTTTAAGGTATCAAGGATTCAAATATTGCAAATCTTTAACAATCAATTTTTAAAAATGCTGAATTTTTGCATAAGAAAATTAATACTATTCTGTTCCTGAATGAAGCAAGTATAATATGATTTGACACAATTTTAAATGATGCAACAGAAAAAAATCTTGGAAATAAAACATTACCGGAAGCACTACTTTGCTTGAATCAACCGAGCAAGAAAATGATATCCGAATCTGGCGAGAAGTATTGAGTTAAATAGATAACGGCGGACATTATAACAAGCCAAATTGCTATTCACAGAAACAGTCCGCAAATATTTCACGGCAGTCAATGTTGAACATCTTATCCGTAGCCAGCATCAAACAAAATCCTTCTACTCTGCAAATAAAACCAGGAGAAATGTTCCTCGGAGCAGATGAGAATGCTAATGAATGTTATTTCCAGTTCCGAAAACTTATCCAGACTGATTGAAAAGTGGGGGGACCAAAAAAGAACTTTGCTAAACTTCTCAAAAACAAAGAGCGGCGCACTGAAGCGTGACACTTTTAGTTCGTTTTGACTTTTGATGCGACAAGAAAGCTTTCGAGAATACAATGTTCAAGAGAAAAATAGAGCGAACTTCCCAGCATTAAATATTTGCTTCCGCTATTTGTGGGCCACTGTTTTCTTACAGCGTCATGCATGCAACTGTAATTTTTAAACAAATGTATTCGAAGTCTGCTGTGACCGTGATTTTGGAATGCGTTACTTTAAGGCTCTGTTTTGGATAAAAAAGAATTGTTATATTTGAAGTTTTTGTTTCACGCCAGAAAACCCCAAACATTTAAACTTAAATTAGGGTAGTAGATTTATAAACAAGTCAGAAGGATTTAAAAGAAAATAAATCTTTCTTCCTTTTGTTTTAGGCTTATTATAAATAGATTATTTATATTAGTTCTTTTTTGTTGTTTTTGTTTGTTTTCATGAAAGTTACCTGAATTCTTTGCATAATTTGCTATCGAAAGTTTTCACAAATAATTATGATATATCTATGCAAGTAATATGAATTGAGATAGTTAGAATATCAGAAGGAATATTTTAGCAATACAAAACAACTCAATAAAACAGTTACAAAATTAAAACATTTTCTACACAGTTATGAAACCCTCTTTGAGTTTGTCTGGACCTTGAAATTATTATTTGTCCCCACTCGTTAACCGATTATTTTTCAATTATGAATCATTCAGATGATTTTTCTCGTTTGACAGGTTTCAGGAAGATTTTTCTTGTTTCACAATGGACGGAAGACCCGATTATTGATAAAGAATGACTACTAAAAGATAAAATAAAAACGTATTTGAGGAAGCTCCGTGTGATAAAAAGTATTCTAAAGTTTCAACTTTATAGCATTAACATTATTTTACGGAGTTTCTTGGAATGCTTCCTTCTGCAACTGAGGGTGAAAGACAACGTTTATCTCCTTACGTAAATTCAAAATAAAATGACTTAAACGGAAACACTGACGCAATTATTAGTGTAAAATTTTGCACTGTAATTTTGTGAGTGTAAAATTTTGCGCTGAAAATTATTATTGATTGTCGCCCGCTATTCTTCTAAATATTTTAAATGTTTGAAATTGCAAACATGTGATTCATCTTCTTAGTTTATGATATCTTAGTATTAACGAAGCACTGATACAAATTAGTTCATAAACGTTTTCTCGCGCCTTGCAAACGGTTTCCCGCTACATCAAATTTAATATCCATGATTCTACCAAAATATTTAAAACAAATTACTTTTTCTTTTCAAAAAGACGTTATCAAATAAAAATGCAATTTCAAAATCCTATAGCAGAGTTTATTCTTATTTTGTGAGTTTTTAACATTTTCAATGAAAACGGTTACAATCTGTAACATAATAATAAATATTCTATGACGGGGCGCAAAGTTGTTGATCTTCTTCCATCTGGGTGCGATATTGTTGATTCGAAAATTCTCAAGCCAGGCTTCGTAATAATTGAAGTAGCAAATCTTTTACTGAAAAAAAATTAATTTTCAAAAAATATTGTGAGCGAAGTTTCACACAGAGAATATTTTCAAAACAACGCCAGGGAGCGACAACCGCTAATATTTACATAAAAGGAGGAAAGACTGTGTGATGCCGGGGTCACTGCGATGAAGATCCATCCTACATGACTGGAACAACTGAGATAACTGGATGTTCGGACGATTTTGCTTTTAGCTAAATAGGATTTCATTCTTCTTTATGTAGTTACTTTAAAATTGAGGCCTAAAAGATATGCCATTTTTTACAGAAATAAAACAATAAGTTACATAAAATACAACCTGCAATTCAAGCGAAAATTACAATAACATAATATAAACTATAAAAGAACATTCACAACTAATAATTAAAACAAAAAGGGGAGAACATACCAGCAGCAGGTAAAACATCTACCAAACAAAGTGGCCCATCATGTTTCCCGCGTCTTAATACTGTTCCTGCTTAGAAATGCTACGCCATTCAAAGTAATAAATCATTGGAGGATCTCAGCGCCACCTATTGAGTTAGTTAATATATAATGGAAAGTCTACTTTTATTAGTGTCAAAAAATTAGAAACGAATCAGCCCTTCTTTTATTAAAATTTCTATTTTGTAGTAGTTTCTAGGAAATTCATTAGTAGTTCTGTTTTTCATGAAATTATTTGTTGTTTCAATACAGGAAATTTTGTTATTACAAACTCTTTTAATCCTGTTAAATTGTGAGAAAATTAAAAATCTTGGAGTTTAGGTTAGAATGATAATTACTGAGTTTAAGGATTTTAAAGTTGAATTCACCCCTTTTATCGTAGATACGAACTAATGTTTTACCATTAGCAATTTCGATTTTTAAATCCAGATAGGTAGCTTCAAGTTGATTTTTATTTGTTTCAGTTAGAATTAAATCTTTTGGATAACAATTAGTAACAATATTAGTATTATCTAAGTTTACCAAAAGTAAGTCATCAATATATCTCCAACCGTTTATTAAATTATGTTTAATTATTTTTTTTTCCATCTCATAGTAATGTAGGAAAATATTGGCTAAAGTACTTGAGAAAGCTGTTCCCATTGGAATGCCCTTGACTTGTTTATAAAATTAATTCCATTAGAAAAGTAATTTTCGGTAATATTAAAGTTACATAATTCTAGCCAGTTATTTTTTGTAATAATATCGTCATTTAAATATTCGTCATATATAAAAGTACAGACATTTATTAATTTTCCATGAGGCAGATTGGTGTATAAATTTTCAAAATCATAAGTATTAAGTTTATTAATGTTGTTAACTTTTATCAAACTTATCAAAATCAAGCTTCCACTTATCAAAATCAAGCAAATACTCTTTGTCATAGAATTTATTATTTCAAATATTAATTTTTCGAATCAGATCATAATTCTATACATCGCAAATGGAATATGTATCCAGGAAGTTAGAGATATAAAAACATAATTAAAAGATATTAAATCCCCTCAACTAAAGTTATAAAGATCTATTTTTCACCTTTTCGGAATAGGGCATAATCACCTTTAATATAATATTCCAAAATCTGGATTAATATTTGCTATTTTAAAAACTCTCAACAAGATTCTTTCAAGCGGGGGGAAGAAAAAAGAAGAAGAAGAAGGTTGTGAAAACCGTTACAATTTGTTTTTTCCCTGCTTGATTCTAGTCAATACAAGTACTGTAGTGGCTTCCATACAATTATCGATATCTCTGAAATCTACCTTCTGTAGGGAGACATTAATATTTTTCTAATAAAATGTAATTATGAAAGAAAAATACTAACTAGTAGATAATTAAAATTCTTTGCTCAAACTTTTTTAGTTTTTAATTCAGTTTATAATTAGTTTTATGAGTTTATGTCCAGATAATAAAATTTTTCTGTAATAGGTGTTTCCAAGTTAGTTAGTTATTTCGATCTGAAATTACCAATCATTTTTTCTATTAATATATATCCATTCAATTAACTTGTCCAAAAAAAGCCTATAGTCAGAAAAGTATTCTGTTATTATATTATGATATGAAATAAAATTATGAATCATTTAATATAAACGAGCTGAAATGACATAAAAATGTCTTTTTACCGTTTAATAACTGTTTTAAATTGTATTTTTACCAATTAATTTTTAATATGCATAATATTTAAGAATTTAAATGACATAAATTGTAGATATATAACTGGGAATTATGAAGAGCTTACGCTTATTAAGAAACAGGCGCCTTCATTTTAGGAAATATTGGGATAATTCCTTCTTATCATTAGCAGCAATCATATATATCAAAAATAATGAAAGGATTGCTTTTTACAAGAATAGAATACAATGTCATGTCTAACATCAGCACAAAAATCTATAATATTTTACTTCTATTTATAAATAATATTTTACGAATTTTATACAATGTTTATAAGAATTGAAATATAGTTTTCAATTATCACTGGACAAAAACTTTAATGCATACAAAAAAATTTAATGAAAAGTTAAAGAAAATGATTGCAAAGAATATATTTTTAGAATAACAATACAACACCTGATTTATTTGAGTCGTCAAGAAGCAATTATCTGCAGCCTGCAATGGATTAAAATAATCTAATGTTAACACAATCGTAATCTTAATGTGTAGCAGAAATCGAAATGTTACAATTCAGAAAACACTAGTCAAATGAACAGCACTTTACTATAAAAATATTCCAAAATAAATCTTACGTGAATGCTAAAGGTGATACTGCAATTTGTTTTACTTATTAATTGATAAATTAGAAATATTATTAAGAATTTTGAGTTCAAAAATCCAAAACATGCGAGAGATCTTGAAAGTGTTCTTTGAGAAAAACAAAAACCGATTCATTGCGCATTCAAGTAGAGAAATGGCAGACTAGCTCGACGTTCATTACCCTATCTCGGAGGTCCCGCATTGAGCCGCATCACAGACACACAAACCTTGAACTCTTTGGCATATACCCAATACATACAATGAAGCAATTCGACCCCCAAATGGATTCAATTCGTATTTATTCTTAACTAACTTTTTATATTTTCATCACTCAAACTCTGAACACTATTAGTGATATTACAACTTTCAAATCCACATAGCTCCCTTACATGCTTTGGGCCGCGGTGGCCTGGTGGTAAGGTCTCGGCTTTGGAACCGTATGGTTTCAGGGCCGAAACCCAATTCCTCCGTAGAACTGTCGTGTAAGTGGTATTGGTGCACGTTAAATCCGTCGGGGCCAAATGTCTTCCCACTGGTGCGGTATGGAAATTTAAAGAGGGGGTGCCAGCTTAGTTGTTGTCCTCGTCATCTGATCGCGGTTCAAAATGACGAGGTCCGTCCCAAAATAGCCGTAGTGTTATTTTAAAATGGGACGTTAATATAACTAAAACTTAACCCTTACATGATTTTTAGGATTCGGTATCAAAGTAAACGCTTTGTTAATACAATTGTAAAATCGAAGGTAAAATTGCCGATAATCAATAGAGAATTGATATACTAGCTGCGAAAAACTTTTGCGACCATTTTTTTCATGGTTTAATATATTTATCAACTCCTCCATGAATCGACTCTAAAAGAAGCCTCTCTCTTTTTTTTTTTTTTTCTTTTTTTTTAAATTATGCATTGCATATACCAATCAGAAATTTAAGCTAAAAATAGAATTTGGTTGTTCCAGAAACAATTATTTTCAATTTTCCTTCACTTTCGTCTCACACTACGTGTAACAGCTGAAAAAAAAAAAATAGTGAAGCATTCACAACGAAAACAAAATATATTTATTTCACCAAAGGAAAAAAATAATACAAAACATCGCCATCAAAAAAATAAATTTAAACCCTTAATACTTATTTATATTTAAGAATTGAGGAGTTATCAAAATAACCATCTCAATATTTCATTTCTTCCGAGTATGTCCAAATTATTTCGAAAAAATGATGCATTAGCCAAAAATATTATTTTTCAAATCCACACTGAGCTAAGAAACCTTTGTTCATCAAAGTAAATTAAATTACGAGTCACTTTTAAAATATCTGTTTTAATCTTAGTGTATATTCTTTAAAGTTTCAGTTTTTAAAAACTTCACATTAATATAAATAAAAGTAATTGTGTCTATATACACATGTTTCACTTATGCGTCTAAATAATTGAATCGAATTCTGACAAATTTTGCAGATTTATTATTTAAAGATAAAAAAGAAAAAGAATATAGCAAACTTTTCAAATCACAAAAATTAACTAAATATTCATTTAATCAGAAATTGACGAAAGTTTTGCCCTTTTTATTCAATAACTTCCGATGAATTTTTTCAGAAATAAACATTTTTGCACTAAGTGAAAATTTAAAACTTTACCTTTCCAGAGAAATCAATTTTCTTTCTGGGCATTTCTTTTTTCAGTTGTTATTCCTTTTTTTTTTTTTAAAAATTAACGAAAATGATTTTGAGCAGAGGAAATATATATTTGTACACCTTAGATAATGGTAAGAATTTTACCTACTCCATCAATATTATTTTAAATTTATGTTTCATTTTATACATTCCTTTCTAACATATTTTCGATGACATTAAAGTATAACTTAATATTATCTAAAAGCAAAGATCAACCGCTTAGACGAAAGTAAGAATAATAAAACTTTACCGAGCAAATGAAACAGAGGTTCAACAACAGAAGAGGTTTTGGGATATGAGAAATTAATTAATTAAATTTTATCTTTCTTTCAAAGTAACTCAACAGAAAATTATCCCCCCCCCAAAAAAAAAATTTTTTTGTGGCGCCTTAAATTTCCAAATTTTTAAAACGAAACCCTTTTCATTTCAGTGCAATTTGTTTGTTATTTATTAATTTTAAAAATTTAGCTTAGAATATCCTTAAATAAGGAAGTTTGAATGCATTATTTTGCGCGGTAGTGTTAAGATTCCGAAGTCATTTATTATTATTTCTAAAATTTCTACTTGATGATGTGACTCGACTATAAAATAAAACTAATATTTCGTGAGAAATGAAATATTTTTTTATTGCTGTTGAATGAGAATGCATACAAAGAGATGTCGAGTAACATTGAAAGAAAAAAATTTAAAAAGTGGGCAATTAACAATTTGTATTAGGTAAACTTAGTTTATTTTCGTGTTTTTTATTAATGAAAAATGAACTGTTTAATAACTTGTTTCAAAATGTCATTTAAACCTTTCTTATATTTCATCATTTCTGAACAAAATTTTCAATGCAAATATGTTTACTATTATTAACTTATATAGAAAATAGGCTATTTCTGGTTTTAAAATCGTCTCTTTCAACTGGTGCTTTAATTTCAATTTTAAAAAACAGTTCAGACGATAAAAAGATTTTGCCGTAACTTTTTGAAGTGACTGCCAATTAACTCCGCAACTTTTGACCATGATAATGGCCAGATTCAAAGAAAATAAACATTTTTGTGTTGTATGCGTTATGTTCAAAAAGTTCCTCCCTTTCTCATCATGGCAAACTGCTAATTTGATGGGAGATGGTCTTTCTGCCACAAGGTACGAAGTTCGCTAGCAATTTACAGTGATGATCACAGTTACGATACAATGATTTACGATGATAGCTATTTGATGATGGTCCTCTAGATTCATCGACGAAGGATTGAGACAAGTTGCCATTAACCACTGGAGACGGGAGATAAAATAGGACGCTGTCGACGGCGCTTGGCTGATCATGTTACAAACTCAAGATGGAATAGTCCATTTAGACCTGCTTTGGATAGTCCTTTTTTAAGGAAATAGTGATGCTTTGTCAACACCCATTTTCAGGGTTAAATATCAGCCGTAATGTCGCAGTTCCCTTCCGGAACCAACATCTTTTATTTTTATTCGTCAGCATCGCCGTTGCTGACACAACCTTTTTTGCAAGAACGAAAGTCACCAATTTTGGCTTGTTAAAGTTTATATATTTGACGAATAAGCCCTAGTTTTCAAACCAATAAATGCAAAAACACCCAGTCGCCAAATCCATTTACACCTTCATACTTCTTGGAAAAATGAACGATACAAACACTTGTTTCAGTCAGTGGAAGTGGTACCCTCTAAACTTTCTTTCACACTCTCTTAAAAAAAAAGATCTTTTTCCTCTTCTTTCACATAAAACTACAGGCCTTGGGTAAATACACAAATTCCTTACATGTCGTTGGTCAGCGAATAGTTACGAAATATAAATCCAGTGAATCTGGCATCGTGATTGAATCTATGGCGAGACTGTATTTTAGAGCCTTTTTTGCCTGCCGATTGACCCCGAAATGACAACTGTCATAATAACATACCGAATTTCATTGATTTAAGTCATTGTGCTTGTGAGTTAGGGCTTTTATATGCATTATGAGTTATTGCTTATAAAGTACAGACAGGCAGACGGTTACCGCATTTATTTCAAACTTCAATAGATATTTATATTTTAGGTATTTAAACTATATACTAAATTTTATTTACCTAACTTTTTTTGTACTTGATCAGCTGAACAGATAGACAGATTTCATTTGAATGGATTTCGTTCAAAAGTTTATAATTTCAAAAAATAGATCGCAATTCCATATACAGTATAAGCTCAAGTCATTGTCTAATTATTGTGCTTACAGTTCAGTAAAACATAATGTGAAAAATATGTTTTTTGGAATCTGGAAGGTCTGGAGCGTTGTCGAAATCTCGAGTAAAATTTTTTTGAAGATTTATTTTGAGTACATTTAGAAGGTAAAAGACGTGAAAGGAAAATTCCTATTTTGTTACAGAAATTAACAATTCCTATTTGTTACAGAAATAAATCTGGTCTTCACAGTCAATACCCCTTCATTATTAATTGAATTTCAAGAAAATTAAAATCTAGAAATTAGATATACTGATACGTGTCTAATTTTTTACAATTCATTTTCAAGTCCGATGAAACTTTATGAAACGCATTAACATTACACCAGTCTATATGCAATTTCTTTTAATAAAATAATCGATGACATGTTACTAATAATTTTTGACATTTTGCTGAATAATAAAATTGTATAAGAAGAACAGAATAAACATATGAGTTCATATGTCCATAATTAATTCCTTATATAATTTTAAGTAATACATTTTTTAGGATTTCTTGAATGATAAAATTATAATTAAATTTTTAAAAATGTAATTCATAGTATGAGCAATTTAATGACAAGGTTTATTTTTTTAAAAATACAAGAAATTAAATTAAGATATATATAAATTTTAAACATTAAACATTACGACAATTTTGTACCTTATAAAATTTTATGCAAATTAAATTTTACTTAAAAAATTATACACGAAAGGGTTTTAATCCCATGTAGCACCCATCCAGTTATTATAAAGCATTATTATGATAGTATAACTTCCATAAAATAATTTTCAGTTATGACTTCAGAATATATTCGGCTTCCGACTGAATTGATTTTTTTTATTTCATATTAAACGTCTCCCGGCTTAAAATATCTTTATAAAGTAGCATGACAAACAAATGTGTTGTTGACATTATTTTATGCAAAAATCAACAACAATTATTGCTATGCAAATCCTGAAAGCATTTACGCTAAAGCGATAAGTGCTATGAATGAGTATAAATATTTTCTATAAAGGTCATTGCAATTTTGGAAGAGCATAGCCGTAAAACGTCCTGGCGCAGGCTTCTTCCCGGAAGTAAGCGTCGAAAAGTTTTTGGCATGCTTTCCGACACTTGGAATTGTGAATAACGAGGAGGAGGCCTCGGTTTTCTCAGATGGTGTCTCACTTCCGTTATGGAGACTCTCCTCGCCCCTCCGAGGTAATTTGCCTTGCTCCCTCGCAAAATACTCCGGGGCAATTGGAACCGTGTGGGAAAGAAGATAGGACGAACGCAATTTTCTGACATTTTCAAAAGTATTTTCACAACGGGTATTGATCAACCAGGTCATGGGAGACATCTTCAGCTGTTTAGATAAACACCGCGTCGGTTCAGGATCGCTTCGGTCGAGGTCTGTTTTTCTCTCGGACAAACTGAGCCGGAGTTTAAAAGCAAAAATCGGTATTCATGTATTCTAGTCAAACTTTTTTAAGCAGTGTTCATTGGTTACGTATTAAGGAAGTTTTAAATGGGAGAGAAACTTAGTGAGACATTTTTATTTTTGAGAAAATGTAGTATTTATTTATTGATAATCGGGGACTCTATTCGCTGCTTATTTCGACAGATCATCTGCCGTCGATTTTATTATCCTTTTTTTTTCGGATTCTTTCAATACACTCACAAAAGTTAGGTGGATGAAGAATATACAATCAAAATCTAACGGTAGTTCACGTGCATTTTCTATGAAGAGACAGTCTTACATTGTTCTCAGGATCCTGTAGAATGTGTATTGAGTTCGAAAATTCAAATGATGCGTCACATTTTACCAGAGTAAAAGTAGCCTACATTGATAGAAATGCAGGAAAGCTTGCACACAAAAAAATTCATCTCAGTTGGGAAATATTTCCAATGGTTATTCAGTAATATAAAGCAACATACCTTTTCGAAAACATAACCTATCAATGTAAAAGTTAATTAAAAACTGTAGAGAACAGTATTTTTTTATGCATTCCAACTCATTGAGCCATATGTGAATGAAGAGGTCGAACTTTTTGATTATCTTCTTGCCACTTTCTTTTGAAGCACAGATTCACGCCTCGAAGGAAGGTTCGAAATTCGTTTATATTGAAACTCGCCGTTGTCTTGTATTCACACTATTTGCCATTACGCTTCAAGCGGTCGTGGAAGTTTTACAAACCGGTACCAGCCCTCCCAAAGTAGCTCATATGTAGAGATGCAAACATACGAACTTTCCAAGAAACTGTTTCCAACAACAATTCATCATCATTAGAACAAATTAAATTTTCGTTGTTTTCCCTCACGCATCACGTGGATGACTTGTTTCTCATTCAAGCGAAACAATTATATGAAACCTTACTGAGTAGCAAGCTTAGTCTGTCGGATTAAAAAAAAAGCCAACATTCCAGTTACACATTCAATAAATTTGAAAAAAATTTAAGACAACAGAAAAGCAGTTTGAAACATATTTGCTTGTAAAGTAAAAAGAAAAGGCGAATGCTAAAAAGCGGATACGAATGTAAAATACGTTTCTAGAAATAAGAATACATGAAGTAAAAATCTCATTAAGATAAAATTATAAACAAAAACGGCACGAAGTAATCATCATCATAAAAATAATAATTCCGTTATAAAAACATCATTTAAACTAAGGAAGAAAATCTCTTATTTTAAACACCCCTGCGAACCTCCCGTTTATAAATTGCTATCAAAAGGAAGTTTCGTGGACGTAGAGATAATAAGAATTCGCGACTTTTTTTATTGAGTATTCTGATTCACTGAATGTTGATTACACTGTCGAATGCAGATGTTAATAACTGCTCTCATTATAACTCAAAATAATACAGAAATGAACACATTTTGGATGGTCTGTGGAAATAATGGACTGGAACGTGGTAAACAGAAGATTTGGTTTTATTATATTAATCTTAAAAATATTAGCAAAGGAAATATATTTTTCCTTCGTGAAGTTACGAACCAAAAGTTGAAATGCACAATAATTATATTCAAGGCCAGGGATTGCAATACCGGTATACCTGGATACCGAATACCGGTATTTTGAGCCATTTGTACAATTTTGTAATACCGGTATTCACAAGTTTAAATACCGTTTTTCGGTATTTACAAGAAATGTTTTAAATTGCATCCACTATATGTTCAGGGATCACCAACAGAGCAAAATAGTACACGTTTTTGTTTTTATGTCTCCCAAGCGGGCGAAATGAATTAGACTGTGAATACAAAGTTGGATCGTACAATCAAGAGAAGCGATAAAATATATGAATCATCCAAGGAGGCGAGTCAAAACTATCCTATTACAGCTCCGAGCGATACTGCACACGCGCAGGATTCATAGTCTGATTGATTGATTTGTGATGTTTTTTTCGCAATAGCCCCATTTGGCCATGCTGCGCCAATCCAATGGTAAAATATAAAAATAAGATAAAAAATAAGTTCAAATAACAAATTTAGTTAAATATAAAAGCTTATAGACCGAAAAAAATCTTATAAAAATGAGAATGCTTCAGAATTTTACAATTCCGGTTTCAAACAGAAAGCAAAACGGCAATTAAGAAAAGAATCAATGTTTGGGTACTATTGATCACAGTGAAAAACATATTGCACATACTAAATACAAGTATAAAATCTAATAGCCTTTAAAAATTTAAAAATATTTGGGTGGGGTTTTTCACCCACCAGGTCAGGCAGGTTCAACGAAGTTGAATAAAAAAAGCGAATACGTTGGGAGTTAAAATAGGTAAATTCAATTAAAATATGTTTAATAGTAAAATCCACATGACATGTGGGGCACCTCGGTACCGCTTCACCAAAAAGAAGATGTCTGTGCGTGAAGCGAGTATGTCCTATACGCAGGTGAGTCATTTTGACGTCAACCTCACGTACTGGGAGAACAGACCACAATCCAATAATTGGTTTGATGGCATGCAATTTATTTTCTGTTCGCAGATCCCACGTCAATTGCCAAAAAGAAAAAATGTGCTTAGCCAAAGACTTCTTAACATCGCAATAAGGAAGTCTCTGAGACAAAAAATTCGCTGCTGATTTTGCCATTAAATCTGCCATTTCGTTTCCAGCAATGCCAACATGACTTGGCACCCAACAGAAAATAATTTGAAAGCTCTCATCTTGTAATAAACGCAAGTTAAATAAAATTCTAACAGCAATTGGGTGCATCCGATTGTGATAGTGAGTTAGTGTCTCCAAAGCACTCATGCTATCAGTATAAATAAAAAATTTACGCTGAGTAGAAGGGGAAATTTTCTGTAGAGCATAGAAAATTGGCAACAACTCAGCAGTAAAAACTGAGCAGCAATTGTGCAGACGGTGGATCAGTGTATCAGATGGTAGAATGATTCCACAACCAACATGGCCATCTGATTTCGAGCCATCCGTGAAAATTGATGTGAAGGAAGAATACAGATAGCGATGATATAGAAACATCTGTTGGAAGACAGTCGGTGCTGTTGAAGATTTATCGAATCCTGAAAAGGGATTTAAAAAAGAAACTTGCGGTATATCCCAAGGTGGAAAACAAAACAAATCGGATGATTTAATAGCAATATTTTCAAGGCCCGAGTCATGAAGGGTTATTTTAATTCTCTCATTGAATGGAAGGATATGAAATGGACGGGCATCATACAATCTGCGAAGAACAGGCGGAAGTTTAATTTGACGAAAAGGGTGCTTTGACACTGACATGATTCGGAAATAATACGAAGCGGACAATTTGCTAGGCCTTAAATTTAAGGGCATTTGGTGACAGATAACATGCAGGCTCTCAACGGGAGAGGTACGAAATGCACCTGAACAGATTCGTAAGGCAGAGTGGTGAACTGTATCTAATTGCCACAAGACGGAAGCGCAGGCAGAACCATACACCATACACCCATAATCTATTCGGGATAGAATGACTGCTTCATAAATGAGGAGTAGGGAGGTTCGATCGGCACCCCAAGATGTTCTGGAAAGTACGCTCAGAACATTTAAGGATTTCTCACACTTCTTCCGCAGGTGCAAGATGTGCGGAAGGAAAGTCAACTTGCAATCGAAGATTATTCCCAAAAACCGTATTTCATTTACGACAGGAATCGATATATTACCAATGTTAATATTTGGATGCAAGTGAACGTTTCTCTTTCGGCAGAAGTGCACACATCGGCTCTTCTCCGGTGAGATATTGTGTCCGTTGTTTTTGCACCAAGCTACCAATTTATTCACAGCATTCTGTAATTGTCGCTCAATAAGGTTCATACTGCTTCCTTGGCATGAGATCTGAAGATCATCCACATAAAGATTTGCTTGTACAGATGAAGGCAAATGAGTTAAAATCTGGCTCAGATGAATAGTAAAAAGGGTAACACTGAGTACACTTCCCTGCGGAACTCCCTCAGCCTGAATAAAACTATTAGAATAAAAGTTCCCAACGCGAACTTTGAAGTTCCGATATGATAAAAAGTTCAATAAGAATATGGCCAGGTTTCCCCTAAAACCAAAGTTAAAAAGCGTAGAAAGTATGCCGTAGCGCCATGTACGGTCATATGCCTTCTCAATATCGAAAAATATGGAGACAAGGTGGTTCCTCCTTACAAATGCGTTGTGAATTTCAGTTTCCAGTAATACGAGGTTGTCAAAAGTAGACCGACCTCGACGGAAACCATTCTGCAACGTAGAGATGCATCCTTGTTTCTCCAATTCGTATATGAGCCGAGCATTGACCATTCGCTCAAAAGTCTTGCAAAGACAGCTTGTCAAAGCAATTGGTCGGTAGTTCAGAGGATTAGAAGATTCCTTTCGAGGTTTTAGAATGGGGACCACAATAGCCTCCCGCCATTGTGCAGGGTATGCCTGCTCAATCCAAATTCTATTAAATAACCTTAACAGGTTGCAAAGGGAAGTTTTGCTCAAATGGCGGAGCATATTGTATGTAATCCCATCAGACCCGGGACTGGAATCATGAGCATGAGATAATGCTGTTTCTAGCTCAAACATTCTAAACTCACAGTTGTATGGAAAGGTATTTCGTTCATTAAAACGCAAAGGCAGCTGTTCAGCGCGATTCTTAATTGCAAGAAAATCAGTGTTATACGAATCAATTGCGGAGACTTGTGCAAATGTTTGGCCAAGGATGTTGGCTACGTCTAATGGGGCAGAATACTTCACATTCCCTCTATTTAAAACAGGAATGGAGGATTCATGATATATCCCATTAGCAGCCTTTACCTTTTTCCATAGAATTTTGCTGGAGGTAGCGGATGTGATAGAGGATATGAATTGAATCCAGGATTCCCTCTGGCTACGACGGCGTATGCTACGAGCTAGTGCTTTGGCTTTTTTTAAAGCAACGAGGTTCTCCGTAGTAGGGTACCTTCGAAAGATGTTCCATAACTTTTTCTGCTGTTTGTGGCTGTCACGACAGGCGTCATTCCACCATGGTCTGCGAAATTTTCTTAGACACGGTGAACTTTTTGGAATAGTGGAAGATGCGGCACATATTATACTTTCAATGACATTTTTAACTGCTTCCGAGATGTCTGATGTATTGACCATTGTCTCTGTGATAGCTGCCATTTGAGAGAAAGCAGTCCAGTCTGCCTGCTGGAATAAGAAACGCGGAGGGCAATAAGTCTCACCGCCGCTATCAATATGGGAGACGATAATAGGATAATGATCACTATTATGTAAATCGTTGCTAACAGCAAACGTTAGAAACGGCAGAAGTTCAGGGGAACATATGGCCAAGTCAAGACTGTGGAAGGTACGTGTGGGTTCATGGAAGTACGTCTTTTCATCATTGTTGAGCAAACATAGACAGTTATTAGAGATGAACTGTTCTATTTGCTGCCCACGAGAATTTGTACTATTTGAACCTCACAACGTACTGTGGCCGTTGAAATCGCCAAGCAGGATAAAAGGCGAAGGAAGCTGGTCCACTAACTGGTCGAGATCTTGTTGACGAATGACATCATGAGGCGGTAAGTAAATACAGCAGACTGTGACCAAAGTTTTTACATGAACTTGTACAGCCACAGCTTGTAGAGAGGTGTCTAGGGTAAGAGGATTGCTCGGATATAAATTGGAAGTAAAGATGCAGACCCCTCCAGAACTATGAGCTCCACTGTCTGCATCTTTCCGAACACATTTGTAACCGCGTAATTTAATTGGGAAATTTGGCTTCAAGAAGGTTTCTTGAAGACCAAAACAAACAGGATGAAATCTGTTAATAATAGACTTGATGTCATGAAGTTTGGGCCGAATGCCGCGACAATTCCAACTGAGGAAGGTACCCATTAAGAGAGTAATTTGGGAGGAGAAAGAGAGGAGGCAGCTGTTGGAGTTGCATGATCATCGCAACTCATACCAAGCTCATATTCATCCTCAGACGGATGCAGTTTAATATCGGGGCTATTAAGTGTGTCACCAAAGATGGACTTCAAGTCCTTATGGACAACACCTTGCGTCGCTAACCCCAATGCGACGGAATTTTTTGATACAGAACTTTTTAGTTTCTTTCGTAGATCTTTTTTCGTTAGGCCACGTTTCGCCAAGTTTAATGTCAGCGAAGTCTGCGATTTGGATTTTCTTCTAATAGTTTTTGGATTATCAGTTTTGGTTTTCAGAGAATGTTCAGTATCGGAATCGGAAGTTTTTTCATTATTTGTTGTTTTCCTGGCATATTTTAAACAGTTCTCACAACAGCAATTCTCACAGAAAGTTTTCTTAACTGCCGAAGCATAACTGACACCAGGAGTTGGGGTTTGTGCCTTAACCCTGCGTCTGGCTTCGGGATAAGAAAAATCTTCCTTGAATTTTATTGTCATAACTTGCTTTTCCAGTGCCCAGAGCGGACAAGATCGAGAATATGAGGGATGATCGCCACCACAGTTTACGCATTTTTCTTCTGCTTTACACTGTTGGCTATCATGCCCTTTTTGTGCACAGCGGGCACATGTGAGAGACCCGCGGCAATTCATTTTAGAGTGCCCAAAGCGTTGGCACTGAAAGCATCTTAGTGGATTAGGAATATATGGCCTCACCGGTAACTTTATATAGCCTGCATATACGTACTCGGGTAATTTAGGAGCTTTAAAAGTTAACACATGATGTTTCGTCTCAAGTAGTTGTCCATCACGTCGTATGGAAATTCGACGTACTTGTGTAACACCTTGAGATTTCATTTCGGAAACAATCAACTCTACGGGAAGATTTAGTATTTCGCCGCAGGTAATGACGCCTTTAGAGCTATTAAGTGATTGGTGAGGGGTTACAGAAACTCTTATTGTTGCCAAGGATTTAAGTTTTTGTATCTGTTGTGCTTGCTTTCGAGAAGAAACCTCCACAAGCAAGTCACCAGATCTCATCTTTCGAATCGATGTAACTTCGCCAACTGTAGCATTTATAGTCTTTTGTACAAGAAAAGGCGAGACTGTTTCGAATGTTTCTTTATTTTCGGAAACTCTTTTTAATACAAAATATGAATCAAAATGTTCGTTGTTGAAGGAAATTGGTGCTTTATGATGCCCACTAAAGGGACCCATCTTGGGAGGAGCCATGCGATATTGAGGAAGATTCGGGCCTGACGGCATCGCCCAACAAGGGAAGGCAATTACCAGCTCTGGTCTTTCCCAGCCTCGGCATACACCTTAGTGCTAGCCGGAACCTATACGTTGGTTCCGGCTAGTTACCCCCGGGGACAGTGACCACCCTTAACGCCAAGCCCAAGGAGTAACCCCTTCGCTTGATCCCAAGCAGACTAGCCACTAAGGTGACTAGCTACTAGCCGATTGATGCACAGGGGACCACAGTGCACCACCCGTCTTTCAAATGGGTCGCCACGCACGGCAAACACGTGGGGTTATGGCTGTCCATGAGAAGCAAGAAGCAAACAGAGCGGCGACAGCTTCTCATGGAGAGCTCCCTCACTTGCCGTCGAGGGAAGGAAAAAACAGCAGAAAGCAGAAGGCGTAGGGGAGTTTGAACATGAAGGGAGTAAAGATCCCTGAGTACCTCGGGATTGGGACACCCGTACTCACCTATTGTAGGTGAGCCCCTGAGGGGCATTCATAGTCTGATATTCGTATCTGTGAAAACAAGGTTGTAATTGTGAAGATAGTGCGTAATATTTCGATAGTTTTTTTTAATGGGTGAGTCTGTTATTACATTGTATTTGCATATCACACTTTAGGTTGATTAAGTTGATAGGTGCAAATCAACAATTGTGCTATGCTCATGGAATTCAATTAGGAGTAATAGATGTATTATACCAAAAAAAAATAAAGAACAGAAGAATCCAAATACTGTGGATATAGAAACTTCGGATTCCGACTTTGAAGAGAGTGAGAGTGATATTGACAATGCAATTGTTGAAGAAGACATTGCTAATGAGGATGAAATATTAACCCATCAAGAATTGATTCCTATAATTTATAAATTTCGAAAATTTGTTAAGATATTTAAACGTTTTCCCCTACAAAAAGATGCCATAGTACAAAAATGTATACTAACTGAAAATAAAATAGAATATATTTCAATATTAGATTCTAAAATACGTTGGAACAATTTACTCCTAATGATGGAACGATTCTAATTTATTAACAGTTAATGCAACAATAAATTTCATGTTGCAGTCACTGAAAGGACAGCACACATCACTATCTGAAGAATTATATATTACATTGAAAAATCACACAGCAGAAAGGCATACCGAAATAGAAAATGTCTTACGGTATTTACATAATTATAATGATTTTAAAAATGAAAATGGAAAAGAAGAAAAGAGACTAACCAATTCAAATCTGATTAAATTTATAGTAAACTTTTTTAAAATTGTTTACCGACAAAACCTATCCACATTCAGAAGAATTCGGTACAGTTATTGAAAATTGTGATGACACTAATGTCGATAGTGAAAAGGATTTGTCTCTCGAACAAAAATTAGAATTAGCGATAAATAAAGATATTTCAACAAACCAAAATACAATACAGAAATCGGCTATATTCAAAACCATCCGAATAGAAATCGATTTATTTGAAGATGAAGGATTTAGAGGTAAATACTTGGAAAAAGTATAACACGCATTGCTAACAGTACCATCAACTATGCCGAAGATGCCGAAAGAGCGTTTTCGACAGCTGGTAATTTTTGCACAAAATTACTTTTCAGGCTTAATGACAGTACAATTGATGCATTATGTTTTTTAAGATCACATTTCAAAAATTTGTAATAGTACCACAGACTGAATAATGATATTTACACTTTTTTGTGATTTAACAAACTTTACTTTTTTGTGATTCTTTATATACTGTTATAATTTATAAGTTACAAATTACTTTTTGTGATATTTACTCTCTCTAATAAAACTGGAAAATAAAACAAAGAAACACCTGTATTTTCTTTCTTTTTCTAAAATTTCTATTACCGGTATAAAAACCGGTATCCCGGTATAAAGATCTAAAAAATACCGGTATTGAACTTTTGGTTCGATATTGCAATCCCTATTCAATCTATTATAACTATTGGAATAAAATGTAAAGATTTTCCACAATTTTGCAGAAAAAGTGGAATAGATAGTTTGAACGATTTAAAATATTACGCAGATTTTTCATTAAAGAATGATCATAATTTAATAAAAAATAGTTTCCGGTACTAATTCTCTACATTTTTTATGGTAATTCTAAAGTATACTTTCCATTACATGAAATTCACTTATTCCATATTTTTTCAGTCTTCAAACACATGATGAAAACTTTTTTAACAGATAATTTGAAATCGCCGCCACAATTTTCACCACCTCCTCCGATGATGAAAAACAATTTCTCTAGATGTGTTTCTTCAAATTTGGAATTTTTCGAAATGGATTAGACCTCAGGGGTCTTTCAGAATATCTCTGCAATATATTTCAGTAAAAGGTTCTTTATTCCTCAAGTTGCTAAAAATAACAGGATCATTCCTTTTCCAGTTTCTCTTCTCGATGTTGGTGATGAAGGAGACTTCCTGGTCAGTTTAATGAAATCAACTTTCACCAGCAATAATAGCATCAGCATTAAAGTGTGGCATCATTTTGCAGTCTTTGTTGTAACTCTCCGAACAAATCTCTTGAATAGTCTCGGAATCCACTCAGCACAAACAGTTGTCACATGTGCCGTGAGTGAATTTCAATAAAATGTTCAATCTTTCTGATAAGTCTTTTAATATGATTTGGGGATATTTCCTCTCTATCACAGTAGTAGTGTAGATATTCACTCCCGTTAAAGCGGTCAGCAGAATATCCAGTATCGCCTTTGAAGTACAAAAAACTTATTGTTTTAGCAATCTCTAGATTATGAATGACGAAATTATTAACCATCCATGTCGAAAATTTAAAAAATCTTGCACTAATAGGCAAAACACAGAAACATTTGCAGTACAACCATTACTTCACAACAGCAGTAAATATCATTAGGTTTCTTTTAAATATCGTGGAGTTTACAGTGGATAAAGAATGAGTCCAAAATTGGGTCACTTTCTGTAATAAATAAGAATTGTCCTCATTACAAAACAGTTGATCGAAATTTATTTTCTGCAATAAACGATATGTTTATCTACTTTACTCCATCTTCTGCAAAACTAATAATACTCATTTCAAAATTTTGGGATTTGTTCCATTTTTGAAGCTAGCAATTTATATATCGTGGCTTATTTCGATAACCTTCGATTATACACGGAGGACACCATTTAAGTAGAATAATTTTTTTTATCATTCATTACTTTTTTGCTGCCAGTTAAACTGATTCTTAAACAAAAATTCACTTATTTTACTTTTAAAAAATCTTTTATTTCATAAGGAATAATCTCCTTACATCATTTTAAGTTTGACTTTTGATCATTCCTTTTATTAATATTATTTAAATTTAAAAAGTGAGCCTTTAAACTGTTCATTCTTCTATTAGAGCTTCAGAATCCAGCATTTCTTCATCGTTTTTAAGGATTACCACCTGATAATCATTCATAATTTTGTTGTGAACTTTATCTGGTGCATCTTTTACTTTATTCAGCAACCCAAAGCTCTCGTGAAGATGCTTTGCAATCCCTTGTTATATTTTAATAGGGACCTTGTTCTGCGCTCCCGTTTATATCTAGACTTCTGAAACACACTTGTATGACTTGTTTTAAGCATTTCTCTCACACACAGATTATATTATTTTCTAAATATGCATTTCAAATTTTCAAGTATTTTTTTGTTTGCAACAAATGCCCGTTTCTTTTTAAATGTTTCAAGTTAATTGTTTTTTCCCTATAAAGAATTTATCAGATTCTGCAAAGTTTTTGCTATGTAGCTACTGACAGTTTCATCTTGATAGTATCAAACAAAAGATTTGGAATATGATGGAAGATTTGGCTTACAAATGAGAAGTATCTAATTTCGATGAAAGGTTAGTAAATTTCAGTTGAATCTTTTTCTTTTATTTTTATTATTGCAAAGTTTCTGGCTATTGAAATAAAATGCTAAAATTGTATTAACATTGCGAAACAGGATTAAAATTTAAATAGTCTTTGATAAGACTGTGATTTGTAATAGAATCAAACATTGAATTAGACTTCTGACTAAATACAATTTCGTTCTTAATTATGAACAATACGCCTGTGCGTGTTTTTTCCTTTGTTTGCGATTGTGTTTCCCTGCCTTCTTTGATGGTGGATTGTGCTTTACGATTATACTCCCCTGCCTCTGCTTGTGAAATCCAAATACTTGTCAGCATTTCTTAAATGTACCCTATTTTGAAATTAAATTTGCATCTTTTTTCCGTTCTAAGCAAAAAT
Organism: Argiope bruennichi; assembly: GCF_947563725.1. Classification (NCBI taxonomy): domain Eukaryota; kingdom Metazoa; phylum Arthropoda; class Arachnida; order Araneae; family Araneidae; genus Argiope; species Argiope bruennichi. The sequence continues at coordinate 1,355,489 of NC_079155.1, forward strand.
TGTGTTCCTTTGTACACTATATTATTATGCACAAACCCAGCGTGTAGTAAAAATAACTTTGTTTGCACTTATATCACCATAAGCACACAAAATAAGCATAAAATAAGCTTTTGGGGGGTAAGTTATTACGTTGAGTAAATCTGCCCTCGATTAGTCTTTGACGTGTGGAAATTTTACAACAAAGCAAAATAATCGGCTCCTTTTCAAGAATAAAAAGCATAATATTATCGACAGTAATTTTACTTTTTGTTACTAAGTTCATAGAATAAATGTGATGAAAATTCTAAATTCTACACAAAATATCCAGTGCTGTTGGATTCAACACAAGATATCCAGTGTGATAGATTATAGCATGCTCTCAAGTAAAGTTAGCCATTCGCTGAAGCGATCGATAAATATTTCACGGCAGCCAATGTTGAACATCTTATCCGTAGCCAGCATCAAGCAAAATCCTTCTACTCTTCAAATAAAACCAGGAGAAGGTTCCTCAGAGCAGATGAGAATACTAATGAATGTTATTTCCAGTTCCGAAAACTTATCCAGACTGATTGAAAAGGGGGGGGGATGAAATAAGGAAGAACATTTTCTGCTAAACTTCTCAAAAACAAAGAGCGGCGCAGTGAAGCATGAAACTTTTAGTTCGTTTTGACGGTGAGAGAGCCGTTGAAATACGCTTCAAGACTCGGCGGGGGAAAAAACGAGAAAGAGCTTCCTGGCGTTAAATATTTGTTTCGGATGTGAGAGTGCTGTTTCTGTATAGCTACAGACATACAACTGTAACATTCAAACAAATATTTTGCCACCACTGAAAATTTTACAATACGTTATTTCAGGATTGTGTCGTCAGTATTAAAAAAATATATATATTTCTTTCTCGAATGAATTCTGAAAACCAAACATTTTAACTTGAGTAAGGAATATCAATTGAAATTTCTTCAAATGAAATTTAAGTACAGTTAAAAATGGACGGTTTGTTGCACATTTATTATGAATGGAAAATTTAGAAGTCAGACGAAATTAATTGGCATTTAATAGCACTCGGTCTAGATTTTCAAATTTTCTGTGATCATAAAATTTAGATTACATTCTTATGGATGAAATACGTTGATCATATAATAATATGAATTTTCAACAAATAAAGATAACTCGATTATTTAGAGAGGAAACTATGGTACTATTTCAAAAAAAAAAAACATTACAAATTATCATGGATAAAAGTTTTTTTTTATTAGTGAAATAATGTTTTTTATAGTTCGATCATTAATTGTTATTATATTCATTATGGAATCTTAAAATAAACTTATTCCCTCAAATTCAATATCCAATTATACTACTAGCATGGACTTAAGACTTAAACAAATTCGTAGATCCGTTCATAAATAAATTCTGAAAAAATTACAATTTTGTATAATCATAGGGTAAAACACGAGTAAAATTTTAAAACTCTGCCGCATCAGAAATTGAGTGACAATTCTACTACAAAATTCCGTCTTTACAAACATAAAATAAGTCGAGTTGAATAAAAGTATGCTGTAGAAATAACTCGGCACTAGAATGGAAGACAACCGAAACGTGTTTTTCAAAATCAAGCATAAATAAAGTTCATGCATACCTTAAAATAAGGAAGCCTGCAAATAAAACTTTAAATTTGTATGTTGTCTATGAAAAGGAAACTGTTGCCGTACTATTCATTTCAGTTACTTTGCAAAGGTGTAAGAAAATTCTTTATTTTGTTCAAAAAGAAAACTGAAATGCAAGAGTGTTGGGGAAAATAAATGATTATTTTAGAACTTATATGAAAGTAATTTTAAAATTCATAAATAATTATTATCGTTTGCTATTAAATGGCCGTTTTTCTCTTCCACCCCCCTCTGCGAAGTTTATCAGCTTTTTATCTAAATCTAAACTCCTGTAACTCACTCGACGTAATTGCCACGTTGTTCAAGCGTTCTTATTGAATTGATAGTCGGAAATATGTTTTAATCAATTTCAACTTGGAGACAATTCTTTCTACAGTAACTGAAATTGCTACGAGAATCCATTGAGCAGTATATAAAATTGTAAATCCGGTTTATCTACAGCTGCAAGCAAGAAATTCAAGAATTTTCACAGGACTTTCAGTCTCCGGTGGAATAACAAGTTTTAGTTCGTCTATTCCCTCACAAAGTATACACTCTTCAATATACGCCAGTTTTAAGGTTATAATTTCATCTTTTTCATGTAGGAGAACGATCTCTTTCAAGTTTTCCTAGAGAGGCAGGTTTCGAGAAATGTGCAAAAGTCCGCCGCATAAATTGTGATTCAAAAACTTGCAGAGTTTTATATTACACGTGCGTCTATTCGTTGTTTGGAATTCAGATTCAACATCCAGACTTTTCACAAGCTCATTAGCATCAATCAAGGCTTCATTAAAATCGTTTCATCTGTATGCGCTTAAACACATAAGTAAAGATGTAAAGTTTTCGAAAAGAACGAAGCCCCCGACAATATTTATGACGCCGCTTCTTACTTACATAATTTACCTGAAAGAATAAAAAAATGTCGGAAAACAGGTGAAACAAGAAAATTATAATTACTCATTTGAATGAGCACCGCTTTGGCCCCGATTTTTGTGAAGCATCGCCAGTGTTGTAAAATTTTAAAGAACATGTTTGCAAAGCATTATTTTAATATCGGTTTAAGATTGTTATTGTTAGTATCTATATAGATATAACGCTAATGTATGTGGCCCAGAAATCACTCTTATTAGATATTGTCAAATGTAAACAAATTGCTATACGAAACGCTTAACCACTTCATTGAACGGTTTTACAGCCGCACTTCATTCGACACATTGCTAATCAAGACGATGCAAAATATTATTAGAAATGCTCTGAATAGAACTCACCAAAATTCTCTTTGATCAGAAGAAAGAAGATGCAAAAGAAATTTTTTTAAAGTAGGTGTTATACAAAATAATCGACCCTTTTCAACTGGGTCATGATCTATCTGTGCAAATGGATGATCAAATCTTCCAAATTATATCTGTATATTTATTGAACTATCTTAAATCTGCTAAAACAAAAAAAAGGCTTTTGAAAGCGAATAATGCAAATATAAGTAACGCAAACTAATGTAAAGAGTGGAATGTAATTAATTCGAAATTACAAGAGGAACTCGATTAATCCGAAAATTTCAATTAAGGAAAACTTGTAAAAACAACAAAAGAATGATGTCTTTAAAACTAAAAATGGCAAAGAGTCACTCATTCCTAATGCTTTTTTTTTGTTTTGTTTTTATAATTTTGATAATGGCAGTTTATAGTTTTGATAACGGCAAGTACATAATGAATAAATAATGAAAATTCAAAAATTGATAAAATAATACTGATTGATAAAATTTTAACGATTTTACTATAATAATTATCATAAACATATTAAAAATATTTTGAACATTCGGAAAATATTTACTGTCTTGTTGATTGAATGCATCGAATAAAATCAAGTGTGCGAGGAAATGAAGAACCTCAAAGAGTTCTTTATACATGATGACTAACAACATAAAGTGAAAAGGAATGCTCATAGAAATAATGAACACTATTTAGAGATTCAGAGAAAAATGTCTAAATTTGAAAGTCTTGATTCTAATCGAAGCAAAATAAATAAGACGATAATTGATAGAAAATCTGACTGGCCAGAGAAAAAAGAAATGGAGACGAATTTGAATTAATGACATTCCAATTAGCCAATTTACATTGTAATGATAATGATTTAATGCACTTTTTAAAGTACACACACACACACACACACATATATATATATATATATATATATATATATAGAGAGAGAGAGAGAGAGAGAGAGAGAGAAACAAAGCTTGTTTTAAACGAAATTTTTTTTTATTTTTTTTTTTATTGCGAGACAAAAATTGCTTTTAAAACCATGAGCTTTCATCCAAACGTTGCTAAGTTGACTGTCAGATGTGAACCAACTATGTACTCACCATTTTGCGCTTACCTGCGTTAGTATTGTTTAATGACCGAATAAGAAAACATACGTAAGAGAAGAGAAACATAGTAAAACACATTACGAAATGAAATGATTTCACGCGAACTGAATCCATTCTGTGATATTTCTTGCTCACCATACTGCCAAGTAGGTTATCCATCCTTAATATCCACTATTCAATATTTAAAGACAAGAAGTAATCAATTGGCAGTCAGCTTGCTGATGTATCATGAAAAACCTATTAATTGTAAAAGCAGTTTATGACAAGACTTTTGAATTTAATGCGAAAATATTCCAAACATCTTGTTTCCCTGTAGTGAAGTTAAAATTCGATTTTGTTCTAGGTATGATCTCTTGCTTGGTCAAGTAATCGAGAACTGGTGTCAATTTTAATAGTGTGTTTTGCAGTGACACCCTCTTCACTGCATTTCTTTATTTTCGTAATTGTTTATGAAAGTTCCATAAAAGAAAGTAAATTCGTGCCATGGAAATTTTTCAATCTAGGAAATTTTGTATCACAAAGGAGACATGATCAAAATTGCTATGTCACGTAAAAAGAGATCAACACTAGTTTAAGTAAACGTAGACGAAGTGCGATTCGCATTAGACATAGTACGCTTAGTAAACAGTTTCTACATTGATGAGTAAAGAGTGTTATTCACCTGATCCTTCACGGGCTGACTAGTTTGCAAGAGAAAAATGACGAGCTTCTCATTGCAAAAGAAAAAAGTTGAATAGTTTCTTTCGAAATTTGCTTTGTTTCGAAAGCTCTTGGGCAGTATAAATAAATAAAGAACCATTGATAATAACTAGTTATTTACATCAACTATTACCAAAATGGAAGCTGAATCCTTTATAAACATCCTAAAAATAGATAAATGCCGAATCTTAACAGAGTGCCCGATAAAAATTGGTATTCTGAGAAACAGTCGACAAATAATTCAATGTAATAAATGCTCAACCTCTTATCTTCGTCAGGTATAAAACAAAAATACATTCACTCGTCAAATAAGATGAGGAGAAATGCTCCACGGAGCAGATCAGAATGCTAATGATTGTTGTTTCCCAGTGCCAAAAACTTCTCCAAAATGGTTGAAAGAGACAAAAATCAAGAATTTATCTTCTGCTTAAGTCCTCAAAAATAAAAAACAAAACATCGATGCATGAAATTTTTAGTTCATTTCACCTTAGAAAAGGAGGGAGGAAAATTTCTCTTTGCTCTAAACAAATTCTAAAATTCATACATTTTTATTTTCAATTAGTCACCGTCTTTAAGGATTAGCTGTTACGTCGGGATTAATGCTCGCTTAATCTAATATATAAAAATCTCATGTCACGGTGTTTGTGTTCGTACTCCTCCGAAACGGCTCGACCGATTTTTATGAAATTTTTTATGTGTATTTCGTAGGTATGAGAATAGGTCGTAAAGTATATTTCATAACGCTAGGTAATTAGGGTGTTCCTATCCACGTTCACCGTACACTGAGGAGATCAACGCTTGCTTGAAATCACTTCCACTGTGGCTTAATGTTGAAAAAGTCCAGCTAATCTATCTAATATATAAAAATCTCATGTCACGGTGTTTGTGTTCGTACTCCTCCGAAACGGCTCGACCGATTTTTATGAAATTTTTTATGTGTATTTCGTAGGTATGAGAATAGGTCGTAAAGTATATTTCATAACGCTAGGTAATTAGGGTGTTCCTATCCACGTTCACCGCACACTGAGGAGATCAACGCTTGCTTGAAATCACTTCCACTGTGGCTTAATGTTGAAAAAGTCCAGCTAATCTATCTAATATATAAAAATCTCATGTCACGGTGTTTGTGTTCGTACTCCTCCGAAACGTCCCGACCAATTTTCATGAAATTTTTTATGTGTATTTGGTAGGTATGGTTGGTTGGTTGTTTAGTTTTTCTGGTTCAAAAGCCATATCTGGCCATGCTGCGCCAATCAAATGGTAAGAAGCATTTCAAAGATATTTAAAGAGGTTATTGCAATTAAAAACTAGGCAAGGTTAAAAATTCCAATCGCAAGCTGATGCATTAAAACGGTATTTAAAAAACATTCATGAAAAAAGTAAAAGTTCATAAACTGCTGATACACGAAAAAGATTCCAAACTGAACAAAACTTAAATAAAATGCAACAAACCAATGGTCTGTAGAAATTTAAAAATATTAGAGTGAGGTTTCTCACCCAGTAGTTCAAGCATGTATATAGACACTGCATTAAAAAATCGTAACCGTTGATTATTAAAAACAGGACAATCGATTAAAACATGACGTACACTTAAAACTGTATGGCATGTCGCGCATTTTGGACATGGTTCACCAAATAAAAGGTGTTTATGGCTGAAGCGTGTATGACCAATGCGGAGTCGAATTAATTTTACATCAAGCCCACGCACTGGGATGGTAGACCATAAGCGAATCATTGGTTGGAGAGAATGTAGCTTATTAGAAATCTGCTGATCCCAAGATCGTTGCCACAACACGTGAACGTGCCGAGCAAAGCATGTCTTTGCATCGCCATGCGGAAGCGCTCGCTCATGAAAAGTGCTTGAGGATTTTGCTGCAGCATCTGCCATTTCATTTCCAGGTATTCCGACATGGCTCGGAAGCCAGCAGAATAGAATTTTGAACCTTTGTTTTCAAGGGATTGAAGAAAAATCAGGATTACCAAAGCAACCGGATGCATTAGATTATTGAAGTTGGAAAGATATTCCAAAGCACTCTTGCTGTCAGTGTAGATACAAAAGGTGCGTGTACAAGAAGTTGAAATCACTTTAAGGGCATATGTTATTGCAACCAATTCAGCAGTCAAAAAAGAGAATGATGTGGGCAAACTGTAGCTATATGTCTGAGTAGGTAAAACAACACCGCTACCAACATGACTATTAGATTTTGACCCATCAGTGAATACTTCTGTGTACGAATAATACTGGCTGCGATGATCTTTAAAGAGCTAGAGCTTCTGAAAGATAATAGGTGCTGTTGTGGATTTGTCAAATCCCGTAAACGGGTTCAAGAATGAGAATTTTGGAGTATCCCAAGGTGGGAAATAAAAGTAATTAATAGGTTGAATTGTAGCCTCATGGAGTCCAGAATCATTCAGCAGAATTTTTACTCTCTCACAATAGGGAAGAATGTGAGAGGGGCGTGCATCATATAGTCTCCGAAGACCAAATGGTAGAGACAACTGCCTAACAGGGTGTTTCGGAATCGACTGCACTCGGAAATAATATTGTGCAATTAATTTCCGACGTCGCAGATCTAGAGGCATTTGATTGCAGATGACATACAAGCTTTCTACGGGTGATGTGCGGAAAGCACCAGAGCAAATTCTCAGTGCAGAATGATGCACCGTATCAAGCCTGCGCAAAACAGAAGGGCGTGCAGAACCATACGCCATGCAACCGTAATCTATACGGGATAAAATAACGGCTTGATATATTCGGAGAAGGGATGGGCGATCAGCACCCCAAGAAGTATTTGACAGCACTTTTAGGATATTAAGAGATTTTTCACACTTCTTCCGCAGATGAATATGCGGAAGGAAAGTGAGTCTTTTGTCAAAAATCACTCCCAAGAATCGCACGTCATCATCAACAGGAATGGCATTTCTTTGAATGTTAATTATAGGATCAAGGTGCATGTTTCGCTTCCGGCAGAAATGTACGCAACGACTCTTTTCTGGAGAAAGAGTGTGCCCATTTCTTTCACACCAGGAAACTAGTTTGTTCACTGCCTTCTGCAGTTGCCTTTCAATCAAGTGCATATTACAGCCTTGTGCAGAAATCTGCAGATCGTCAACATATAGTGTCCCTTGAACAGATGGTGGAAGTTGCTGTAGAATTTCGCTAAAGTGAGTTATAAAAAGCGTAACACTGAGGACACTTCCTTGTGGAACACCCTCAGCTTGGATAAAAGGATAGGAATAAAAATTACCGACACGTACACGAAATATCCGAGTAGTCAAAAAGTTCTGAATAAAAACAGGGAGGTTTCCTCTAAAATCCAAATTTAAAAATGTTTGAAGAATACCGTAACGCCACGTACGATCGTAAGCCTTTTCAATATCGAAGAAGATGGAAACAAGATGATTTCTGCGAACAAAGGCATTACGAATTTGTGTCTCCAGAAGAACTATGTTATCAAATGTTGAGAGTCCTCGTCGGAAGCCACTCTGCAAATGTGAGATGTATCCATGTTTCTCTAACGCAAACACTAGGCGGGCATTGACCATACGCTCTAGAGTTTTGCACATACAACTCGTTAGAGCGATTGACCTGTAGTTCAAAGGGCTGGCAGGATCCTTTCCCGGCTTAAGGATTGGAATCACTATTGCCTCTTGCCATTGTGTAGGGAATTTATGCTCAGACCAGATTCAGTTTTAACAAATGGGACAGTGACACCTCATCTAAATCGCGAAGCATACTGTAAGTGATTCCATCAGGACCAGGGCTAGTTTCATGTGTTTGATGCTAGGCTTTCTTCAGCTCAAACAGTTTAAAAGCGCTATTGTACGCAAGAGATCTACGTGCAGTAAAATTTAAATTAATTCCTTCCGCTCGCTTTTTGTTCACTTGAAATTAAGGACTGTACGAATTAATAACTGAAACTTTTTCAAATACTCGCCCGAGAACATTGGCAACTTCTACAGGTGAGGAATAAATTACATTTCCCGATTTCAACACAGGAAATGAAAATTCCGGATAGATTCCATTAGCTGCCTTCACTTTCCTCCATAGTAGTTTGCTAGAGGTAGAGTAAGATAAGACGTATTTAAGCCAGGATTCCCTCTAGCTACGCCGTCGAATTCAGCGAGCATAAGCTTTGGCTCGCTTAAATGCAACAACATTTTCCGTTGTTGGGTATCTGCGAAATTTGTTCCAAAGCTGTTTTTGTTTCTTATAACTGTCGTGACAAGCCTTGTTCCACCACGGTCTGCGGAATTTCCGTAGACGGGGTGAGCTTTTGGGGATACATTTATTTGCAGCTTTCATAATGCAATCGTGGACTAACTGTACTGCTGTCGAGATATCTGCTGTGTTAATCATATTTTCAGTAATTTTGGCCAGTTGTGAGAAATCAGTCCAATTAGCATGCTGGAATAGGAAACGAGGTCGACCTTGAGTCTTACCACCACCATCAGCATGGGATACTATTACAGGGAAATGATCACTCTCATGTAAATCGTTTCCAACTGTAAAATTTAGCAACGGAAAAAGAACTGGTGAACATATGGCGAGATCTAAACTGTGAAAGGTGCGTGAGGGCTCGTGGAAGTAAGTTTTCTCTTCGTTATTCAGTAGACAGAGAGCATTATTAGTAATGAAAACTGCTCAATCTGTCGCCCACGCGAATTTGTGCTATGCGAACCCCACAAGGTACTATGGCCATTGAAATCACCAAGTAAGATAAATGGTGCTGGAAGTTGCTCTACTAAAGTGCCAAGATCTTTTTGACTGATTGAATCATTAGGTGGTAAATAAACACAACATACTATAATTAATGTTCGTACATGTAACTGAACCGCCACAGTCTGCAAATTAGTATGGAATGAGAGAGGTGTGCTGGAAAAAGAATTGGAGGTCAGAATGCAAACGCCTCCAGAATTATGTGAATTAATGTCCGAATCTTTTCGAACAGCATTATAACCCCGCAATTTAAGAGGCATATTTGATTTCAAGAAAGTTTCTTGAAGACATAAGCAAGCTGGATGAAATTCGTTTAGAATGGTCCTAATTTCATTTAGCTTGGACCGAGTGCCACGACAGTTCCAAGAGAGGAAATGACCCATCAAGAAAACGTTGCATGAGAGGTATTAGGGACATTCGTTAGAGTCGTCGATAAATCTCAACTCATTTGGATTTCATCCTCTTCTTCGGATGGATGTAGTGCGATAAGTTCGGGACTTTTGGGCACGACACTGAAAATGGATGATAGATCCTTTTGGACTATACCCTGATTCGCAAGTCCCAGAGCGACAGAGTTATGTAAACTTGATGCTTTTATCTTTTGTGAAAGATGTTTTTCGGAAATGCCACGTTTCGAAAGTTTAAGCTTTAGTGATTTATTTGATTTCCGTTTGCGTTGAGCTATTTCAGGTTTTCCAGTTTCAGGAGCACTAGTTACGGACTTTTCAGTATCAGAGTCTGATTTCACAGGCGGCTTACTTTCATTGATATTTTTAATACAATTAATGCAAGAGCAATTTACACAAAACTATTTTTGCAAAACGGAAGCATAAGTTACACCAGATGTCGGTGTCTGGACATTGACTTTATGCCTAGCTTCAGAGTAAGAGATATTTTCTTTATGTTTAATTGTTAGAATCTGTTTCTCCATCAACCAACTTGGACATGACCTAGAAAATGAAGTGTGATTGCCATTGCAATTCACACATTTTTCTTCAGCGGAACACTACTGACTTTCGTGGCCTTTCACTGCACACCGGGTGCAAGTCAGAGTCCCGCGGCAGTTGGATTTCGAGTGTCCAAATCGTTGGCACTGAAAGAACCGGAGAGGATTTGGTATGTAAGGCCTCACGGCTAGTCTCATATAGCCCACTTTTACCCGTTCTGGTTGAATGTCAAAATAAAGTGTTTTGTGGGAAGGAGTTGTCCATCCCGCCGAATTGTTATACGGCGTACATGCGTCACTCCTTCTGGTTTCAATTCTGCTGTAAATTTGTCCAATGGGTCGTTAAATAGCTCGCCACAGGTTATTACGCCTTTTGAAGAATTAAGCGTCGTATGAGCGCTTACACTAACGGTTAGAGATGCTAATGCCTTCAATTTAATTATTTGTTGAGCTTGCTTGCGGCTACCGACTTCTACAAGTAAGTCACCAGAGCGAAGTTTCCGAGTTGAAACAACTTCTCCAAGTGCTCCTGTCATTGCTTTTTCTACTAGAAACGGTGAGACACTGATAAATGTTTCGTTGTTTTCAGAAATGCGTTTTATAATAAAGAATTTGTCGAAAGGTTTTTCAAAAAGGTTAACATTCTTTTGTTGCCCGCTGAAGGGAGCAAGGTTTTTACGGCCCATACGATATTGATGGGGGTTCAGGCCCAGCGGCATCGCCCACCAAGGAGCTCTTCTAGGGATGGCAGTAACTGGCTCTAGATATTCCTAGCCTCAGCACTTACCATAATGCTAACTCGTACCTATACGCTGGGAGTTACCCCCGGGGACAGTGACCACCCATAACGCTAAGCCCAAGGAGTAACCCCTTCGCTTGATCCCTAGCAGACTAACAACTTAGGTTGATAGCTACCGGCCGATTGATACACCGGGGACCACAGTGCACCTCCCGTCTAATGGGTCGCCACGCACGGCAAACATGTGAGGGTATTTGCTGTCCATGAGAAGCAGGAAGCAAACAGAGCGGCGACAGCTTCTCTGTAAGCGGTAATGTTGAAAAAGTCCAGCTAATCTATCTAATATATTAAAATCTCATGTCACGGTGTTTGTTTTCGTACTCCTCCGAAACGTCCCAACCAATTTTCATGAAATTTTTTATGTGTATTTGGTAGGTATGAGAATAGGTCGTAAAGTATATTTCATAACACTAGGTAATTAGGGTGTTCCTATCCCAGTCCACCGTACGCTGAAGAGATCAACGCTTGCTTAAAATCAACGCCACTGTGACGTAATATTGAAACAGTCCAGCTAAAAATAAACAAGCGCGTCCAAATGCTACAAGATCCATCTGCTGACACATTCTAGGACCAATTGTTAGATATCGGCGATGGAAAATTTGTTGTCTATGAAAATACTGGATGCATAAAATTGCCCACTAATTTCTGCACTGTCGTTGATTCGCAAAATGCTCTCATTGACCGCATATTTCCCGATGTAAGCACATAATACATAAATCATGCGTGGCTGGCAGAAAGCGCCATTTTGGCTGCAAAAAATGTGGACGTTGACGATTTAAACTTCAAGATACAGCGACTTGGTATCATACAAATTGTTCCATTTCGTACTTTGTACTTTACGAACCAGAAGTATATTAAAACTCGATGTTTTGTATAGTCATAACATGGATGAAACTTCTCTTCTTCCACATTAACACAAACGTTTTTTATAGTTCAAATATATACTCTCTTTGTTTAACTTCCCACATTTTCACTCAGAAATATATATTTTGCCGTAAATCATACTTATTAATATCATCAAAGTAAGAAACTCTACTCAAAAGCCATTCTGAAAATACCATAACATTATACCATTTTTTATTACAGTTGCCATTCGGAACTTACAAAATATTAAAAAACAAAGATAATAATCAAGTAGAGCATCAACGTGACATCCTCCCACCTAAGTTAATTTTTATCTTAAAATTTAACTTACAACAAATTATAATAACTATTACAATAACAGAATTATATAAAGAGTTCACAAGTCCAGTTTATGAGGCATTTTAATGATACGACCGCTTCTCGTTTTCCTTTCCTCCTCCGAAGGTTCAATATTGCAGTCCACTGAATGACTAACTATTGGTTGTTCACTTAATTTTGCATTTGGCAATTTCTCTCGAATTAGAACTGACTCTGTTGCTGACACTTCCAAAGGGTATAGGCGTTGTACCGGTCGAAGCAATTCCCCTCTTGAAGTTTTCAGTTTTACAAGTCTTGTAATACCATCTTTCCCTGGCATTACCTCTATTATTTTGCCAAGTGGCCAACTGATGCGTTTCGTATTGTCATTTCCAATTAATACAACATCACCCACTGCTACGGCAGAAGCTGTTTTATGTTCTGGTCTTTGAAGCAGAGCTCCCAAATATTCCGACCGAAATCTGTTTCTTAAGGCTTTCTGTAAATTTTGCCGATACTTGACACGTTGATTAAGACTCTGGTGATCAGCTTTATCACAATCAGGAACACCACTCACTTTGATATCCTGCAGGAACATTGACGGAGTCAATGGAACCAACTCTGCATCATTATCCGTGACATACGTCATTGGTCGTGAAATGATTATGGCTTCGCTATCACATAACACCGTCGTCATCTGTTCATATGTTAAAGAAGATCGACCTAAGACTCTTCTTAATAATCTTTTAAGAATACCGATCAGTCGCTCCCACCATCCACCCCACCAAGAGGCAGTCGGTGAGTTAAACTTCCACTTAATAGGATGAAGTCAGTGTCACTTACAATAAGGCTCGAATCCAGCTTACTCAGCAGATTAGAAGCACCCACAAAATTAGAGCCATTGTCACAATAGATAATGCTGCATCGTCCCCTATGGGCTATGAATCTGCGCAAAGCCAGTAAAAATGATTGCGTAGATAAAGAAGTCACTAATTCGATGTGTACAGCCCTATAGACAGCGCAGGTGAAGAGACATACCCAAGACTTCTTATTATCTCTGAGAAATAGTGGCCCAGCCAGGTCAATGCCACAGATCTCAAACACAGCAGCTTCTCGGATTCGGTCTTCCGGAAGAGATGCAGTAAGAATATCAAGCTTCTTTGCATAATGTCTCTTACAGACAACACATTTTGATAAGAGGGATCTCACTGTCTTTCTACCATGTAGAATCCAAAATCGCTCTCTCAAAATGTTAAGCAACATTTGAGTATCGGCATGAGCGTTTTTTACATGATAGTATATCACTATACGCTTTACAAGCTCATTTTTTGATGGTAAAATTGCAGACGTCTTAAAATCCTCGCTATCTAGTCGATATAAAATCCTTGTTTTCAACCGGATGATGTCGTTTCCATCCTTGAAGGCTCTCAGAGTTTTCAACTTTTCATCTTCTTCATTAACGAAGCTTTCCTTCTGTATTATTCTGATAACTGCATATTCAGCAACAGAAATTTCCTCGGAATCAAGGATTCCATATTTTCGATCATCCCTAGAAATACGACTGTTATTAATAAATCGAAGTATCCAGGCAACGATTCTTACAGTCTTGTGATAGTTCAAAAACTTTTAAATAAAGGAATTGTCAGTTTTTTGAAGGCTCACCATAGATGATACTATTTCCTTTCTCTTTTCCTTCAACACTTCTTCTTCATTTACGGTAGGTAGGTAGGTATGGTTTATTGGCACAAGAGCCATGTGAGGCCATACTGCTCCAGTCATATTCTTCATTTACGGAGAATTCAGATCTAGGCCATTTATCATATGGGTAATAGAGCCAAGGAGGACCATGCCACCACTCTGTCTCCGAGAGCTGTCGAACGGAACAACCTCTGGATGGTAGATCCGCCGGATTGATCGATCCAGGTACATAATGCCAATTTTCGGGTTTACTCGCCAATCTAGTTTCTCGTATCCTGTTATATACAAATGGTGTCCAGTTTTCGCTACCTTTTATCCAACAAGAGGCGGTACTGGAGTCAGTCCAAAAGAAAATTGGAATATTTCCTAATTTTAAATCTTCAATAACTCTTTGCACCAGTCTGGTACCAATAGAGTAAGCTAACAGCTCTAGCCTAGGAATTGTAATAGCTTTCAGCGGAGCTATTTTACTCCGTGCTTGAACCAACTGACATGAAGTTTGATGGTTGGGTTGACGGGGCGCCTAGCCCCCGCAGGGGCTTATCCCCGGTAAGGAGAGACTTCACAGTGCTTTGCTGTCTATACTTTGCCGTGGCTGTCTTCGACGAAATTTGGAGATGACGAGTGTCAGGACTCATTGTGATTGTCTGATATTGGGGGGGGGGGGTACGCTGCCGTTGGGCTTAGTAAGTTTTTACTGCTTGTGAGCTAGAATTGGCTATTGAGATACAGTATAATTTGAGTTTGAAAAAATAAAAGTTAGGAAGAAAAACTAAGGGGCTGAGATAAATTAAAGTAGTATATTACGGGGTCTTCTAGAGTTTGTAGATGGTTTATATTTAGGGATTTTAGCTATTGCTTCATTTTCATTCTTATCCATGTTTTTAAAGAAGTTAGTGGCTAGATTTTTAATGAATTTTTTAAGAGGGGGATAGTCTAGGCATAAGTACCTATTTGTATTGGGCATGTAGTATTTCATATTGCAGAAATTTCTAATTAAGTTATTTTGCTGGCGTTCAGTAAGTCTAAGATTAGTCTTGGCAGCATATCCCCACACAGGGCAGGCATAAGTTAATACTGGACGCAAGTAGGCAGAGTAAATAAGCATTTTATTTTGTCTACTCATTTTGGAGTTTCGAGAAATTAAGGGATAAAATTTACGAGTTAGGTCTCGAAACTTTTTAGCTGTGTAAATAAAGTGGGGTTTCCAAGTTAATTTACTATCTAGAATAACACCTAAATATTTGCATTCCTTAGACCACGGGACAGTTTGATTTTTAATTTTAACTGGGGAGAAATTCTTTTTACAGTTATTTTTATTAAAAACTATAGCTTCAGTTTTACTAGCATTTATTTCAATTTTCCATTCGACGAACCAGTCCTCAAGAGATTTAATATGTCGGTTTAAAGCTATGGTAATGAAATTTTGATTTTTGTTTCTAGCTAGTATTGCAGTGTCATCAGCGTACATGCACAACATAGTGTTAAATTGCTTGGGGATATCATTAATAAACAAGGAAAATAAAATTGGCCCTAGTTTAGATCCTTGAGGTACACCTGCAAGAATAGGTTTTACTTCCGAAAATTCATTGTTTATCTTGATTTTAAAGGATCTGTAACTGAGGTAAGAAATTATAATTTTGATAAGGTTTGGGGGTATGTTGTAATTAATTAGCTTGTATATAAGACCATCTTGCCAAACTCTGTCAAAAGCTTTCTGAATGTCAAGGAAAACCGCTGCAGTTTTTTGTTTATTTTCAAAACCTTCCTCAATGAATTCTACTGCTCTAATTAATAACTGACATGAAGTTCTTACTTTCACTTCTTAAATATATCCAGGTAGCATAAGCTGTTTTGCTTGCGTCACAAAACACGTGTATACTTAAACTGCCAGTATTATTAGGATCTTTTGTTAAACATCTAGGGATAGCAATTTTCCCAAGTAGACTCAACTGATTTCTCCACCTTTTGAACTTCTTAGAGATTTCTGTTGGCAATTCGGAATCCCAATTCGTTTTCATTTGCCACAGTTTTTGAAACAACAATTTCGGGTATAAGGACAAGTTACCTGATAGGGTCGAAAATTTTATGGACTTCTGATAGTATTTTCCTTTTAGTAACAGGTCCATTATCTTCACAATCTTCTTTTAAATTTACAGAAAGTGTATCCGAGTTTAAAGACCATTGCAGGCCTAATACTGGGACAATTTTATTTGTCACACAGGAAACCTCTTCTGTTGAGGAGTGGGAATAATTATGCTCCCACCCTCTTAGGTCGAACTTTCTTTCTAGCATAACATCTTTAGCCACTTGAATGAACTCATGTAACTCAGTCTCAGTTTGTAAACTAGTTAGACAATTGTCCACATAGAAACTATTTTTCAGCTTCTCTGCAACACCAGCAGGATATTTTGAGTTACCCATTTGTGCTTCCTCCAAAATCATTTCTAGATAGTACTGAATTACGGAATTAAGCAAGAACGAACTACTACAAATTCCGAAGACGACACGGCAGTGTCTAAAGTATTTCAGCTCATTTTTTTCGTTACACCAAAGAAATCTTAAAAATTCTTTATCATTTTCTTTAAGGCGAATTTGTAAAAAAGCTTTACGGATGTCTGCTGTGACTCCAAACTTGTTCATCCGAAACCGCGTTAATAGAGTAGGAATCATTCTACAAGATTTATTCCTTTCTCCAGACAATCATTTAAGCTGGAGGAGGCTTTCACTTTCGCCGAAGCATCGAACACAGGTCTGATTCTCGTCGTACTATTTTCTTTCACGACATGAGCCAGCAAATGAATCTCGTGCTTAGGAACTTCCTCAATTATACCCTCTCTTGCCCGTTCTTCAAATATTTGATTATAATCGTCATACATATTTTCTTCTTTTAACTTTCGCACAGTATTGCCCAGTCTCTTTAAAGCCAGATTTAAATTGTCAGGCAGTGGAGGATGATCTTCCAGCCATGGTAAATGTACCACAAAACGATTGTCTTTGTCAACCTGAACTGTTTTAAGAAAATGCTCTCTGGCGGATTCATGCAAGTCTTCTTTAGTTTTCCTATCCGATGGGTCAGTAATTCCAAGGGAGTCAAAAGTCCACAATTCTGTTATTGTTCTAGTAGTAGAAAGCATAGAATTAGCAACTGAGATTCCATTTTCTTTTGAAGAAATCTGGGGTATTCGTCTCATAATGGTCCATCCATTTCCATTGCTGTTAAGCCACAAGATAAAGATTTGCAACCACCAGTAATGAGTTTTCCAGCTACATCAGCTCCTATTAATATTTCGATAGGACCGTCATATTGTTCACATGAATACCATAGTCATTAAGTTCCTTTAAATGAATTGCAGGAATTGTCGGTGGGACACTTTCACAGATAACAGGTTGACTCAGTACTTTGAAATGACAGTTATAAGATTCATCACAACTTGTCAAATACAATGTAAACACATCGTGCTTGCACACTCCTGTGTTTTCTCCACCAAACAGAGAATGTTGAAGATATTCCCAGCTTTCCCTTTTATATTTCATCTCTCTAGCAGTATTTTTTAAAACGTAAGAGCGCTGCGAAGCAGTGTCTATGATGGCTCTTGCCTTCCGTTTTCCCCCATAACCTCTGATGAAAACTGTTAAGGTTAGTAGCATAACACTAGGACTTTTGGAAACATTTGCAAGCGCTTGATCAGGATTCGGAAGACTATCTACTTCTGCAGTTTCTTTTCCAGTAGAGAAAGATGTTCGTTGGTTTACGTTGTGAAAGAGTATAATGTGATGTCTTTTTCCACAGCCTAAACAAGTTACTTTTGAATAACATTTACGAACTTGGTGACCCGGTTTTAAGCACAGGAAACAACAACCTGATTTCTTAACAAGATTCTCTCTGCCCTTCATCGGCAGTTTCCGTACCTGCAAACAGTCAGTGGAATTATGTAAATTGTGGCAAAATATACACTGTCTTTGTTCTTTCGATGAAGTTAAAAGATCAGCTGCACTAGCTATTTGACGAGTGTCCCCATATTTGTGTTTATTATTTGCAGCCTTTTTCTCCTTGAATGATTTAAAATTAGGCTTGGTATCAAATCCAAAGTTTTTTGAGGCTAAAATTATACGTTCCTCTGCTTGTACTTCATCTTGAAGAAACTCAAGAATTGAATCTAGATCAGTTTTTGTAGTTGTTTTACTATTTTGATTTTCCTCATCCTGTGATCTACGATTTGTAGATCTATACCGTTCCCAGGCTAGAAGTGTTTCCTCAGGTAAAGCAGACTCAACAAGTGGGTAAAGCATTGCCGCATATTTATCCCTTGTTACTCCTAATATCTCAAGCGCACGGAGCTTTGTTTCCAATAAATCATAAAGATTTCTCAGAGATTTTTTCGGCATATTCTGCTTTTGAAGAACCAATGATAAAAGTGGTGTATAAGTAATTCTTGTATAAGTAATTCTTCTCGGCCGTAACGTAATTTCAATTGTTCTATAGCTTTCTCATAACTGTTTCCTCCTGGTGGAAAACTTTTAATTAATTCTTCAGCGACACTTCCTTTTTCCATACATTGGGATAGGTATGCAAATTTATCATGTAAATCTAAATTTTGGTCTTTATCGACTTTCTCAAATTGACCCCAAAAACTTACCCAGCTTCTTATATCTCCATTAAACGAAGGTAACTGAATTTTAGGGTAACGTAATAATGTATTCTGCTGAGAAACACCACAATTCGAAGAAACTTTTTCCATTCCTGCAATTGAAAGTTGTTGCAGTTTCAACTGTAACAGCCGCCAACGGTCTATATAGCTTTCAGATTCATCTATCTCTTTATTTATAACATCATCTTCAACGTTTTCAGAATTTATCATTAACATAGCTTTCGGCTAAATCCTAGAGACGGGTACCGCCAAGTTTGGCACCAAATTTTAAAGCTAAAGAAGGCAACCCCTCTACGCTTCCAATGTATGGCAACCCTGTGAAGAGAATGGGGTGATGTAATTATCAACTTTAATTTGATTATTTTATCAGAAGTTTCTAAATTTGTTTCTTCAGCATCGGACTCATTACATGCTTTAGTAAACAATCTCCTCTGCTGAGTTCTATTTTTCTTTGCGGTTTCCATTTCAGCTCATAAATATTCAAATACAAAAACCATAAATGCTCAGCTCAAAATAAGATAAACAAATAAACGAAATAAAACTCACTCAGTAATGAGCAGACGAGTACTGTCACGGACGCCAGATGTTCCGTTTCGTACTTTGTACTTTACGAACCAGAAGTATATTAAAACTCGATGTTTTGCGTAGTCATAAAATGGATGAAACTTCTCTTCTTCCACATGAACACAAACGTTTTTTATAGTTCAAATATATACTCTCTTTTTTTAACTTCCCAAATTTTCACTCAGAAATATATATTTATGGCGTAAATCATATTAATATCATCAAAGTAAGAAACTCTACTCAAAAGCCATTCTCAAAATACCATAACATTATTCCATTTTTTATTACAGTTGCCATTCGGAACTTACAAAATATTAAAAAACAAAGATAATAATCAAGTAGAGCATCAACGTGACACAAATCGATCGATACAGTTTGTGATGCTAACGAAGCTGTAAATTATCCAAGCGAGTTCGCAAATTGTACAGACTAACTCTATGGCAAAGGATACCGACGTGCTCTGATTCGTTTAAGCCTTGACAATGTTTTGCACTCATAATAGTGTAGTTATCGCTTATTTGGCTCAAATCTTGCAAAACTGTGCCAAACTGTTTCCGATCTTTGTTGATATTCTTGAATCCATTCCTAAATTATGTGATACAGAAATGCAAGAAATAAGTATTCAAAAGAAATGTATAAACTATTTATATATTTATAAATCTTAATATTAAGTTAATAACAAATGTCAAAATTAATAATTAGATTGTTCATAACTATATGAATCTAAATATCTTAACAAATATAGCACATTTGCAGATAGACATCTTATGGTAATAATTTGAATACGAAATTAATAAATAAATATCCCCTTATTTTATTTTGCATGAATATTCAATAAGAATTATAATGATTTCTATTCCGTTTAATGTCATCTAAATATCTTAATAAATATAGTATATTTGCATATAAATATTTTATGGTAATGATTTTAACGTGAAAATTTAGTAAAAAAATTGGTCGATCATTTTCCGTAAAATAAAAGCTTAATTTTCAAGTCTTATTTTAATAATACTCCACAGAAAAATTGCTACCTGTGCTAATTCTTTATTCACAAGATCTGAAATACGAAAAATAGCTCTATTGTCATCAAGCTCAATTATTTTATAATCGTATTTCTCTGGAAGATTTAATTTCCCCATTTTGAAAAATGGCAGGCAAAAAAAAAAAAAAAAAAAAAAAAAAAAATACGAAGACACCAAACAATGCAACAGGGTTGCAGCAGCTCCAGCAAAGAAAGTCTGTGCTAAATGAAATCGACCAATCAGAGCACGTCGGTATCCTTTGCCATAGAGTTAGTCTGTACAATTTGCGAACTCGCATTATCCAACAGAGTTTTTGAACTCACTGGATTTGCCAGGCATGTCACCATACCTTCTACGACTAAAAGTTGGATCTCTGGTTATTTTACTTCGGAATTTGAACCCACCACGGCTGTGTAATGGCACGCGATTGGTCATTATATAATTGTTGAAAAACGTTATCGAAGCCACCATTTTGAATGGCAAATTCCGAGCCGAAAATGTCCAATGATTCTCAGAAACGTGCCAATTGAATTCAAACGCGTTTAATTTCTTATTAAATTCGCATTCGCAGTGACAATCAATAAGTCGCAAGGGTAAACGATGTCTGTTTGCGGCTTAGATTAGGGCACACCATGTTTTTCACACGTGGCATGTTCTCGCGTGGGCAAACTATCGAGCTTTTTTGTGTTGGCTAGAGACGGACTGAGAAAAAATATCGTACACTCAATTGCACTTCGAAATGAATATTGATTTTCTTTATTTCATTTTTATACTTTAGGACAAAAAATATATTACTTTTTTCACTTTGCGTTTAACTTTTAAGAGATCAAACAATGTATATGTTAGTTATGTAAATGAAATACATTGTATTGAGAAAATGAATGGTTGGTGGTTGTTGTTTTTTTAATCGGCGATTATCATCTACAGCTCTCCATTCCTCTTTCTGTCATAGATCCCAACCCCACACACTTACAATGCATTCGTTAACAACCAAAATATTCAATAGAAATAATTTATAAGGCAGAACAACGTTTGCCGGGTCAGCTAGTATATACACTCATGTCCAAAATTAAGGTCACAAACATAAAATTTTCGAAAAATGAAAAACTATTCACTGTGTTGCCACGAAATTTGGCACAAAGGTACACTACAATGGAAGAAAGAACATAGACACATAACAACATGGAAACGATTTTAATTGGGAATTAAGAAACAGGGTCTATCAAAAAGTGTTACATTATGAATCAGAGATAAAGCATTTATCTCGGAAAAAACCTGTCTAATATGGAGTGTGACCACTGTGCACTGCTATACAAGCTTCACAACGAGCTTTCATACTGTTTATGAGTGTGTCAATAAATATTTGGTGCAACAAAGCCCATTCTTCCAAAACCGCGGCTTTTAACTCTTGGAGGGTATTAGGAGGGGGTTACGCTGTGAAATGGCTCTTCCGAGACTATCTTAAACATGTTTAATCGGATTGGAATCCGGAGACCTCGAGGACCAGTCCATAAATCGAATATCCTCTTCCTCAAGAAAATCCTCAACGATCTGGGCTCTGATTGGACGAGCGTTATCGTCCATAAACATGAAGTCTGGCCCAAAAGCACCCCGGAACAACTTCACATAGGCTTCAAGGATCTCATCCCTACAGCGATGTGCATTGACAATACCCGCATCGAAGACGTGCAGTGGTGTACGACTGCCCAACATTATACCACCCCAGACAAGGATTCCTCTGCCATCAAATCTGTCGATTTCTTTTACATAGAAGTGATGATAACGAGCTTCTCGCTCTCTCCAGATGAAGATTCGACGAGTGTTCCTCTGTGTGGGAAATCTCGACTCATCACTGAAAAGAACATGCCCCCATTCTTGTTGTGTCCAAGACTGATGTGTTCGGCACCACAACAACCGGGCTTTTCTGTTGGATGCAGTCAAAGGGACGCACTCAACTGGTCACCGGGCATAAAGGGACCTCTCTGCTAGACGTCTGTATACTGTTTGTCTGGAAATTTTTTCTCCAGACGCAGCAGCAAGGTCACGAGCAAGTTGAGGAACCGTTTTCAGCCTATGCCGTCGTCCGCTTAATGCCAAATAGCGATCCTGTGCGGGCGTCGTTGCTCACTGACGGCCTTGGCTGGCCTTCCTGGTTACAGTACCACTTGTTTGGAATGATTCCACAACCTGGATACCACTTTCGGTGCCACTTGTAACCATTGAGCCACCTCCGCTTGAGACTGCCCAGCTTCACCCCTGCCAATGGCTTTCCATCTCAAGGAATCGTCTATCTTATTATGAGAACTCATTCTCACTGAAAAAGGTTAAATTTTTTGTTTTAATGCAATATTCACAAAATTGCAGGCAAAAATCCCAGATGCCTAAACGGTCTAATTTCAGTAGTTCCTCAAAAACTACTGCTAAACAATAGTATTTCCCACAACAAAGGTTAATATTGTGTTACCGGTCCTTCACAATATATAAAATATAATTTGTTTAAATTTTACTGGTAGTCATTTAGAATTAATTTGAAAAACATTTTTGTGACCTTAATTTTGGACATGAGTGTATGTAGAAGTCGCTTTTTCTTGCACTTGCCTTTCTAAAAAATATCATTTTTAATGATTATTTCATTTTTTAAAGACACGACGTGCTGAAAATTATGCGTTTCTAGTAAGATTTAATTTAATCTTTTAATTTGAGCTTTTGTCATCGTGATGGCAACACACTGATAAAAGTTAATTTTTTCTATTCTCATACACTGTTGTATTTATTTTTTCGGGTGAAATAAACTTTGGGAAAATATGCTTAAAATATTTTTTGAATTGATTAAAATTAGAAACTTAATTTATCTGTTTAAAAATTGATAGTATTAAAAAGATATATTTTTTAACTTTCAGATGATGTAAAAAAAAAAATTACACTGTAATAATTTCAGGTTATTTCCGAAAAATATAAAATTTTGCTTAATTTTTGATTAATTGAAATTTTAATTAAAATTTCAGAAAAATCTCTCAGAGGTGCACATTCAGAGTACACATGTGCCGAACTCCGTAGCTATAGGCAAAACTGTCTGGTATGTAAAGCGTCAACATACACACACACAATTCTTCTTTATTATAAGTAAAGAGGATAAATATAAAGATTATCTAATCGCCTAAGGCGACTGTTTAGTTCACCGGATATATTGGTTATTTTTTATTTCATATAAATCGTTTAGATATAATTGAATGTCCATGATTACGTCAATTTTCTACTATTAACTCCATGTTTTTTTAATTTTTTTTTCTTAAGTTCATTTATAATCTATATGAACCTTTCTTATTGAGACAATCCCATTGAATCATGACGCTTTAAAACTATAAATGCTTGGTTCATCCGTCTTTTAAATTTCCTGGTATTGCAGCTTCACTTTTTCCGTTTTAGAAACTACAGCTATACTAAACAAAATCCATCTTCTTCAGCTTTCAACAATTAAAAAAAATCTCGCGATCAAACAGTTGATAAAACCATTAAAACGGGAACGAAATAATCTATTGTTGAAAATTAGGTAAAATAATATTTTAGATTAAAAAAATTACTAGAATTCAACAAAGGTCCCTACGATAATTAAATTCTCATCATTAAAAAAATTTTAATTTAAAATAATGCAAAATTAGTTTTTGTACATAATATAATTCCGGGTAATATTTTCGTATATTATCCGGAAAAAAAGCCAAAATTTGGGATAATTTGATTAAAATTCTAATGAAAAATTCAAAAAAAAAAATATCCGATGTTCACATTTCCGTTTTCTAATGTGCCATATTTGGTGACTCTGGGTCAAACGGTCTCTCCTGCAGAGAGCCAACACACATTCATCTTTATTATTAGTATAAACTAGTCGTCTCAGGCGACCAGCTGGTTCGCTCATTTATTAAACTGACATCATTAAAAAGATAATTTTTTTAAATTTTGAACAACAATTTATTTTTGTGCAATAATATTTGTGAAAGTTATCATAGAAAATGATAAAATTCAATTTAATTTTTAAATTTGTAATTAAAACTTCAAAAATTCGCGTCGGTCCACATTTCCACTCTTAAAGACATGCATGTGAAAATTTTGGTAACTGTAGGTCAAATGGTGTGGTGGTAGAATGCCAACATGCCCTCGCGCACACACACTTATATTCATCTTTTTTATTAATATAGATGTAGACTAATTGCCTTTAGCAATCAGCTAATTCACGAAAGATATTGGTTATGCTTCATTTAGTTAAATCGTTTAAACTAATGATGCCGTCAAATATCCGACATTAAAATCGTGTTATTTTAATTGTCTTATATGTATATTCTGTTTATTATGTATACGGACTTTTCTTATGGAGGCCAGTCCCATGATAACTTAGCGCTATTAAAAATGTAAATGGGCGATTCATCTGTCTTCTAAATTTCATGATATTGTAGCTTCACTTTGTAATTAGTCTCGTAAAGTAAAGAGATAATAAAAAAGAACCCTACTTCATTAGCTTTCAATAAACTAAAAAAAAAATTGCTTGAACTTCAGGATAACAATGTCATTTTTTATTGGAAACCAGGCAGAAAAATGAAAGTACCAAATTTTAGAAAAATTTGCATGTCTATTGAATTGATATCATTAAAAAGACACATTTTTAAGTTTTTAAATACAGTCTGAGAAATGATTTTTATGCAGTAATACTTTCGGAAGTGATTGAGGAAGTAATGACAAAATTCAAATTAATTTTTTAATTAATTAAAATTTTAATTTCTCCGAATTGCACACTTTCGATCTGCAAAGGATATATATAAATTTGGTATATCACATATATATACATTCTAACGCATATATATCATTAGTCAAATAATCACATATACATACATACATTCATTCTTTTTCTTTTTTTTTTTGTCAGTAGAGATAGAGATAGATATGAAAACAAAATTAACCGAATTCAAAAAAAAGCAGAACCAAATCGGTATTATTAAAAAGATATTCTTTTATCTTTAAAAAAGTGTAAAAAATCAGTTTTGTGCAGCACAATGTCTGAGAATTATTGCGAGGAAACTGTGCACATTTACACCATCCAAAGTTTATATGTGCCTAATTTTGTTCTAAGCGGGCCAGCCTATAGAGAGCAAGTATTCCCCTTTATATGCAAGTGTTCTCCTTTCAGTCTTGTTGAACGACACTTTTTCCTAGAAAACATCTGTAGCACCAATTTGAATGGATGGTTTAAGTTATTACTGAGCTGGCTATCGTTTTAAGTTGGCCTCCAACTACATATCTGAAGCTGTTGGACTAACATATGGTGTGGATGGAAGATGAAGTGCCGCTTTTTTCGTGTTGAAATAAAAAAACTATTAAGCTGAGAGGAAAGATTTAAATTGAAAAGTTATAGATATTAAAAAGACTGATAGAATGAGCTGTCGATGGCTTAAGAAAATCAGGAATAAGTTTTTTAAACTTACTGCTTTTTTACATTCTTGCGAAATTTTTGAAAATGCGCATAAATACATTCACTTAGATGGGTAAATAGATAACTAGCCGGCAAAAATTTCAGACCAATGTATACATTATTTTTTGAGAAATTCAATTTTGTTGGACAAAAATGTGTCACCGAAAATGCTTATAAGTACTTTTCTTTCAATCAAGATTCAAAGGCCGGATTTCTTTTAAAAAAATACAAAAAAATTATATTTGTAAAAAGAAAAAATCCTCTCATTTGGTGATGATTGTTTCCCAACAAGATTTAATAACAGTCTTCGGGAAAAGAACGATCATTGAAAAAATAAAAGCAGGCTTAATAACTAAGTCATAATTGTACTTTTTTTTTTTTCAAATCAATTATTATGATAGCTGTTCGAAATCCAAAAATAACATATTTCAAATCGGACACTTTTTGTCCGCAAATTTTGATTGACGTAAAAGTATTTAGAAACATTTTTCAATAGATTTATTTATTTATTTTATTTTCCCCTTATAAAGTCGAATTTTGCAAGAAATTGTGTAAATGCTGATCCGAAATTTTTATCGGTTATTTTCCTAAATGTAACAAGCCCTTCAGTGGAATTCCAAAAATTTTACTCATACATGGGGATTCCAATTAAAGTATCTCAATTTGGGACGCCCTGGCTAGAGAACCAGTTGACGTAACGCCTTCATATTTGGAGGATATACATTTCAAGTCATGGAAAATAGATTCGTGCAATAAAAAAAATGAGTTAAAAAAAGGCCGTTGGATGAAATGTGGCGCTACGATTGGTTTAAGATAATGAATATGAAACATGAACATCAACAATAAAGGGCAGAATACGGGGCATCTGTAATAAACTCCATTATTGTCTTACTAAAGCACAAATTTCGCTAGCTAGATAAAAATTCGAATATTGATATTGCAGGCTGCATTAGAGAGAAAAATTTGCATAATAGGCGAACAAAAGGTCGTTCCTAACGGATAAAAAGATGAACGTACAGATTTAGAACATTCTTAGGCTACAAACGATGGTCCTCTCTTTGCCGGAGCGTGCGTTGATACTAAAGTTATTTCACCAAAACAGCAATAACGCTGCCAAAGCACTTCGGGCAGAAGTATCTGCGTATGGGTCCAATAACACTTTGCGCTCTGCTGCGGATGGTCAAACATAACGAGGAAAAAGGCAGCTTAGCTGCTAAAGCAGGCTGTGGACGTAAAACACGGATACCGAAGGTAATTTAGGACATAACAACCTCTGACGTTGAGCAAGCCAATTCAAGCAGGAACATCTAGTGCTCAACTGGAGATGCCATACATTACAGTCTGGAGGAGCATGCGGATAGCATTCGAAGATCCATCGCTTGCAAGAGTTAAAACCTGCCGATAAAGGCGTACGTGAAGCGTTCGCTTTAACTTAACAGCCAAAGTGCCGTATCTGGTTCACTGCGAATCCTCACCAATAGATGCTCTTGCATTCACTGCATGTTGCTGTTTAGATCGTCTTCACAGCACCCTTTTTTTCTGTGAGGAAATCACTCCGCAGGGACCAACAACCTGTTCCGTAATCGCAGCACGTTATCGGGATTTTTTGAAAACTTTTGTCATTCCAGAACTCCTGCAGCGTGGATGCCACACTACAACAGTATTCCAACAAGATGTTACTCCTCTTCACATAGCACGTGCGGTTCAACAATTACTGCGATGTCATTTTACTGACGATCACATTATCAATCGTTCATTTCCTACAAGATGGCCTTAAAATTTCAATTTTTTTACAAACTTTAAGCTCTTTGTGGCACCTCAAGATGTGGTATTGAAATCCAATTTTTTTTTTTTTTTTTTTTACCTAAAAAACAACTTTTTCCCACTATTAGCAAACTAAAATGTAAAAAAAAAAAAAAAAAAAAAAAAAAAAATTTAATTAAGGCCATTTTCGTTCTGCCCTAGTGCATACTTATACAAAGGTGAACATTTTCTAAGCACAGGATTTTTTTTCTTCTCTTTTATTCATAGTTTCTTTTGAAAAAAATTTTACTAATTAATTTTAAATGCTTATTCTTTAAATTTTAATATTTATTTCTGCATTTGCAGGATGTCTTCCAATGTAAAATTTTGGATGTGATAAAAACATAGAAACGATCATAAAAATGAGAAGAAAAAAAACTAGCAATTCCAAAAACATTAAGTAAACTTTTTATATGACCAACAACAAAAATCATTGATCTTTTCCAAGATTTCTTAAAATTAATAAGTTACAAATAAATTTAGATAGATACAACAATTCTGAAATTGTCGATATTGGTATAGAAGCATAACATGTCCAAAAATTTTGTATTTGATTTCTATATAAGCAAGAACATGGCTGGGATGGAAAAATTAAATTTCTTCCTGCCCTAAGTCATTCTATTTAGTAATTCCATTTGCTATTTTATAAAGCAAAGAACTAAAGCATTCCTGTGACTATCATCATACGACTGGTATGAAATGGATGATAGAACATTGACATATTCTAAATGAGTTTTATAGATTATTTTTAATAGAAAATAATAGCAACGTTCACAAGTTATCAGACTAAAAAGAAATTGTCTTTTCACCTCTTACTTCTAAAGTTTAGTAAATAAAGTTTTTTTTTAACGTTTAACGTGCCTGAAAAAAAAATGCTTTTTAACCTATAAGCAAAAATTCTTACTTAAAAAAAATTACAGAAGAAAAGTTATAAATAATTTACGAAGGAATGAAAATGCTTTAACAAGTCCTAGTTTTCATAAAACAAATACAAATTCATGAAGTCAACAAACAAATCAGCTCTGTAGTAAGAAACAAAACGAAAATAAATATGCGGAAGCGTCTCCCCAAAGCTTTTTCGCATAGTCAGAAAATGCCTTACGTGGTATTCACGTACAATAATTACGAAATAGTAACCTTAGGCGTGATTCTATCGTGTGATCCTTGGCAAGTGTTTTGGCGATTAATTCCTGGCAGTATAAAGGCTGAAAATATCCGAAAAGCGAATTTCTGTTTTAGACGCATTCTTCCCAACTGATCAAAACAAAAATTTGACTGAAAACTAGACTTGTAGTCATAGAACAGAACAGAATGACGTCTCATACCCCGTCCCCGTGACCATTCCTGTCACCGAACGGTTTGGTGGGCATGTTGCGGGAATTTTATTTAAATACCAAAATATTTACAATAGAAAACAAAAATAACTATGTACAGAATTTACAAGCATATAAGAAATTATATTGAGACCGTTTACCTATATTTTAAACTTTGAAAAATTATTTGGAATAATAATATGCTATATGATAAAATGTGTAAAAATACACATATATTTTGTGTTCACTATTTTTAAGATATAGCAGAAGAGGATGCAGTTATAAAAAATCAGATGGAAAATAATTTTGTTAATGGGAACGAAGACAAACTCTGTTTAATTGAAATTTATAAATGCAAATAAATGTATGATAGGAGCTGTTTATTCCCTTAGTGTTTCCGAGTATGACACTTGATGTTGAGAGCTAAGTTGGCAAGAATAGATCTCTATTTTAACTTATAAATTTAATTATCCAATGGATTTTTTGCCTGGAGAGGAAGTTGCCTCTTTTCAACCATTCTTGTTCATGGCTTGGTGAGGGATTTTTCATATGCCAAGAGATTACGAGGATGCATTCCGAAGCATAATGAAGTGTCGTCCCAATCCCCACCACCACCACCACACAACTGCACTGATCACAATCAGACAGATTAAACCTTTTGAGGTAGGCATGAAGAGGTAGGCGTGTTCTGAGAAGAAAATAATATCCTCTCTGATCCAGTTAGTGGGGTGAAGGTTGAACTTTTCTGCCTGTGTCACCATTGGTCCAATATCTTTGCCATTCCTCTAGTATGCCTTTCCGGTGGAAGGCTTTTATATCTGGTTTAGGAAGCTTTGTTTGCATATAAAATTGCCCATTTCTCGTTGCTTCCTTCGCCAGATAGTCTGCTTTTTTATTGCCTATATTGCCTGCATGTGATTTAACCCATGAGACTTTTGCTATTGGATTTGAAAGCAGGACACTAAAAATTTCTCTTGTTATTGGGTTTGTACTCTTTGGATTAGAAGATGCCATGATACTAGCTCTATTGTCAACATGTATTTTAAAAGTACTGTTGTTTGGGAACTGAGATGCATATGAAGTGTGGTCAGTTCAGCTTCAAAAACAGTATTGTTGTCATTCAATTTGGCAGAACAGTGATAGGACCGAGAATCATTGATCAGGACACAAAACGCAGTTCCAATTCCATGTTCTGTTTTTTGAGCCGCCTGTGAAGATACTGATATTGTTCATTTGAGATATATGTAAACTGAGCAGAGTTTATGACTTAACTCAGCTGTAAAACTTTTGTGTTCTAGGAATGGCAATGTTTTTTTTTTTTTTTTGTAATATAATGGAAATCAAGAGAAAATAAATACTGGTAGTGCTCATGGTAACTAGAAGATTCTTCTCATATTATTTTTTACGATTTTAGTATGTCTCATTCATTTGTAGAACTGTGAGTTCATTTGAGTGAATGCATAAAGGCGTCCATGTATAATTTTTGACTTGCTAGTAACAATATATTTACTCCTTCATCTTCCAATGAGATTTGGTTGGGATTGAGATGCTGTCAGGGGTGAGTTGACCAGTCAGTTACTTTCTTCTCTAACTCTTCTGGTTGGATTTCTGTTATGTTGTGCGCAAGAGAGATTCTTAGGCGATATATTGAAGTTAGTCTGATTTCAACCTTTAATTGCATGTGCAGGGGTGGAATGCCGAGAATGGTTTGTAGCGTTGCTGTTGGAATTGTTCGATATGCACCAGAAATATAGAGAAGAAATGGTCTCTAAATGGAGGAGAGCTTCCTCTTCATCCTGTATGTTGGGTTTAAACACCACGCTGAAGAACCATGGGCAAGCATTCTCTCAACTACTGTCTTATAAAGAACTTCTCTGTGTTTCTGAGAGATTCCTCATGTGCTGCCAGCGATTATTTTGAGGCTTTGATGCATTTTAATTGCCTTTTCTCCTTGTTTTTCTATATGTTCCAGCCAGTTTAATCGGTCATCAACATGGATTCCTAGATATTTAAAATTCTAGGAATTCCTAGATTTGGTTCTCTTGATGATGTCTCTATTCCATCAATTTCTAGTGCCCTCTATGCTCTAACTTTCTTCTTATGTATTTCTAATTTCTCTGTCCACCCGCTTGGTTTCCTCCGGCAGGCTGGTAATGATCTCTTGAAGAGTTGTGCTAGTGAGGAGTAGGCAGAAATTATGGTGATGGGATATGAGAATGTTTGAATTTTTAAAGCTACCATGTTGACTTTTGTAGCCAATAGAGCAGGTATCGGCCGACGGGATGAAAATTGCAGCCTTCTGGTTTGTGGAACTAAACGTTTTCCGTGATTTTGGAATTCTGGGGATTTCGTTGTAATAATGATATTGTTCTTGCACTAAGATGATATCCGGTTTAACCGTGCTTGCTTGTAAATGAAGCTGGTTGGCTATATACTTACTAGGCTTTAGCTATATACTTACTAGGCATAACTTAAATAAATTCTTCAACCTCTAGAACATTAAAAATTTAAGTTCAAACGTTTTTCGATTCGCAATAAATATGGCACAGAACGCATTTCGTACTGCCCCTTCTGGATAACTATTCCAGTAATTTATTAAATAGCAATGCATATTGAAGGAAAAGGAAGCGAAAAAGAAAGAAAGAAAAGAAAATAAATCATTACACGTTATCTTAATATATGCTGGCACATCTGGATTCCTTTCTCAAATTGTTCACTTTTGTTGGCTTCCTTTTTTTTTTTTTTTTTTTTTTTTTTTTTTTTTTTTTGTACATCCGGTAAACAAGCCTTTACGATTATGATTTCGAATCGTATAACTTGCGGTGACACAAAAACAAACGAAAAAATTTCTTCGCTCTTCACGAGAAAAATTAAGCACTTTAAGAACCTTTTCTGAAAATTAAGCCGTTTTAAGGTGCTTAAAAGTGATTTTCAAATTTAAGCACTTTTCAAGACACTACACACCCTGACTCATATTGTAATTAACCCATAAATTAACCTCCGGGTTTTTTTCCCTTCCCATTTAAAAATAAAGCTTCTTTAAACAATATTCAATATTTAAAACGTATTTCAAACCAGTATAAACTCATATTTCTCAGCATTAAATGACCTTAGTGACTTCAATGATAAAGGTAAATTTATCTATTCAATCCAAATTATCATCGAATTAATATTACAAAGAAAAATTATTTATCTTTAAAGAATTTGTAATCATTGTCCTTGAGGCATAATTTAAAGCAACGCTTTACCGTTTAAATTAAGTAAGCTTTGTTGTTTAAACTTTTTAATGAAGTGTCAATCCAAAATACGAGTTGAAAAAATCTTCACACAGAAATTTTCATCATATTTCCTCAGAATTTTTAAGCGAAAATAATTCATAAGGTCGTGTTAATATGAATAATATCAGTGGAATTTGGAATATAATATATTTCATTAAATTTCAACAAATTTATAATAGCCTAATGGCTCATTAGCTTATTCTATTTCTCACTAATATAAACATTCAAAGCCACAAAAAATATTATGTGCATACATCGTTTTATGGAATATGCTTAATAGTTGCAAAGGGGTTACCAATGATAAATGTTTTATCTTCATTTGATTTAAACAAATATAATTGCTACTTGTAATATCTTTCATTTATAGATAAGAAGGCCTTAAGGTAAAAAATGATAACATAGTTGATTATCATACATGAGAAATAGCAATTATTGACTGCTCCACATTTGATTTGGCTTAAATATAAAATCATGTTGCTCAATTTCATATTAAATCGCATTCCCAAGTAAAAAACACAGAAAACAGAAATATAATACATATTTTAAACTTTAATAGATTTTCAATGCTCCAAAACACAGTAATCTAAGGAAGAGTTCAAAATATTTGTTTATTAAACTCACTTATAAATTACATAGTATGTAAATCTGAAATGAACATAATACTGATACACAAGCATGCATTGCAGTGCTAACATTCTACACTGAATGCCAAACAGATTCACATTACAAGGCACCTACATAGAAATTGAGGCAATAATCAGATATACTTATATATTAAGGGAAAAAAAATGCTTTGCTTTTCAAAAATCTAAGTCTTGAGTAATAGTATACATTATATTACCTGAAAAAGACTAGATATAATAAACTGTATTCCCTTAAAAGTTTCAATCATTAGTTGAAGATCAGCCTTATTCAAGTTTAAGAGAAACAAATGTATGTCTACATATATTGAAAAAGCTGTTACTTAAAAAAGGGAGAAAAAAATTATATGTAAACAAAAAGAATAAAGAATATTAATAATGATGATCAAAGTACTTTATTTTAAATACATGAAGTATATTATAAAATGTATCTTAGTAATTTTTATTTTGTAATATTGAAAAAGAATAGGCTTTCCAACTTTTTTAGTTTGTAAAGTTACACTTTAGAGAGGAAAATTGAAAATATAACAAGTTTTATTTCAATTAATTTTGAACCATAACACAAAATTTACTACCCAATAAAAAGACTAGAAATACCAGCCATATTTGATTAAACTTCAAAAAAAAAAAATCATTGTTATTAACAAAAATTTAATAGTTAAAAATAGATTAAAGCAATGCTACTCATATGTACAAATTATAAGAAATACCCATTGAACATTACACAGACTTCAAATGTTGACACATCTATTGCATTAAAATTGAGCATTTTAGAAAATATATGGAATATTTAAATTAAATTCATTATCATACAAAGAAATTTTAAAATTGGTCCTCCATATAGAAATATAACATTAAATAAATGAGCATTCACACGTTTTATTTCAAATATTGCATAGATAATATATAATTATCAGATTTTAAATACAAAAGAAATTTTAGCATCTGCTTTAAATCCTAATAAATTTAATATTGATTATCCATGACATTACATCATTAATAATGGATTCCAGAATATTTATCAATGTCATTATTATCTGATGAATTTTAAATTAATATCAAGTATTTTTCTAACAGTTGATTCTTTGAAAATGACTAGTTGATTGTATATTTGTATTATATTAATTAGAAACAAGCACGAGAAAAAAAGTAGGTAGCAAAATTTTACAGAAAATATGTTTAATAAATGTTATTCTTAATTGCATACAAAAAAATGAACCTAAATATTAAAGAAAATAGTAGTTTATATTACAACTAACAGAAGTCAAAAGTCCAGATTACATAGGACAAAATTGCATTTCAAAATATTGAGGATTTTACTATGCTGCTTATAAATCCTAAAAAGCTTTAAATAACACTGATCATGAGGTATCTAAAGAGATATATATATCAATCATTTAAAGATAAATATTAATTACAATTAGAATAAATTTATTTAATTTTTTATACAAATATATAATTAAATCTTTACTATAACAAAAACAATAAATAAATACGATTATTTTTTGCAACTAAATAAAATAAATTAATAAATATTAAATGAAATTTATTATAGATCAGTAATAAAGATTATCTTTTTGAAAAAAGAAAAAAAAATGAAGTATTTTATTCCGCATTTAAATGAGAGAAAAATGAGAATTAATAAATAATTCTACAGTAAATTATTAAACATGAAACAAATAACAACAAAGAAGAAAAAAACTTTATAAAATAATGAATTCTACTAAACAAACACTGAGAAATAAAATTTAATTAATTGAAAAAAATTATACAGAAAGTGTTTAAAATATTAAAAGTATTTTAGAATTATTACATAAAAAGAAAATTAATCAATCTTAAGACTAATATAATTCAATTGTGAAAATGATGAAATCCATATTTACATGGATATATGTCAGATCTGAATTATCAAAGAATCAAAAATTTACTATGAACAAAACTGACAATTTCAAATTAGCAACAAAATAATATTTACATATTACATCAACTTTACAATTTCAAAATGAAATGAATAATGTACATGCTAACAGTTATAAAACTGATAATGGAAAAAAAAAAAATCAACATTCATAAAGGAAAGAAGGAATTGAAATGGAATATGTCAATAAGACTAAAAAAAATACAAAAGAATAACTTTAAAAACATAGACAACATTTTTTTAAAAAAAGGAAATATAAAATGTATAAGCCCAAGAAATAGAAAAGAACATTTCAACAAAATTGAAATTTATATTTAAAAAAAAAGCTTTAAAACATGCACAAGTATAACAAAAGGAAACAAATACAAAAACAATAGAAGTATGACATGTTAATTATGATGAATGCAGAAAAATCAAAATGTCCTCCAAATACTGAAAGCAAACAAGAGATACAAGCAAAATAAATCAGTAGTTAGTTAATAATAATAGTTTCGGAAAATTAAACTTAAGTGCACAGAAAGTATAAAAATGTCTTTTAAAGAACAGCAACATATAAATTAAAATCTACATAAAATTCAATTTAAATTAAATTAAATAGAATTTTATTAATCTTAAAATATTTCATTTTATTTCTTAAATTTGTACATAAAAGCTAATTTATCATAAATAAAAATGTTACATTTTACCGAAGAGTTGAAAGAAGTTCCAACTTGAAAAATATAAATTGCTGTATTTTAATTTTTGTGAGCAGTTCCCTGCCTTTTGATTTAAGCATAACACTTTACTTATCCAAAATTGTATAAATATGATTAAAAAAACATCAAAATCAGCAGAACTGGGCTCAGAACGCTTGATAAAACGCTTTTAATTTGATAAAACTTTTAACTATACATTAAAAACAATGTAAATATTATTAGTTTTTCTGGAAACTATTAGAAGTATTTATAATATAAAAAAAAATTAAATAAGTTGAAAATGCCTAGTTAAAGAAATAATGATTAAAATTGTATTTAACATTCCTACCTAAAAAGGGCACTTCATCTTTGCTAACATTTATTTTTATCAGGACGGATATTACTAAAAGATTACAATGATTTAATTTACCAGTTTTTAATAAAATTATTTACAGGCACTTAAAGGAACAATAATATTACAAGAAAAATAAATACATTTATAAATAACCCAAAAATAGTGCTTCAACAATTTGATTAATAGAAATGACTGTCTGAAATTCTCTACATTCTATTTCTTTGAGTACCAAATACATGAAACATTGAGAACTAAAAGAAAATTAACCCAAAATTTTCACTCAAAGCCCAAAGCATAAAATTTACGAATACTTAAAAAGAATCCTTTAACAAATGCTTTTACCTGAAATCAGGCATCCAATTCTCTACTCCAATTTTGAAAGAAAATATAGTTCCTATCACAATAATAATGTTTAGTTTAACTTATAAAAATTGTGTGATGGTCTACTCCAGTTTCTAATATCATATTTAAAAGAAATTAATATTTTTAAAAATGTATTTTGGAAAAAAGATGAACATATAAAAATAATGAAAGCAACAGTGTTAAAGAAATGTTAGATACTTTTTAAGTTGTATTAATTCTATGATTCTAAAATTATTACTAAAAAAATTTATATAATTAAGAATGCATATACTTTGTTGAGATATATAAAAGAGTAAGATTACAATTTATAAGAATAGATAAATTTATCTACAAACATGATAAATTATATATTTTTCTTTAAAACTTTTTTTTTAAATAGATCAAATAATTTTCATTATAGATTACAATAATCAATTTGGTTGTCACAGAAATACAGCTGCATATAAAATTGTTCTTATCAATGGTTTTAAAAAGTTAAAACAATTCCCCACAGAAGAATGTCTGGCAATGTTAAAATTATACTAATATTTCCAATGAAAATAAAGCTCATGCCTTCAAAATTTCAAAATCATTTTTATAGAATAATTAAAAGAAGGGGGGGGGGGAAGGTAAGGGATATACAAAAGTATAAATATAAATGATCAAGGGGGGGGGGGTAAAAATCAGATAACACAAGAATTATTTTGAAAGATAAAATTTCTTTCAAATAAAAATAGAAATATTCAATTAATTTTTTATCAATTTATAATTAGATTCAAGTGATTTCAGTATTATCACAAAGAGTCCATCTTCTATTTTTCTGCATAAGTCTATTTGTCTATGAAATGCAACACACTTTCACAGAAAAAAAATTATACACAATATCCACAAAATCTTCAGATATTTTATTTTGTCATGAAATTTTGTGCTTAAAAATATCAGGATTCAAATCTGTTTGGTTATATCTTAAGTCTTAAACCAATTTCTTCTCAATAAAAGAAATAAAGAAACAAGTCTTTATATCCTGACAAAAAAGCATATACAGTATATATATGCGAGAAAGACAGAATTATATATGCAGGCTAAATTATACAAAAATCACATTAAGTAGTTTTCATGCCCTTTCAAAGAGTCATGCATAAAAGTAATAAAACTTCAAATCCTACAATTTAGTTACTATTTTTCCTGTTTGGAGTTAATATTTGATAAAGTACAGTTTCCACTGACTAGTGACAGTAAATTTTTTAAATCTTCATTCTTCTCAACTAATTCTGAATTGGTTTCTAGAGTCTGAAAAAAAATATGAAACATTTTTTTAAAAAAATTGCAAGCAATAAAAGGAAGCAGCAAAGTGCATCACATTTAATGAAAAAAATATGACATGCATTAAAATTATATCCATTTTATAACCCTAGTACTAAAAATGTCTGAAATTTTTGTTTTTTAAAAATCTTATGAATTAATGTTTGAAACAAACAAGTCAATTACAATTTAGAATTATCATGAACAATATCATTCAGAAAAAAAATTATGATAAGGTTTATTGAAAAACATCTGTATTATAATTCAAATGGTATTTATGCATATATAATGTGTTTGACAGGAATATTTTCTTCAAAGAAATGCCTTTGAGCACTAGATATTTTGTTTGAAGCATTTCAGGGTTGACACTAAAATCAGAAAAAAAAAAAATCCCTGGATATATATGCAAGATAAGAGGAAATGCACAAACAGCACTCATGTGCAATTTATAATGGAATAATATTTTGTTGTTTGAATGAATGGGAAATGCAAGGTTTTTCAATAAATATGGACTTGAACAAGAAGCACTTATTAAGTAGGTAAAATTTTTGGATATGTGTTCATAAATTTTTTATTGTAATATATATTTTTACAATAATATCTTCACATATATAAAACCATCTGCTAATTATTTTTTTTTCCAGTTCCAGTTCCTTATTCTAATATTAGTATTTTTTGTCAGTTTTAGACTTTTAGGATCATCAAACTCTACCACAAATAGTTTTTAATGTTTTTGCTTCTTCGATTATGCTTCTTTTGACAATGTATTGCATTAACTGTGTAACAAATAGAAAAGAATTTCATATAAGAAAGGCACAATTAGTTCAGATACCTGAATTTTTTAAAGAAATGGTGGAAGAATATTAGCAATATAAGAGAAGTTAATTTTAGAATCAATTTATCCTGACAAGCATTTATAATATTTTCACTCATGACTAGAGCTTTTTCATAGACACTGATATTTTCTAATCAGTGGAAAGAAAAAATTTCAATGAAAATTAAGAACTTTTTTGGAGATTCACGGAATTTTGTATGTCTTCCTTTTTTTGCATGATTAACATGTGCTTGTTTTCCCATATTACTTAAACTTACAGGGTGTGGCAAAGAAACTCGTACAAAGTTATTACATCATAGAATAGAAGTTAATTAATTTCTTTTTAATTTTTGTTCATTTCTTTTTTGTCTAGCACTTCAATTATAACATATTTTACTATGTATCTTTTAGTTTATGTACTGATTTTTGGCCTTTTTACAACACCAAGCAAAATAGATGCTATTTTAAAGTTGGAAACGAACAGTATGAAGTGGTTCTTTTGCTTAATGTGTCTCAGCAAACAGTGTTTGATGCAATCTATCGTTTCGAAGAACATGGCAATGTTGGTGTAGCAATTCATTATGAGTGAGGATAGAACCTGGAACCTTGTGGTTCGCAGCCGAGTAACAAGACCACAATACAAAAACAATTGCCCGTATTTCGTAGCTGTTATCTGACTTATAAGCTTTTCACCACAGTACTCTCCCTCGAGTTGGAGGCGAGACGAACGATTTGGCTGTTGAGTGGTAATGTATTTATTAGCTGCCGAGTCTAATGTGCCTGTACCCATTTGAGTAGCGCCAAGCGTTATGGCAAGCGTGTGTGGGTGAGTGTTGCTGCTGCGTCAAGTGAATCTGACGACTTTGGGTTGCTGTGGGTAGATGATGCCACAACAACTGTACAAAGGTTGAAGGTTCATCATCCAGGTCACCAATGTGGCAAATGAGTTGAGCGAGGATAGAACCTGGGACCTTGTGGTTAGACTCAAAGCTAAATACATCACCACTCAACAGCCATATCGTTCATATCGCCTCCGACTCACTGGAGGGTGAGTACTGTGGTGAAAAGCTTATAAGTCAGATAACAGCTACGAAATACGGGCAATTGTTTTTGTATTGTGGTCTTGTTACTCGGCTGTGAACCACAAGGTCCCAGGTTCTATCCTCGCTCAATTCAATTTGCCACAATGGTCAAAGTCCAGGAAGCGAACTAAAACGTATGATGAAAACTTTCAGTAGCCATAAGGTTATCAAAAAGCGAGTTCAATGAAATTCGAATGTTTCTATGAGAAAAATCGCTCGTGAACTGGAAATAAGGGGCCGATCAGTGCAACGAATGGCAAAATCAGAGCTTGGACTCAAGCCTTACACGGTCCAGAAAGTGCAGCTTCTCACTGAAGAAAACAAAGTCGTGCGGTTCCAAGGACACTGAAAACTTTTGATAAAGGCCGCATGTCAGCACTGAGAGAGATTCCTTTTCACTAAAGAGTAGCTCTTTACTGTCCAAAAGTTTGTAACCTCTAAAACTATAGGATCTGGTCTGTAGATGCACCAAGCACTTCAGCAATTGCTGAACATCACAAAAATGCAAAGTCGGTCATGGTCTCAGACGGAATTTGCGAAAGCTTCAAAACATCTCTGGTTTTTGCGGGTGAGGAAGCTAAAATAATTCAAAAAGTGTACCAGTGGGACATTCTAGAGGCTCTTATATTTCTGTGTCCCAAAATGCACTTCGGGGCTGTAAAGTGGGAATTTCAACAACACTCAAGACTAAAAAGACAGAAGAGCAGTGGAAGCAATATTTTTTGGAACTGATATCATCTGGAGAATGGGCACAATATTCGCTGAATCTCAATCCCATGATTAAAGTGTATGGCCCATTTTGGTGTCTAGGGCTTGCACTAAATGACATAAAAATCTGAACTCTCTAAAGCAATGGCTTCTGTGGGAATGGGATAGATTAAAGGAAGAAGACTTGCGGCCCATTTCTGAAAATTTCAATAAGCGTTTGTGTTTCTGTATCACTGCCAAAGACGGCCACTTTGAAATCAATTAAATTTATTAATTATTAAAAGTGTACTCTTATTATTATTTGTTATATTTTGTTCATTCATTTATTTTTAATCATTATATTAAAATTTAGTTGTCCGGGTTTTTCTGCTGCACCCTGTATTATCTTCTTACAAAGCGAGTGGTATGAAGCAAACAAATTTTGAAAAACTCTTCTAACACATTCAGTAAAGTCAGGATTGATATTTTTATCCTTCAAATTTGTGTTAAATAAGAAATTTAAGCAGCTCATTGTTTAAAAAAATCTCTAATATACTCTGAATAAGCTCACAATTCCTCAAATAATAAGCAAACCATTCAATAAACACGTGTGAGCAAATAAATACCATTGCGATGCTTCCGCAAATTGAATGTTTCTATTGATGCCACATCAATTTTTTCTATTCTCTCACGTAATTTCAGCAGTCACACACATCCTCATTAGCTGCAATCCAAGAATTTCATTGAAAGAGAACTGTCTCTCAAATCAAAATTAGACTGATCTAAATAGAAAAAAATGGAGAAGAGGCAGAAAAGGGACGAGTTCCGCAATTACGTAGTTGTTCCATTTTTGGTGCTATGGCTACAATCTTTTATTCTTGCAATGCTCAGAGATTGGAATTTTTTAGATGAAAAAAAAAATAATAACTCCCTGAATTTTTATGGTAATTTTCAAATTTCCCTGCATTTTCTATGTTTTTCAGATGATTTTTAAATTCCCTGTATTTTTTCAGTGCCATGGCAACTTTTATTTGCAAGACTTTTAAAAACCAAAAATTATTAAAAATATTTTATATTAAAATGTAGCCCTTTCACGACATCGATCATTTGTCACATTAGCCTGCAATGTCAACAATTTCCTTTTATGGAAGAAATTAGATATAACCTCACATGCTGAAGATTAAGAGATAGTACTGCCTTTCATCTGGCACTGTATCCCCAGAAATTGTTAGTTTAAAACAGACGTAAATACATTTGCAGATCTATCAAGTATCTAAACTAAATACTTGTTATTTTTGTCAATATTCTCAAGCAATACTATAGCTATTTTCTGCCAGTAGACAATGTCTTATTGGCAGGTAGCCCTTTCACAAA
This sequence comes from Argiope bruennichi, assembly GCF_947563725.1. Taxonomy (NCBI): domain Eukaryota; kingdom Metazoa; phylum Arthropoda; class Arachnida; order Araneae; family Araneidae; genus Argiope; species Argiope bruennichi. The sequence goes on from NC_079155.1 coordinate 1,396,778, forward strand.
TTAACAAATAAATTACACATAATAAGCTAAAAGAATTTCATATTTACTGTGCATTATTTGAGAAATATAGGCACTTTTGTTTGTTTGTTTACTGTAAAGTCACTATAAATACAGCTCTTATAATAAATTTCTTCAGAAAGTTAATTATCTGACTCATAAATTAAAAATGCAGAGAATAATCTTTTTAAAAAATCGTCAAACGTAAAAAAATAATATATTGAATCAAAATTTTCTTAACAAATAACATAATTCAAAACATATTTATTAAATGAGTAGATTTCAAAAGAAATAATTTGAAATACACCAATAGAAAGGAAATACACCAATACTTGTAAAACTCTCTTAAAAAATAAATTAAATCAAATATAAAAGACAAAAGCATTAATAAAGAGAATATTATTCCTTTTTTTAAATTTTTAAATTCAGCTCTATTGTAAATTTCAGTTCATGAATAAATTACAGAAATCTATTTGTAAACAAAACTGTAATTTCTCTAAAAATATTTTTTTTTTTAATTTAATGAATAAACAAAATATGAGAATTGAATATAATTTTTCCAGGTTGAACAGTTCTTATAATACTTACAGTAAAAACTTTTTCAATAACATTATCTAAAACTTGAATTTCTTTTTCTGCTTTCCTTAAATTAGATTCGAGCTTTGAAGTAGTTCTTGTGTATTTCTGAGCAAGTTGCTGCAACACAGCTTCTTTTTGAGACAATGTAGCTTTCAATTTAGCAATCTAAAATACCAATAAATAACAATCTAATACCAAAAACAATTGAAAATATGACAGTATACAATTGCAAAAGAAGTTTTTAAAAGGATAAATAAGCAGATAGAAAAGCTTTATTCAAAAATATTAACAAATAAAAAATAAAAATCCAATGTAATCCTTACTTAATCACATTTACTTTGGTCTGATTCAAAAATTCCAAATGAAAATGAATAAAAAATATATTAAAGAGATATATCAAAAATCACTGTATCTCACCAGTTCAAAAAAATGAGGTAGAATTGCATATATTACAGTATTTGTATGATATTTATATTTTGCATTCATTTATATTAAGCATTCAATAAACAAAATGAACAGTATAGATTCAAATTAGGATAGAAATACCAATGTTTCATCTCCAGTAAAATATATCAAACAAATATAGTCAGCTCTTAATAAAGAAAAAATAGTTTATAAGAATTTGTAAATTACTTTTTAAAAAATTCAAGAATTGTTAAATTACATATTTTAGACAAAGATGGAATTATATAAATTTAAATATATTCGCTATTAATGTTCAAATATATCAAATTACTTATTACTTCTCAATACATAAGTGAAGAGCAGTAAGGACAATTGTTATGCTTATCTTGCAGTTAACAAAACTTATAGTTTAAATCACAATTCAAGTGCCCTTACCATTAACAGTCGCATAGCTACTTCTAGATGCTGATTTCATACAAATTACAACTGAGTGTTCATTTCCCAAGCATTTATAGCTAGAACAATATTCATTAAAAAAATGTTTATTTCCATAAGAATCTCGAACCATGCTTTTGACTAATGCTTGAAAAAGTGAATGAGAAAATACAAACCAAGAAACTTATTTACATGTAAGCAAATTGAATGGCAACAGTGCATCATAAAAATATCTTTTTTTTATCATTTTGGGATAGTAATCTTTACTTGACAACAATTTCAATCTATTTAAAGCTGTTTTTTTTTTTTTTTTTTTTTTTTTTTTTGCATAAAATTTTACATTCTGGATTCCATATTTTGGACAAGTATTGTTAAATCTTTACTACACTTTGCAAAAAGACAAATTTTGATGCAAGAAACCTGTTTATATATATATATATATTTGTAACACCAAATTGTTCCACATTCTAATAAATAGCAACTGTACTATCCAGACACAAAGTTCCACAAAAATTCTAGGGAAGTTTTTCAATTTCTGAAAAATTTAGGTTATCTTCATTTCTTATTAGTAGTAGAAGTAACTATTAGTATTAGTAGTAACTTTCTTACTAGTAGTAGTGCACGTCGGATAAAAAAGAAAGATGAATCTTCTTGTTTTTTTCTCATTGTAAAATTAAATGTGTAAACTCATTTGCTTCATTTACAAAAACATTGTTGAACATTTAGTCAAAGTTACACTGTACATATTAAAATAAGCCAGGCATGAGAATAAAATTCTTTTACTTTATGAAGCAATGTTAAATAATAAAACTAAACAAGAGTATTTTGTTACCACAAAATAATTTTTTTTTAGAACACCAACAGTCTGGAAACATTTCTTTGATACTAACAAAAATGTGTATATTTGTATTTAATTATACAAATAATAATTCTCAACAGGCTTCAAACATCTATTCAGTTTTGAATCTAAGCATTGTGAGAAAAATGAATGGCTTAACAATACAATTTTTAACTGTTGATTCTGTTCAAGATTCTTTGGCAATTGCTGTAGTGATTTCTCTCCCTTCTCCCGCCCCTCAAATTACATAAAGAAAAAAAAATTATTGATTGGCACTGCACCAATATCAACAAACTTCTTTTATGTAAAATCAAATCATAAACTAAGAGAAATGAGTTGGAACATTTTTTTTTAAGCTAAAATGCAAACACTTTTCAAAACTTTTGTTGCACTGTACTTTGTACAAATTTCTACAGGACCTTTTACCCTTGTTTTTAAAAGAAAAGAGCTTTCTAATTTCAAACATTCTTTCATTAATATTTTATTTCAAATGTTAAAGCAAAAGCAATTTTATAGAACTTCTGCAACACTTGTTTAATGATATAATTTTGAGAAATGGTTTTTGAAAATTTTTCTCAAAGAAATCAAATAATTACAGAGAAGAAAATCTTAAAAATCAATTATTTATCTAAACAAAATAATTCGCCCGTCTTATAAGATGCAAAAAAAGAAAGAAAATACAATTAGATTTATTAGGTTATTTTATTATGAAATTAAGTTATGGAACAACATGCATGATCTTTGTTTCTTTGTTGACTATGCAGGTGGAATATTGCAACTAATCACTTTGAAAAAAATTCACAAGGTCTTATAAATTTCACTTAACTCCTTACTTTAACCCTTGATGTAATCTTCTTTCTCCAATATCATCTGATCTTATATGATTCACTTTTATTGCTACCCTTACAATAAAGTCCCTCTTCCCATTCTAAAGGCATGTTCTAACTGAACTTCTTCTGACATTATTTTTATCTCCAATATTCATCAGAGTTTAGTTACAAAGAATGATGATAAATGGTATGGGTGTAGTTAGATAACTAGCAAAAAATTATAGACAATTTGTTAAAAAATATATGCTGCACATGGCAATTAAGTGGTTTGAATTATGCATGAACACACTTTTAACGAAATCAATTAAATAAGTTTTTAAATTATTATACCGTATTCAATATATTTTATTACATTGTATTCAATACATTTTCAGTATATTTTTAATTTTGCTAATTTACTTTATAATAATACAAATATTTTATTTCAGCTACTGTACAAAGAAATCAAGTCATAATTTTTTATTTTACAGAAAATTAAATAACCTAAAACATTTATGATTATAACAATATTCCAAACTTATGGATAAAGGGTCTTACCTCTTGCTTTAAATTCAATTTATCACATATGGCTTGAGCATTTGATACAAATTCACAATTAGGATCTGAGGTTGCAACGTCTATCATCTGTTTGACTTCATTTGTAATTTGATTGGACTGCTCTTCATTAACAGCTTCTAAGCATTTAATTTGTTCCTTAAGTGACAAGTTCTTTTGTGTAAGAGCCTATGAATAAACAAAAATGCATATACAGAATTCATGACTAGACAAACCTCATTAAATAAACAAGAAATTTTCATATCATGCAGGCAAATGTTGAAAAATAAAGCATCTCAATACTGATATATCAAGTAAATGGATTATATTCAATCATGTATTGTAAAAAACAGAATTTCTTAACTAGTAAGCACAACTTCAAGTAACACTGGCATGAAAAAAGTTTGCATAGTCTCTTTCAGAAATTCTTATCCGATGATCAAATATTCAAAAAAAAGTTTTTAAAAGTGCTTTCATTCGAAAAAAATTCATAAAAACTGGTTTTATTTCTTTCTTTGTTCAAGGTTGCCATTCAAATCCCGGGGGGGGGGGATCCCTTGTTTTCCCTGTATGTATATTAAAGATATGAGGAAATGCAAAAATAGCACTCATGTGCTAATTATAATGCAATACGATTTTAAGGAATGGCAATTTTGATATTTACATAAAAAAAAACAATTTCTCTTTATTTATTATCTATAAATTAGTAGGACAAAATTTATATATTAAAGAGGGATATATTACTTATCATGCTCTTTATTGGTAAATCACATAAAATTAAGGACTTGGGTGAAATAAAACAAAACATTTTTATTATCATGATACAATTCATTTAATGATTGTTTAACAAGAAAAAACATTACAAAGCAAAATTATTCTTTTACTTATTCATTTTTGTCAATTCATGTATTTGAGCATCAATTTCTGCAGATTTTTCAGCTATCAGTTTCATGGAGCTAATCCTTAACAAATAAGGTATGATATTTTTGTACAGCTTAACGTACATTTTTTCACTATTTCACTTTGAGTGAATATATGTGAAAATATTTCTGAAATATCCTTGAATGCATTAAAGAATGAAAGTGATGCAACAAGTTTCAATGCCTAATAAAAATTCAATTTTAAATTATTGTTCTTGGACTATAAAGTTCCAAACTAACTTATTTTCGGATATAAAATTTGAGATTTTCAGACTTGAATTATCAAATTCTCCTTCATTCTTTTAGATAAAAGTCAAATATTAATTGTAATTTTTTTTGAACAGACAAAAAAAAAATTCCTTTTTTTGGCATGACTAATATGTGCCTGTTTTCCCATACTACTTAGGCTTATTATTTTCTTACAAATCGAGCAGTATGCAACAAATGGATTTTGCAAAACTCCTCAAACACTTTCAGCAAAATCAGGACAGATTTTTATCCGTCCAATTTGTATTAAATACACATTTTGTGCAGCTCATGGTTTTAAAAAAATTATCTAATTTACTCTGAATAAACTCACAATTTTGCTTAAACAAACCATTCAATAAACTCATGTGTGTGACTAAATATCACCACTAAGTGTCTGCAGATTGAATGTTGCTATTCCCGCCAAAGAAATGTATTGCAATCTTTCACACAATGACAAAAGTCTTGTGCATGCTCATTAGCTGTGATTTGGGAATCTTATGGAAAATAACTCTCTCACAAATCGAAACTGGACTGACCTATATAAAAAAAAAGGGAGAGTAGAAAAAGGTGCAAGTTTCAGCATTACGCAAGCACAAAAGGTATTATTTCATTTTTGGAAGCGATGACTATGATCTTTTATTCTTGCAATCTTTAGAGGTCTACATTTTTTAGATAGGAAAACAATAACTAAAAAACTTAAATTCCCCTATTTTCCGTTTTTATGGTTTTGGTCTAATTCACGACGACCCACATACATGAAAGGGTGTAAGACCTTGAAGGTCATCGGGGAGAGAATCATTATTTAATAAAAGGCTCACAGTCATTGCCAGAATATGGGTGGTATATAAGGGTATATATTACAGTTCAACTAATAAAATATTTAAATTAAATAGTTAGCAAACCAATTCTGGGCCCAAGTTGAAAAGTATATATAAAAAGTAGTAACACACTTAAGCATAAAAAAAATATCACAATGTCCAATGGATGGAAGACATAGTAGTATAGTAGACGTAGACATATAGCAATATCAAACAATGTACCAATATCTAAAATCATATATCCATCCCATTATATAAAGTCAAAAATAGATGAATAACACAAATACAAGGTGAAAATACAAAACAGATCTAGAATGACAAACACACAAAAATCATTACTAGAAGGTGAATCAAGACTATGAGCAGAAACATAGTTTTTAATAGCTATAATCCTACATAAAAAAAAAAAACAACTAGAAGCTGTGCCAGAATAATTACATAAATAAAGAATCAATTAAAACAAGACAGCAAACAATCCAAAACACAGATGCATCATCCTAGCATCCTCTGAATTTCCTCACAAATATCTTTCAAGACTTCACAAATCTTCTCAATAATTTTTAGTGAAGACTCGTTCCTGAATACACTAAAAAATCAATGAAGTTTGGATTCGTGAGAGAAGCGGGTGAGGGATACGGACAAGGAGTGTTCATTCAAAAGCAAAGTGGTTGGCATCCCCCAGACCACTGCAGATGTGGGATGGGCTGTTTATTATATGAAATCTATGTAAATAAAAAGGAAAGGGACCATGCCCAGAAACAAAAAATAATATTATTTATTATGCATTAATAGATTAAAATCAACTCTGGAAACATATTCTCTGACTCTTATACCTTTGATTGAGCCATTCCAATATCATTGCCATTCATCCAAAAAAAACTTTTTCAATTGTTTTCTTTAAATATGAATAAGGGGACGGAATTGCAATTAATACTCCCTCGGTTTTTGCAGACTTGGCATGATGGTTGGCTAACTCATTACCTGGGATACTGGCATGTGTTTTCACCCAGGACAAGCCTGCCAACCCTTCAGCCTTGATCATGTTTAATTTAATATCATTAATGAATTTCAAATTGTATTTCTTTTTCTTTAAAATTTCAAGTGATGAAAGGCCATCTTTAAACATTTTAATTTTGATGCAGTTTTCCAAAGCCCAGCTAGCTGCAAAATTAATTGCCACCAGCTCAACCTGAAAAACAGAATTATAAGGGGCTAATTTTAAACAATGAACTCTAATTAGGTTATTATTTTTTGTCAAATGTACACTGCAGCCTCAACCATACTGCCAAATCCAGAGCCGTCAGTGTACACTTCAAATTCAGGATTTTTGATACTATTTGGAAATGCAATTGTTTTATTTTCTATAGAAATATCATTACTTTTAATATCATCTAATTTATCAACATCTAAAATAAACCTAAAATTCGGAGACCTTTTTCCTTGTTTTTATGATCATTTCAAAATTCTCTGGATTTCCATGTTTTTCCAGGTTCTTCCAATGGTTTGGCAATCCTATTTGTAAGTTATTTTAAGTTAATGCTTCATTTCCCTACTTATTTTGCAACTTTAAAAACAAAGCAAAATGTTTTTGAAAAGGCAACAAGGAATTGTTCAAAAAACTTAATTTAAAAGAATGAATTGGTGATCTTAATATGCAATTAGGAATAAACATGAATTGAAAGTATTTAAAATAAGACATTCACTCAGAAATTACTTTTTAAAACAGTATTTTGAGAAAAATTTTACAAGCCTATCTTTTTTCTACATTATGACATTTTCCAACAAAGAATGGCTTTCAAGAAAAACTTATTCCAAAACATCTATATGTGTGTATGCAAAAGTGTGGAGGATTTCTGTATCGGAGAGTTGACAATAAAATCTGCACACACTGCATTTTTTTTTTTTTTTTTTTTTTGCACGTCATTTGCGTGAACACCCTTTTCCCCAATATATTTTTTTTTAAAAAATATATTAAACTAAAAATTCTTAAATCTTTTAAAAAAATTCTTTGTGCTTCAATCACAAAAATAATAAATTTGATTCCAAAAATATGCAAACTTCTATTCTTATAGGAAAGTGTCATGTCTGATACACTACATAAAATAAAAACTCTTCTTAAATCATTTTTAGTTCTTTATCATTAAATTAATTCTTTCCAAAGTCTCTCAAATAATAATGACAGATGAGATTAATGATAATGTATGAACTAAACTATTCTACAAAAAGAAAATTTCTCAATTCATACCTAGTCATTCTTTTTAAGTATTTCATATTGCTACCACATAGATTCCTTACACAAAGATCCAATTTGTCAGATGATTCCAAACAAATTCTAGAAGTGGCAAGAGATGATAATTCACCGATAAAAATATGGGCTCTGATGGTAAAAAACAGGACTTTTCAATCAACAACTTCTGTAGAGTCATTTTTTTAAGTATGTTGCATACAAACTTGATCTATCATATTATCAAGTCAATATCTGACATACTTACTGTTTACATCATCAAATAAAATCATAACAAAAAGTACATTTCACATTTTTTCCTTGTATAGAAATGATATCTTCCAATATTTGCAGATATGAATTTTCAGTAATGTTTGAGTATAGAGTTATAATTTGATGCAATTATAACACAGGCAAAATTTTACAAAAGTTACATCTTAAATCTTATCTGTCCAAGTCACAGGCCTTTTTAGGTCACAGGGTTCACAAAATTTTTCCAATGTCCTCATTTCTCACCACCAATCAATACAACACTCATATTTATCAAAATTTCAATATCAATTTTTTGAACAGTTATACTTTTATTATATACATTTCAAATGTCAGAAAATAAAAAAAATTATCCAAAGTATAATGCACATATTTGAATTTCTTGCACAAGCTTTAAATGTATTTGCAGAATATTTACAATAACATCCATACCACAACGAATCAGAACTTGTTTATATTTGTGGGGAGGGCATACTTATATTAGTGATAAATTACTATCCTCAATTCAGTGTAAGAAATCACTAGTAAATAGCTAAAGTACTTAAAAAGTTTTGTATTTTTGATAAGAAATATAAAAAAATAACAGCAGACTGGACATTTTCACACTAATTTATTAATTCCTACACATGTTTAACTGATGAACTATCTGAACTTTACTAAGTGCCTTTTACAACACAACAATTTTAAATTAAATATCTCATTAATGCATCTACATAAATAAAGTTTGAATGTATGAAATCACATACCTCTTTTTCTTCAGCAAATTCTTCTTGGACTTTTTTAAATTGCAATAAAAGCTCTTCTACTTTTCCATTAGCTCTTTCAACTAAGTAATCCCTATTGTTCAGTTCTGTTTGCAGTTCATACTGTTTTTTCTTGCTTAATCGAATTTCATCTTGTAGGTTAGATCTATTTTTAAAAAAAATAAAGATTAAATTCATTAAAACATTATATATCAACGATTTCATAGAAATTGTCAGAAGGAAAAGAACATACTGTCGGTAAAGACCATGGAATACCAATCTTTTACAGTAATAATATAAATTAAATATTTTAATTAATATGAATTCTAACAATATATACTAACTCATTTTTTTATATCTATCTGAAACTACAGCAGCACTAACTTATCTTGGAAGCTGTCAAGATGCAATCTAATATACAAACAAACAATTCATTGGTGTTATCTGTCTATTATTAAAAAAAAAACACACAAAAAGTAACTAGTACTTTAAATAAAAACTTCTTTAATTATTACTCATAAATCCAAGAGAACTCAAACAGAATAGTTTTGAAGGTAGTCCTGAAGAAATTTAAATTAATCTTTAATTATCTGCAAGCAAAAGTTGTTATAAAAATTATTCCCAATTAAAATTTATTAATAAAATTATTTAAATAATCTTTTTTTATCATTAACCAGCTCATCCTTTTATCAAATATTTTTCAATTTTAGGATTATGAAAAAATACTTAATGAAAAAGAGTTTCTGATCTTTTTGATATGGTTGAATCATCAAAGGTCTTTGGCAATTATACAGGAAAGCAAGTTTCAATCTCCTATTCCATCACATCCTTATTTCAAAAATTATTACTTTAAAAACACAAGCTTCTGTGCTAATTTTAGAAATTCTTATATTTTTTTCTATACCCTAAAAAGTTTAACAAACATTTAACTCACATGAAAGACAAAATAAACTTACTTCTCTTCATTTAGCTGTTTAACTTTTGCAACAAATTTCTCCTGTGATAGCTCAATCACCTTTCCTACTTTTTTCACCAACTTATCCATTTCACTCAATAATGTTTCAAATGAAGTTTTTTTTTCATCTTCAAATCCTGAATTTTCAATAAAAAGAGCATCTGATTCCAAACTTCTTTGTCGCACTGGACGGAAAGCAGTAGCCATTCCTATAGGTTTAAATGCACTATTAGCCACTGGAGAACTATCTTTGCTAGGAGAACTGATGCGACTCAAATCTCCATTTATACTACTTAAATTCTCAATTGAACTTTTAACAGAATCAGAATTTTGTTCAGAGGCTGGTTTCAATGGAATTTGCTTCAATGACTTAGATTCACTCTTAGCTGATTGTTCAAATGATTGAACTCGGGACTGCACAAGGGACATGGGACGTTCACTTTCGCTAGAAGCTGAAGAATATAAAGGACTGATAGGTTCACAAGCAAAAATGTCAGGTAATGATTTGTGAATGTCTAGGAATTTGTCATTTGAAAGAGAAGATTCTACTGAATTTGGAATTTGAAAATCAGATTTCAGAAATCCATTCTCTTTAGGAGATTCATTTCGTTCACCTTCACTATCACATTCAGCCATCACTTCTTCCAACATCTAAAAAATATATATATATTGGTATTACTTTTACAGCATTTCAATGATTTTACTAAAGAGATGAATTGATATAAATTAAGTTCAGTTCTTCTACACTAAAATAAACAGCAACTCCAATAGCTTCGCATGAAATAAAAAATAAAAAAAATAAAAAACATTGGAAAAGTATGACAAAGACAAAATATTTCTATAAATATAGGAAAGTACTGCAACAAATTCTCAAAAAGTATTGCTTAACCTTGCACGGATGAGTGCAATAAAGAAAATATTTGTATTTCTTTTTAGATGCAGAACCCCCCCCCCCCCAAAAAAAAAGAAAAAGATACTTTAGATTATAGAAATGAAAAACAGAATTTGAAGGAAATTCAGAAAATGAGTAAGAAAGTATTGGTAAAAAAGTTTGAATGTAGAAAAAATTCAAAAGAAAATCAGAGACTTCACAGAAATTGGAAGCAATTAATATTATATTAAATGCACATCCGATTTTAAATTATTTTCTTTAATATATTTCAGGAACAATATAACAGAAGAAAAATTAGTTTTCTTTTTGAGTAACAAATACAGGTGGTCTATATTTGTTGCACACAATTGTAAAATCTACCTCTAATTCTAAAAAGCACACTGATGGATGAAATAAACAAGACACAAAAAATATTACTTGAAATAAATTTGTAATAAGTTAATTAAAATTAAATACAATGAATAAAAAATGACTAAAAATCTATCATTGACAGTGTTGAACAGTAATACCAGTTTGTAAGCACACAGAATTTGCAACAATCTCCTCCCTTCTTTAACAAATATGACACAATAAAAATAAAAACAAAAAAGTAAAACATGATTCTATAATAAATTTCAAAGTTTTATATCTCGAAAAAAAAAAAAAAAAAAACTTTTCCACAGTTAACTCAAAAGTATGATCTTCTATAAAACTAATTATTACACTACATTAATGGTTTAAGCATATCAACAGTTATTTTTCTTAATATAGTCATAAACTATTACTTCTTTCTGTAGAGATAATTCACTAGCAGCAAAATCAGCAGCAGCAGTAAGAATGGAATGTACAGTCATGGACAGCTGAGAAAGGTGCATAGATATCATAGTAAGCTCTGCTCCTTGGCTGAGTAGCATATCGCGACAATTGCCCTGGGTTCGATCAAGTTCAGCTCTTAACAATTGAACCTGTAAGCTATGAAATTGATTTCATAAACCAAATAAATAAATACTTTCATGTTATAATTATAAACAAAGTAGCTACTTAAAAGCCTATTTATTTTAAAAAAAAGCAAAAAAATAAAGCAATCTATAAGCTTTTATTAATTACAAGAAAAGATTTAAGAAATATTTTGAATAGAAAATAAAATAGTTATAATTGAAAAGTAATAAAAGTGATATGATCGTGCACAATCCTAAATTAAAAAAGACAAAAAAAAAAAAAATCAAATATCATTATTTTTATGCAAGAAAAAAAAGAAAAAAAAATTTAAAACCAAAAGAGAATTTCTATATTCCTTGTCAAAAATTAATAAATTAAAAGAAATTGCTTTAAAAACCATATGTTAATAAAATGCTAATTATATAATAATTGAAAAAATTAATAAAATTACAAATGAAATAAAAAAAATTAATAACCAAAACTATACAATACTATAATAAAAATATTCTAGACTAAACAGCAGTAAATTTTATTGCAATTTTTTTATAGTTGAGAAGCAACAGTTACCAACTATAAATGATATGGTTAGTGGTACTATATTTGCACACTCCTTTTTTTTTATGCTCTCCCACAAATAAAAGAACAGTGAAATCATTAGTTTTATAAACAATCTAAAATAGGGGGAAAACTTTAAATACGTACTCTTTATCTTTAATTTTGAGGTACATTTTACGAGTATGATCCATTAATTCATTTGCTTTGCTATGAGCTTTGAACAACTCTGCTTTTGTAGCCTGCAAAGATTGTTCTGTTTCTTGGAAAGTCTCAGCTAAAGTTGATCTCTCTATTTGTAAGAAGTCAATATTTTCTTGAGCTTCACTAAGAGCTCTTCTGTGTTCCTTAAGCTGTTTCATCAATTCATCACGATGAAGTAAGGATTCTTCTAATCTATGCTGTTGATCTTGAAGGGCATCTTGACATTGCTGAAGTTCTAAATTAGTTGCTGCCAAATGGTTCTCTAACTCTTGCACTCTACCACTTGCTTCTAACAATTCTGATTAAAAATGTTTACAAAGAAAATTTATTGATCAAATTTTATTCATTTCATATGGTTTATATAAAGTTTAACAAGTAATATATATATATAAAAGAAAAAACATTTAAGTCAATTCCTACTTAGGTCAACAATTTTTTTTTTATTTTAGTTACTTTTTATTAAATGATTACAATTAATATAAATATGTATATACATATGACAGAATTACAATATTAAGTGGCAAAATAAAAAGCGAATTTCCTTGCAATCTCAGAGCTTGACAACATAGTGACGGATTTGGTGAATTTGGCGACCAAATAGAAATTACTGGACAAATTCAATTAATTAATTAATATTTGAAAAAAAAATGTATTAGCATCAAATGTCATCCACTAAAGTTTTAAAAAATTGTATTTGAACTTGAGTGGATGAATAAAAAGTATTCTATTAATGATTGAAAATTTGAACAAGGTATATATATATATAGGAAGAGTGTGAACTAATAGTAGGAATTGAAAAAGAAGTAAAAACACAATCATCAAAATATTTCATGTCAACTTCAAATAAAAATTCATCAACTAATAAGAAGATACTAATAATTCTTAAATATTATCTTTAATAGGCCTTTTTATCACTAAAGAAAAAAAATTATATTACTTAAGATGTATTTCAAATAATGATAATAAATGTAGATATCTAACAAATTGTAATCAAGATTAGTAATATACATGAAAACAAAATTCAACATAAGATAAGAACTGTTGACAAGAGTATTATTTTTGAAAAAAGAATTTTATTAAAAAAAATTATCATGAGAATAAGCAAAACACATTCTGACAATTTTAAAAACATATTTTAGAGAACTATTGTATAATGCATCAAAAGAAGAACCACATTTACCTTTCTCTTTACTATCTAATTTATCAATTAAGTCAACAATTTGTTGAGAAGCACCATTGCAAGCTTCATCTTCAACAAGCTCTGAATTGAGAACCTATATAATGATTTAAATATATGTAGATTAAAAAAATATATATATATATATTTTTTATAATACCTAAATCTATTTCACAACTAAAAAATGCTACTAATCTAAATCTTGTAAGATTTATTTTAGAAACTTTAACAGGAATAATAGTAATTCAAGGAAATATATAGTAAACATTCTCTTAAACTAAATAAGCTGAAGAAAATAAAAGAACAGTATATGCAACATATGCCATTTTCCCCTAAATTTCTTCATTTTCTATCCATAGCAGAAAATGATGCATTATGAAATATTAAAAAAATGAATATTAAATTTAAAGAAAATTCCCACATTCTCTCTGCATATACAAAAATAGCAAAAATTAATAATATGATATATTTATTTTCTAAAAAAGCAGAGCTAGATTAATCATTTTCCAATCAACTGAATCAACCTTATATAAGAAATTCAGAAATAAATTTTAAACAAAAGCCTTAAAGAAAGTGCAATTTAAATGGCTATGCTCAATTTCTATTCACCCTATCCTGTTAATCCTTAATGAAATAATAAAATTAAAAGTTACTTTGATGACTGTCAAAATCCACAGCAAATATGAATGTGATAATTGTGAATGCCTTGGGAAAAAATCGAATTAACAGAATTGGTCATCTTCATGCTTGGCAACTCTGCCAGGTTAAAAAAAGAAGAAAAAAAAAAATGACAATTTTTTATAATAAACTTAAACCTCTTTGTCAAATAATAGGTTTAAATTACAATCTGCTATACATACAATTTATATATATAACTGAAATTTCATTTAACTGTTTCTTTTAATATTTTGTGATAATCATTTATTTTCTTTATTAAATAAAAGTGATATAAATAATTTTTTATGAGTATATACTAATATGCTATTGATCATCAATATCTTATCAAAACAAGCAGTACAAATTATTGCCAATACTCAACTCACAATGATACAAAATGGGTTATATGTAAAATATTTATATAAAAACCTGACAAATACAGCAAGGAAAAAAAAAAATTTTCAACCCAAAACTTACTTGCTCCCAATATTTCCTCTGCAGTTTCCTATTTTCTTCTTGTAACTTAAGTACTTCAGAACGACAATTCTGAATGATGACTTCTTGAGCCTGAGCTTGGGATTGATCATTTTCAGGGAATGATGTGGATCCATCTGGAGAATTTTCAGGTATGGAAGCTAAATGAGAATCTGATTGTGACAGGTGTTGTTGGTCTTTTCTCAAATTAGAAACAGGTACATTTTCTAACAATTGCATTCTAAGTCTAGCATGTTCCACCTAAAATTAAATATAAAAAAGTTAACAGGTTTTCACTAAATCATTACTAATTAAATTTTATTATAAGTCTTATTATCTGTTTTTATTTATTTATTTATTTATTTTCATTTTCTTGAAGCATTAGTTAATTTTAAATACATCAAGATATGAGGCCCAACCATGAAAGATAACTTAAAGACATCACACTAGATTACTTAGTTGAATAAAAACAACTCATTATTAGCAATGGATCAGAGGAGACAAAAACAGATTGGTCATATATGGAATTTAAAAAAGATATATGTAATGATATTTTAAAATCCAATTTAAACTTAATTAATTTCCTAATTTTTTAGCTCAATTCAGTACATATTAACTTCATTCTAAAATATTTTCTTATTTCCTGATCCCAATTCCAGTTTTTCTATTTAATTAATGCAACAGAAAGCTTTGTAAAACTACTTTCATTATTTCCTAATTTTTTAGCTCAATTCAGCACATATTAACTTCATTCTAAAATATTTTCTTATTTCCTGATCTCAATTCCACTTTTTCTATTTAATTAATGCAACAGAAAGCTTTGTAAAACTGCTTTCATCGATGGCTCCCACACTCCATGTGAAGAGATAAAAATTGCTGATCTAAACAAATTCTTTTAAAAGGCCCCTATGATTCCCTTGCCAATGGTCGACACATGTAGGAAATCCCTATTAAAATCTCACAGTATATATTTACAAGGATAAAATTTAAATTAGTTTTTCCTCATTGCTTCTGCTTGTACATAAACTGTGCCTCCCGGGATGCAATAAAACAAAGTTAAAAATTCAGAATATCTGCGGAACTGCCTTCTGCTTCAAAAAATTATGTTTACATATATGAAATAGTTTACCATTCCACATATAAAGAGGGAGGGAAAAAATACTACACCATAGATATATATATATACGAGCAATTCATATTATTGTACACAGAAAAGTAATCAGAAAAGATTTGGTACTCTACCATTATATATTTATAATGAAAAAGCAGTTACTCAGAAAATATTTAACAAATGTTTATTCTTTTATAATCTAATATAATAGCATTAACTAGTATGACAAAAGATATCATTATTCCTTAATCATGAAAGATAAATCAAGTACTCTTTTCAAGATTAAAAAAGTCATTCTTCCTTTTTAGCAAAAAAATTTACAATGCATACAGTCCCATTTTCAAATTCATAACTAACATTTATGACTCTAGGCATATATGTGGAAATTAGAAATAAGTATTTGTTAATGATCTCACATGCATGCATATATATATAATACACAAATTAATTATTCATATGATAAAAATGATATTCAATTTCATAGGAAGTTTTTAATGTATTACAGTGCATCCATTTTACACCTGTTCATTAGTTATCACTGTTGAACACTAACACTAGTTTGAATTGTGTTAGAAACACTGATTTGATCTATAAAAAGATTTTGATGGGTAATTTTTACTCCAATTCATAAATGAGTCATAACACAAATTCAAATACTCAGTTATCATATTAATTTTCTATTATAGATAATCAAAAATAAATAACTTATATTTGCAATAGTTCAATTAAGCAAACAAATTACAGCTAAGGCCATATGAAAGGTTAGGCAAAATATTAATTTAATGAATATTTTCCTTTTAAAAGTAAATATAATTAGCCATTCTGATCCAATTTTATGTATATATATCAGTAATCATATACATGAAAAAAATTTCAAATGTATAGCACTGTTTAAAACCCTTCCCCATTTGTCATGTAAAGCTAAATATATTATATCTTGGGGAAAAGAAAACTTGCCATTATTAAATAATAATAATATAATTATTATATAAGAGAAAATGACATTAAATCAAAAATTAAATAAAATATAAATGTTTTAAAATAATTACTTGAAACATTTAAATAAAATTAATTGGTTAATTCTACCAGCAGGGACATAAATAAAAACCTGTCAAATATCAGTAATCTCTCGCCTTCACAATAAACACTGGTATTAAAAAAAAAAAAAAAAAAAAAAAAAAGAGCATGGACATTTAAGCTTGAAGGCCATAAGGCCTTATTAACAAAATAACGTATTTATACAAAATTTTTAATGATAATTTAAAATAAAAAATAATGTATGTAAACAAAGAAATCTAAAAGATAAAACATTGTTCAGCATCAAATATTATTCAATAATAGTATAAATATTAGTCATTTTCTAATAGCACATAGAAAAGGATTTTTCTCTATCAAACTGAAACCACATTTGCTCCCAATTTTTATTTTTCTACAAATTCTGATCTTTTTAATACAAGCTAGGCTAACAAAATGTGTATTAAATAAATTCTATTTATAGTAAATAATGTGCTAATTATGTACTTTAATAGTCTAGAGTTTATAACATAGCAATTTTCACTGATATAAAATAAAGAATTCAATTAAGGAACTAAGCTTGTTCAGTAAAAATGGATATGTAAAAGACAAAAATATAAAATAAATATCAAAGTATACATACTTGAAGTTTCTCATGTTCTTCTGTTAGTCTCCTAAGATGAGAAACTAGATCTGAATTACACCATGAATTTGCTTCTTGAGAATGGCTTTTATCACTATATAGACTTGTTGGAGAATCAGATGGTGTTCTATGAGTATCAGTCAATCCAGTGTTACGATTATCACTATGTTTTGTAGGCGAGAAACATGCACTAGTAGTCATTCTTTTATCGATTTCTACATTTGGCTTAGATTTTGCTGAGTTACCATCTAAATTTTCATTACTTTTAGAATTGAAAAATGATGGCTTAGGTTTTACTGCTGGTTTCCTAAACATTGAAAATGGAGGTTTAGTAATTGTAGTAGAAGATTGGGTCTTGGGTGCTCTGATGCTTCCATGACGAGTTAGGCTGCTAGTGCCTGAATCAAGTTTAGGTTTAGAAGAAGATAATCTCAAACTCTTGGAACGTACTAATGTACTACTTTTGCTCTGACTGGAGGAAGAAGATTGTGAGTTGGAAGCAGAAGGAGGCTGATTTGCAGGCATTTTGGCAATATTTTTATAGATTCAAGTTAATGTAACATTATCTGAAAAAAAAAAAAAAAAGAGGAAAACATCTTAGAAAATTTTATAATAGACGCATTTTACCTATATTGATTCTGAACTTCAGTCTAAAAGGCTGAAGACTGCGAGGGAAATTGATTAAGTAGAATCAAACCAGGTCAAGAAATTAAGTCAAACCAGGACAAACAGTTTAAAACTAAAATCCTCTACTATTTTACTACTGACAGTATAATGGAAATAAATAATAGTCAAAGATACATGATAATGATTATTTGCTGAAATAAAATATTTCTAGGCAGTAATTTTTAAAATTAAATCTAACAAATGCTTTTCAATATTTTTCTTATGTATAAATAAGCAAATAAATAAACAAACATGCTACAGTCCAAGAAATTCTTTTATTCTAAGACAAAAAAAAATAATTACAATTTAAGTAAGGCAGTAATTATGAATTAAAATATGGTTTAAACTTGCAAAATATAAAAAGCTTCAAACAAATATTCTTTAACAAATAGAAATGTTTTTAAATTATTTTCCTCATAAAAATATCACACACAAAAACATTCAACTGAAGAAACTTTCAAAGTTGAATCATTGGGACAACATGTTTAACATCAACATGGACAACATCTTTAAACAATAATTTTTGATGTTCAAAGCAAATAAAGAAATTTGAAATACATTTTTATATTTAAAGAAGTGTAGAATAACAATTTTAAAAAAATATTTAGTTCTGAATGTTATTTCTTTACCTCGCTATTTCGGAATTGAAAATTTCTCTACTGATAATTTTATAATAGAAAGTATTGAAATATTGTTCCAATTTCAGACAATGTATATTGTCTAAAGTGACAAATTAAAATAAATTACATAGATATTCATTAAATCTATCAAGTCACTGTAAACTGCATAAAGATAGAAAAAAAATGTATAAATAATAGGTATAAATTCATAAGAATGAAATCAAAATTCACAGCATTAATAAAGGATATTTTTGAAAATACCGTTATTAACATGAACTTTCACAAAGTAGATACGATCATACATTACTATATAGTTTTTCAGAATTAAATCCATACCTTCAGATCTCTTATTAACTGAATTCGTGATTCAACATAAATACTAGAAAAAAACTCAACATTAAAATAATGGTGGGAAAATCCTGATTGCATCCATGAGAAACACGAATTTCCATGCCAACAATTAAAAGAAATAAAAGCTGAATAATAAACAAGATGTTCTATCAAAAGCCAAACAATAATACCAAAATTTTCGAATAAATATATTTTTTAAATTGTAAATTACAAAAATAAATCGAATCTTATTAACCTACAAATTATCCCATGTGAGCAATCTCTACCGTCAAATTGAATTGAAAACTGGACAGAAAATAAGAAAGAAAAACAAAAGAATGCCAGACAGCATAGCTAATGAAATTTAAACCCTTACAGTTCTAGTAAATATATATATATATATAAGTAAGTATTTTGTGAGAAGCAAGGAAAAAAAAACAAACTGTATTACTATCATTACGGTTAAACAACAAATGTAAATACTTACAAGTAAAAATGCCGCGAAAGTAGGTTTCAAACTAGATTACAATGACCAGAGCAGTTCTAACTATGTTAAGTAAAGAGAACACACATAAAAAAAAGTTTTAAAAATTAGTAAGCGGGAAAATCATAAATATGTAACTCACGTTCGCATATTAGCATGTCCAGTACAAAACAAAATAAAAGGTAAAATTTATCATTATTTTACTTTTTTTTTTATTGTTCCCTCTCTTGTGGTTGCCCGTTAAAGTTTCCATCCAATGTAATGGGTACTTTTTTTCTACAAAACATTCTTGACAAAAAATTTTAAAAATACAATATTTTTACCCTAAATTTTTTAATCGTTCTTAATAAAAAAATAATTTTATAATTTTTTTTTTTGTTCAATCTCTTATATTGATTGCACATGAATTTGACTGAAAGTAAAATAGCGCTCTCTTTTATCGTTTTCGGGAAATTAATAAAACTCCTAAATAGTAATTGTTTGGTTTTGAGGTAAGGAACTTGTGTGGCCGGGAGATATCAAAATCAACAAAGTTAAGGTTGAGGTCATACAAGGTATTTAATTTCTATCATCTTTCCCTTGTGTATCAAAAATATATACCAGCAAAATATTGTATCTAACAAAGTATTTAAACATAATTTACAGATGAGTATAAAATATTTAAAATACTTTGATTCTTTTTTTTAATGTGTTTTGTCTTCGCTACTCAGAAACATTTATAAATTTTTTGGTAATTCACTGATATACTTGTTAATAATAATTGTTATTTTAATAATTTCTTCAATAAATAAATAACTTTGCTTCGTATAATGTGATCGCGTTTACATAAGCTAGCATTAAGCGAAATATATTTATCTTAGTTACATAACTTTATATTTTAATTATTTTTACCTCAAAGCAATTTGCTATACATATCTATATGTTGATTTTTTTTAAATATATCTTTACCTTTTTATATGGTAAGAGTATAATGAATTCTATTAACTTGATAATTATCAATATGTTTTCAAATTTGAAAATCTGTCATAAAATAAGAAACCATAGAAAGATAAATGAATTTTAAAAAGATTAATATTTCATATCTATATAAAAAATCGGTAAAGAAAGCTTCACAATGGTACTCATTTTAATTATAGAACTTTTTTATTATTACTATTATATTATTGATAATATATATTCATATCCATTAACTTTTTTTTTAAATACATGTTATAGTCAATTTCATAAATATCTTTATCTATGCCATGCTTATTTTATAATGATTGCATATTGCAGTTTTAATATTTTTTTCTGCATATTTTTATATGAATGAATTTTGAACAATTTATATAAATTGAAACTGACTGGCAATTCTTTTGGGATGAAAGTGTAGTTATGGAATCAAATTTGGTAAATTATTCATTGTTTTGATTGTGTGCGAATGCTTATTTTTTTTTTTTGTGAAGTTCACATGAGATTTATATTAATGTTATAATTTTCTTAATGGAATACGGGCAAAAATCTGTTAAATCTAGTTGATAATCTCAATATAGAGTCATAATTCTAAAGGGATAGTACTACATTGAAGCGTAGCAAACATTGAGGTCCATTTAAGGGAATAGTAAACTATATTTTAAATAAGTTTATTTTCAATATATATTTATTTTAGAAGTCAAATGAAAAAGCAAAAATATATTTTGTTTTGATTTTTTTATAAAAATGTACATTTAATCTATGTTGACTATTTTTTTCACTATATCTATATCACTTTTTTTTTTATTTGGCTGCAACAAAACAGAGCAATTAGCATACAAATTATAATAAGATATGCTAATATTATCATTATAATAATAAGATTATAATAAGATAACTTATTATAATAATAAGATATGCTAACATTTATCTATCAACTTGCTCTTTTGTATAAAAAAAAATTAAGGAATGCTATTTAGCAATCATTAACATTGAGTAAGCTAACTAATACCTGTATGATTCATTGTATTGAATGTTTAAGTCATTATATTTCTTGGAAGATTCTGGAGTCAATTACTTTCCATTTAAAGTTTCTGGATGCCACTTTTGGGAGAAAAGGCATGCATGTCATTTTAAGGCCATTACATATAAATATCTATAATATTGTGGCAACTGAATAACTTTCTTTGTATCTCCATATTTTCATAGAGATTGAATGTCTTAAGCCTTGCTTTGAGATATTAATGAACTGTTACTTCACAGTACAGTTGAATCGTACTTCATTATGTACTAAGCCTTTCAATGCTGCTGCACTATACAAATCCACTGTGATGTATATTTACTATTTGTGATAGTTGAGAGAACATTTGTCAAATCTTTCCTTTGCAGAAGATTGCCTTTTGGAAACTAGCAAAAAAGGGACGCCAGTCTTTGAAGGAAGGCATTATTGTGTAGTTTGTTATTTTGCAAGTGTATTTTTTTTCCCCTACTCTGAAACACTGCACTAAAGTTTAAAGTGCTTTATTGTTCTTTTTATGTGCATGTAAATAGAAAATATATATTTTTAAATCTGGTGTCATCATTTTAAAAAAGATGAAACAGCATAGCTTACTTCATTCAAAAAGCAAGATTAGAAGCCCTGCATTTATAGATTAATGAAGCTAAATTTATGTAAGTAAACCGAGGTTTGAAAGGAAATCAAAAGAAAAATTATTTGACGAGATGAAAGATGTTTTAGAATGTAAGGAAAGAAATCTCATAGTGGTTTTTATTTGAAATTGGTGAATCAGTTATTAGCATGAAGATAGATGAATTGAAAAAGAAATTCTTAAATAATAAGAAGTATTTAAACGATGAAGAATTTGTTAAACCTTTCGATGTCTACTCGAATATTATAAATAAGGAGAAAGAAGTTTATAACAAAGAGAATTTCAAAAAAGGGAATTATGCCATTCAGAAAGAGAATGCAAACTAGAATTTATGAGAATTTGAATGATGAGAAGTCTATTCCTAGTCTCGCATTAATAGAGGAAGTAAAATTATCTTTGATTTTTATTTATAATAAGCATGAATGTGTGTTGGCATCCTACAGGCTAGACTGTTTGGCCTAAAGATAACAAACTTGGTACATATATACTTTGGAGGGGGGAAATGTGCACGTCGGAATGATCTTTTTAAAATTTTAATTCAGAAAAAATTAAACAAAAATTTGACATTTTCTCGAATAACTTCCAAAACGCATTACAATACAAAAATAAATTTTATGTCATCCTAAAATTCAAAATAGTTAGTTATCCAACTATGTATATCATACTACAACATGATTAAATATAAAAAGAGAACATATAAATTTAAATATTTTACATAATAAAATGATAAAAATTTACATTCAGTTTCATAGTTTTGCTAAAATAGCTATCTACTTTAATTTTGCAGATCATTTCTTGTTTGCCTTATTTGTATCTGAATCTGTAAGTTAATATACTCTTCTTCTGGTTGTTGTAGAGTCAATCTTTGTTAAATCTTTTTTATCTGTAGTGTATCAGTAAATTGATGATACTTCAATGATGGAGAAAGGCCATGACATTTTTTTTAAACTTATTTTTACTTTATTTCCTTCTAAATCTAACTACTTATCTTATCCTATCTTTGTTGACATGCAACAAAGCTAACAATACATTCATGTCCAGATCATCAATGCTAATTCTAGTTAAAACTGTTTCTATTATTGATTTTTTTGAAAATGGATAAGTTTTGATTAAATCTCTAATTTCATTCACAAAACTGTAACTGTGAAATTGCTGAGTGCCCTTTATCATTGTTGCTGCTTCAAACCTGATCTTCAAAATTTTTTCCTTTGCCTCATATTTATCTTTAGTTGAATGCAAAAAAATTATGTTGGCAATATTTTCTTTAGTCCAATCATAAAGTTAGTGAGGAATCATTGTAGGCCCTTTCATAAAGTAGCCAATGAAACTAAATGTTTAACAGTTCTTCCAACATCTTCAAATGCATTTTTTCCAAATGATGATGCAAAGAAATTCCATTCTGCCTTGATACCAAAATTTTTCTCATGTTACAAATAATGAGAAAATTTGATTTTTGCATTGCAATGTTGCTCCATCAGAAAAGTCATTCAACTTCTCAGGCTTGTGGGACAGGTTCTATGTAAGAAAGTTAATCATGTGATATTGAAAGAAATTGACAGCCACTGTGCCATGCTCCATATAATGAAAAATGATAACTAAATTCAGGTGAGCCAACTTTTGTTTTCTTCATCAAAACACTAAATCTCAGATAGGTGTATTATTACATGAGCATTGTTTTCAGTAAAAGCCTTGTGTAGAATCTTGAAGTATAAAAATATAATTTTCAGCAAAATTGCAATGTACAATGCATTGATTTTGTGGTAAATTTCCTTTTAAGTGTCATAAACAGGAAAATTGCTGTATATCAATGAAATAATGTTTTAAAAATTTTAGAATTCTAATTCTAAATCAGAATTCTAAAATAAATTATCCATAAATTCTTTATACATTTTAAAATAATTTCCAGGACAATTATCCAGGATAATTATCAATCCGCATCCATTGTTTGTAACTCACATGCTCAAATCGAGTTCAAAAGTTCAAATACTTCCTCAAATTGAGTTTTTAAATTCATCACTTCCTGGGCAATTAATACAACCGTGTGAAATAACATTTTGATGTTGGGGTCTTAAAAATTAAGCTGCTTGTCACATTTTTATATATTTTAATTGGCAGCTCACCATTTGGCAATTAACACTGAACCATCATCCATTAGGCATTCTGATATATTATGTAAACACAAATAGAATGTGTTGTACTGGATCCAAGCAGAATACAACATTTAGGTCAAAGCTCACCAAATTTAGAAAATCCAATACTATATTGTATATTGATTTATAAGATCTCTCTTAAAAAGGTTTGAAATTGTTTTGTAATTTTTATATAAAAATTATCTTATATATTTGTTTTAAGTATTTTTTTTTTCCGGGTTTGCCTCCCTTACTCTTTTACACAATAAAGCATAAAAATTGAATAAGTTTTTTATTTCCGAAAATTGAGATATTGTAAGGTAATATGCATATTAATTAATTGTAACTTTTAATGATGCTCTTTTTTTTCTTTTTTTTTTTTTTTTCC
Organism: Argiope bruennichi; assembly: GCF_947563725.1. Lineage (NCBI taxonomy): Eukaryota > Metazoa > Arthropoda > Arachnida > Araneae > Araneidae > Argiope > Argiope bruennichi. The sequence goes on from NC_079155.1 coordinate 1,421,434, forward strand.
AGATTTAGGAATTTTAAAAAACTTTTCCTTCCTGTAAACCAGAAAGTTATTCAAATAACTTTTTAGTTTATGTAAGAGAAATCAGATTGAGAAAATAGAATATGATAAATAGAAAATGACTTAAGTGCATCTATAATGTAGTTGGAGAGATAATATCAAGATTGTTAATTTGATTACCTTTTTAACCTTGAATTTTGATTTGTTCTCATTCGAATAATGTCCTGAAGTTCTATAAGATATATGTAATCTCCTCCTTCTATATTATGTTTCATATAAACCATCCTAAAGATTTTTCAAAGAGGATCAGAATATTTAATGTTTTTGTTCTTAAACATTAGCAGTTTTCATTTTTTTTAATCAATATTACTCAAAAGAGATCTGAAAAAAATCAGGTGCCAATTCTCTCCTGTTTGTGATGATGTTATTGATGTAACTATTTGATGTTTAACATTTTAACAATAATCAGTCTGTTTCTTTTGTTTATACCAGTTTGCTATAATCCTTAACTTGTGTATAATTGGATTGTTACTGTTTTTTTTTTTTTTTTTTTTTTTTTTTAGATTTGTTATTTTTAACTTTTCTGAAAATTTATTTGAAATTGAAATATTTTTGTCGTATAATCTGCTTATAAAGAGAGGAATACCTATTCATCATTATTTAAATGAATCCTTCATATATCAGTATTATATGGAATTATGAGTTGGATATAAAAAAAAATTCCTCTCAGTAAGCTAGAAGGCAAAGGTAGATTCCTTTTCATTTAAGTTCATATTTTCAAATTTCTTCCAATCCTTAAACAAAAAAACCGATGGCAATGGTCTTCCCGAAATATTCTTGCGTACTTTCCAAATGATTTCAAACATAAAATTGTGAACCTTTGATAAGGCCATGAATACCTTGAATTGCATTCATTAACGCCACGCAAAGTAATTATAAAACATAATCTGGTGATAGTTACAAAGTTCAGATCTTTGGTATGAATTTATCATTTTTACAGAATCTATTTTGAGAATAAGTGTTTTGGAACGCCTTTTTGCAGACCCATTCATACCAAAATTTGACACACAACTATATTTGTAGTCACAAGGCAATATAACGAATTTCATTAACTTAAGCCATTGCCTTTATGAATTATTGCATTTGCATGCATAAGGAAGTACAGAGCGACAGATGCGGTTCAAAATTTGATATTAAACTCTTATTTGAGATGCTAAACCTGCGTACCAAATTTTAGTTACATAGATCTTTGCATTTTGTATTTATTGAGTCCATTTGTACTCAACAACCAGACAGACAGATCTTCTTTGTACAGGTTTTGCTCAACATTTGATAGAAATTTACAAATGTGGTGAAAAGATCGTATATTAAATTTCATTTGTCTACCTCAAAACGCTTTTGAATGATCTTTTTTACAGACAGTCATAATGCCAAAAATACATTTTTTGGATTCTAGAAAATCCAAATCGAAAAGTTTCATCTGAACCACGATGCTTTTTTACGATTACAATACCTTTTCTAATATTATAAAAATAATATACGAATTTAGGTTAGTTACAGACTTTATATTATTGAAAAGCTTTGGAATATTTAACAAGAACTAAAAGTTTATTCCTGCATTTTAAACATGCAGGAATAAACAAATTATTTGCAAATTAACTATCATTTGCAAATATTGTTCTTTTAATTAAATGTTTAACGTTTTATAATAGAAATCGAGAATTTAACGTTTGACTTTTCATTTATATTGGAGGGAAAATTTGTCTGCTTTTCTTAAATTAATATTGGAATTAAGATCTTATTGTATCGTATTTAAATGTTTCAATTGTAGCTATTAATTAGAGTAAAGGTAAATGTATCATCAAGATTTCTTTTTTAAATATTCTTCGGCACTATTGTATTTATTATTAACTGCATGTCGTTTGCGAACTTTAGGCTTAAACGCATATCATTGGTGAATATAGTCAAGCAGACTAACGTAATGTCTTTGTTGATCTTTTTCGGCAATTAATTGCTATTAGTCGGTCAATAAAAGTACCCATATGTAGATTAAAGCCATAATGATTTTCTTTTATAATTACAATATTTTTTTTTTTTTCAATACAGTATACTCTTAGTAATGCGGCATACATCAAACCAAATAATTATCGAATTAACAAATAGCGAGGTTCACTTAAAAAAATATAAAGAACTAAAAAACACGCAGTTTCTGAAAATTTTTAAACTGGTCGTTTTTACATAATGTTGCTATCAAATCTTTCATATTTTTATTTGAATATTTTTATTCGAACTTTTAATCTTTAGTCCATGTGCATTTAAAGAATTTCAAACTATGGAAATAAAAGTAAATTTTTTCCCCCTTCAAAACTTACGGCATAAATTGTTAATATTAGAGACTGTCAAAATCAGGGGAAAATCACTTTTTAGCCCCTAACTTCTATGATATTGCAATTATCGAAACACTTTAAGTGCAAAAATATTTCATCTTAATGAAGCACTAATTTAATTTATTTCCCTATCTTCAATATGAAGGAAGTTATAGTGAAATGGAAATTTCGACTCCCTTTGAGTTCGAGATAGATGATCCATCTACGAACTCTTCCGAGGTTTTTACATTTCTTACAACATACTCCAAACCGGATGAAATCCAAACAAAATTGCTGTAGTTGCCTTGATCTCAAGATAATGTAAGTAAAGCGTTACATATATATTGTTATGAAATTTCCGGGTTCGTTTGGATAGTGGAAGTTATATGGTATGGAGAACGCTCAATCAGCAGTAGAAAATAAAACAACGACGTTTATTTACACGAAGACAGAACAAGGACCACAACTATATACAGCATAGAGAAGACAATTATCTTCAGCCGAGACGTGCATACAACAAGACTCTACTGCAGACAGTAGCGCACAGCGTAGTTCAGCACTAGCTTGACTCCGTAGCTGCTCTGCTAATCTCTGGAAGACTCCTTCATCGTCGATTCCGACTACTCTTCTGACTACCCTGGCAGCTGCAGACTCCTCCTTTTATAGGTCTCAGGAGGCGGAGCTAGAAGCCTCTCAACCAATCAGGAACTTTTGAGGCGTATCTCGGTTCCTAATGAACGGATCGGGAAAATTCTCGATGTTTCGGGTATAATCTATTTTGGTGCCAAAGTCGTCTCGTCGCCAAGCTCTGGGACCTCCGACGCGACACTCGGACTCCGTCCAATACAGATGACTGTAAAACCGTCTTTCTGATGATGGAACCAACTATGCTGGGAAGCAGCATCACAGATTTGTAACATTGTTCCCCGCCTAAGGACTGCACTCCCCGGGCAGTCCCACTTCAATCCAACAGCTGGCGTAGGCTTCCGAATGATGTGATGATGTTGATGCGTGTGGCGACTTCCGCACTTCCGAAGATGACATCATTCACTAGTTTGGCGGTCACTAACGATCCATCCGAACCTTTTCAATGCTTTTGACACGGACCTCTTCGTCGTTTCGGATGGTACACCCAGACTTGATTTCTCTTCTTAAAATGCAATGTGTCCCATGGAGCGAAACGCTGGATCGTAGTAGAGGCCTCCGGAATGAATTCTTGCCAGGCTGATCGGTTGGTCACTTTAAACTTCGTCCATCGAACCAATCGTATATCAGGATGATCCGACGGTGCCTTCTTAAGTCCACTCGAAAGCCAGGTATTCGCCTTCATCGCCAAAGCTTCCCCTGGAATATCTACGCCTATTCCCGGCTCATTCTCGACACTTGAGAATTGTCCGCAGCTCTCCACACTGGATCTTCTGCCTTTACGGGAAGGGCTCTTCTGCAACGACACTACTTGATCGGATACACAGCAGATTCATCGGCTCCTATTTGCATGACACTCCTCGAAAAATCCACAGCAAATCCGAATTATTGGAGGAAATTGAGACCGTGACTACAGGGATCAGAGATTCCAGCCATGTAGTCTTCTTCAGTGTCACTATGCCAGGAGATACCAAGATGCTTGCAGAAAGGTAGTTCCTTTAATCTTAGGGACGAATCCAATCCAAACAGAGTCGCATCAACTCTTGCATCCATAGGCATCGAGCACGGGTCGCCACCAACAGACCCGTCCGAAGAAAGTCCATCTTCTTCATCATCAAGCGCCTGCATTTTCGATTCCACTTCAGGGGACTCGTTCGGGGAAGACTGTTTCAGCTCTGCAATTATTTGAAAGTTTCCCTGTTCGTGCATCTCCTTATTGAACTTCGGTTCATCCTCCGGATGACTAAACTCCTTTTCGGTGACACCGGTCTTCATTCGATATTCAGTCTTTTCTTTTTCCACTTGGCTCTCGCTGCTTCCTCCAATTTCTTCTGTGATATCTTGGACGTCTTCTGTTTTATTACATTTATCTTTTAAAATTTCCTTCCACAACGAAATTCCTTTCTTTAATTCACTCTTCATTTCTTCATATCCAGCTTTCATTTCTTCCGTAAAGGCATCCATTTTTTGTAAAAGTTTCTCTTGTCCGGCTTCCATAGATTTCTTCATCTCAGCCAACAGAACTCACCATTACCGCTATCAGTCATTGTAGCCTGAGATCTCGTTTTCACCATACACTGCTGACCACTACCCCACTTCTGACACCAAATGTTACGAAATTTCCGGGTTCGTTTGGATAGTGGAAGTTATATGGTGTGGAGAACGCTCAATCAGCAGGCGGCAGTAGAAAATAAAACAACGACGTTTATTTACACGAAGACAGCACAAGGACCACAACTATATACAGCATAGAGAAGACAATTATCTTCAGCCGAGACGTGCATACAACAAGACTCTACTGCAGACAGTAGCGCACAGCGTAGTTCAGCACTAGCTTGACTCCGTAGCTGCTCTGCTAATCTCTGGAAGACTCCTTCACCGTCGATTCCGACTACTCTTCTGACTACCCTGGCAGCTGCAGACTCCTCCTTTCCTCAGGAGGCGGAGCTAGAAGCCTCTCAACCAATCAGGAACTTTCGAGGCTTATCTCGGTTCCTAATGGACGGATCGGGAAAATTCTCGATGTTTCGGGTATTATCTATTTTGGCGCCAAAGTCGCCAAATTCGTCGTCAAGTTTGTCGCCAAGCTCTGGGACCTCCGACGTGACACCTGGTCTCCGTCCAATACAGATGAATGTAAAATGGCCTTTCTGATGATTGAACCAACTATGCTGGGAAGCAGCATCACAGATTCGTAACAATATATATAGAGAGAGGGAAAGAAAAAGACTGTGTGGCCAAATTATTATAACCATTTGACACTTATATATAGATCGTCGATAACTTCTCATTGTTGCCACAAGAAGATGTGATGGCTATAAAAAACGAATGCAGGACATGTGAAATATCTATTGAAATGTGTTGCGAAGAAATCAGCAAAAAACCTTTAACTGAGTTTGAACGAGGAATAATTTTAGGCGATCCAAGTATCGGAACCAGTATCAGCAAAAAGGATGCACTTGTGAAGTATGCTGGTACAGCAGTTATTAATATTTGCAGAGAATGGACTATAGCTGAAAACCAGGTCTCAATGTCAAGTTTGGGATCGTTACAATCTGCTGAATCTGAATAAAGACTTGCCAGAGTTGTCCGTCCAACGGAAGTAATCTAGTAAGTCAAATTGTAAGGAATCTTAATCGAGGAGCAACAGCGAAGTTCTCCGAATGAATTGTTTACCGCATATTACTCTGTTTAGACTGTGGAAGCCGACGACCTGTTAGAAAGCCTCTACTGTCTGCTTGAAACAAGAGCCGGCATCTCCAGCTTACAAAGGAGTAAAAGGATTTCACAATAAATGATAGAAAAAAATCATATGATCCGATGAATCATATTTTTGATTACACTATGTAGATGGCAAGGTGCTAATATGGAGAAAACATCATGAAAGCATAGATCCTCAATTGCATTGCTACGGTACTTTAAGCTGGTGGAAGCAATATTATTGTTTTTCTTGCCATTGTATGGTCCTGTGATTACTATGGAACAACATCTGAACGCCCAAGGGTATTTAAGTATTAACGCAGATCAAGTATATCCTGTTATTTTAATGATGTACTATTCCGGGGATGGTTACTTTCAGCAGGATAAAGTTCCCTGTCATAAAGTTGGATAGTCCGCAGATGGTTCGAAGAGCATGATGAAGAAAAACTTTACCTGGCTTCATTAGATTCCAATCTAACTGAGAATCTGTAAGATGAGATTAAGTGGTGCATCAGACAATTGAATCCATTACCATCAAATCTTAAGGAATTGGAAATTGTAATTAGTTCACTGTATATAGTCCCAAATACCTCATACCACCTACCAATATCTCATAGAATGCATGCCAAGAAGAATCTTGAAGTATTAAAAGCAAAAGGTGGTCCAACATTGTATTGAAGGGGTGCTCATAATAATTTAGCCACTGAGTGCATTTATATATGTGTGTGTGTGTGTGAAGAACTGCAAAAATTTTCCCGAAGTCGCGTTTTGAGATCATTGCAATAGGTATTCCTATAGAAATCTATTTAATAGAAAGATCTTCCCAACAATGTTAACGACTGCCTTTGGGGAAAATTTTGTAATTATATGTAATAAAAATTGTTTATCAATATTGCAAGGGAAAATGAAATGTAGCTAGGTTTTACAGTGATGATTTTTTTATTAATTTGACTAAACTTATCGAATTATTTTAATAATTTCTTAAGCATTTTTTACCATTAATTGTATTTTTTAGTAGGTTTTTTTTTTCAGGCATTCAAATTGTTTTACTTTTGCATATTTTATACTAGCCGCCTTTGGCGACCATCCGATTCGCCAATCTAAATGTTAGTTAAAATTTTGATAATTAAATATTTTAAAACTTCAAATTTTGATAGTTATATAATTAATGCACTCATAATATTATAAAGGCCTTCAGTCATAACGTAATATGTATATCTCTAATTTTTTGTTAGCTCCCGTAGAATTTATACTTTAAATTAAAGTGGAAAGGATTAATCTGCAATTAATATAATAATATTTTTTACTGAAACAAAGTTTTTTTTTTTTTTTTTTTTTTTTTTGTAATATGATTACTGAAGACAGAGTGACTGGGCTTTTAAACTTTATGGGCACCACTAATAGCTTTCTTAATTTATGTAATATTTCAAGAATTTATCAACAAAATTTTCTCAGATTCATCATGACCAGATCGATTGATTAACAATGTTTAATTTTAAATGCATCAAACACAAAGAAAATAAAATGAATCGTTTAAAATAATCGGTTGAAAACAGGTTTAAAAAAAACTACTTAAAAAACGATGTACTTAAAACTATAAGCATATACAAAAAATATATAACTAACATAAATGCAATTTAATTACAAAAGCATGCAACTAACCTAAAAATAATATAAATCCAGTCCGCATCCGTTGTTAATAATTGTCAACAATCACAATGCGCATGCGTGAATTTTCAACGCCAGTTACGGTAACGCAAATGCTTGAATTTTTCTACGCCAGTTGAGGTAACGCTATGCAGATTAGTAATTTTTAATTTCCTTTATTCTGTTTTATTTTAATTCAAAAGTACTTCAGAATGAATCTGAAAGATCGATTCATTAACAATGTTTAATTTTAAATGCATCAAACATTAAGAAAATAAACAGAATCGTTTGAAATAATCGTCCGAAAAATCTTAAGCCTAGCCTTATTAGAGTGGGGGGAAAAAACTGAAGCCTTACTCATTTGGCTGCGGGGAAAATTAAAGGATTTTTTGGGCGAGAAAGTTAGTTTTTTCTTAATAATTAAAATTCTAATTAAAAATTCAAAAAAAGGAACCCCAGGTGCACATTCCCGATCTTCAAGGTATACATGTACCAAATTTGGTAGCTGTAGATCAAACGGTCTGGCCTGTAGAGCGCCAACACACACATTGAGCTTTATATAAGTATAGATTTACTAAATTGTGATCCAATCAGATAAGTCTAACTTAAAGGATATCTGAACAGTTCCTTTTAAAAAAAATGTAATTTATTATTTTAAATAAATTCCTCATAGGAAGACTATTTGTTGCAATAATTTCCATGATAAGACTTGGAGAAAATCTTCACTGATCATGATCCCTAAAAAAAAAATGGATGAAAAGTTCACACACACACATATTGTTGCGGAAAGTCCGCAAAATCAACTTGTTCCTTGTATGATGAAATATTTCAACAGGCTCACAATAATGACACACAGACAACAATGCACAGCCGAAGAGTACACAAGAACAGCAGCACCCGAGTACTAAATAACCATAGCAGCACGGCACGGCAGAAGATTGACTTCGCACAACTATTCACCTCTCTCCAACTCTGCTATTCTCCACTATCTACTTGCTGGATGATTCACTACTAACGCAATACTCAGTTTCAAATGATTAGCTACTCGGCACACACACAGCATCGATGCTGTGCTCAGTACTCAATTACAAGACTCCACACTTCACTCAATGCTGCTCAGTGCCCGACTAACTATTAATGTGAGCTCAATTCAAAAGACTGACGCTAGTTCTCTCAGCTTTTTATAGTTTCGGAGAAGGTTTTAGGAAGATGTTCCTAACTTACCGGAATTCCTAGAGATTTTGGAATCTTCTGTGTTTAAGCCAAGGCCGAGGGATCATTGATCTGGCATCAGAGCTATTTGTATTTCTGTTCTTCTTTACGATGGAATTGACTACAGTAGTCAACAGCATTACAAATTCGTAACATTATATATACACATTAGGGTGGCCCTTAGCTATAGGTTATTTCTCGAAATTTAACATTTTGTTCTCCCTCGCCCAAATCTTGTTCTAATTAAAAAAAAAATTAAGCTGCACTAAATTTTTTTTGAATCGGGCAACTATTAAGCGATTCTCGAAAGTTTTGTCCAGATGTTGGAACAATCCTTAAAATAACCTTAAAAACTATGTTACATAAATTTTAATCAGAAAATCAAAGTCCGGTACAGTAAGTGTACGGTGAAACAATCCAGCAGGTTCAAAAATGGATAGAGACGCTTTATTTTCCGCGAAAACACGAACTTGGAGACAACAAAACACAGCCGGAGCATACAAACTGCAAATTCGCAACAACCAATGGCAACACCACAAAGTTTAGAGAGTACTCACAGGCTTAGTGTCTTTACGAGGTATTCACGCTTCTCAAATCGGCTGCTTCTCTCAACTGATCACTCGCTTGAGCTTTTGATATGAGTAAAAGTTTGGAGCAAGCATTGTTAAAAGAATAATGGTATATAATTTTAGGAATAATTATATATATCATCAGGGGATAATTATACCGTGGGATTTCTTTAAAAAGTAGCAATTTTTAATAATCGAATATTATATTGGATCCTTTTTTATTTAACGCAATAAAGAGAATCCAATTAAATTGGCTTTTATCTATTAAATATATTTAGAAGAAGAATATGTACATTTAACAGAATAATAAAGCTATTAAAAATGAGTATAAATCGTAATAATACATCTTGATGTAATTATCAAACGACATGATTAAGTTTGATAATAATTATATGCTTAAAATTAATTAATTTTTGCATTCTTAAAAATTTTTAAGAATTAAGGTTAGATAGAAAATAGCCGCAAATATTTTTAAAGCACTTGTAATCTTTTTTCTATTCTGTTAGCGTCAAAGCTTCATAACAGTAATAAATTAAAAATAAATATCATTCGGAATGGTCTAATCGTTTTATAGTAAAATATTTTTGCTTCTCAAAAGAAATCTTATAAAACTTTACTTTCCAAGAATTCATTTATTTCGACATCCAAGAATATTGAAGTTTATTGTTTTTAATTTCTGTTTATATTTTCCAATTAAATATTGAGTAAAAATTACGTAATTCGATGCTGACAGAAATACTGTTAAACTATAAAATGTTAATCAATATTTGTGAGTCATTAAAATTATTTGAAATTCTTCGTTTCCGCACATGTAGGAAGTAAATAAGATATATTTTGCATCCAAAACCTATTACTTGATGCATTATATAATAACATTTTGATGCCAATTCATTTTATTCAATTTATGATGGTATGCAATTTTATAAAATTATAATTTTAGGAGATTAATTAATTAATGAAATTTGATACGTTTATAAGACTCATAATCAAACATCAGTAAATTTAAAAAATACAATGAAATATGATGATTGTAATATGAAAAATTCTTTTCATATTACCAACTGTGGAGTTCTTTATGTATTAATTATAAAGAGAAAAACTCGGTCTGTTTGTAAAATTAAATAGTTACAGCTCTACAAAGTATTTGTTAAGAATCAAAATTCCCATTTTTCATTAATTTCTTATACTTCTCTAAGTGGCAGTATATGAGCTGACAAGTAAAAATTCTAGTTAGCCACAATGACAGAGAATATCTTTCACAGTTAAAAATAGCGACTATTAATAACATATTATGACTATGTAAAGAAAGGATTTTTTTTTTAATTTCGTATTTTTTGCCGCTGACGAAATATTTTATATACAGGGTTAGTAAGAAATAAGTTACCCAATTTAGAGGGCTCTAAAATGCGTTCTATTGGTCCAAATAAGATAAAATTTGAACTACATATTATTCGGATGATGCGCTTTACATTTATTAATTAAAAAAGATTTAATACAAAAATTTACCAATAGATGGCGCCGTAACACAAATGGCATTTATTTGCATATATTGAAAATGTGAAATATAATTTGCGTTATAGTGCATGTCTATTACCATTATTCTTTGGATAAAAATAAGGTAAATTCTGCGCGAACATTAGTTTCTTCTCTGTTCATGATGCCTACGTTGCAAGAAAAAGCGCTACTGGTGAAGTTGTTCTACCAGAACCAATAAAACTCCGTTGCAGCTCTAACGGAATTTCTTCGTATGAAGCAGATACGAAGATGTCCAATGTCTCCAGGTGCCCTACGCAAGATGATGCAGAAATTTGAACTTGGCATTCTTCCAAATAGAGGACGAAAAAAAAATCCCGTCTTCCAGAGTCGAAAATGTTACGACCACGCTCGTTGAAGCCAGCAGTCAGTAGCCGCATAATAGTGTGAGTTTGCGTGTTCTGGATATGCCGTATTCAACTGTACGAAAAATCGTATGTCAGATTTTGCATTTTTATCCATACAAAATTCAGTCTGTGCACTTATTGCCGGACGGGGCTTAGAAGTCCGTAAAACTTTTGCACTTCAGTTCCTTGCTCGAATGGTGGTTGACACAACTTGGCCATGGAACATTCTGTGGAGTGATGAGACCCATTTTTGTCCCAGTGGGCAAGTTAACACCCACAACTATCGAATTCGGGTAGAGGAAAACCCTCACGTTATCCAGGAACAACCCTTGCATCCTGAAAAAGTGAGAGTATGGTGTGGTTTTACAGCTACCTTTATCATTGGACCGTATTTTTTTTGAAGAGATAACTTCAAATGTTCACATTTTTCAAGTACTCTTCTCGCTGTCATATAACTGGCAATGATCTTAAAGTAAAGCGAGCATTGAATTCATAAATTACCTTTGCCATCCGCCTAGCATGATCTACAGCTCCTGGAATTCTTCCGTTCTTCGGAATACCGCCAAGAATGATCAGAGTTAATAGTTAATTCCGATGATTCTCGATAATCATCTCGCTGCTGTTCCTACGCAGAAAAGAAATCTTCAAGAAATCAAAGAATGATAGAGCAGACATCATCAGGTACTTCATTGAACCCAGTTATATAAAGTTTCTTATCGAGTTATGTGCAGATTACTCTAAATCTTTTGAAAAGCGCCAAATCTGGACCAGACGTTTCACTCATCAGTCAGTCGAAACATCCCCACTAAAATGTGATAGCGGCAAAGAAGGTACTACTCATTACGATCGAATAGTTTTTTGAGATTTGTACAGTCGCTAATTATTAAATCTTCTTTGCTTGCTGTTGCATCACAGCATAATGCCAAAATTTTATCGGTTATTACCCTTCTTCTCCAGTGCTTGATAAATGTCAATTACGTGCTCTTGAAGATATTGCAATTCGCCCAGTAATTGCTTAATACCTGAAAAATTACTATTATTGCCAGTCTATCAATCTTTTCAACATCCGTGAATGCTAGAAGCAATTTTCCAACCCAGTGCAATACTACTTTTGTCATTCATTTAGGTTAATTTGATACCGAATTTCTGTGATTTAAAATTTTTTCAAAGGTATTGAAAACCATTTCATGAAGCAGACAATGGGCCTTTCACCAGCCAGTCACTACATAAGTGATCGCCACGGAACTAGAACTAGTGTGAATCAAATGTCTTAATTATTAAAATCATAACAAATAATAACCCACAGTTGCAAGCCGACTGTAATTAGACATAATAAAACATAACCTTAGTTATGTTTTATTTATTCCATTACTATTGTCAAATGATGACTAAAAACTAATAAAGGAACTTCCTAAAGATTTCTGTGGAAATTGCAGCAGTATTACCAAGGAACCTCTTTCATTCGCAACTGGCCTCGCAGCCTTCACAGCGAATGGCCTTCACGGCGAATCTTCGTGGTCAAAAAGGCGCTGAGAGAAATGGTGTCATGCTAGGTCGCAGAAAGGAAAATTTTCAACAAATTAAATTTGTAACAACAATAAAGATCGTCAGCAATGCAAATTTGCCAGAAATGAAAATAACAAAAACTGTCAGAAAAATGATTTTCTGAGCAAAAGTTCTAAAATTTCAAGGTCGATTAATCCTTGCAGTTATTCGATTGGTGGAAAAAAAAATTCTACCTATTTTTGTTGGTGGTGAATTTGGAGTTAAACGTTTAGAAAGTTGAAAAATAAAGGGGAAATTTCAGTAGATCTTCACCACTCATGGTCTCTAGAACCCAATATCACCTTTCGTTCAGAATGTGGGAATATGGGAATAATGCTTTGCCCATGTTGTTTTGTTAACACGATGATTAGAGTAATTTTGAATGGATTTTAACTTCACTGAGATATGTTGTAAGAAGAATGAAGATATTATATGAGTTCGTTGAAGAATCAACTGTAGTTCAGAGGGGTTGAAAATGGTGAGGGTTTAAATTTTCACACCCCCATCACCTCTTTAGATTTAAAAAAAAAAAATCAAATTAGGCGAGTTAGATTATCATTAAGGCAAATAATTTTTGTACTAAAAGTTTTTCGATTTTTCTGCTTTGAAGTTAGAGGCTGAAAAGATGATTTTCAACTCCTATCTCCGACTATTTTTTATATGATCGGTATTGCTACATTTCAATAAATCAGAAGTAACTTCTATGCTTACTTTCTTGTCTTAATTTAAAATTGTTTAATTGCTGAAGTTTAATAGCTCGAAGAGAACTAATTAAATAAAAATAATGGAGCAGAAATATTCATTGGCATCATTGTTATTATTCTTTTTGTAATCTAACAATGAAATCAAAAATTACATTTAAAAGCATCCAGATTGTTTTATTTCATATTTAGTATATTCTATAATTCAGTAAAACAACATCAAATTAGATTTTGAAATGACCATACATAATATCATCTGAAAGTTTTGCATTTCTTGTTCTGATGTCATATAGTTTTGAATGCCTGCTTATAAGATTTTGGTTAACATTCTAAAATGTAAATGTCTAAATCATTGCATGATGTTGACATAGAAAGCAGAATTGCTTAGAAGATTTTATAAAAGTCTGCAGTCTCGTGTTTGCTTCTTGCCATCTAACTTATGTTCAATTATTTTGTCGGTATTTTGAAAAAAAAAAAAAAAAATCATACGAAAAAAGAATTTTAAACATCTAAAGTGTTCGGTTCTTCCTCTTAATAATCTAGTACTTATTTTATTTTCTAATCTTGAATTTTTCATTGAATTTTATGTATTATTTTTCCTATTGTTTTTATCTTACCAGTTAATAAATTCAATTTATGTGAGATTACACTGTATATGTAAAAATGGATATATTAGAAAATAATTTTTTTCCCATAAAATATGATTTTGTGCAAATGATTCATTCAAATAAATTATTCTGTATAAATGGTAAATTTTGACAAATTCTTGATATTGTTCCATTCCAGATTTATTCGAAATGGGTATTGTCCATGCCAAAGCTCCTCCTCCTCCACAGATGAGGAACCTGAACCAAGAAGAATGGAAACCTCTAGATGAAGTTCCCGCTCGTGTTGACAAAATTCATTTTGATGGTGTAACTAAAACTAAAGACGATGTGCTGCTGCATGTCGTGTCCGATCTCCTGAGTGCTCAGACTGTCCAAGACGTCGTTTTGAAAGCTCACGGTGTACGGCAGCAGCTAGAAATGCTTCAAGCTTTTAAAAGCATTGACATTATTCTCGATACAAGTAGGGGTCCCGAGGCCAGTCCCGATGGACTCGAAGTCATTTTCAACATTAAAGAGAAATCTCGACTAGATGGAAATATCAATGTTCTTGCTGGAAACAACGAAGGCAGCTTACTTTTTAGGCTCCTGGCACCTAACATATTCGGTAGAGGTGAATCACTGTCCGCAGATTACCAATATGGGAAAAAAACTGTCGGGTTTAATGTAGCTACTTCAAAACCGTTCTTAAATTGGGCTAAACCAAGATTGAATCAATTTGTATTTGGTCAGACAGCTGATAACATATGGAGTGGTTTCCAAGAAAAAGTAAGAGGGATTGGTGCAGAATTTACTTTTGAATCTTCTCCCTTGGTGCAACACTCCCTCAGATGGGAAGGTGTTTGGAGAAATATTAGGTGCCTTTCCCCAAGTACTCCGTTTGAAGTGAGGGAAGAAGCCGGGCATAGTGTCAAATCATCCATTAAGCACATCTTATGCATGGATCAAAGAGATGACCCATGTCTTCCTACTCATGGTAGTTACTTTCGCCTATACCAGGAATATGCTGGATTAGGAGGAAATGTAGGTTTTCTTAAACACGAAATTCAATACCAAATCAATAAGTGCATTTTAGGGGACTTAGTTTTGCAAGCAACCTTAATGGGTGGTTTGGTTCGTACCATTGGTGAGGATAGTAATGTGAGAATTAATGATCGATTTTTTCTTGGTGGGCCTCTATCTTTAAGGGGTTTTGGATTTAATGGTGTAGGTCCACATGCACAGGAATGTTCTCTCGGTGCTGAAGCTTACTGGGCAGGAGGTTTGCATGCCTATATGCCTCTGCCTTTTCGACCTCTTGGTCAGACTTTAGACAGAATTGTCAGGACTCATTTTTTTCTTAATACTGGAAATATAGGAAATTTTGCATTTACTGATGATTATCATCATAATACCATGGTTCTATTGTCTCATTTAAGGTGGTCTTGTGGCATTGGTTTAGTATTCAATCTTGCGTCTGTAGCTCGCTTTGAGCTGAATTATTGTATTCCTTTATCTAGTCAGCCAGCTGACAAAGCAAAAGAAGGATTACAGTTTGGAGTTGGAGTAAATTTTCTGTGAAAAGATTACCATTTAATTTTTAGAATTTCCTTCCATTGAAGCCTCAAGATTTAAAAATGCTATCATAAGAATGTTATACAATAGAAATATTTTAACTACTTTTCTATGGATATGCTGAACCATACCTGTCTTTTTATGTTAAATTCTAAAAGTTTGGATTTCTTCTAAACTGATATATGTATTGTAATTTTATATTAGATAATAAATATTAAACTATAATAGTTATTTGATGTGTTTTTATGTACATTTTTTTGTGTAAAATAAATGAAATAAGTAAAATATTTTGTTATTCCCTTTTAAATTAATAGACCCTTTACTAAAAGCAAAATTTTAATTAGGTTATGTAACGAATTTTTATATATAATATCACAATAATATTAGCCTTTTATTATTTGCATTTTTTAGGCTTAAATACAATTCATAAATGTTGAAAGTTGTATCAGCCCTATCAAATTGGTGGTAATTTTAAAGAAATTTCCATGATTATATCTATAAACTAGGATGAATAAAATGCTATGTTTGTAGAGACCCGAAATAAATTTTTTTTTTTAATGTATTGCTATTGATTCTTTTCCCCCCCCCCTCAAAAATCCTAATTCATTTACGTTTAAATGGAATCTAAATTAGGCTAATCTGAATAGTGTTTAGAGAATTCCCATAGGAGTTGATATTCATTTTCTCTTGCTTTAGGCAGAATTTTTTTTATATAAAGAAAACTCCCCCCCCTTATAATTATCATTTAAATAATAAGAGTGTGCATGACAGTCTCTCATTTTCCGTGATTACTATCACTTCACTTGTCGTTAATAGTAACAGATTGGATAATACTCATATTTTCATTATTCTTAGAGCATGGAGAGGATTCCCATACATTCTCCTTCATAATTGTTTTGGAAACCTATTAAGTATCATTTGAAAACATTTTCCAATAGTGTTTTTCTGCTATTTTTTTATCATAACCTAGTGATCATTCTTGAATATATATCTTAACTTTTTGACGCGCGGAAATGTCCTTTCATGAGTAAGTTTTTTTAAAATGTTACGATGTTTCAAAATCCATGTTACAGCTACTAAAGAAATAAGCCCCAAAAGACTTTTGATCTACTTTTATTAAACTGGGAAAAGAAAAAAAAGTCTGCCTAGCATCAGTATTTGGTAAAGAAATTTTCTATAGTAAGAGGATACAGCTTTATCCTACAAAATGGTACAATTTGAAAACTTTATATAGCCGGTGAGTTAAATTTTATTTAATACTAGGTGCTTTTTCAACCAGCTGATTCATTAGTATTAATAGTTGCCAAAATTTTCAAATATTTTTTGTAACTTGTTCTTGGTTGTTCCTCAATAAAATATTTTTAAACTTAAAATTTAACAGAAAGTAATATGCAATATTTAAAAAGTCTTACTTCGTTCTATTCATTGTACAATGTAGCTCCCTAATTTTCTGTCATTTCTTCTAAAATATGAAAATATTCTTCTAATTTGAAAAGCTTTCTTGGTGAAACTAAACTTTTTTTAATTAAAATACGAGAATAAACTGTAGAATCGTTCAGCATTGAAATTCTTTGTGTATTAAATAATTTCTTTCATAATTTGTATAATAACTCAGATGGTTATTCAATAAATATTTCTCTGATTCAACCAAAAATTTAGTGCACAAAAAAAAATTTTTTTAATTATTTTCAGGCGGTAAAAAAGATAGTACATCTTTAAACATTCAGCTGTATTATATTAAAACATATTAGGGTTTAAAAAATGAACACACTTTAAAACAAAATTTCATCATAGCTTATTTCTGAAGTTAAATCTTAATTGAAAATATATCAAATTTCAAAAAGTGTGCAAAAACCATACTCTAAATAAAATTGGGAACTACCCATTAAGAGAAAGAAAAGCCAAGATCAATTGAGTAACTAACAAGACAATTGTCAGAGGGTGTAAAATTAAGAAATCATTTTGTTGCATTTAAACAAAAAGTAGTTTCTAACAAATTCTTATTCACAACGTTTTGAAAAATTACAACAGTTTCAATAAAATGAGAGATAACTATAGACTTTCAAAAGAAATAGACTTGCTCAATTAACTAGTGTGTTTTTTAAACAGAATAAATTATAATTTATCTCATATAACTTTTTTTTTTCTTTTGCATGAAAAGCAAGGAGTAGAGATTTTTAAATCATTCCTTCTTAATGTGAAAAAACTTTCAATTCTCAATTTTTCAAACTTTCAATTTCTTACTTTTCTGTTCTCACAAAAGTAATGAATACCTGACAATAGCATAGTTAGAGATTGTGTAAATTTCAAATTCTTTCAATAAAAGTATCGTATATATTTTAGAAAAAAAGGCGTTTTTCAAATATCTGGGCAGTAAAACAGAAACTACATTCCTGAGAAGGGGAAAAAAAAAAAGACAGAGTCTTCTGACGCCTGATCTTTTGGGAATTTGGACTAATGCTTTTGAATGTGCAAATAATTTTCATTAAAAATAATCTTATCATTGAAATTATAAGCAATAATATGATTTAAGATAATAATAACCAGCAAGCATCAATCAGATATTTTAATTTCTCACACGTTCGTAAATTTATATCCTTACTTTTAAATTAAGTGAAATAACTATGAGATGTGATATGATGAGCGAGAGATCTACGCATCATGTTTGTGAACACTCCCTGGTCACATCGGCTTACTGCATATTCATGATATTCCTTTTAGAAACTTTATAACAAGCATCTTATACAGGTTCATCTCACATTTTCGCCTTCTTTTCGAATGACAGCATTTAGATTCTTTACTTCAGTATGAAATTGTCACCAGCATTTGCAGCTGTGGTAAAATAATAAGAGTTTTTTTTTTTTTTTTTTTTAATAAAACAAATTTGTCTGATTATTTTCTGAACTCTATTCAGCGATGAAGAAGAAAGGAACTAGAAATGGCATTAAAGATAGAAAATATGGCTCTAGAATGGGGGGTGGAGTGAAGCCAGCAAATTCACGGGAACTTTCTTATTGAAACCAGGAAACTATAATTTACCACATTTTATTCACTCCCTTACTGTTATATTTTTGCGCGAGAATAAGAATGGAAAACAAAGCATGACGTGAAACTGAAAAGCAAAATTATGATAATTATAATCCCAAATAAATAAAAAAGGAGGGATTTTTTAAAGAGAAGAAAGAAAAACAATTGCTGACAGATGAGGAGGCGAATTTTATGATAATGATGATGTCGAGGCGGCGTTACAACGGAAAGGCGGAGTGCAGTAGCTTCTGAGAGTAAAGACCCGAGGGCAGAAGTCCGATTTCTAACTCATATGAAAACAAGATTGCACAAGCGCCTTTTTTACGAGGGGGGAGGGGACTTTCACAAACCGCAGAGATAGAACATAGGGTGAAGAACTACCAGAACTCGAATTCGGGACACCCAGATCACGGGGAAGATGTTCTACCCCTAGTCCAGGAGGCGAATTTTATAAAACCGAAAATACTCATTCATGTGTTGCCAAAAACTATTTATAGCGATACTGGACTCCAGAAATTTGATGCAGATTCTGGAAAGCCAATAATTTTACTCCCTAAGTCTTCAGATTTTAAAAACAGTCGGGACTCTTTTTAGACAACTAATAATATTTTACACTTAAACAAATGTTCATTTAAATCAAGATTAAGAAATGGCCTGAGTGAAGAAGTTTAGTGACTATTTATGCAATAAATTTAAATCAAAATGAAAGAATAATTGATGTCAAATTATAAGTTCAAATAGAAAAAATAAAAAATAGTGGGATACCTTATTAATACTTTTTTTTTTTTTTTTTTTTGTACTAAATACTTTTCTGCTCCAAATTCAGCTCTGAGGGGACATACATAATCACTTCAATTGGGCAACGAAGCTTATGAAAGGAATCTTGTTGATTTAATAAAGCTATCGTTTTTTGACCCTGTCATCTACCCAATGTGGAAAATCATCTGGGATGCCCATCTTATCTCTCTCCAAGTGCGTCAAATAAATTTATACATTTAATGGTTTTAGCTGTAAGTAATAATTGAAAAATGTCCGTAGGGATAAATTTTATGGACATCTGTTTGATTCCACACCAGACCATGCTCATTGTGTAATCAGTATGTGATTTGTATCGAAATATTTTCTTCGAAAAAATATTATTTTATGAGAAAAAGACAATTGCAGAGCGAAGCTCGATCTTCCAGATTTTGAACATTATACTGCACAATTTCAAAAGAAATATCCTGTTTTAAATATTATTTCTAACACTATTCATTGAAATTTCTGACCTTACATACACAAGTATTTCCTAAATTGCAACATCTAACATCATAATTATTTTTGTAAAAAAGACAAATTTGAAGTCATAGCTATACACAATTTTATTTATATATTAACATACAAAGAAAGCTGAATTATAGAAAATACATAGTAAAATATTATTTGCAATAAAATAGTTCTAATAAAAAGGTACATAAGATACAAAAATATCACATATTTCAAACACTTCCATAGATATAAAATCTTGTATTGAAGCTAGAAAATAGAACAAAAGTGCTGTACAACTTGGGTATTAGTTCTGAGAGGAAGCAGACTCTGTTGAAGATTTAGACACTATTGAACTTCTGTCATCAGAGGGATTCATTGAATTCGTAAAAGAAAAGTCCAAATCAACCATCTCGCTCTCTCCTACGCTTTCTTTTTCGGAACTGAAAAATAAGAAAATATGCCACACATTATGATTCAATACTACTATAGAATGAAATATATCTAATAGTTTTAAATATCCGGCTAACAATTTTGGTTATGTGCTAAAAATAACAATTGGGGACAAATTTGGTTTCTCCCTCATAATACTGTCTTAAAACAAAAAGGACTAAAATATTTTAATGCAAAAGTTTATTTTTCCTTAAAAAGGTATTTAGTTTTAACTTTCAAGTGCAAAAAAGTTTAATTTGCCAATGAAATATTTAAAAATGATTTAAAATATTGATTTATAAATAAATTTAAAATTTTGATTTATAAGTAAATGATTTATAAATTATTTTAATTTTTGTGTTAAAATAATGTTTAATATCATGTTGCCTTAATTCTTCAATCATACTTTTATTTGACAGACTACAGTTAGTATAAAAATTAAAAAATCAACACAATGAATGTACTAATTTAAAATTACAATGAGTGATTAAAATTAAGGATGAACATAACATTTCAACATAAATATTAAAAGGTTAAGAGAATATTTTAAAAGTCTAGTATAGTGCAAGAGAAAAATTTAAATTATTAGAAATTCTATCAGTCTTTCAAAATGTAGTCAGTATTTCAAATCACTTTTCTTAGTTTCATTTTTTTTAATAAGAATTTATTGAATTTGTAATAATTTTTTGTTCAACAATTTTTATCATATGCAAATATTTAAAAGGCAGGATAGCACCCCTCACTAAATTGCAGTTTTAAAAAATTTGAATGTAATTGTTTAGAATAAGATATTTTTGTTAAACTAACCAAATATATTTATATCTCATCAATATAAATAAATTTTCTACCTGTTTGTTTCAGTATACGTGACACTAGTTGCATCATCACTACTTGGTACTGGAAAATCAGAGCTTCCGATTGATGAACCATCAATAAGAATGAGTTCTACAGTTTTACGATAGGTGGAGGATATTAAAATAGATTGCTGCAAATAGGCTGGTCCCATATACAAAGGATTTCGAACCCGCATGGTGGATCGAACACCACTAAAAATATATAAATATAAAATTATGAACATATTTTATTAATGTCATATTGATAAAAGAAGTCAATATGTATTATCTGATCCAGAATATAAACGAGATAAGAAAAAAAATGGCCTAGCTAATAAAAAATCTGTCTAAGTAGAAATTCTCAATTACAGAATCTTCATGTTTAATGGAAAATTATTTAACAAGATTCAAATAGACTCTAAATAGTTAAAGTATATTTGGCATTAACATTATTATTTGGGGGGAAATCAGTCATAAAAATCTGAATCAATACATTTAAGTCATTTTTATTGAAAATTTCACTTTGCATTTATTTACAAAAATTAGTTACAAAATGCCAAATATTTAAGAAATTGTAATCAGACATGGCATAAAAAAAGCAGAACTTCATAAAATAATGAATTTTGCCAAGCATAAACATTGAGAGGCAACATAAATATGATTAACTGGGTAATAAAATAATTAAATTTATACAAAAATATTTGATATTAAAAATTTTATAGAATATTATTACATAAAAGCAAATTAATTCAATCTCATGAATGATAAAATCTGATTCCAAAAAAAAGTTGGAACCTGCATTTCCACATAAATGTATCATTGTCTGTATATTGGCTTAATAATTTTTACTCCCCCCCCCCCCAAAAAAAAAGTGCCAGAATTTCAGTTTACTATATTTTACTCATTCATATACATACATAACATGCTTATGATTCTTAATCAGCCACAAGTACTAAAAGTTTGATTTGTCAAATTAACATTTGCAAAATATAATTAAGAACAACTGAAATTGGAGAAAAAAGTGACAGTAAAAAATTCGGATGTAAAATTTATGAAAAGCATTTTCAAAATTATTCATAATTCTGTTCTTTCCCACGTATATTTAATTATAGTGGCTTTGCAATTTTCAACATTTTAAGTAATAGCCATCTGTGAGATAGAGTTAAATCAGCAATCAAAAGTCCCCTCCCCATCATTTTTTTGACATTTCATTCAAAGAATTTTCAGATTTAGTTAGTACCCAGTCATGAATTATTGAAATTTGAATTAGGAAATATTGATCATAGCACATTTAGTTAAGGGTCATGATCTAATTCAAAGCTCATTTACATAATTTTTATTTATCTTTTGTTTTTCATAACATTAATAAAAAAATCAAAATATTATGCCTTATTTCTTTTTATAATGGAGTTCTGCAGATGATTTAGGGAATAAAATAATTTTTATTAGTAATGAAAAGCAAAAAAATTAATTCATCAAATCTTTAAAGCTAATTTTGAAAATATCTAATACTTACACTTCAGGAATATCTGAAGGTGGTATTTCAATCACCTCAACTGCATTGAAATGAGTAATAAAGAGATATGGAGATCTATAAGCTGCAAAATAAATATAATATAAAATAATACAGTAAGTCATATTAAGTATTCATAAACTTAAATTTTCAAAATTAAAAAAAAATATCTGCAATCATAAAAGAAAATTAAATCAATTTCTAATTTTGAGCATTTTATGAAAATATGAAATTCTTTTGAAATTAATAAACTGATGAAGTATAATGGAGTGCAGAAATAAAATATGAACGAAGAAGCATTAAAATATATAATAATTATAAAAAGATGATAGTGATTTTTTTTAATATTATACTAAAAGCTCCAAAATCCAAGATCTGTGAATTTGCATCATACATAGTATTAATCAAATTGGATTTGAATGAATTAAGGCAGAATAAAATTATTTATTTCATTATTTATATATTTTCTAGATTATTTACTTAGCGAGAATAAAATATATCACAAAGAAACCATTGAGAAGAATTCAAATTAAAGGTGACTGAACAGGAAACTGTCAATCCATTTTTAAGTCGGATGGCTCTTGAAACCTCGTAAATCATTTAATTAAAAATCTGTCAACAATGTATTAATTGCTGAAAAGAATGTTGAGACTAATTATGATATTTAATAAGACTAACAACACAAAGAAAACATCACAACAATACAGAATATTGCTTTGGGGCTTAATAAAGTTATCAGTATGAACTGAAATAGATATGTACATTGGTGGAGGAATGAGAAAGTCATTCATTTAAAGGATTCTCTGATAAGACTAATCATGGACACACACTGTCATTCTTTTTCATTTAAATACGCTTGTTGTCTTTCCCTCATTTACAATAGGTTAATGGTAAATAAAATATAATAAATAAACTGCAATTGAAAAATGTATGACTAATCAATATGATGAGCCCAGTACAACAGTAAATAAAATATTTTCTTGTTATTTAAATTCTGAAAGGAAAGGGGAAAACACTACATGTTTTAAAAGTATTATAATGTTTAGCTTGTGCAGTAAAAGTCTAAAAGGATTTCTTGATTCTGAATTCTATGAAGTAAAAAGTATTATAAATACCAAAAAGACTATATTTCTAAGGATGCTTTTTTCTTTATAAAAGATTAAATTTAATTTTTAGAATGTGAATAAATTGTTAGTTATATTTTTAAAAACAAGTGATTTATTTTAAACATCCTATATAATGTGGTAATTTCACAAGGGATTAATTTAATGAAAATAAAGTAAAATTATTTAAAAAGCCAACAAAAATTCTTTTAAGAATAACTTTGTGAAGTGAAATCATTATTTAATATTAAAAAAATTTAATGACAATTTTTGTAAACAATTTCCTGTATTAATTTGAAAAGATATGTACTAAGAAATAATGAATGCAAAAGCAAATAAGCTGAAATATGACTTTGAAACACAAAAATCAGCCTCATCTAGGTGATGAAATGTGATATAGATTAACCTGTTAAACTTACCAAAAGCCAGTGGAAGTCTAGACCATTTTATATCATCTAATCTGGTTTTTCGTCCAAGATTGTTCACAAAAACTCCCATTTCTAGAAGATAAGACCAATCAAATTGTGAAAATTACAATGATAATAGCAATTACAATAGCAATATAAATTACAATGCTCAAAATATAGAATAATTCTTTAAAATCAATTTTTTAACAATTATTTTCAGCTTTAATTACAAAGCAATAAACAAAAAGAAAATGAATATTTTGATAACAACTATTGAAGTATATTACCATGGAAGCAGAGCAAAAATTCTTTATTTGGTCCATCAGTTGAAACTTGGAATATAGCTATTGGGAAACTTCGAAATTGCGAGGCACCATACACAAGACCAGCTAAAGATGCATCACTACCATCAAGGAATTCTAAAAGATTTTAGAAACTTCTATCATAAGCTTTAAAAGCAGACACATAAAAAGAATATGCCAGATTAAAGTTATGCCTTCAACATCTGAGGATTGTATATATTACACAATTTCATCTTTAATAAACTATCTTACTTTGGCATCATATCAACTTCCCTCTAAAGAGAGTATAGTTTAAGAACCATATAGATACTATTTATTTTGAAGTGTTGACAAATTTATGAATGGCTAAATGCAGAGATTATTAAAGAGATCACAATTCAGAATATTGGACCAATTTATCTTTGAGACAGATTATATTATATATAACATGATTTGAGAGAGCAAGCAGGGAGCTCTTTAGAAATTTTTACTCTTTATATTTTTAATGTAATAATTCAATGTTTAGATTTTGTTAAGATGTCTTTGTCCAAGCTATATTGAGAGCAGTGTAGTAAAGTGAATGCGAAGGCAGAAAGTAGGAAAGAGAGAACATAAGAAAATATTCAGAACTTATATAAATTTTGGAAAGAATTTGTTGGATCAACATTTTGATTTTGTGTGAATTATTAGCCCGTGCAAACCAGAAGTTTCAGAAAACACAGAGTTTGAGCAATTTGAAAATCTGTAGAAATTTTATATGTGTGTGTGCGTGTGTATCTAAAAAAACAAAAGAGATGAAGGTTTTATGAAACAACTTATTATAAGGTTTCAAGTTATAATTAATATATTAATAACGTGTAATAGGTGCATGGGTAGTATGGTAACGTATAATGGGTAGACTAATTTTATCTTAAAAATCAGTTCCTTATCAGTACTTTTTACACATCTTTAGAGAAAAAATAAGAACCAAGCTTATCCCAACATTTTTATTATTATTATAATAAAGTTGGGTCCAATTTTATACAAATACAAACATAAAATACTATCAGGAATCACTGAATGTTTTTCACCAACATTGAAACTGATAATTAAAATGTGTGTGTGTGTGTGTGCATGTTTGTATGTATGTTTCAATGCAAAGTTCATTTGAAAAAACTTATTGAAAGACTCATGGCATATCTGAAATTATCTAATTGCATTGCAATTAGCAGTGTAAGAAAAAAGAGAAAAAGGTTATATTGCTACTTCATTGACATTCTAATTCTTTGGAATAATGGTTAAGAACGTAAGTAAACAAATTTAGAACATAAAAATCATGCTAATTTTATTTAATATGTAAGTAAAAGATTGTTCAATAATTTATGATTCCACATGTTTACCTTTTAAATATTTCAGTTATTTTTTCATTAATCATTATTATTTTTTAATTATTTAGTTATTATTATTTATTTTCTTAAAAATTTTTCATTCAAAATTATTTTTTAGGTTTGTTTTAATTCAAATTAACAAATACAAAATAATGTAATAATTATTTTAAACAACTTGCACATTTTAAGTTTCGTTTATTCAACTGAGCTGTAACTACAACTAAGATGGAAATATAACAGATATATCAAAATCAAATCAAAAGTGGCAAGCTTAAGAAGTAGGGTTTTTTTTATTAAATATGCAATTTTAAAAACAACATTAAAATTAAATGCATACTTTTAACAGAATAACTTCCCAAACTTAGTTCATAGAAAATATCTGCACCAAATAAAACATTTCTTGGTGTAAAAAGAATGCAGCTGCATGGCTCTTTTGCTTCGAGAATCTGTAAAAAATTGAATAAAACAGAATCAGCTTCTTCATATGACAAATCATTTCAAATGATACAACACAAAGTAATGTATAGAATGACAGGCAACTTAGGACAAAATATGAAGTGAAACATTTCAAACAATTTATTGGAATTCTATGCATTGCCAGAAGATAACCTGGAAACATATAAAATAATACATCTGATGCTGTTTCTAATACTATACTGTGGAAAGAAATCTTCTTCAATTGGTCTAAGAAAAATGTCTCCCTTTTTTGTATTTCGGTCTATTTGAAAGTGATAAAATATACTATATCAGAACCTTGTTTAGCGAGCATAATTTGTTCCAGAATCTTCCTCATAATGTGAAATACTCGTTAAGTGAAACATCCCCCCCCCAATAGAAATCCAATAAGACAATGCAAGAAAAAAAAAGATATTTTTGTATTTTTATTGTACTATGTAGTCTTGACAAATGAATAACTTAAAATTATACTATCAACACACAAAGTTCATCCTAAACTCAATATTTCAACTAGTGCCTTCTCATTAAAGTTTTTTATGGTTTAGAAATCCATTTATACCATTGCATTTTTTCAATTAATCTACACTAAATCTTTTCAACATACGTTCTTTGTTAAAGTTTTCAACCACAATATGTTTATTAAGGAAAAATTTATTATAAAAGTAGACCTGGGCATGGAATAATATAATTATTTTAAATACCCCTCACAGTTTCTAACAAGACATTTGACCTTTTAAATGTTTTGACAAAATTCATCAAAACATGATAATAAAATTTACTCAAACTAAATAGCCAAATTCTACTAAAAATGGTTGGGTAATCTTGGTAAATAGCAAGAAAAAACTCAGTTTGATGGTTAGGGTTGTATCTTTGCTCCATTCGACATATCTAGATTTTGGTATAGGAAACTGACTCTTTTCAATATTAACAATATATAATTAGTTGTCACACATTTCATAGCAGCTGTATTCTCTAGCCATTTAACTTTGAAGAAATTTTTGGAAAGTTTTCAATATTATTATATTATATTATATTATATTATATATATATATTTAAAATTAATATCCCGTTTGATATTATCTTGTCATATTGGCAATAATTAACCAAGTTTATTAACAATGTTGGAAATTCTTTTTGCATTTCAACATTCAGTAACTATATGACATCCAATTTACTAATAACCATTTACCAAGATCAACAAGATCTTCCTCAAAACCAGTTTTTCTGTAGAATAATTTTTCTAAAATATATGACTTTAAAACGGACCATAAAAGTTGACGATACATACTTGGTTTTTATTTTTTTCATTTCAAAATTGAAAATGTCTGTCTTGCAGAAAAATACTGAATACTTTGTCAAACATTAGATTATACACATTAAAATCAGCTAAATATTAAAATAAAATGCTTTAATATATGCAGCAATTCTAAATGAAATTAAGTAAGAGCATTTTGTTAGCCTTCATGAAAGCTTTTAGGTAGTTTTGTTGTTTCGGAACATTTCTTATAACAAGTATGAAATAACCTTGCAAAAGTTATATGAATAATAATTCAGTCTACATTTTAAAGATCTTAGTTCTGCCACTCAGCATGATGAAAACAGAATGAATGGCATAATAATATTATTTCCAACTGTTGGAAGTTTCCTGACAGGTATGGTGAGGATTACTTACTCCTCTTCTTTAAAACAATATAGAAAGTAAAGATTAGTAATTCATTTGTTTCCATATCAATGCCCTTTTTTTCATTGGTGGAATATTTATTCGAGGCAAAGCAAAATCACAAACTGATTTTCTCTTCTCTCCCTAAATTAATGAATACACATTTTGCAAATTTTCAAAAGCTTTTCAAGTACCAAATGAAAAATCACATGCTTTTCAATGGTTTGGAGTACAGCAAAATAAAAAGAAAGGAGTTTAACTTCATTTAAAAAGTTTGAAGAACATCATTGTCTCTCTCCCTTCCTCCAATCAGTATGCAAGATCACAATTTTACATGACTGAAATGCTTGAGTATTTTACTTAATGAATCTTTAAAATGGCTTAGATGATACTTATGAATTTTTAAATATATCTAGAAAGAAAATATTAGTTATTTTCCAGATTAAAATTTTCAATTTTTCATTTATAAACATGGAATAGAAACTTAATTAGAACAACTCTTTAAATTTATTATTCCTTTCCTGGCAACTTTGACCAGTAGAAAAAAAATATATCTTTTAAAAGATGTTCTTTAGATGAAATTTCTGTTGAATATATTTGCAAACAAGGATGTTATTATTATTATTATTATTATTATTATTACTGTTATTTCAGATATTTAAAAAAAAAAAAAAAAAAAAACATTACTTTTTTGGAATAAAATTTCTTTGAGGTGGGATCCCATAGGCAAAGAAGCACATTATTAGAGGATGCAATGCATATATATGGTTTATCTCCTGATGACATTTCTTCAACTGCAAATAAATGGCAATCTTTCACATCACACACTGACTGCAGAGAAATTGGTTTGCTTGAAGTTCCATACACAACTGACAGAAAGTTATCTAGATCAGTTAGACTCAATTTCCGATCTTCACCTACAAAAGAAAAATGTTGCAAAGAAAATAAGTATTTTGAATTGATTACTTATGCTAATATTGTTGATCAAACACATCCAAGTAACTCACCATGTATTAGTATCAAAACTCCTATTTTAATAATGCATGCTATTTGGTACACATGTGAAAATCCATCAAGTTTCTGTTGCAAAGAACATGTAGATTTATTTACTATTTTTAATGCAAACAAGCCTTCAACAGCCCCCAGAAGCATTATCTAAAGGACAAGAATAACTAAATAAATCTTTTTAACTTATGTAGATGTTTATTATCAACATTTTAAATAAAAATAATTAACTTACATTGTCATCTAAAATAATTGTACATAAAGGATCAATCGACTTCTCACTTTCTAAAGTCCAAATCGTTTTTCCAGTCAATTTCTGAAATAAATATGTTTGAAAGTTATTCCTATGAAAGTTATCCCTTCAACTACAATTCAGTTTTATTATCAACAGTAAAATTATATTATATTATATATATATATATATATATATATATATATATATATATATATATATATATATATATATATATATATATATATATATATATATATATATACAGAGAGAGAGTGAGAGATTTTAATGATCAGAAAATGCATTTATTTTAATTATCAAGAAAAGTGCAAAACAATAAATGAATGTAATAAAAAAGTTAATTGCATATAGAATGATAGAAAAAAAATTACATTTTTATGAGGCTCATTAATATCAGAATTATTCCTTTCAGCTAAATTCTCAAGTACAGACACCCACATCTGCTTCTCATTAAAGTTAGATGTCATGATATACAAGCACCTGTAATGTATATGAAAAAAAAAAGGCAATACAATTGATTAAGAATTAAAAACATGTTCAAAACGAAATTTGAAATACAAAGGAACTTGCATTCTGAATTGATTAAATTACTTTGATATTTTATAATATCTAAGCAACAAAAATTGATTTTCAAAGAAAACAATGCTTTATGATTTCACCATTAGATGGTGATATTATAACACCATTAGATGGTGATAAATAGGTGATAATATAAATATGCTCAATATTTGCATTATCCCATTAATTTAGTCTTCTAAAATTATGGAATTATTACTGAATAACAGCAAACTAAATTGAACAAAACCAAATTTTTAAAATTCATCGAGTTAATTTTCAATGCAATATAAATAAAACTCTTTACCTTTGAGGCCAGCATGTTGTAAGTGGAAAAGATTCCAATTTTAAAACATATGGAAGATCTGAAGTTGCAGCAAATTTTAGTTCTGTAGGGGATACAGCACTAGTCACAACTATTTTCGCTTCACCAGAGCCAAAATCAAATACATTTGAAGCTTTCTCGATGTTGACATCATCAGCATTTTCAAATACATAAAGAATGTCATCAACAAGGCGAAGATATTTGCGATCCCAACCTTGCTTATTAGCTCTAGAGAAAGAAAGAAGCATATTAATAAAATCATACTATTGTAGATGCTTGTTATTTATACTACTGCACATATAATTAATGTTATTTATAAGCTACCAACATAAGCAACAAAAATGAAAAAAAAATTCTGAAAATTCAAAACCCCAAATATTTAAAAGGTAACAAAGATAATGTAAAAGTTACATCTCGAGTAGATTTCTATCTATTTTTAATCATTATGCATATTTCCAGATAAAAATTATTTTTAATTTTATTGTGGAGAGTTGATAAATATTGAGATAATTAAAATTGTTGCATACTTAATAATCTAAAGAATTAAGAAGACATAACTAAAATGGGATTTCTGATAAGAAAATAGAAATTTGATTCACTTCAATGACTCTGGTGCAAGATCCCTGAAAGATATAAATTATAAAGAAAATTAAAAATATGCATTAGAGCTAAATGCCAGAATATACTAGTAATGAAAACCTAAGTAAAAGCAATAAGAAGGAAAATGCCATATGTAATGTTGCTATGTCTCAAATTTGAAAAAGACCAGAGCAAATGAAATTAAAAAAAAATATTATGGAATATATATCTGAATGTATACTGACAACAAACAGAAAAGATCCCGTTAAGAGAAAATTTCTGCAAACATGTATGTTCAATATAAAGTTGTTAAAAAGATGTTACAGCATCTATAGAATTTAAAAATCCTTTTTGAAAGAATTGGTTTAGTGACAGAACTTGTTATTAATTTTAATATTTCATTTTTATCACTCAGAAAAGTATGCTGGCAGATTGCATATCAGTATTTAAAAAATGAATTGAGATAAGATTTGAAGACTGATTTCAAGTTTATCAGCTAATTTATTTTTGATATCAGTGGTAATATCAGTAGTGTAATCCTGAAATAAAATATAGATCCCCTTTTGAAAGTAAATGAAATCAAAAGTTTTGAACTTCTCTATAATACACAGATTATCAGTACAGAACTACTTAAATTACCAAGATTTTTAAATAAATGCATCAAATCGATTAGCGAATTCAATGCAAATCAATGTATTTGGACACACACACACACAAAAAAAAAAAAAAAAAAAAAAAAAATAGTGATGATTAAGAGAATACAAAAGTAAGAGAGTGCTGTCTGTGATGCCAATGTCAGCATTAATAAAAATGTATAGCTGACATGGTTAAGTGTTTAGTCATCCATAAAAGTAGTTCACAGAATTGATATAACCATCCAGCCATGTTATTATGATATTCACATGCATAATGAAAGTGAAATAAGGACTAAGCAGTCTATGCCCAGCTTCACAAAAGTTCAGAAAGAGTTAGGTAAGATATTCTGCTCTTCTTACATGGAGAACGGCCAATATTTTATGTGATTTGATAATTCTAAAGGAACATTAAGAACATTTATGCATGTGCATTCAAAATTTAGAAATTCATGATGGCCAACAATTAAATAGGCGATTATGACTACTATTTAATAATGTACTGTGTAAAGGGTAGAAGTCATTAGCTAAAGTATGGAATAAATTAGAGAGGGCTCATTTCATCTACAATCTGATAAAAATGGTTTGAAATTTTCAGCATACAAACTAGTTCAGAAAATGATTGAAACATTATATACAATAAGGTATATCTGAGCCATATACAACAATTTCATAATCTAACACAGACCTGAAGATGCTTTAACAAACATGAAGAAAACATGATTGGTCTGCACTCCATGCAATATTCAATAGAGTTCTTAAAATATCTAATAGACAAAAATGCCTCTTCCTTAAGATGATAATGTGCAAATGAAAAATTAACAATTTATCAAATATTATACTCCAAAATTTATATATATTGAATGCATATTAGAACATCATTCAAAAAGAAATTTAGATCAATATGAAGAGGTTGTTTAAAGAAATGTAAACTAACATTTTTCTACGTATGTAGAAATAGTACACTTTTTATTTGGTCTTTCAACAATGTTACTGATGCTTATCTGAAGCTGCATTTCAATAATTTGAATGCTGAGAGCAACGTCTGCAAATATTAATGCAACTATTTTTATTTAACTGGTGAAATAACTGAACAAATGAAACTGATACCTAAAGCAAAGAAGTTACTTTTAAAGCCCAGCCTTGAAGAATACCTTCTTTTCTATATAAAAACATTAGAATATGTATTCTCCAGGTTGACTCTTAAAAAGACTTAGCTCTAAAAAAGTCTAACTTGCTTCTAAAACGTGTATCCAAGTTTAACTTGCAGACAGTGAATGCATTAATGATACTACCTGAAAGCAGAGCCAGTTTCTGTCAATGTAAAGTAATGGGGGAAAAAAATATCAAGCTTAAAAGCTTTTTTAGCAGAAAAAGAAAAAAATTCCACTTGACTTTAAAAAAGGAAATAATAATTTAATGTCAAACTATATGAGGATGAAAAGCTAAAAGGTTCAATGATAAAATTTTTTAATAAAATAACCTCATTTCCCCAATACAGTTTCTTTGCAAGAAATAGTATAATTACATCTAAAGATCCTAATCTTTGATCTCAAGTGAAAACAATGGAAGATTTATAAGAAACTGAATAATTAAGAAATGTTTTAAATAATATATAAATATTTTACTTAACTTCAGATAATTTATATATAAGTTCCAAAGATTTATTTATAATTCTGAATAAATATGGACAGCAATAATTTATATTTTACATGATTAATTTCATCACATTATTCAGAACTTAATGATGCATGCATATAAATATTGCATCATTATTCATATACATATATCAAATATTTTGAGCAATATAATAATTTATATTTATTAATGTTTAATGGTTGTATAATTATCAATTTTATATTTTAAATAAAATAAACAATAACAACACTTATATTAAATATCTGGTTAGCAAGTTCCATTTTACTCATAAAAATTTAATAGACGATTAACATTTTGATTCTTTATTTACACACTTAATGTAGGACTTTAGACTTCCATGAAGATAAAAACATTCAAATATCAACAATAATCGCTCATTTTGAAGTCTTGCGAGCAAATGCGAACATTTACAACATTAAAAAGATATTTTGTTTGCCTTAGCTAATCCAAAATTTATAAATATCAAGATATTTAAAAAAATATTCAAGAAAAAAAAATAACTTTGCTTCACTATTTTTGCAAATGCATTGCACAATTAAAAATAACACAATTCAGCAATAAAACAGAACACCACTGTTTTTGAAAAATGATATGAATGTCACAAAGTTTTCTTTAGCCAAGGCAAATATCTCATAATATAATAATGAATCAAATCAAAAGAATTTGCTAAAAAATTAAATTCAGAACATAGTTTTTTTATGAAAAGGAAAGTAAGGGATTAAAAAGAAACCATTTAATTGTGGTCATGCACTTTGTCAATATCAAAGAACATCGACACCAGATGACTTCTTTAAAAAATGCAGTTTTAATATTGATTCCTACATATAATAAATTATCAATTTTTGACCAAGCTCTCAAAAATCCACTCTAAAAGAGAGAATTATATCCATTTTTTTCTAAGATAATATCAAGCATATATTTTCAATCCTTTTTAGAAACTTATACGAGCAGCTGACAGATGTTTTATATCAGATTTCATCAGAATCCAGTGCAGCTTTGTCTAATAGTCGATGATGATTTGTACAATTCAAAAATAGGCAGTCAGTGTTATAAAAAGATTGAAAAATGTTTTATTTAAAAATATAATTTTATTCATTCAATAAGGGTTTTAAGTATAAAGAAAGGTCCCGTATTACTTAATGATTATACAAAAATTTCAAGGAAATCATCCATTGTTTTAAGGATAATTAAGAATGACCAGACCATTCTTTTCCAAATATAAAATGCATTTATCAAGACAGATACTAAAAGCCTTTCAAACTTTGTCTCACATATATTTTGACCGAAACAGAAGAACTTATAATTAACACAAATTTCATCCAATTGCGGTATTTACTTTTCTATACAGCTCATCAAGCAATAATTTTAGATGTTTGAAAGAGTATTTAGATTTTCTGAATTCAGATGACATTTAAAAATATTCCACCTATTTTATTTTTTTTTTAATCTTTATATTTATTGAAACAATGCTCATTCTCTAATGAATACTTGAGGAAACCTAATTTCACACTTACTTTTCCATACTTGGGGAAACCTGATATCAATTTGGTAATTGTGATCAGGATGATGGTTTCAATAGCAAGTTGCTCACTTCATTAAAGATTTTCTTCATTTCGATCACACCACATTAATCAACATTTTCAGTGTGGAAATTGTCAGCTTTATAAATCACATAAAATAGTGTTTGTTGAACACTAACACAGTCAATGACATAGATAACAAATCATAGAAACAAAATAATATCTTCAAATCAATTCCAACTCAAAAATTAAGGTATGAAAGAAGAAACAACACACATAGTGCAAGACCCAGAAAGTTGAAACTCGTACTTTGGGAGTGAATATCTTCTTCATTGATAAGTATGCAAAGACAATGAATAGTACCTTTATTTCCCATCTATGAAAATAAGTATTTTGACTGTACAACAATAGATTAGGACCATAAAAATCTCTAAATCTGATAAAAAGAGCAAGCAAATCATTCATTAATCTGTCGAGATCTCTTTCATCAGCACTAGTACTAAATACAAAATACTGGAGGAAAACAGCTATAAAATTTGAATGCATAACTCTGATTGCTACAGATGTGTATCTAAAGGAATAACAGAAAAAGCAGAAGCATCGTAAGAGAATAAGAGGATAGAATTCCTCCAGAAGCATTTCCTTTTCTGATAAAACTATTTCTTTGCTTCATGTGATATCAATAGGTTTTGAATAGATCTCTTAAAGCACAATGAAGGTAGTATGAAATTCATGAATCAAATCATTTTGGCATGAAAACCACAGCAGTTTCACGAAAATAGAGATGTCATTAAGAGTAATTATTGTATGGAAATTTCATATACTTTTTTTAAACACATGACATTTTTTAGGTACAGAGGAAAAATCAATTTCATATCCAATTCAGAAAATGCATTTTGTTCCAGAAAATCTTGTGCAACAAAATTCTTTATCAACTATCTTTAAGAGACATTTTTATTCTGCATTTTACAGAATATATTACAGAATTATTGAGAATTAATAATGTAAGTTTCCTTTTCATACAAGTGGTAGTTATGGGAAAAGAAAAGTAATCAGATGATAATGTCAGAAATGGGCAGCATTTAAGAGTGGAGTTACAAGTAGTAGCATGGTATTTGTATCTGCTTGTTTCAAGCTATTTTTGCAGTGCAAAGGAATACAAAACTATTTCCTTTACAATTTGTTTTGCTTCAAGAAAATCCAGGCTTTTTTTTTTAAAAAATTTAACAGAAAATTACTTCTTTTTTAAAAGATCACATAGGACAAAAGTTAGAAAACATATCATGAGGAGTGGAATAATTTCTAAATTTATAAGTATCAGAAGTAAGTTATGACCAAATTTACAAACTGGGTCACTGGTACAACATGATTGTTGGAAGTGCTTACATCTCCAACATTTAAAACACCAGTGAGTCAATATGATCAAGATTTAAAACATATGCACAGTCTTAATGGATTCGATAATATAGGCATCTAAAATATCAAAGCAGTGTACTCTAATGGAATAAGTTGACTGTCATCCCAAATGCTTATATGATGAGCAGAATAAACAGTTTGTACATTTTGCTTCTGAAATATTTAATATCAGAAAGAATGCCATTTTGGAATATGATCCTTGCACTCAATGGTATCAATTTACTAACTACTAAAATGCCAGTAATAAATCACCACAATTTCATGATATTTTGCATTTATTTATTTATTTATATGTAGAAAGGAGACTGTATGAATCACTAATGAACATAAAATGCATAGAAATGGCCTGGCAACAAAAGATAAAGAACCGATATGATATTGATAAGAATTCACAGTATGACCATCATTTATGCCATTTGATTATCCCTGATGTTTCTAAATGTTATGAAATTTATTATTTTTTGTCTAAAATTTTTAGCAATTTCCATTTTCTTTATTTCACATCATGTTTTTAATAGTATATGAAAAATAATTTAATTCTTTCCAATTAAAATTAAATGAAAAAATAAAACAAAAAGTCATTTTTCACACATTAGATTTTAGATAAGCTTCATTTTTATAAACATTTCTACAATTTGTTTCAAATTTCTAATCAGTGTATAAATAACAGAAAATGAATACACATCTAATTGGCACACATTTCTAGTGTTGCCCATCTTTATGACTCATATTTCAGAATGGATTGTCAAAGATTTACTCATGAATGATGTAGTTGACATGTGCATTGGCAGAAAGCTTAAGAATGAAATAGTCTGTCTGTTTTTTTTTTGTTGTTGTTTGTTTTTTTTCCCCTAGTGGGATTTTCTCTATTTATACTGTTTACCAATAACTACATCACAACTGAACAATAATTCCATAAAAAAATCACTTAGAAACACACACAAAAAAAAACATTTACAGTGATGAAAACATGCATTTTTAAATTAAAATGAATATTGTATCAGATTAAAAAATTATTCAATGACAGTAAAATTGCATTAGTTTTTTTTTCCCCCACCAAACACAATAAAAAACATTTATGTGGATTGGCAGAATGCTTAATCCATTTATATCACACAAAAATGTTTTAGAATTTTAATTAAAGAAAAAAAAAGATGGCATGAATCAATTTTATAAATTTTTGTGGCAAATGGTTCCATATACATGTATTTAAACAATATGTATTTAAAAAAGAAATGTTACATGTATGTGGATTTTCCTTCCTTCAAGAAGAAAATTACAGGACAAATTTACCAATAATGTCTGCTTAATATTTTGAAGGTCCCATACTTTAGCTAAAATTCTACATTCATAATATTTCCTAATCCTCAGAGAGAAAAACATACATAAAATAATGCTTAAGGGAAATATTAATATTAGCCATAGGAATAATAAATATCTTTAATGTCTAATAAGGATAACAACTAACAGGTGATTATCTTCCAGTCATATTTAAACTTAAGGGACTCTGTATGTATCCATGCAAGTTACCATTCCAATGAGAAGAACAGATTTATCTTTCCTCAATTTTTTTGTTTAAAGTACAATCATTTTTTTTATTTATTTTATTGGTGCTTACTTTGGCACTTTTATCCACCCTTCTGCTTTACCATCCTTCAATTCAGGGGCTTTTCCTGTAGACTGCTCCTGAACAGCCAATTTGAAATGTTCCATATATTCAGATGGTAAACCACAAGTATTGGGCAGAGAAGTTGCACATTTAGGATGACAAGTCACTGAGCATTCTACATTAAAAACCATGTGTGAGGTAAAAACAAGTGAACGATTGAAATAATTATAAAATAGGAGAATAAACATATTTCAAGCAGAATAAATTTTAATAATAATTGAGAAATTAAAATGAAAAATATTATTCTAACTTTATCTTAATTATAAAAATGCCAAATAAAGAAGAAAAACTGAAAAACATTTTACAGTTATTAAATATGATTTCAAATTTGTCTTTTAAATATATTTCAAGACCTATGGCACTAAGCGTCTTATAATTTTCACTGTTTTTTTTTTTTTTTTTTTTTTTTTTTGAAATAATAAAACATCGAAAGTTAAAAGATCAACTAATGAAAATTAATGCTTAAAATGTATTTCATTAAAAATGATTCACTCTTATTAAGATACTAAACAGCATTCTTTTTTTCTCAAATTCATTACCAAGTCAAAATTTAATTTTGTATTTTACAACTAAATTATCACTCTCTGAAATCATTATTAACTCTGAAAATACTGAAATATAAGTCTGAACATACAACTGCAGAAAATTTCAATTTCCTAGCTCATTAAGAAGTCAGTAAAAAGTTGACTACACAATTCTATCCATGCAAGTATGAAACAAATTATGTCAATTTGCTAAATATATCATACCTTGGCATTTCACAAGTTGTCTTCCAAAATGAATTGAATCCAGACAAGTACAGCATTTGGTACTTCTCATGCACATAATTTCTATGAATCGATGAGGTATTCTATGCTTCATTCCAGAAGGTTTGATAATTTTATCCAAGAGCTCTTTTGATGTAAAAATAGGATTGTCTGACTGATCAGAATGGATACTTGGTGAAGCTGTTATTGCGGTATGCATAGCTCGAGACATTGGTGAAACAGGAATGTCAGTATTTGAAGGAATACTTTTTGATAAGTTGCTAACTATAAAATAAATAATTCAGAAAATGCAAATTTTGTAAGAAATATTAGCATTTAGATTTTTAAAAAAACATAATAATGCATTCTAAATCAAAGAAGGTTTTTTTTTTTTTTTAATACATTGAACAATGTTTCAGCTGGAAATATCAAGACTGATATTAAAGTTTATTGTAAATTATAATTCAAAGTCATAATGTATGTCCGAAACAAAAAATATTTTAAATGATCCCAATCTACCACTTTTTAGACAATATTTAACAATTCTACTGAATGTTTAGCAATTTATGTAAAAATTCTTTGGGTAACATCAAAATTTCCTACACTTAGAAAATGCAGCAAAGCACGGGTATACATTTCTCATTTATATTTCATTTCAACATTGCATTGTGAGTGTACTATATATACCTTGGAGGTCGGGTATGTGCACCTGGGTTCCTTTTTTGAATTTTTAATTATTAACTAAAAACTAACTTTCAGTCCAAAAAATCTTTTCATTTCCCCACCGCGAAATAAGTAAGGCTTCAGGGTTTTGTTTTTTTTTTTTTCCCACGCTAATGAGGATAGGCTTAATATTTTTCGACTGATTATTTCAAACGATTCTGTTTATTTTCTTAATGTTAAAATTAAACATTGTTAATTAATCGATCTTTCAGATTCATTCTGAAGTACTTTTGAATTAAAATAAATCAGAATAAAGGAAATTAAAAATTTCTAATCTGCATAGCGTTACCCCAACTGGTGTAGAAAAATTCATGCATTTGCGTTACCATAATTGCCGTTGAAAATTCACGCAATACAGATTCGCAATGCATTGTGTTCCGAATGTTGACAACTATTATCAACGAATGCAGACTACATTTAAATTATTTTTAGGCTAGTTGTAAGCTTTTGTAATTAAATTGTATTTATGTTAGTTATACATTTTTTGTATATGCTTAGTTTTAAGTACATCGTTTTTTAAGTAGTTTTTTTAACCTGTTTTCAACCGATTATTTTTAACGATTTTGTTTATTTTCTTAGTGTTTGATGCATTTAAAACTAAAAATTGTTAATTAATCGATCTGCTCATGATGAATCTGAGAAAATTTTGTTGAAAAATTCTTGAGATATTACATAAATTATGGGCACTAAAGAATATATTTCTTAAAGTTTAAACACTCAGTGACTCTGTTTTTCAGTAATCATATTATAAAAAAAATTCTTTGTTTCAGTAAAAAATATTATTCTATTAATTGCAGATAAATTATTTCTCTTCAGTTATAACATAATATATTTCTAATTTTCTGTTCAGAAAATTAGAGAGATACATATTATGTTATGACTGAAGGTCTTTATAATATTATGAGTGAATTATATAACTATCAAAATTTGAAGTTTTAAAATATTTAATTATCAAAATTTTAACTAACATTTAGATTGGCGAATCGGATGGTCGCCAAAGGCGGCTAGTATAAAATATGCAAAAGTAAAATAATTTGAATGCATGAAAAAAAAAATCGTATCTAAAAAAAAATCTTTGCTCTTATTTCATCCCAGGAGGCATAATTTATATATATGCAAGAAGTGACGAAGTACATCAATCTACAGCACGATACAAGAGCAAAAAGAGAAAAAGAGTCAAATGAAGCAAAAATATTTTTCACGATGATTATATAAAATGGGATTCTGATAGAGATTTTTTTACACATGTTAATTTAGGTAAGAGAAAAATAGGTATATTTAAGAAGAATTCGCTTAGCTTGACAGATTTTTTATCCTTTCGCTCAGAGCGTGTGAAAGTGCAGATTTAAGCATTTTTACAGATCTTGTGGCACATTAATTAAATAAAAAAGGCGGAATTGGATCAGGAAATAAGAGAACTTTTTAGAATTAAGTTAATATGGGTTGAATTAAGATAAAACTTTGGGTATTAATTAGGGTTTAATTTAGATATAGAGATAGATATTACACTCACATATATATTTGTGTGTGTGTATATTATTTATATATATATATATATAGTTTAAATCAGAATTAATATATCAGTATATATCTTAATTTATTCCAAATTAACATTCTAAATTGTTCTCTTATTTCCTGATCAGATTCTCAATTTTTTTAATTAATTAATTCTATACATGCTTTATAAAACTGTTTGTCGCAGCATTTTCCCCATGTTCTAAGTGAAAGGATAACAATCCTTAATGCGTCAGCATTCGTTTAATGATATCTTTCTTAAAGTTTCCCTTTCTTAAGACTACATATGTCAGAGAAACCCCTATCAAAATCTCACAGTAAACACCACTGAAATGAAAATAATTAGGCCTCTTTTGCATTTGTATTGCAATGTAAATGGATGTCAGTTTTACCAGTTTCTTATACATAAAATGTCTCGCATAGCAAAATAAATCAATTTTAAAATTTTAAAAGTTTCTGCTAAAACATGTTTACATATTATATTA
The DNA here is from genome assembly GCF_947563725.1 of Argiope bruennichi. Taxonomy (NCBI): domain Eukaryota; kingdom Metazoa; phylum Arthropoda; class Arachnida; order Araneae; family Araneidae; genus Argiope; species Argiope bruennichi. The sequence continues at coordinate 1,462,261 of NC_079155.1, forward strand.
TATATATATATATATATATATATATATACACATACTTTAGAAGTGTATGTCATATTCATATATATACAGTTCAATATATATATATACACACAGTCCAAATGTAAACAAACCATCATACAAATTCCAGAATGCTTTAATGAATAATTTTACAGTTGCATTGAATTCAACACTTTGGGTGGCAAAATATTATTAGAAATGTTATGGAGATGATTTGTCATGTCACCAAATAATACATTCAGTCACAGGAAAAACGATATGAAAGAAATCAAGATTATTAGGTTTCAAACAGGAATTCTAATCGAATGCAAAAATAGTCACCAATTGGGCAATAGTTATGACTTACTCATGAAAACTAATGACCATATCTTACAAAACAACATGTTACAAAACTAGTCTTCGTATAACTTAAGAAAATTACCTTTTTAATGACAATTTCATTTCTATAGAATTTCCTCCTTAATTTTAGTAATAATTTTAATTTGATTCTATACATGATATGTCAAAGTTTTTAAATGGAAATTCAAACATTTATCAAAATTTTCAATATTGTGTATTTTTGCCAATCTTTAATTCCATTGTAAAATTGTCATTTCTGTTTATAATAAGTAATAAATACACTTTTTAATTTTCAGTAAGCTGATACTAACAATTCACGTTTCAAGATGACTTTTTTTTTTAAATGCATTCTATAAATCATTTCACAGTTCAAAAAGTTAATAATTTGGAATGAAGTAACTAGCCATCAGAAGTAGCTAGTTCTTTTACAATAATGTGATAACAAAGTTTTTTCATTTAAATGACAAAATTTCTGATAGATGTTATTTTTCTCTTTTATTAAAATTAGCAATTTTTTTATCTTGGTTATTATTTTTCCCATTTCTTTTCAAAAGAGGATTTTTTTCCAGAAAATAGAGAAAAAAATATCTTTCCCTCTCTTTTTCTTTCTTAGATGTTTGACTATCTTAATTCTTTTAATTGTTCAGTTTTCTCAGTAATAGCTTTTTGCAAGACATTTGTGGGTTTGTTTGTTTTTTAATTATTTTGTATTACAACTTTTTGAGAAAAAACATTTTAGTTTTACATTCAGTTTCAGAAATTTTCCCAATTTTTTAGAAATGTTTTCTGCTTCATTTTTATTTTTGCTAACTTTTAACATTTTTATTTAACAAACCTTTAAGTGTATTCACACTTGAAAGTCCAATATTTATATATATTCCACAGTACATATTTTCTTGGCATTTTGAAAAAGTTCTAAAACTTTTTCACTGAAATTACTTATAATAAAAATATTTAAATAATTCATTGATGATATGATTACGATGAAATATGATAAAGTTTATAGATGAGTGCCTATAGGGAAAAAAACAACATTTGGATACAGCCAGCCTCTCTGTTACGATAGAAGAGAGCTTTATAAAGAAGATTCATTGTGACTGTCTGCTAGTATATTTACCATCCATTACAGCGGCAATCGATTCTCTAGAAATAATAACCAATTTGAAGGGTCTGAAACACTACATTGAAACAGCTGATGCCTGAAGTCATCATTCTCGGTGCAGAAAAGTAACAGTGAGCTTAAGTAATTTAAAACTTGCATAATTTCTGGAAATAAATTATATTACCTTTAAAAAGAAATGATTTTTCTTCTTGCCAGACAAACAAATGAACATGAAAGAAGAATCAAGTCAATGAAAGAGATACTTTCCCAAAGCTAGCATTATGTTAGTAAGTCGAGGGAAAAGAAAGAGAAATATGAAAGATAAACTTCAGATGGTAAATATTATTTCCTTATCACAGAAAGATAAGACGGCACCATTAAGAAAATACATTCATACAAATTAGCAGATGTAATGTGAAAAAAATGCTTCCTTTTTAATTTTCACAAAGATAAATAAGCATCTGGATAATAAACATTTTTAAGGCCTTTATATGAGGATCATTAAAAACAAAATTTTTAAGAACTTTTAATGGAGCTAAGATGTTTTAAAAAACGTTACTATGTGTAGTCTATAAGTTATGAAGCAGCTAAAAAAACATAGATGATCATTAATATTTTTACTGAGTGCTTTAGAAAATTGATGTAGATATGACAAAAAGGGGGGGGGGCAAAAATTTTGCACTTATATATCAGAATTCTGCCCATCTTTAAGAAATTGATTTCCGGCAAAATGTGAAAATGATTTTCTTTTCTTCAAACTGTACAAGTAAACTACAATCCTTAGACATGGAAATTATGTTTAAAAAAATTTTTAATATACTACAGAAGGTATTTACTTCAACATACACATCAAAGCCTCATAAGAAGTAATACCCATGGAAAGATAAAAGTATTTCAGATGGTAAATATTATTTCCTTATCACAGAATCGTGCAAAATCTGAAGCAATAAAGAATTGTTTCATTAAAGAAAGGTATCTAGATCCAAAATAAAATTAATGAAATATCAATAATGAAAGGATGTCAACAAAAGAAATATTGAAACTGTGATCATGGATTATAAAGAATGGAATCTCATACAAGCAAAGCATATGAACTATGATACTGATACAATTTCAGATTTATTAATTAACTGGTGAATTGCAAAAAGACAATCATCTAGTGTTAATTTAAAGCATGGTGAAAAAGTGATTTCACCTCCCTTTAAAGATGTAATGGACTCCATAAAAAAATGAAGCACTCATGCTAAGTATCCAAATTTTAGGAACATAGAACTATATTTTCTGGATAAATAGATTCCAAGTATTTAAAACCTGTTTAAAACAGTACAATTATTTTAAAACAATTATAAAATTGTTTAAATTGCCACTTTGTGACACTGTCTTGGATTTTAAATGTTAAAATGATAAGTAGCAAAGGAAGAAATCAAATCAATTAAGGTGGAAATTATCTTATTTAGTGGGATAAGGGGGGGGGAGATATTCAGCTGAATAGCAGTCCAATTTAAATAGAAACTAAAGTACAAATGATTAAAACTAGCATAACGAGTAACATATTCATCATTATTTTATAAACAATAAAAATAAAGGGGGAAATAACATGCAAGTGTTCAATATCAATATTTTATTTACCTTATTAACAATGATTGTCATTCATAAATATTTATATGTCACAAAAAATAAAAAGAAATTGCATTACATGAATCCTATTGCAATAAATATTTTTTTAGTATTGAGAAATTAGCAGTTAGAAAGTACACAATATTTTTCTACATGCAACCATTATCTTCATCTCATTTATCAAACAAATATATTTAGATCATATAATAAAAATACAGATAAGATGTAAATGCATATCCATTAGCATAAAAAAATAATAAAAATTTTAATTTATAGCTACGTACTTTCTCTTTGCAAAGCCATTTTCTCAGCTCGAGCTTGGCTTAACTGATCTTGCAAACGACGACACCTACTTCTTTCTGTTTCTAATAATTTCTCAAGATCTCGAGGTGGTGCAGCTTGTATGGTATTTTCTTTTTTCCCAAACAATCGAGAAATGTTTGTCTAGAAAGAAATGACATTATTAATTATAATAAGATTAATTTAAACAAGAGAATTAATTAAACAAGAATTTTAACATAAAAAATTTAAAAGGAGTATATTAAAAAGATAAAAGGCATTTTTCATACCTTTTTCTTCTTTTCCATGTTTTCTGTTTTTGATTGTAAAAAATCTATCAACTTTATTTGTTGTGATATTGTTTCTTGGAGTTTAACTTTCTCATTGAGATGTTTGGCCTAAAATAAATAAAATGTATAAAACTTCATTAAAAAATTAACTCTTCAAAGAATAAATAAGTAAAGAGGTGTTAATATTAAAAACAGTTAAAAATACTGCAGAGTTGAAAAGCAAATTTTATAATGAATACATTTTCTCTGAATACATTTTAAAATACCTTTTCATTCTCCAATTCATTACATAATTCTTCAATATTCTTCTGATTTTCCTGTTGGTTATCTAAAGCTTCATCTAGGGCTTGAGTGAGCTTTAAGTTACTCGATTTCAAAGAAGATATCTGGGTTATATGACGAGCTGCCTAAAATATTAAAATATAACAGTAATTTTTACTTTCACAAAGTAAAAATGTTTTATTAGCTGTTTTCAGCAACCAGCTGTTCATCTTCATCTGCTTATTTAAATTAATAACCAAAACCAAAGATTTAGTCACATAACTAGAACTATTAGAATGATTTAGCAAATTTTTATTTCAAATTCAATTTAATAAATCCCTAAATATATCACCAATGATCTCCTGCTCTCCACTACCATCCATGTTGAAGAGAAATATAAAAAACATTACTTTTGCTGTACATTCACCCAGGATGCATAGTGGGAAACTGCTGCAAAAAGTAAGCAATTTAAAGCACTTTTTAAAAACCTTAACCCAAAAAAATTAAGCCCCTTTGTATATGTGTGCCTACATAAACTGTGTAGTTTTTAAACATAGGACATTTTCTGTTTTATAATATGCATAGTTTTTATCAAAAAAATTAAAAAACACTTTAAAATGTTTTTTTAGTAATAAATTTTAATATTAATTTCTGTATTTGCATAATGCCTTGTATTAAAAAAAATATGCCTTTTTAGTTTCTACAAATACATAAAAATGGTCAAATTATCAATACCAAAAAATTAAGAATAAAGATCTGTGGTCTTTTTCAACATTTCTTAAAATGAACAATTTATTTAGATGGGTAGATCATTTCTGAAAATGTCAATAGTGATGTTGAAGCATAGTATGACCCAAAGAATTTTGTTTGCAAAATATATGCAACAATAACTAAGATTTGATATAGCTGGGATGAAAAGAGTAAATTTCCTCCTGCACTTACTCAATATATTTAATAATTTTATTTGCAATTTTATAAAGCTAAGAATATTCAAATGGCAATTATCAATAAAACTGTCATGAAATTGATAATAAAACAATGTTAAGTTCTAAATAAGTCTTAAGGTCATTTTTTATTAGAAAAGAATAGCAGCATTCAGAAATGGTCAGACTATAAAAAAATTGTCTTATCACTTCTTACTTCTAAATTTTAGTAAATGCCGTTTTAGAACATTTACTGTTCCAAAAATTTAATTTAAAAACCCTGCCTTTTAATTAATAAATAAAAATTCTTACTTTAAAAAATTACAGTGATTATATATTTTAAGAATAAATAAAAATGCTTTAACAAGACTTAGTTTTCATAAATAATAGAACAAATTCATGGTTTGTTTTAAAAAAGCCAGTTATGTAATTAGAAACAAAATGAAAATAAAAATGCCAGTTAAAATACTTTTTAAAGTTTTTTTTTTTTTTTTTTTAAACCAGCACAAGACAATATTTATGTTTTAAAATTTTACAAAACTCAAATAAAGAATCTTATCCTATAAACTGCTTTAAAACTAAAGTTTAATTTAAAGCAAAAAAAGCATGTTTTCCTTTTATCATGGCAAATAATTAATGCAACAATTTGAAGAAGCAATGATATTATTTTGAATTTCATTATAATAAAAATCATTGTTACAAATTGTGTCCAAAACTAATTTTACAAAATTATACCAAAAAAAAATGCATGAATTTCTTCAAACAACATTGGTATCATTAAAAGCCATTAAAAAACTTTAAAAAGTGTAAAAATAACTTTTGTGTAATAATATGATTTGATGTTATAACAGAAACACGTTAAAATTCTCTTTTTATTTTTTTAATTATTACAATTAAAATTTTGAAAAATCTATTCTTAGTGGGCCTCTTAACCCAAGAAGTAACCTCCCAAATTTCATACTCCTAACTTATGCAAAACGTAAATATACTAAACACTCTATTCATCAACCTGATTGTGATAATATTGTTACTAACCAGACAATATTCTATAGCATATTCACAATGTCATATGTTATAAAAAAATATTGAAAATAGAAAAATAAATACAATTAAAATTTACCTCTTCTTTGATTTCACACAACTGGTTTTCTAAAGCAATGATTTTTTCAGAATATCGTTTGTCATCTATCTCTTGCATTGAAAATTCTTTCTGGTATTGAGCAACTTGATCTTCTAATTCTGCTACAACTTTTTTATAATGAGAAAGATTTTCTTGCAAGTTCTGAATTTCTACTTCATGTAAATAGTTTTGATTATCTAACTCAGCAGTTAATTCATTTATATGTTTCAAAAGTTTTTCTCTGAAAAGACAATATTATAAATTATTAACATTCATATCTATTCTGAAATGAATAAATTCACTTAATTCTACTGGTTTATGCACAACAAAAATATGTAAGAAACTTTACCTAAGATATCTTAAAAACTTTGTAAAATTAGTGGAGATTATAAAACAGGGGGAGGGATGAAAAGATTCCTTTAAAAAATAGTTTACTTTAATATAACATTAAAAGAATTTGTAAGAGGAAAGAAGAAATATTTCTCTTTACTAACCGATAATTTATAATTGAATGCAAAAAAAGAAAGAAGAGATGAAAAGAGTAATTAATTTAACATCATTTAACAATTGCCAATTAATAAAGAAAATATCTTAAATTTAATAATGTAAATTATAAAATTCTTATTTTATAAAAAGTATTGACTCCTTAAATATGTGTTAAAATAGATCAAATAATGTAAAATTTTAAAAATTTTAATATTTCAATAAGCAGAAAAAACAATGGAAAAAATTAATAATAAATTCAGAAAATAATAATTAAAAAATTGGTGACAATTGTTATAAAAATTAAAAGGCAAAAATTATGGAAAAAAACTCTTGAGTAACTGCAAGATAACTTTTTTTTTCTTCTGATAAGTGCTCAGAAGATATTAATAAGAAAATCAATATAAAATAAATTAAATTCTACAACATTATTAAATAGAACCCAGAATTAAAAAACAGAATGATTAGGCTAACTCAAAAATCTTTATAACTAATGTGGTAATTCTTTATCTAATATCTACTGGATCCACTTGCAAAATGATTTTCATGCTTTATCACCAACAATTCTTGCAATTTATTAATTTTTAAATCAAAACTAACCTAAAATTAAACTCAATATATGTTCTTGATTCAATATTTTATTAAATCTTTAATTGTTAAAATTTTGCAAATCATAATTAAAAAATAATATATTGAGAAAAATGAAATGCAAATAGTTTCTGCAAAGGTCTACCATAAAAATATGTTCCTTTAATCTAAACAACTCCAATGTCGAATTAGAATAAAGCAACATTAATGAACAGAACAATCGTTTTATGATAGAATACAGATGTTCTTTAAAATAAATGTTAAAATTTCTTAAAAACCAGTTGTCTTCGATGATCAATGGGTTCATTATGATTTATGGTAGCTACAAATTTCAATTAAAAATATTAATATAATGATATTACTATTATTAAATATTTTGAGTAACTTGATACCAACAGCTTTTTCGGAAAAATAAATTTTATTCAAATTTAGATAAGATATAACTTATACTTCTATTTTAGAAACCTTATAACGTTTTGTTCATTGTACAATGCATTTCCTTAATTCTCTGCCTATATTTTTATGCATGTAAGAACACATTTTTTTAAAAATTAGTGAAAAATTAAACAATGATGAAAATATTTCAATTTTTCACCATTGCTTGGATTTAAAATTAAACTTTTTATTAACATGAAGCTTTAAAATGAAACCTACCCAATGTACAAAAATAAACTGAATCTTATCCTGATCATCAACAATGAAAGAAACCAGAATGAAATATTAATGGCAACAAAGAAATTTACTGACATTCAATGATCATAATCAACAATGAAAAATATACTTAAAATATACTTGTAAAATATACAAAATATATAGAAATATACTTGTAAAATATACTTAAATATTTTTTTAATTAATTAGAAAAAGAAAACTCTAAATGTACCATGTAATTGGTACCATTTAAAAATAATTATTTGAATGTTTAGAGAATGCAAAAATAGCTTTTGTACTATATTTTTTTTAAGTTATGGTCAAAAATCCTCAAAATTTGATTTAAATTTTCATCAACTGATTTTTTTTAAAAATTGAAATGTACATTTTCACCTTCCAAATTATATATGTACCAAGTTTGTTGTAGGTCAAATGGTCTGACTTGTAAAGTGCCAACATCCACACTTCTTTTTATGATAAGCAGAGATTGCAATTTCAAAAATACTTTTTTTGTCCTCTCTCCCACCAATAAAACAATTTAAGATGCATATCAAACTATAAGAAAAAAATTGCAACTTTAGATTTTAAATTGAATAAATGTTTCGAAATTTATATAACTCTTAATTCAAATGTTATTCAAAACAAATATTTATTAAGAAATTAAAGACATTCATTTCTTGGACCATTTCATCCTGCAAATTTTCTTTTCATTCTTCTATCATCTTGCCATTTGCTATATTTCAATATTTCTCCAAAAGTTTAAAAGTTAATATGTAGGGTCTGACGGTTTTCAAATCCGGTTTTAAAAAACCGGTTTTTTAAAGTAAATTTGTCACATGTGAAAACCGGTTTTAAGAATTCACATTATTATGTAAAAATTAATTTTGAACTTATTTGATTTGCTATTCATTCAATGCAAAAGGAAGCAAACACATTTTTTCAACGTTGCAAGTTGCGTTGGCCATTGCTTGTGTGTGCACTGCACAGTTGCATCTCGAATTCATCAATTTATATTTTTCATGAACATCCCTTTTCACTTTCTTTTCTAGGTGAAATAAAAGTTTAATAAAGTTCATCTCTTGCTTCTCGTCGGATGTTTTGGCTATCTGTATAAAGTCGGTGCAAATAGAAAAGTCAGCAATTTGACTGGCTTGTTTCGAACAACGTATGAAAGGAATAAATAATTCCCCGTTTTCCGGTTATTGATCACAGTATTTAATGATATCATATAAAATTTTCTTCGTACCATTCCTGAATGCTTTTTTACACCACTTGAACTAGCTATATCAATTCGAAATATTCAATTAAACTAAAATGCTGTCAGAAATGACATAACACTCACATACACGTGGAAAGAAAAAAAAAAAGAACTAAAAAAGTATCTAATGCGAGAAATCCAAGGTCAAATATGCTCATCGTTCCGCATCTCACCCCTTAATGAAATGGAATTGTCGAAATGTGGTCTCAGAATCCGATCCATCTCGAGTCATGACAGGTTTCCTTAATATTATGAAGGTGAAAATTGGAAACAAAAATATAGTTGTTATATTTGGTAAAAATAACGTAAGTATTAAGTATGTTTCATTTTTATGTTTATATTTTCTATTTTACATTTTAAAATTTAAATTTTATTATATAAATTTCTTCTATTAAAAATTAGTGTAAAATAAGAAGTTCTGGGTTCTGTTTAATGGAATTTTAAATATTTTAACATAAATTATGTCTTTAGAGAACATCAGAATTAGATTAAGAAGTTTTTTTTTTTCAAAATTCCTAGAAAATGTGTAGATTAGATTATTTAAAATTGCATTAATATTAATAGTTAAAATAATTAAATTGTAAAATAAACGTCAAAAATATTTATTCAATAACTTCAATTTCATTTTTAGATAAAAATGAGCGAGTTGGAAGTTTAGGATAGTTTCAAAAAGTTCGGGATAGACAAGGCAATCTGAAATCATTGTAATAAAATGTTGAGCTGCAAAGGATCATCTACGAGCAATCTACACAATCATTTGAAAGCAGTTCATAAAATAATTATCAGAAATAATATAATTTTTTAATTTCTTGAAGACCCTGAAGAAAAACTTACAAATCCAAAGACACTAAAAGCTGAATTTTCATTATTTAAACAAATGAATAAAAGAACAAAAAACTTAGATTTGTAATTTGATGCCAAACTCAGTAATTAATGAACGAGCATTTTCAATTTCAGGCAATATTGTTGCCAAAATAAGAACGAGACATAGCCACCATTCAGTGGATATTTTATGTTTTTTAAAATCCTATTTTCTTAGGAGAAATTAAAATTAGTGAAAATAATATAAATATTATTTGAAATTTCTTTAATTTTGTTTTTTATATTTTGATATTGATTTCGTTTTTTGTTATTTTATATAAATTAAAATAAAATAAAATAAATAGAATAGAGAAAAATAAAATATTTTTCCCTATTCAATTTTTTTTAGAAAAATTCGAAAACCGGCTAAAACCAGTTTTTTTGGAAATATCGAATTCGAAAACCGGTTTCTCAAATAGTCGGGTTTTGTATAAACCCTATTAATATGCTAATTACAAATGCCTTCAATTCTTGTTTTTAAATGAGAAATATGCAAGAATAAGAAATCCAAATTTCTGCGTAATAATTCACCTGCCTTTCATTTAAATAGAGAATATCAATATATAGCCAGATGATTTGTTCATAATAATATCAGCTTCAAGCTTAATAATCAGGAAAATTCATGATGCTTTTCTGCAAATCTCTACAAAAATTTTAATGCTGAATAAAAATTTCGGCATTAAAATTCTAATTTTCATATGATAAATTAGAATTTATGACCCGATTGATATCTATATTTTTGCAATTGTTGGAAATAAAGGAAAGTTCAGTATTAATACAAATTCCAGCTTTTAAATTTATAATAATAATTGAGTTCATTCATTGAAATGGAATAAAAAAGAAGACAGAAGTACTCTCTATACATTTACATGAATATTTTCAAAATGGCATGCATTGTATGCATTTGAAATATCATTATTGGTCATGTATCTTCAATATATGTGAACAACATTTATCCTTATTGCGTTTTGATGTGTTTGTTGTCATTCTTTGTAAGCAAATAACTTTTAGTCTTATTCTTTTACATCCGATAAATGCATAACTTATTTTATAGCAAAAAGTTTAGTGTTATTCTTTTTTTTGGAATCCAAGCTACTGCATACTTCAAATGTATGTTTGTTACCTTTGCATAATTTTATCTGTAGTTTTTATGAAATTAGGCATCAATTTGTATATTGTGATTATGAAGATATATATTGCTTCAGTTAAGTATCTCGATCTGTGTATAAACAAACAGTGAAAACAATGAAAGAATATGTCATTTAATTAAGAAAAATGACAATTGTATTCTATTTTGAATAAATTGGAATCCATGAGTCTCTTTTACATAGGCAAAAGAATGTACAGCAAGAATTATTAATAAAACTCACTGAAGCATTTCCATCACTTACTTCTGGCTTTCTTCCTTCAGAACTCCATTTTCACTGTTTTTCAATTTGTTCTTTAAATTCAAATTCTCTGCTTCAAGTTTGTCACTAAATGAAAAGAATATATACTTAAATTCCTAACAGCATTCAAATAAGCAATACTTTTTATTATAAACTCAACATACTAACTATTTTCAAGTTTATTTCATATACATGAGAGAATGTAATAAGAAAAAAAGTACATCATAAGCATGGTGATAGTCCCAAAGCATTTTTGACAAAAATTTGGAAAATATGCATGGCCAACAAATAAAAATGCAATAACAGATAATATGTGGTAATATTAACAGTTAAGCACAATTAGGAAGTTATTTTACCTTTATAAAGAAAAATTAAAGAGCAATTAATATATTAAATGTTTTTAGAGTACTGAGTTGAAAGTCATTAATAAATAGAATGACAAAAGATTAAACAAGAAAAAACTAGGAAAATGCAAAAGATATTTTGGTATGATGATAAGAGCTCATCAAAAATAAAGAATCAGCAGGTACAAAATATAGAAGAGAGACTATTTCTAATATAATTATAATAACTACAATTATTCATTTTATTTTTATGAAGGAACTAATGCAAACTTGAATTAAAATATGAACAATCTTTGTCAAATAAAAATAATATATATGACAAAAATTTCTGAAGTAACGAAAAAAATCAAAATATATAAATGTAAGATGAAAACATACTTACATTTTAGAGTTAAGTTCAGAAATAGTACTTTCTCTAGATTCTACAATGATTTCAAAATCTTTAAGATCTTCTTCCATATCAATAACACTTGATTTAAGTATACTATTTAACTATAAAAAAAATTAAGCCATTAATAGAAACAAAATAGCACACATGGAAATTATTAGATTATAAATTTTGATATATTGTACCTGTTTGTACTTATTAAATTCATTTTGTTTTGTTGTAAGATCATTCTTTAAGATCTTATTTTCTTGAAGTAAATTGATTATCTTCTTATCTTTTTCTTCACAGTCTTTTCTTAGAGTCTAAAAAAAAAAAAGTTTTCAATATTATAATGTTCAGTATTATTATTGCTGCAGTTTTTATTTAATACATTAGAAAGTAGTGAAAATTTCATGATAAAAAATTTTTTTAATCCAGCATTTAACCAAAGTAGTAATTCTCTAAACTCACTTATTTTATAATCCTAACTAATAAGCCTTTTTAATTACAAATTAATAAAAATATACAATTGCAAAAATGACCAGATTTTAGCCTAATTTTGTTAATGAAAATATATCCTTTCAAATTTAATTAATGCTTTTCATAGTATACAAATTTGCATTAAAATATATTATTGCTTTTAGAAGTGGATTTTCATAACTAAAACTAATGCTGTTTCAAAAAGTAACATAAAAAATTTCAGAATTTTTAAATGAATATTGTAGCAGTTGCATTACTCTTATCTTCTCTTTTGGATACTAGATGGCGATACCTGATTATGTCATCCCATAATGCATTGCAATTGTAATTAGAATGAGATGTGACGCTGAACTGTGAAGCCGTGCGCGTGAATGTCTTGTCTTTGTGTTTGTTTAGTGTGTGAATGTGATTATTAAAAGAAATGTTCCTAAAAACATTCGTCCTGTTGCTTCCTGCATGGATCATAATAATCTACATACCTCCACATTGGCGCCCAACAGAAATGAATTTCTGATGAAACAGAAGTGAAGTCGTCCCGACAATCACAAGAAAATTTTCCCGCCACCACATTGGCGCCCAACGTTATCTTAACAATCCTCCCCCATACATAATAAATCCTCAGTTTAATATGCAAGGTATTGCATGAGTGGATTTGCATGGCATTAATTACTTTTTTATTAACATTGTAAAGTTTAATAATTTGTATCAAATTTCAACTTTTAATAACACAAACATTTTTTTTCCACAATTTCAATGCACATTTTAAAAAGAAATTTCTGGTTTAACATGTATTTAGTAAAAATAATAAGTTACTAAATAAAACTAATAAAACCTACCATTTACAAAATTGGCAAGTTTTTTTAGCATCCATATAAAATTATTATAAATAATAATAATAAATAAAATGAAAAATAAAAGTGACAAATCAGTATGAATTAGCAAAAAATCCTTTTCAATGAAAATAATATATAGTATTCAATGAAAATAATATATAGTAACATTTCAGAGAAGAGTAAAAAAAGCATAACTGAAAAACAAATTTTAATAGAGAAATACAGAGCATGTAATACATAGATGAATATATCTTTATAAAAAAATTTACATGCACCTCATTTCTTCGGCAAATTTCTTCATACTGCCCTTGTGTTTTTGCAAACTTTTGATTAACATCCTTTGAATTCTGAAATAAGAAAAGAAAAAAGAAGTACAAAAGTATGTTCGCACAATATGCAGGATAACATAAAAGCACATTTACTTCAGTATCATAAATAGCTAGATTAAAAAAGTTTGAAGCAATTATTCTGACATTCATTTGATTCACTTCAGAAATAAAGATTACAACTTTTACCATTTCTAGCAAAATCCATTTTTAATTATTTAATAATTACAAATAGAATTCTGCACTTTAATTCAATATTTCAAAATATGGAAACTTCCATAAAGCTAAAAAGGTTCCTTACAAATATTTTTATAAAATTTTTATTCACAAGTTTTTGAGATACCTGGAAATTAATAATTAATAAATTAATGAAATTAATAAAAAATAATAAATGAATAATTAATGCAAAACCAGGAATAATTATTCATTCATTTGTTTGTTTATTATTATTTCTTCTCAAACTATGGTTGTGAGTCAATTTTTGGTAACCCCCAAGAAGATCTCAAATGTCTGTGCACTTTTCACTTTAATCAATCCATCGGCAAATACACTACTAAAACTGAATTGCAATCTTTTGCAAAGTGATACAGTTCTAGTTATCTGTCCAACAGGCATCTTTCTACTGAAGTTTTGGAGATATTACTCCATTTTACATCTTCATATTATTGTGAATTTGAAATTTTGGAAATGGCAGGGAATTAAAACTAGTTGCAATTGTTAAACTTCTTGCACCTGAAAGTAAATCAAATTAACCTGGATTTCACTGCCAGTATCAATAGCAAACTGAAAATAAGCACAGATATGTTCATTTGTTTATTTTCTTTATAAAAATTCCTTTAGGGCCATGAAAACTTCTTTTGGAAAGAGAATATGTACTGTTTGTCTCTGAAGAAATTCAATGCACTGAGAATGAAATTAATCATTACAGATTCAGTTCCAAATCACAATGTTTAAAAGTGTGGCAACCACTGATATTAAACAAAGAAATTCAAAACACTTAAAACTTTTATTGATTATCTGATAATCAGATGTGAATTCCCCCCTCCCCAGAAGCTTAAAAATTAAACAAATATTTTTACAGGACTTGATCAATTATATCTTCATGTTTTGTTTTGTTTTTTCTTCTCCAAAATCATTTGATTGATAAATATTTATAAAAATTGGATACTTCAAATTCAGTTTTCATAGCTGTTTTCATAGCTGAATTTGAAATTTTTTGTAGTAAAACCAAAAAAAAGAAGCATTGTTAACTTAATTTTTAAAACGTTTTATTAATTGATTTTTGTTAATTTAAATTCTATTTCAAGCAATAATTTATTCACTTACCTCCCAAGTATCTTTCATTGTTTTTATTCTTTCTTCTAACTTCACTTTTTCGATCTGAAAGTAGTCAGATAAAAATGATTTTTTTATACATATATACAGTCTCATAATATTTAATTTCTATTAATTTCATTTTCAATTAATTGATTATATAAACATTGAAAATTATTGTAACATATTAAAATTACAACATATATTGATTTTTATGTGGTTATATGCACAGTAAACAAAGATTTAGAATAGGATTAAAATAATATTTTGCTTTATATTTTCAATTGGGGTATAATGAAAAAATGAAAGGAATATACAGCATAAAATAAAAGGAAATAAAATTATTAAACAAAAAAAAAATGGAGATGATTTATGTTTTAGTTAACATGGAATTCATCTATAATAAGGTTGGGAAGTTTTTTAATATTGTTAGTTTTGGAAATTATTCATAATTAACAGTTTTTGTGAAGTTCAAAAAAAAGGGGAGGGGATGGAATAATCTTCTGTTACCTAAAATTCAACATAAAAAGGCATTGAAATCATACTCACTTCATAAGCCTTTTCATTTTGAATTATTTCTTCTTTTATTTTAGTAACTGTACTCTGAAGTGAATTCAATTGCTCTTGCAAATCTTCCTCAATTTTAATTTGTTTTGTCAGTTTTTCTTCAGTAGTTCTCAACTTCTCACGCAATTCTTTGTTTCTTTCACGTAAAGAAGAAGTGACACTTTCAGCTTGCTGCTCCTTCCTAGTGGAAACTCTTAAATCCAGTTTAACTTCAGATAATTCATCTTCTTTCTGTAATTAAATACAAGCAAGATTTCTAAGCCAAAAATATTTTGTTTCAATAAAATTGTAAATGCTAAAAAATTTCAGTATTTTCCAATATTCAAAGGAAGTTCTTATCATTCTTTAAAACAAAATTTTGGAAATCATCAATTACTGATATTTCTATAAAAAAAAATTGATAGCAGAAAAATAAGAAGAAAAAAAATATTTTTCAACTTTTCATTTATTTACGACAGAAAAAGAATCAGTTTGAGGGAAAAAATGTCATACCAAAATGAATAAAATGGGGTATTTTAGTAAAGTTGAACTGAATAAATCAAATATAAAAAAGCAATTTTGTTTATTAAAAAATTAGGTTGATAAATCTTGCACAGGCATATCTCAATTTTATGTCATTTAGAAAAAATTGTTTGCAATAATGTATATTAAAAAGCTATTTTAATGTATATAAAAAAAACTATTTTAAAAATTGCATACTATATATATATATCAATGTAATAAAAATGGAAAAAAGTTTATCAAAGATCTGGAATTGTAAAAATGTGAAGTGCAGAAAGAAATGTTCTAAGTAAATTAATACTGTAATCCCATAAATATGCAATCCCATGTATTTCAATTATTATACAATAAATGCTTAGAAAAATTTTTTTCTTGTAATATTCAAAATGATTTTATAGCCTTCACTTACTGCTTACTGCCCCTGATAATTTTTTTATTTCTCAATTTTTGATACAATTAATTTTTTCAACATACTGATAAAGGTATTTTTCAAATATACTTATTAAATAATAATTACCAAAAGTAGTGTTGCATTTATTTATCAAGCCACATGAAGATAGAAATCAAAATTTTATAATTATAAAAACTTTAAAACTTAAGAAGAAAAAGAATCCAGGTAACCTGATGGTGCAATGTTGAATGTAAACCATTATATCAAATTAGGTGGCATTCTTGAAATTAATATAAATATTCTAAATAATTATATAACATTTCATCTTGAAGAAAATTATTGTATTAAGAAATATTATTTCCTTTTTATTATACTAATAAATGGGTATTTAATAATTTTATTTTTATTATTTTCCAATTTTTAGTCTTAAAATATTTTACAGTTTTAAATATTATAGAATCTAAAATTTATTTTTCATCTAATTACCATTCAGATGGCATCACCTCTACAAAATTCAATTTATAATGCTAATGAAATTAACTGTGATTGCTTGTGGAATTATATTAACATCTTATTTAAAAGCAAAAAAAAAGGATATTTTGGAATGGACCTTGTAATTTGGTATTCCAGACAGATGATGGGTATCAACCCAAGACGGCACTTCTCCAAACTTCTTCCACAGCACATCATGGATCAAGTTAATTTGATTATATAAGAAAAACAAGGAAATCCTGCCAAACTAAATGCTAAAATAAACTTTCCACATTTTGCAAAAAACATATTTGAACAGAAATTATATATGCCAACATTTGATATTCTTAGTAATAAAAATCCATTTTCAAAGCTAAAATTGCATAATTTTATTTTTCCCTCTCCTTTCCTTTTTGTCTTATATTCCATGCACTGAAAGTTAATTTTGATATGTTTAAAAAAATCAATAAAAAAATATTTGAACATCATTCAGAAACACATGATTTGATGATTAATTACGTTCGATGTAATCAATGTTGCAATTCATTCAGAACATGTGATTTTGATATTTTCTTCTCACCTATTTTTTTTTATATATATATATATATAATCATAGCAATTTTTTGGCAACTGTCACTTTTGAAATTATTTACTGCCTTTACTTTTCCCATCATTGATCTTTGTACATTATATATATAGAGTGTCCTCAAAATGTGGAAAAAATATTTATTTCCTTATATATTATAATTAGATACATTTTTTTTTCAATTCCAGAGTTCCATCAAATAAAATATTAAAATTCATGAAAATATTTTAGCTTCTGTAGAGGGCAGGGGATGAAAAAATTACATTTTCATATGGTCTTTCCCTATAGAGAAAAAAAAGTGTCAATGAGTAAAATATTTTTCTTACACTTATCTGTAAGGACACAATGTTTCATACATTTATGTGTAAAACTTGCTGAAATATTAAAAGGCAAATTTATTACCCATGAGCAGATGTTCAAATGAGACTTTTATTGCAATTTTCAGGGATAATATACGTATAACAAAAGATAATAAAAATAGCAGAATCAGAAAATAAAAATGCATTTATTAAATTTCAATAATTTAAAAAAATGGTCAGATAATGCATTGATTCAAGTGCATAATAATATGTTCAAAATAACACCAGCAACTTTACAAAGTTGCATTCTTTAATTATACTTGTGCATACAGGGCTGGCCATCTGGGGGGAGGGGGGGGGCAACATAATGAAGAACAAAAATAATGTTCTAAATGATAATGGAGGGATGGAAAGAAGAGAGGAAGAAATTTACCTGGAATAATCGATGGGTTTTGAAATATACAAAGTTTACAGAGATATAATGCAAGTGTGCAACCTATTATAAATATAAAGTAAGATCCTTAACCTCACCTACTAGGCAAAAAACATATATTACTTTGAAAATTCACACTATAAAGTGCTTAATATTGTTGGATTTAATCATGTCTGTGCATGGAAGTATACCTCAGGGTGTCAAAACCCGGTTTTTAAAAAAAGAAAATTAGCAGAAAAGAAAAGAAAAGCTAAATTTCAAAAGGTCATGAGTAGATCTGTTTTCTTGTTCACAAAGCAATTCTGGCAATGAAATTTCTTCGAATTCAGAAGCTACAATTCAAGGTCCATCTGTCGAAAAAAGTTCCACACAAACTACACAATCTTGCAACAGAAATGTAAAAACTGTGAAAATCTTTGAAGAACCGTATGTTTATACAAATGATTGAATCAGAAAATAACGACGAAAATAACAGTAACAAATGTGATCAAGTACACATAAGTGATAAGGTTTATGACCAAGCATTATAACTAATAAGGTTAAAATGTTTTGTGTTAAACACAGACCTGTAAAACACAAAAGAGTTTTTGCTAGGAATGCTAAGGTAGATCACTTTCCACTATTTACTACTTTAATAAAAAAGTGCCAAACGGTGAAATACAGCTTCGCGGCTGGTTGATTTATTCAAAAACGCAAGAGTTGTATTTTGTTTTTGCTGTACATTATTTTCCAGAGGAAATGAAAAATCAACATGATTTATAGGTGGTTGTAATATCTAGAGAAGTTTATCAACTGTAATTCAAGATCATGAGCATTTTATTAGTCATTTAATACATTTATTACTCAGAAAGAATTATTGAAATGACTAAATTTAAGTTCGACTATTAATAGAACAAATCGTTAATATAAATAAGGAAACAGGAAGACTTAAAATTATTATTTTAAAGAATTGTAGATGTAATTCTATTTTTAGCATGTAATAATCTTCCACTGCGAGGAAACTATGAAATAATAGAAACGCCTAATAATGGAAATTTTTAAGGTATAATCGAATTATTAAGTAAATACGACTCTGTCCTTATGAATCATATAAACAGAATAAAAAAATTCCAAAAATCAAATTGTGCATAATTTAGCACATACATCACAAGAACAAATTATTCCTGCATTAGGAAATGAAGTTTTTAACAAAATTAAAGATGATACAAAAGCAGCCACATATTATAGTATCCAAATGGATTCTACTTTTAATATTTACCATAAAAAATAAACTTCAGTCTTTATTAGATATATACATTTTGAAGAGAAAAGATTAAGTATAAAAGTGTCATTTATAGGGTTTATTGAAGTAACAGATGTGACTGACGAAACACTAGTTAAAGCTCTATTGGAAATATTAAGTTATTTTGATTTAGATAGTGTGGATTGTAGTGGAGAGGCATATGACAATGGTAGCAACATGAAAGGAAAATATAAAGGTGTATAATCTAGAAGAATTGCTCTAAACCCTCATGCAATTTATGTGCCTTGCCTATGTCGCTCTTATAATTTATTATTTTATGATGCAGTTTCCAGCAGTATATATTGTAGATTTCTTTTTGAATATTGCAACATTATACTGCTTATTTTCAGCATCTACAAAAAATGGGAAATTCTACAAAAGCATTTAAACATTACTCTTAAACTATTATGCGACACTCGTTGTGAAACCAAAATAGATATGGTTAAAGCAGTGTATTGATGCAAATAACAAAAATACAGAGGTATCCAAAGCTAAAAGTTTATTGGATTCAATATCAGAAATGACATTTATTTTACGTTTAATAGTACAGTTTATAATATTGTCCAAAATTAGAACTATCAATAAACTATTTCAAGTAAAATCAATTGGTCTCAATGAGGCTTTTAATTTAGTCAATAAAATTCAAACTGAAATTCAAAATTTAAGAACAAAATTTAACTCTTTTTTAGACAAAGCAAAAGTGATAGCACGTAATTTGAATCTTTCAGAACATTTTCCTGAAAAACGAATTTGAAAAAGAGAAAAATCATATTTCGAAACAGGAAGATGAAATTATAGAAAACCTGGTTGAAGAATTTAGGTGCTATTTTTTAATCTATAACTGATACCGTTATTATACAGATAGAAGTTGGATTTAAAAGTATGTCGAATTAATCACTGATATAAAAAATATAGAAAAACATAAATTAGAAATATGCTCCAAAAATTTTGTAACATTTTATAATAACCATGCAGATGTAATATAACTAAATGATTGTTTTGCTATGTGATTTGATTTTGAATGAAAGGGATGCAAATAACTCTAAACACATATTGCTTTATATACTAATTAATAGTTATAATGAATTATTTCTAAATGTATTAACTGTTTTAAAAGCTTTTTTTTTTTTACATTGCCAGTTACTATAATAATTTAGTGTTCTTTCAGGAAATTAAAAGAAATAAAGAATTGTCTTCAGATAAGCCTGTGTGCATAACGCATAAATGCACTCTCTATACTAAGCATCGAAAAAAAAATTGTAATTTTCCTGAAGTAATTAATAGCTAAAAAAACTTAATAAACAAGCAATAGTAATATGTGTTTGGGTTTGATTCCCCTCCCCCTTACTTTGCAAAACATTTAGTACGCCAAATGGTTTTTTTGCACCAGGATCCCTTCATAGAGAAGGACGGCTCTGTGTGCATATGCAAGTCATTCATTTGTGACTTAAAAACAAGCTTATTAAATTCTACAACAAGATTGGGACACAAGATTCAAGATCATGTATTCCAAAACCAATTTATTGTTTGACTCATTCGTAATGCCAATTAAAATTGACTCGAAATATCAGTCATCATTCAGATATTGGTATTCAAAACGGAGTCAACAAAATTTCTAAAAATGCCATGCCACACATTTATAGAAAATTACAAGTGATGATAAACCTCTGCAAAGAATAAAATTTTACTACTCAAAAAGTGAGATCTGAAGATTAATGTATCAATTTTAATTAAAGCTACATTCATCAATCCAAACTATGTTTTTTAGAAAAGAATGATTTGATTTAACCTAAAATAGGTCCCAACTGCGAAATATAATCATCCAGGTACCCAAAAAGTCGATAGTATAGTTGTAAAAGTAACTGATGTAACAGTTTATGGATCTTGTTTGAATGCAGCATGGATATTAGTAATAATGCTGAAATAATATCTAAACTGTCAGTTTGGGAAAGTTTAGCTCTGAATTCTCTGTCATCAAGTGTCAATTTCTGCATCAATTGTATAATTCATCCTTCTCATTATTCTCTGGGAAAATAAGGATTCTATAGTTTGTAATTGCTAAACCATTCTATAAAATTGCTATCCATATTGCAAAACTATTCTATAGATGCTGGAATGCTTCCATCTAGATTTGCGATTAGGCCTTTAAATATAAAAATAAGCATATTTCTGTAAATTATGTAGATAGAAATATGAAACTCTGTGTGTACATGCCCTATGAAACCATTTGCCCTATGAAAGGGAGGGGATAAGCTGCAGCAGTACACTTATAAACAAACTATTTAAATGTCTATATTCTTTTTAATCATTAAAAAAAACATAACACAGAGGCAGCTACCAAATGCTCAAAAACACAATTGGCAAAAAAGTTACAGTTCTTTAAATAGATATATAATTAAAGATGAATAATTTTAAAATAAATCCTTCATAAATAGTATTTAATGAAAGTAATTTTGAAACTCTCTAATAAAATAAGAAATAATTTCTGCTCATATTTATTACTGATTATGCTACTTATATATTGAAACATTTAAGCCATGCATTCTGTATGAACTACTACCAATTTGTATCAAAATTTGTTAAATCTTTGAGTGGATAAATCAGCTTTTTTTGTTTCTAATTTTTAGTTTTCAAGCAAATAATTCATATACTTTTTTTTTTTTTTTGAAATTATGTAGGTAAAATATTTTCCAGATTATTAACTATTTCCATTCCAAAAAAATTCAGTTTTCTACTTTTAGTTTGTTTGTTTTTTTTCCCCAAATTTAGTTTGAAAGCTCTTTGGCCTTTTGGAAAGTTAAAATAAAAGAAATTATACATGTGAATATTTGACTGAATGTTTGATTAATGTTTTATCAGAACAGTAGCAGTCAACAATCTATGATATAACTTTCCATACCTAAAAATCATTAAATAAAAATATTATTTATATCAAAAAGTATAAATCCAAAGATCAGAAGAAAATCAATTATCCAAATTATATAGAAATGATAACATTAAAAAAAATACTCATCATTATTATAATTTACCTATTTTAAAGTATACAAATATTGTTGAATCGCAACTCATTTTATAAGTTATCATTTATTACTGATTTATTTTTCAGAGTATGTAAATATTATTAATTCATTTAAAATAGCAATGAAATAATGAAATATATATTAAAATTTAAATGCAATTAATATTATTAAATTAAATTACATACCTCTTTCAACATCTTTTCAAGATCCTCTCTACTTTTAGCTCCGTCTTTTAATTTTGACACTTCCAAATTAAGCAACTCAATTTTTGTTTTCAAATAATCATTTTCTTGCTTTAGATCAGATGTAAGTAATATCCTTAATGGGGAAAAAAAGAAGAATACTTTCCAAATTCTTCTAAATAACATTCAAAATTATTCTTTAGATTTTAGAAAAATGTACAGAACTTTTAGAATTCAGGAGAAGTAGAGATACCATAATGTTACATACATTTCTTGTCTTTCATTTCTGCTATGAAGTTTCTTCTCCCATAGAGGTGACTTTTCAATACTTTGATTCAATTTTGAGTCTCCTTGATCCAAAACCTAAATCACGAAAGAAGCTAACATCTTAGTGACACTCAATAGTTTAATAATTCTTTAATATCGCTTTAGAGTCAAGTTATGCATTTCAAAGATTTTTTCATAAAAATCAAACATCTCAGAATTCATACATCTTTCACAAAAAAGGTTGTTTCATAAATAAAGTATTTAAGTTCATTTGCTTTCTTTTCTTTATTTGAAAAATTTTAGTTTTTAGGCATTTGAACTGAGCTCCCAAATTCTCCAGTGATGAAACCTATTGTTCCTGTAATGAGGCTGCTTGAGATTAAGCCCAAGTTGTCTTCAGAATGCTTCATTCTCTCAGATGGGGCGAACGAAGACCCCATCCTGGATCTTAAGGTGAGGTTGACCTTCTCAAGGTGATTATTCCTTGAGAAGGTGTGGTTGACCTCCTGAAAAAGTGATGATAGAAGGCTTCGAGCCAGATGTGCTGTTGGCTGGTCCTCCTGCCATTGCAGAACTTGTGAGAAAAGATAAGGAACACAAAAATATGATGTGGCAGATATTAATTAGGTTTCCTGGTGTTGACAATTTCAAGGATGATCCCAAATTCCACCGAGATGGGGAAAAAAAATATGCTTCCAGGCTGCAACAACGTTTGGGTATATGGTAATAGAAAATATCCTAGAATATAGTTAGGTAAAACAGTTCAACCCAGTAGAAGCATCACATAGGTCTTTGGAGATGGTCTCAAAGAAAACACCAAATAAAATAATGGTATAAAATCACTGATTAAAAGGACAGGTTGGTGAAAGAGATCTATGAAAGGAAAGCAGATCACATCCTTCCAGGAAATAATAAAAGTAGCAAGAATTTAAATTAATAAGATAAGCAAAATATTTAAATCTTATTTTATGACCAAACAGGGATAAATTTACTTGAATACGGGACATGAAAACACTACAGGGAAACATTATGGAAGTTTTGGAATTGGCAGCTGAACTTGGTAAAATCTTTAGCAAAATTAGGAATATTCCAGCCATCCTTAAAATTATGAAAAATAGGATAAGTTAAAGATCCCTGTGGAAACATTTAGGGAAGATTAATGCAGTCCACCGCAGACACTTAACTCTCTATCTAATACTGCAGGCTCAAGGTTTGCTAAATAGACATACTAAGAGATTAATATAATTGAACTCTGTTACAAAATTACAGATGCAGCATTTAAAATACATATAATGCATAAATTAGGGTAAGTTATTTCATCATATCTTATATATCTAATTAAAAGTGCATTTTTCCAGTGACTGATAAAACAAAAGTTTAACTGGAACAAGCATATAACTTACTTTAAGTTCCAGATTATAATTAACAAAGAATACAAATAATTAATACTATAGTACCCAAAAATTTTTATGAAATCTACTTGAAAAAAAATTTTTAAGTAGCTTTTTAAACAAATATAGATGGTATATTAATGCAATGTTTAGAAAGTAGTGCAAGAATAAAAAAAAATTGATTCTTCACTCCTTCAGACACAGAAACATTTGGGAAGACTTCCTAAATCTTACTATTGTCTGTATAAAGAAATGATATGAAACACTCAATTTTTATATAACTAGAAATAAAAATGCAAAGAGAAATGGAAACATTCATGATTATTACAGCAACTTCATATCCCTTATTCAAGTAAGTTTATCTGTTTAGCTATAAAAATAAGACCCTTAATTAATGACAATAAATAATAATTGATAAATATTTTCTATGATTTATTAGTAACTGCATTTAATTTAATCTCATATTAAGGAAAATAAACTATTTGGGAAGAAGGGGTTATTTGAGAATAGTAGACAATTTATTTATTTGGTTGATTGTAAGATTTCATTGCTGCAAGACCTATATTTAGCTATGCTGCACGAAGCTTAATTAAATCCTTAAGTTGCTAAGAAATTCTTAAGTTGCCTCCATAAAGACTGTTTTAATTTAAAATTACTGGCTAAGAAACTATCTTCAGTTTGAAAGGACATCACAAACATTGAACACCTTATACTGCAGATATTGATTCTAAAAGTTCAAAATTTGTCTTGAAGGTTATTCTGCAAAGCCATTAATAATATTAGGATAAATGGGGCAAAGGTCTAAAGCTTTGGAATTCCTCAAGTAAAGAGAAAAAAAATGGTAACAAAAGAGTGAAATAATAAAGATAAGCAACCATATGATTTATTGCCTTAAGGCTCCCAAGTAGGCCGATCATGTCTTTATTAAACATTATCACTTTAAATATTAATAGCTTCCATCAACTGTAACTAATAATTCCATCAACTGTTTTGTAAAATCAGATAAAAGAATGTATACAAATGCAAGTACTTTTGGGCCAACATTTAAAAGAAATAGGAGTTTAGGTACCAACATTTAAATAAAAGACTACTTTTGGATAAAAAATAGTGTAGGAAAAAAAATCATGAACTTATTTAAAAACAGCATATTTATTGAACTGTAAAAGTTTTCATGTTAATATATTCAATAAATTTTATTTTTATTTACCTTTCGTTTTGGAACCAAATTATTTTCCAATTCTTGACTTTTTTCAGCTAATTTAGTATTTGTATCCTTAAGCTTTTTCAGATCAGCTTCAAGTTCCTAAAAATTTACACATGAATAAATCAAATAATTTTAGCTGCAAGAAATTTAATAAATAATGAAATTATATAATTATGCAATGCATTTTAGAGTTAAATTTTTTTACAAATTTATTTCCTTACAAAAAATTAATCATTAATTTTGAAAACGCCATAATATTATCGAAAATCTGACAAGTAAATTAAGTAGTAATACAGAATAAATATTTGTTTCAATATTTTGCACTTGTTTTATGAATATAGTCACCAAAAACATTTGAACAGAAAATTCTATTCCAAGTGGCTGCTCCCATATAGTGATCATACCTCAATAATAACTTTACTGGGCATTGAATTTTTTACCCATAAACAAAATGTTAAAATAATCTCTCTTTTTAGCCATTCAAATTCCATCAAATCGCAGGTGCGATCACACGATCAGTTTTAAAAAAACCACTCATCTTGTCTCCTTGATCTTTGACAATTTATTAAGAGGTGAACAAAAAGTGCCTACATAAATACAAGACTGAGAATCAGATTAAAATTACTCCTCCCTCTCCCAATGGGAAGAAAAGAATAATCGTCGCACTCTATTGAAAAAGGAGGCTCAAACAGCTATAGCTACTTAACAAAGAACAAGAATCCATTTTCAACACAAGCCTAACTTGTTATTTGGGAAAATGACAAGAAAATAGATTGAATTTTCAATTATGACAATTCTTACAATTGTGGGAAAATTGAAATTTTAAAAAATAACACTAAATAATTATCAGATTTTGGAAAAATTGATAGCATATTGTTGATTTCTCTACAATAACCAGTAAATCAGTTAGAGATTTACTTTTTCAAATAAAATACAAAATTGTGATGAAAAGATTTTTAAACAAAAAAAAGTTATATTATTTATTTATTTGAAAAAAATTTATCTTTACTTGAAATTATTTCAAAAAATAAACAAAGAGATATTTAATCAAGGTATGTTTTTCTTTAGATAAGCCTTAACAATTTCTATGTAAGAAATAATGAAAAGTTTGTTTTTTTTTTTTTTTTTTTTTTTTTTTTATTAAAATAAAGGCGACTAGTCCCTAATAATGTGGAACTCTAATCCATTGTAATTAGCAAAAGGAATTTATTTATATCTTTTAAAATTTGGTCAAATATTCCTGTGACCTTCAGGAAATGATAACCAAAAAGCTATATCGCTGAGGGAAGGGGCACATTCTCCCTATTCCTTTCCAAAGAATTTTAAAAAATCAAAATGTAAAATGGTTATATATTGTTTATAACACAAGTTACGATTAAGATTTTTCATAAATGTGGTGTTTGTCATTATTCTATACATTATAATATTAAGTTAAAACTTATATCTGGTATAGTTTCATGTAATAATACATTTTACATAAAAATATCAGTAAAATATAAAATTCTTTCTATGAGGTTTTTTTTAATTAAGTGTGTTAAATAAACATTTAATTGGACTGTGAAACATTAAATTAAAAATATACACATTTATTTAAATATAGAAATACTGCACTGTTTTATGCTTTATTTTATTGTAATGTTCTTGAAAGTCTACATGACTTAGTTTAATTCTATGTGGAGAGAAAACCTGTAAGAATAAACCAGGATCTTCTGTAAATGTAAAATTTGGAATGTAGTATTTTAAATTAAAAATTCAAAACTATTAAAAGCATGAAAAAACTTTATATTGCACCTCAATATAATTTTATTTTAAATTACTGCAATCATTTTTTTTCTCTATCTAGATAATGTAATTGTTCTGACTTTGTAATATTATATCATTAGCTTCTTCATCGACAAGAGATACTAAAATATTAAACATAAATTCGACAAGACATACTAAATTTTAATATCTAAAGTATTAGATAATAGAATTTTGGATTCAGCAGTTGGAAGGTTATCAACTATCAGATCTATTACTTTGCAACTTGGATCAACTTGCATTTCAATAAAGAACCGTAGAATTGTGCAGTTATGGGAAATTGCATAGCATGAAGAAACAATCTTACACATGCTTTTAGGATTTATTTATAGAACTATCTAGCAATGACTTAGTGTCGCAACTCTAAGGCTCATTTCAGAATACTATACAAAATTGACATTTAAAATGTAAATGACAACTCAGCTCTGCAGTTTTGACATCAGTCAATTTTTTTCTATATTGTTATAGACAATGAAGTCATTGCAAAGATGGAAAAATGATTGTTCAACAAAGCAGGTTTAAACAACAAGAGAAAACACCTCAACCATAATTAAAGTAATTTGAACCAGTGACCCTAGCATTGTGCCTTATTCAAGAAAGTGCATATAAGTAATAAATCGCCTTTGGCAATCGGCATATTCGTCTATATTATTGATTTTTTTTAAAATGAAATATATATATATAACTCATTTTGTTATTCCATATGACTGAAGAACATGAATTCAATTTAATCAATTTACTACAAATTGAAAAGTATATGTATATTACAAAATAAAAACAGATGTAAAAATCTTACTGCATGATTGGTCAGAGTATGCAACTGAATGTTTTGATGGATGAGTTAGGATTCGAGCAAAACATTTAAAAACAATGTGTATCAAAATGAATTAAGCAATATTATTAAAGCTAAGTGAAAACAATTATACAGAAGTGAAATTGATATCATGAAAAAGATAATTTTTAGAATCTTTTGCAATGATACAAAGACTATTTTTGGAAGATATGGACGAATTTTCATAGACAAATCAACGATTATCTATTTGACAATGGTTAAGCCTATTTTTTTAAACTTTGGGTTTAAAGCTCATTACTTGGTTTAGTTTATATTTTTTTTTCTCTCTAAAAAATATAATACTTTATATTTTTTATTTTTTTTATATCTTTTTCTCTCTGACTAAATGGACTCGTCAATGACACAGCAAGCCTCTCCAGAACATTTCTGTTGTTGTTGCTAATCTCCATGGTCTGACTTAGACCAAATCCAAAAATCTGTTGACAAGAAAAAAGTCAAAAATGAGGAAGGGAGAAGAATAAATTTCTCCCTAATGAAATCCTAAACAGTCCAGAATATGTTCAGCAGAGGCCTGATGTTGGCAGCATTTCGGGCAAAGAGGGTAAAATTTTTAAACCCTGAGAAAAGAAAAGACATTTAAGGTGGCCACTGGCAAGGCGCAACAAGCAAGTGTTGGTTTTTCTATCACAAGGAAGAATTAAGGACTGGCCCGGCTTATTGGCTCTATACCAATCATGAGTAGGGGGAACCATTCAATTCTTCTTATTTAGGAATTTTGCCTGAGAGAACAATTCTAAGTATGTGAGCTC
The DNA here is from genome assembly GCF_947563725.1 of Argiope bruennichi. Lineage (NCBI taxonomy): Eukaryota > Metazoa > Arthropoda > Arachnida > Araneae > Araneidae > Argiope > Argiope bruennichi. The sequence goes on from NC_079155.1 coordinate 1,491,078, forward strand.
AACAGAAGATTTTTTATTTCTTTTATATCTTTTTCTCTCTGACTAAATGGACTCGTCAATGACACAGCAAGCCTCTCCAGAACATTTCTAATAACACTGAGCAATTTCATTAACTAAAAGAAGTGCTCAATTTAATGCAGCTGTAAAAATGTTCAGAGTCAGTCAGAAATTCATAGAAGGGCTTGTTTACACTTGATTATTGCTATTTGAAAATAAGCAATAAGAACGATTTCTATGCTATGCTATAGTAATGTTTAGATATGTAGATGTACTATAACCTTAGTTAAGAATGAATGGAGAGAGTCATATTTTACACTTTCTTTTAACTTATTTCAAGTTTGAAATAAAAGTTATATCTGTTCTTTTGGTAAGATGAAGTAGTTATTTTGCAGTAGTATTAATCGATCATTTCATCCTATACAACATTTTCACAGCCTGCTAATCTAGAACCATTTTGCAGGTAATATTGAAGAATGGAAGTGTTTAGGAAAGTGATTTAAATCTTCCATTAATCACAATTTGAGTGTTTCCAATATCGACAAACATGTTTACCAGTGAGGTTATTTTTAAGATGAATCCAGTGACCAGTTGATGGGATTAATATAACTGCAAGTATTTATAGAACAATGAAAAGTATTTTGATTAATAAATATGAAAATAATTACAGAATAATTCAGACTCATTTGCATGCTTTGGAAAATTAGATGCTAATTCAGGCCCCAATATTTTCAGTATTAAATAATTTATGCATCAAGAATAATATAATACAAGGTTTGCTAGCTCTTGGTGGAAATATTGAAAATTACAACTAAATTATAAAATCAAAAATATTAAGAGTCAGAAAATTATTTAAAAAATATTAAATGCATTTTAGACTATTAAATGCAACTAACCAAACTTTATTCATTCAAGTCTCAATGATACTTTGAAACTGGTCAAGAACTACTAAAATCTTAGTAATTAATTAATATCACCAGAATCTCATGCGTTAATAGAACTTGATATTCAAAGTATTTGGAATAAGTCTAAAATGCTAATTTTAACCTTTGTTACTGATAATAAAATACTAGAAAATAACACTAATCTGAGATGATCTAGCAAAACTAGATCATGTCCATGAATCCAAAAGTCAATGAATAAAATTGGGTCCTTTGAAATGCGAGAAGGTAAACTTGGTTTGTTTTGCATTATTACAGAAAGAATTTCCAGTTCTGCTGGAAAGTAAATGCATTGGTATGTACATTAATAACTGACGAGATAATTGCGATTATTTTCTGATAACTTTATTCTTAAATTGAAGAGATCCAATCAAGTTTCTATCAAAGCACCATCCATGGTTAAGTGGAGCTTCCCAAAACTTTATATCCATTGTTTTTTTTAACTGAACAGATTTCAAAAATAATCTTGGCCAAAATATCAGCTTTCATTGCCATTCAGCCTGACATAGGGCAGGATCCATTGAAAGTGTATGAAGTGTTACAAGAGCAGCTAAGAGACAAGACCTAAAATATCCAAATCTGTCCTGTCTCTCATATTTGTCCAATCAGAAAGATGCTGCATAGAGGTACGACTGTGAATTAAAATCCAAAATATCCTTAAAGTTCAGTTCAATAACAATGTCAATAAATTGTAGACCCTTATAAATTGCAGTAAACTCAGACCTCAATACAGAGCAGCTATCAGCATTTTTGGTGATAATATTGTTCGAACAAATGAAATTTTCCATGGGCACACTACAGAATTAGTTCCATCAACCTTGCTGCAATTAGTATACATATGTGGAATGTATTAAATAGCCTCTGGTGAATTTGTTTTATTAATTCAAGAATCTCCAACTTTTTATTCACCTTACTAAAAGCTGAACAAGCATGTAAATGCATTTTATCAAAATGAAACCTAAAGTCAAAAAAAGAGTTTAAAGAATTGTGAGAATGCATAAATTAAGGGTAGGTTAATTTCTTTCACCAAAGAAAATAGACTGTACCTCTTCACATGCTAGTTATTGGGCCAAGAATGAAGAAAGATAGAAGTTCTGTATTGGTCATAGTAATTGGAAAGCTTATGATAACATTTTGAAAGGCAGTAACTTCTTTTGAAGGAAAAGGGTGGCAAATATTTATAAAGTCATTTGGGCAGTTATAGCGAAGGCTAGTAATTATTCTAGCAACTTTTACTTGCAATTTTTCAAGCTTATTTAAATTGATATATGATGCACAAGAGTAAATGAGAAAGTTACATTCTAAAATTGATCATATATATAGTCCCTTGGTATAGAGATGCAAGTTGTTTTTAGGGTTTATTACCAGCAAATCAATCACAACTAGAGATTAATTTAATGTTAAGCCTTTTCCACATTCAGCCATCTAATTTTCACTGTTAACTAGTAATTATAAAGAAATCTATAAGAAGTAAAAAACTTGCTAAAATAACGAAAGATTTTGAGATATTAAAAGCAGTTTATGTCTCTTAGTAAATGCAGTAAGCATACCATGTATACATCAGTTCGACTGATATCAGCATTTTTGCGCAACATAAAAACTGGGTTTACAGCAATCCTTCCAATGATTGCTATCATCCGATTGAACTTCAAATTGATAATAATCTGTATTAGAGTATTATACTTACTAAGGCAACCAAATTATTATCATCAATTTACCTCAGTTTCTTCCAGACTAGGTTGGACTGTTAGTGGTAACAGCTCAAATGTTAATGTTAAAATGAGTTGATCAGCAGAATAATGTACATTTAGTGATTATATTAATGTCAAAGATTCAAACGTTCAGCTGAATAATCAAATTCAGTAATTTTGGAAATTTGAAGCATTGAGGATTTAACATCTTTATGTAATGTTGAGATTTTTCAAACATTTTTAGAATCATGTAAGATTGAAAATAAAAGACATATGGCAGTTGACCTTGTAAATAGAACATACTTATTACCTGTGACAGTAAAAGGATATTGCTACATAATGTTATATCCTTGCAAAATAATAATAATAATAATAATATTGAGTTTAGGACTATTTATATGCAAAATTTGTAATCAAAATTGCAAATCAATAAATTGCTCCCACAATATTAGATGTTTTTTTGTTTTGTTTTTTGTGGAAGAAAATGGAAATACAAACCTTATTCTTTATCAAGAATTGATGAACATAACATCTGCAATTTCCATGTCATTAGGAAAATGGTGGACTAATTCTTCTATTTTGCAAAAGAGATGGGATAAAAAAAAAGAGTTGTACTTGAAAAAAACTAATCAACTTTTAAGAGTGTACTGGAAAACTAATGAAAATACACTGCAATTTGATGTATAAGTGTATTCCAAAATTCATAAAAGAAGCCTACAGCAATGTCACGTAAAACCACAATGCTTGCCAAAGTGTCTTCTTAATGTTTTAGCAGGTTTCTTCTATAGCAAAGACATTAGCAAGTGTCTCACCCCCCCCACACACACACACACTTCCTGGTGATTCCAGCTATTTATTTTACAATTTCATTTTATTTTTTACAAAAAAAAAAAAGTGCAAAAGTGTTTTTACAAAAAAAAAATGTTCTTTTTATTTTAAAGAAACATACAAAATGAAGAAATTATAACTTTGAATGTAATGAGAATTTAAAAAAAATATTGGAAATAACACCTTTATTTCTACAATTAATAAAAATTTCATATTGTCAATCTTTTATACAAAACCATAAATCTAATCTATTTATCTATATTATTTGAAGAAATTAACACAATCTCTACTGTGCAGTTCACTGACCTGTATTTTTTGCTTGAGTTCAGCATTCATTTCTTCTGCTTGGAGTAGTTTCTTCTGAGTTTCTGCAATGATTTTACCTTTACTTTCCAACTCACTTTCATATTTCTTGATAGAAGTCACAACCTAAAAATTTATAATTTTAATATAATTTCACCAGGGTTTTATTTATTTGTTTGCAATCTTTGTTATTAATCCAAAAAAATGTGGAAGTTTGGTAAATTTGCTAGAATGGAACCTGGGACCTTATGATTCACAGCCGAGTAACAAGACCACAAGACAAAAGTAATTACTTTTGTCGTGTAGCTGTTAGTCGGCTTATAAACATCACCACAAAAGCATTGAAGGATCTGAATAAATTATCAGTAAATGTGAACTTTAAAGCTAAAAAAATAATGAGAGTTGAAATTTTTTTTTTTAAGTTTCATATATTTTTTAAATAAAAACCATTGCTGAAATAATACACAAAACATTTTAAGAATTGTTTTTAATTGTGTTGCTAAAATTTCTTTAGTATAAAGTTTTTAATATTCATATAAAATTTACCTTTTCATCTAGATCCTGAAAGGATGCTTCAAGTTGTTCTTTTTCAGTTTCAGCCATTTTTGTTTCCAACTGTACTATCACATCTTTCAAAGATGAAACTTGACTTTCTGCTTTTGTTTTAGCAGCCAAAGCAGCTTCTAATTCCTTCTCCAATTCTACATTTTTCTTTTCTAATTTAGACACCAATTTCTTTGTCGCAACATGCAACTCAGACTATAAAAACATATTACGAAAGTTTATAACATCTTAAGTATTATTATAGCTGCATTTGAGAAAAAAATTCATATAGTTAAAATTTTATTAAAATGTTAAAAATAAATTTATTTTATACATTTAATATAAATTTTAGTGCAATAAAAATGTCAAAAAAAAAGTTACTGAAAAAAAATGACAGATTAATGATATTCATTATCAAACTATATTGCATAAATTATGATAAAAATAAACCATGCAGAATTCTTTAAAAAATGGTATAAAAAGAAATATCATAACATACCAAAATCACATAAGCACTTTGTAGTTGATCTTAAATAAAACTAAAGCAGATTCTTCTTTATTAATTCATTGTTTTAACAATATATGCAAATCATATATAACATTTTTGCTGACTTTTGCATAAATACTTTATTGACTTAGAAGATTTATTTTATTGATTATTTAGAAGTAGTTTCAAGAATAGGGTGAGTAGACAAATTTTATCTTTAAAAATAAGCAATTTTAAGTACCTTTAGAGGAAAAAAAAGTTAAAGAAACTAAATTAAGTTATTAAATTGAAGTATGTGATGTATTGACGATATTAATTGCAAAACAATTTATCCAATTTTATACAAATACTAGTTGATATACCGGTGTTATTAGGAATTAACAAGTTTTCATGCACAACATTTTTAATGTAGAATTTATTTTTGTATAAAATTTTATAAGGTGCAAAATCTTTTTCAAAATATATGCATTTGAATTTTTAAAAAATGATTTAAAATAACATTGGTAGTGCAGCTCACAGTCTTAAAGTTGCCCAGCAGAAAAATACCTACAAACTTCCTAATTTCAGAATTGGCTGTATTACATTTTCTAAAGAATTAATAACAATTTTGAAAAAAAAAAAAAATTACACCAAAATGAAATTGGTATTGATGAAAAGGCAAAATTTGCAATTTTAAGATGATGCAAATTTTTATGGAAAAAGTTCCACTGAAGTTTCTGGGGGGAGAGACAATGCTTTGGTTAATTGCTCATAGCTTGAAGTGATTGTTTTCATCAATTCGCTAGCAAGAGCTTTACTTTTCCTGCCCGACTGACTTATGCCAGCTTTTAAATACCATTAAATCGCTACTTAGAAAGAAATGAAGCCATGGGGGAAGAGAAAAAAAGAATATATTAAAACAGAAATTTTAAAAAATAGTGGTAAAGTAGTTCAAATTAAACATTAATTCAAATGCATTTAATTTTTTTTGAATAAGAAATGAAAGAAATACTGTGCAGAAATGAATTTGATAATATTGAAATGGTATAATTTTGAATTTTTAGATAGTTTTAAACTATTTCATCTGAAATAAATTCACCTAAAGTTACAGAGGACAAGAGGCAAAATTCTAATCAATTTCTAATTATCTAAATGTACAATTAATTTTGAAATACTGAAAAGTCAGCAGTATTCTTTCTCTTCTTAAATAATATGTATGCAAAATCTGGTTAAATTCAATCCAGTTGTTTAGAAAATGTGGTACATAAATACATATTCTTAATTACTTATTCATATTAACATAGAATATCAAAAATAATTGCAGATTATTTTTCAGAAACACTGAAACTAAGTTATTTAAATTATTTTTCATGTAAGTTTCTTATGAAAAATTTCACAAAAGCACCTTCATTGCAAAGCTAAAATTGCTTTTATTATATTGTAGTTAATTATATTCACTATAAAAAATATTGCATCACCACTTTATGAAATTTTTTTTAAAAAAAGATGAAAATAAAAAATAAACAAATTTAGAATGTAACAAAGGATATAATAAACAAATCTAGAATATAAAAGTCATGTTAATATTATTAATTAAAAAAATAAAAATTTTCATCCTTTCAGAAATTTTACTAATTTAATTAACTGGTTCAGTTTTTCTCATTAATAGTTTCTTTCGTTTTTTATCGTCAGAAAACCAAATACCTGAATGGCATGCAAGCACTTTTAAGGACCTTATTTAAAAGCTATTAAAAATAAGATGAAATAAATGTTTAATGATGTTATGCACCCCATGAAGAATACCTCTAGAAAAGTTACTTTATTTTATGAACAAACTATATTGTATTATAAACGGCAAAGTGATTACTAAATACTATAACATTTCAGAAAAACTAATTTCAATAATTTGGAAAACCAATTTATCGCTATTTTTGCAATTGATAATTCTCAATTTATGTAGATTAGATTTTTGATATAAAATAAACGTTTAGAATTTCATAAATGTAAACCAAAAGGATAATGATTGAAGAAATCCTTAATCATTGATTTTCTGCAGGTAAAAAGTTTATGCAATTGAAGTGCCTTGGATTTAATAGAACCTTTATTTATAGAACCATTAATAGATTATTGGAAACTAATAACTGTAAAGATTAGTCTAGATTTAATTGTCCATACTTAGTTCATGCAAAAAAGTACATCAAAAAACTCATTAAAAAAATATACAAAAAAAAATTTGCAGCATTCTGCAAATAAAATAGCTGCAGGAAAGAGTACCAGCTCCTAAAATATGCTAATTATAAAAATAAAAAAAAAATCTGAATTTTAAGCTTTATGGCAAAAGAAAAGTTCAAGGTTCATTGCACATAAATATTTTTTAAAGAATTGTTGAACAGGGAGAAAAAAAAGCAAAAGCATGGTAGCAAAAGTGTAGAAAAATAATATTTTGTATTGAGCAATATTATAATGTTAAAAATGATGTTGTATATGCACTAAAGATACACTTAAAAATCTTGGAACTTTTAAATGCTTTCAGAAAGTGAATTTTGTTGTTTGGGGTTACAACATCAAACAATGGGAATTTGTCTCTGAAATTCAGATAAAAGAGTAGGAATCGATGTAGAATGTAAAAAATATGGCATATTAGCTACACATTTATTGCCATAGGCTGACATATAGTATCACAAAAAGAGCCAGATATTTCAAGAAATTATATATCATTGTATCAAGCTGGGAAAAAAAATAATAAATTTTAAAAAAGACTTGCTTTCAAATCAATTGCCAAAATTTTTCTATGCAAAAATTTGTGCCAATCTTTTTCTCAGTATCTAAATTATTCATACCACTGAATTTGGGAGGTAAAGTAATTACTAAAGAGTATTACCCTCGGGGGGGGGGGGGCACCTCGAAATGAGTATGAGATGCTTCCGGCATGGTGGTTGGATCTCGCCACCCTGGAGGGTACACTAATAGGTGGGGGATCTGGCTCCTCCCATCGATAATGGGACGTACTTCCTTCGGGGAGGGTTGTACCGTGGCCGGTGACGGCCCTCAGGACTCAACCACAGTTCCCGCCAATTGCTGTTGCGGCGGTTCGGTCATTCAGTTTTATGGTTTAAATCCGTGTGCCTTGGGGCGGGTCGGAGAGTTAGATGGTTGACTTACTAAAGAGTATACAGGTTAGAGCTTTCTCAAAGCTTTCATACTCCATAAATGGGAGAGATTATATCTTTAAATTATTCTTCCCACAATCAGATAATGTAAGCAATTATCTTTGAGTCACTGATAACGATGGCAGTTGATTCAAATAAAATTATTTTAAAATAAATTTCCATATAGACTATCCTTTGTATTGTTATATAATGATTAATTTTATATTTTACTTATGATTTCTATTTTATATTTGCAAAATAAAATGGATCAATACCTGTAACATTATTTATAACCACTTCATATAAAATTTGCATTCAAAATAACAGAATAGATATCCAAATGCATAGAATAGATGCAAATTTATGCAAAAGTATTTTTGGATAAAATAATCTAAAAGTGAAAGATATCAAAGTTTTCTGTTGTGGAAGCAATAAAATAAATTCTAGAAATAGAAGTAATACAAAATTATATTAATTATAGCAAATTAAATTCTAGCAAGAACGAAATAGGATGGGGGGGGAAGTAATATAGACGAAGAGGGGAGAGGAAATTTAGAATTTGCATAGCTATAGAAATGTCATACTGAAAATTAAATATTGATTTGTCTTTGCTTTTCCATTTGTAAATTATGCTTTGCTGTTATTGTATTTTAGAAATAACTACAACCCAATTTTCTTATCAAGAATTTATTTTGAAAGTGCTAACTAATAATAAGATTTCCACTCAAATTCTCAGGAGTTATTGGTTCATGAAAAAGCTATTTTTTTTTTTTAGTAACACATATTCAAAACTAATCCAAATAAATTATAGCTAAAATAACCATAATTTTAATATTTAATGCTAATTATTTATAAGTTTCTTTAATGTTATAAAGAATTAAGCATATCCTACGGAATTTTATTAGTTCATTTTCTTCATGCAATATAGTTAGAAACTTAATTTTACTCATGTGGATGACAGAGTGATGTGTTCAATAAAATATAAAAATCCAAAATTGAATAATGCATTGTTATTACTATAAAAATAAGAGTTTTATTTATTTAATTGTCAAAAAGGGTTTTATACATATGAATTCCTCATTATCCAGATGAAAAAATGATGCATAAAGAACAAAAATAAATAAATAAATGAAACACAAAAGTTTATTGAATTGCACCATTTGTTCAATGTGTATTTCAATTGTGTAATACATATATAAAAAGCATGTTCCAGAGCATTCAACAGCAGCTAAAAATATTTCTTGAAGGATTGCAGGAACATGATGTGTTATTTTCAATTCAGGCAAACCCTATACAGGGTGTGCAGTGAGAAACTTTTAATACTTTGAAAGTATTAAAAGTTTTACTTGTAATACTTTTAAACACTTTTTAAGCACCTTATTCTAAAAGATTAAGCACCTTCGTACATGTATACAACCATAAACGGCAGACTTTTTTTAAGCAAAGAATGTTTTCTGTTTTATAAATTAAGCATAGTGTTTAGGGGGGGGGGATCATTTTAATTTTAAACATGTATTCTTTAAATTTTAATTTTTTTTCTTCTGTACTCGTGCATCTATTGTAAAACAAAATATGTCTATTTGGTATTGACAAAAACATAAAATTGATCAAATTATCAATGCCAAAAAAATTAAATCAACTTTTATACATTAATAATAAAGATCTGTGATCTTCTTCAACATTTATCAAAATTACCAAATTAGCAGTTTTTTTAGATGGGTACATTATTTCTGAATATGTCGATAGTGATGGAGAAGCATAGAATTATGAAAATTTTGCATTTGATTTTTATATAGGCAACAACATGGCAGGGATGGAAAGAACAAATTTCCTGCTGCACTAATGATATTTCATTCCAAATGAGTTTTATTTAGGTTATTTTTTTAAACAGAAAAGAACAGCTGCATTCTGAAAGAGTCAGACTATTAAAAAGTTATCTTATTTCTTATTTTTAAAGATTAGTAAAGGCCTTTTTTAAGCATTTGATATTCCAAAGATTTAATAAAAACCTATATTTAACCTATAAGCAAAAAATCCTACTTTAATACATTACAAAACAAATGTTATTATATAGTTTACGAAGAAATCAAAAGGCTTTAACAAGTTATAGTTTTCATAAATAATGGAACTAATTTCATGAAATTAAAAAAAAAAAGCCAGTTCTGTAGTTAGAAGAAAAATTAAAATTAAAAAAAAATGCCAGTTGATACATTTTTTAAAAAGTATTTTTTGAAACAGCACAAGATAATATATTGCATTGCTTCAAAATTTCACAAGACTCAATAAATAACGTATCTTATTCAAGGAACAGCTTTAAAAAAATTTTTTTAATTTAACTAAAAATACCCTCCCCCCCCCCTCTTCAACATGACTTTAACAGTGGTAAAAATACCAAAATGATTTCAAGGAGCAATGATATTGTTTTGAGTTTCCTATTAATAAAAATCATAGTCGTAAATTGTGTCCAAAATTAATTTTTTTTTAATTATTAAAACCAAACAAAAAAATACTTTCATTCAAACAAAATTTTTATTATAAAAAACTATTTTTTAAACATTTAAAACAGTGTTAAAATAATTTTTGTGCAATAATATGCTTTGATGTTAAGGTGAAAACACAATAAAATTCTAGTTTTGAGTTTTAATCAAACTTTGAATTAAAATTTTGAAAAATCCTTTCCTAATATCCATGAAATAATTTCCCAAATTTCCTGCTCCTGACTTCATCGGTATATGCTGTGCATTGCACTTTCAATTCCAACAACCCTTTTTAAGTAAAGAGAGATTTTATTGGTAAAAAATTTCTATAAGAGTTATAAAAAGGGAAAAAAGGAAAAATCGTTATAAAATAATAGAATCTAAGATCGTAAGAAATGCAAGTTCAAAAAAATGTTTTAAAAAATGTTTAAATACTAGATCCATTAGATTTTTTTTCTTTGAACAATCTAAAATTTGGCAAGATTAGTCCAACAAATAAAAATTTTCAAATGAAAGAGAACATTCAAAAAACACTATGAACAAAATCCCGATCATTGAAAATTTATGGCTTCAAGTTAAAATCACAGCATACTAGATCTTATGCAATTGGCTAATGTAATTACATACCATAATTGATTATAATACAATATAGTATACATTAAAAACTCTTTAATAGGTGGTATAAGGAATTGCTCCAAAACGACACATTAATGAGAATGATGACCGAATGCGTAACTTTCTATTAAAGAGGCTTCACTAAGAGTATTTTTAGAGCAGTTTCACTCATGCTTGGTGTATCTTTTTGGCATACCAAATTCATTCTACAGTATTTTTATATTTTGTTGATCAGATCAATATGCATATTCTTTAATAACATATAAAAAATTAAATATATTTATCAAGCATAACTAAAATAAATTTTACAAGATCTAAAATACTAATAATTAAAGTTAGAACATTTTACAAATCACAAGGATGGTGTGAAAGTTGCATTGGGTAGGATAGAACCTGAGACCTTGTGGTTCGCAGCCGAGTAACAAGACCACAAGACAAAAGCAATTACTCGTGTTTCGTAGCTTTTATCTGGATTATAAGCTTTTCACCACAATACTCTCCTTCCAGTGAGTCGGAGGTGAGACAAACGATATGGCTGTTGAGTGGTGATGTATTAGCTCTCGCGTCTAATGCGCCTGTACCCGTTTGAGCATTTCAGTAGCACCAAGCGTTATGGCGAGCGTGTGTGGGCGAGAGAGTGGTTTCTGTTGCTTCAAATGAGCCTGACGACTTTGTGTTGCTGCGTCAAGCGAGTCTGGCGACTTTGGGTTGCTGCGTCAAGTGAATTTGACGATTTGGGTTGCTGTGGGTAGATGGCGCCACAACAGATGTACGAAGATTGAACGGTCATCGTCCGAGGTCACCAATGTAGCGGATTGTTACGAGTGAGGATAGAACCTGGGACCTTTTGGTTCGCAGCCAAGTAACAAGACAAAAGCAATTACTCGTGTTTCATAGCTGTTATCTGGCTTATAAGCTTTTCACCACAATGGAACACTATGTATTTTGTATTGTCCCTTTCAGATAACTATTCAGTATGTCAAATAACAGCAATGCACATTGAACAGAAAAAAGAGGAAGTGGCAAAAAAGGGTCATTAAGCATTATCTTAATATGTGCTGTAATTCCTGAATTCGTCCCTTTTTTCGGTTTCCTTTCTTGATACATCTGGTAAACAAATTTTTATAACCATGCTTTCAAATTATCATATTCAGTGTGTGAGGAAAACAAAACAAAACAAAAAGGTTTCTTCATAATTCTCAAATAAATTAAACACTTTTTAAGGACCTTTCCCCAAAATTAAGCACTTTTATGGTGCTTAAAAGTGATTTCCAAATTTAAGCACTTTTCAGGACACTATGCAATCTGCTATATGCTTTTTCCACAGACATCATCTTCTAAGAATCTTCCCAAACAGAAATCACAAGGATTCGGATCTAGAAAACCTGAAAGCCAGCAGTCATAAAATGTTTTGATATTGCCCAATCATTTCTAAAGTGAGCATGAGGCAGTTCTTTTATGTTTCAAATAATATGGGCTGTTGCACCATTTTCATGAAGACAGCGATTCAAACTTCCTTGTTCTTTCAAACAATAAAAACTCACAAATAGCAGACATTCATGACAGAATACTCTCAAATTTTAAGGAATGTACTCCTCAAAAAGAAAGGAGCCAAGAATGAAATCAGCTGTAAAACACACCCTACAGTATTGTAATCAGAATGCAGAGGTAGTTTATGCACACTTTTGAGATATGAAGTATCCCATAAGTGACAGTTCTGAATATTCACTGCACTGTCTCTGGTATTTTATCTGATCAATGCTTTGTTTTGAGCTCTGAGATTCAGCTTTTGTACCATGTATGAATACTATTTTAAAATGAATCACAAAACCTTTCGGAACGTACATCAAAGGAGAGATAAATCGCCTTACTCTGCTTCAACATGTGTCAAAGAATTTTGGGAATTAGACACTTCTTCAATCGTAGCAATATCGATTTCTTCCACACTTTCTTCTAAAATACATTTTCATTCTATTCTTGGATGCACATCCAATTTCCTAGTCTCTTCAAATTTAATAATCATCTCTTTCAATCCATTCTTCGATGTAAGATCTTTTTGCGACCTTTCAAGAACTGATATTCTTGCAGTGCAGCTAAATCATTATTACAGTTCTGATAAAAACACTTGACCAGTAAAACTCAATATTTCTTCTCTAAAGGCATGATAAAAAATGATGTTATAGCACTAGCTACGGTCATTTTTAAATATTCCTAATTTGCTAAATGACCTTTCTATATTGACATGAAAAACACTACATAGTAGTCAAAATTTAAACTATTTTATCATTAGTATAACTCATACTTATTTTTAATAAACTATTATTAATATTTATTTTCTCCATGGTCCATGTAATGTATAATGTGTAAACCAAGTTTCAAGGAAGTACATTAATCAGAACTGGCTCTACATATATCTGAGTAGGGTCACTTTAATTATAATTACTCTATATCTTAAGAAAAATAAGTTTGTCAGAAATTTTTTTCAGATATTTCACAGATTTATCTTGGTTGATGTATACATTTACTTTAAAAAATATTTTATTAAAATCCATTTGCATGATTACTAATTGCAGAGAAATTTGTGTTATTCTCTGCTTTACCATTTTCATCAACACAGTTTCTGAAAATTCTCAAAAATTGGAAGGAAGGGTAAAAATTTCAGGAAAACAAAGTTTCAAAAACATTTTACAAAACAGATGTTTACAAAACAGATAAAGAAAACATGTTTCTCATAAACAAAAAAAGCATTAAAAATATATTACCAATATTCTAATCAAAGTGGGACTTTATTTAAAATAAATATAAGATAAAGATATAAAAAAGAATTGAGTTAAATATATTGAAAAAAGATTAGAATACTAAGAAATCATCAAATTATGATCAACAGATTTGAATTTTAAGAACACTAACAAAGACGATAGGGATCCTACGTAACAAAACTCTAAATCGAAATCCATCCTCATAATTGATTTTATAAATCTCTTAAATTTATATTAACATGTATCACTTGAATTCCAAAACTTAAAAAGAATGATCATATTAAGTGAAATACTAAAGGACAATAGCAATTAAATCTATTTGGTATTTTTATCAATAAAAACATTTGCTTTTTAAGAATATGTGTGTTCAAAAAGACATGAATCGAAAAGATACCTACATTTTCAGTAAAACTACCATTAAGAGAAGTGCTGGTAGCAGAAACATAGGAATCTGAAGTTGATAAGCATTGCTGTTCTTTCTAGAAAGTAAATATATATATGTATATATATACACACACATTATATGAAAAACAATATTCTAAAAAATAAATCTACTACTGTTTCTCATTTTAGTACATGATGGCATTGACTTTATTTTCAATTGAAAATTACACATAAAAATACAATTAAAAAGCACCTTTTTTTAAACTGTGTAATCTTTCCTAACAATAAAGGCAAATGCACTCCACTGGCTCTGTTCGATTTAAAATTGCCAAATATATTTTAAATTGCTGGAATATACAACGCAGAGATTTGCTAAAATTTTCGCCAAATGTAAATTGAATGAAGCTTTAGTATTTTTAAGGAGTAATTACCAAAAAATATTAGTATACAAAAACTAATTTTACACTGTCTACAAATTAATATATATCTTTTCAATTACATAAATTAAGTTGCCATGCAGTTTTCTCCCTTATTTTTATAAATATGATTCACGTCTCATTATTGAAGTGAAAATAAAATTTACTTCATTGAGCAAATTATGAAACTTCATATTCTTTCTTTGTTAAAAAGGTTATTATTTCTCAGAATGAAGAATTTCACATTACATTCTATCTTAATCATTAGAGAATTTTTATCACTCTTGGATTAGATTTGTCATGAGATATGCTAGATATACATAAATTTTTAAGGGCTTTGAAATAAATCATGAAGCTGTAGATACATTTATTCAATGAAATACATAAAACAAATTACCAATAAAATTAATTCAAAATTGAATATCTATAATGTATTAAAATGAATGAATCAACTGGTAGTTAATAAAAATTAAAAAATTTATAAATGGTATAAAAAATACAAAGCATTTAAAATCATTGATTTATCATTTTAATAATATCATAAAACACACATTATTTCAAATCAGTAGTAATACTCTGTTTTAAACTGTCATGTAAACAATATATCTTCTCTTTTCCTAATGAGAATTTACATCCCTTAAAAATACTGATGAAAGCGAGAAAGGAAGGGGCAAACTTTCAAAGGTGGCAAAAAGTCTGCAAGAAGTGACCCTATTCCTGATTTCCTGTGATACATAGTAACACTATATAACATATTTGTTTCATTTCATAGAATAATGAATGAAAATTGAGTATGCATATGTATAAAAAAATTTTTTGTCCAAATTTCGATTCAAATCTAAAATTTTGGTCACAAACCACCCTTTCAAATTTCATTTATCTAAGTCATTGTGTTTAAGTTATTACATTCATATGCACATATGTAAACAAACTGACAAATGGTAACCATCTTCAAGGATTAGTTCCAAAAATAAATACACATCTACATTTCTTATGATAAAATTAGGAGCTAAATTTTATTCAATCTAATTTTTCTCATTTTCGACATGTTCATATTTTATCCAAAATTTGGTAAAATGCTAAAAACATGGTGTTAGAGCCATGCATTCAATCTCATTTCAATTCAATATGTTTACGAATATTGCGTTCACAAAAAAACTGCAATAATGTGTTTATTAGAGTCAGGATGGTTTAAAATGTAGAGATTCATCAAAATCCTGACGTCATTTAATGATCATAATACTTTTTCTATGTATAATAGAAAGGAAGACTGTAATTCAAAAAGGGAATGACATTTAGTTTCCAATATATATTTTTAACTATTACACACCTCTTTTAACTTTTGCTGACACTCTAACAAAACATGCTTAGTACTATACAGTTCTTCTAACAAATCTGTCTTTTCTTGAAGAAATTCTTCCATTCTCAAAGTTGCTTCCTCAAGCTTTTCTTCTAAAGTGAGTTTTTCATATTCTCCATGATGAAGTTCATTGCTAACAATATATGAGAAAAAAAAAGTTTTCATAAAAAAATATATAAAATAATTAAATTGCTACCAGAAAAGAAAATGCAACTCAAATTGTTTTCAATGGCCACACTTTGTTCAAACAAATAGCAGTAAACTATTTCTTAAGAGAAATGTAGAAAAAAAATCAGCAATCAACCGAAACTTTGGTATATTTTCTAATAAAAATGTTACAAACTGTAGGTTAAAAATTGTGATTGTAATGAATACTAACAAAACAAAAAGTGAAAATTTGCTTTTTTACGCACCTTCATGCATGCATGCATATGTAAATCCACAGATTTTCTTTCTTTCTTGGAATAATGCACAATTTTCATAGAGAAGTTATAATTTCTTTTTTATTTTAAATGTCAATTTTTTAAATTTTAATATTTATTTTTGTATTTCCACAATGTCTTCTATTATAAAATAAATTATATCTTTTCTAATTTGGTAAAGAATGATAATGTAAATTAACATTCCTAAAAATAATTGAATGAACTTTTATAAGATTAGCAATAAAAAATCTGAAATCTAATCTTAGAATTTTTAATAATAATAAGTTATCAGTTAATTGGGATAGACACATCATTTCTGAAAAAGCTAACATTGATGTAGATTAACATAACATGAGCAAAAAATTTTAGAAGGCTGCAGCAAAAAAAACTTTTTTTGCACATTTTATATGAAACCTGGAATTAAAAAACTAGAGAATGCAATTTAAAAAAAAGCAATTCATATTTCCCCAATATTAAAAAATAATTCAATAAATTTTTAATATAATAATGTTTTGTTATTTTATTGATATTGATGCTTAAAATATCAATAAATAAAGTATACTGATATCAATAGATTCAAACAATCTGAAAAAAAAAATTGACACAAAGTAACTTTTTATATCTTAATTGTAATATTCTAAATATGATATGGCAATTTCTAAAAATAGTTATAATTTTGTTTGGAGGTTGAAATGCACCTCTTCACTTACTGAAAATATCAACATTACCTTTAAATAAAAAGTGATGCATGAATTGAAAACTCTGGAAATTTCTTTATAAGATAATCATTAGAATACATCTATATATTACAAATGCTGGAGATTTATACAACTGGTGAGGTGAATATATCTTTGATAAAAATGAGTTGACAAAGAAATTATTCAAAACAATGGGAGAAGTTAATTTTCCACCAAAACAAATATCTAACTAAATTAAACAAATAAGTTTGGAATTTAAACAAACAAAAAACATAGTCACAAATTTTTACAATTTTTAAAACTTACAAAAAAAAATTTTCCAATTTTTTTTATTCTCAATGCAAATTTTAAAATTAAAATGAAAAAAAAATCGTCAGGATACATTTCCCCCCCCCCTTTTGTATATTGCTGCCCAAGGTAAGTACTCTGATTTCAGGTTCATGTCAATCACATTTAAATTCTACCCTTAACATTTATAAATGAGCATAATCATTATCATGTTTTGTAATCAGAAAAAGATTGGCACTTAAATATGAAGAAAAAAAAAAAATCCCTGTTTTTTTTCCTGTACGTATATTCAAGATAAAAGGAAATGTGCAAATAGATTTATTTGCCAGTTATAAAGCGATATGATTTTAAGGAGTGAAAAAAGCAAGGAAAGGGAGCAACAATTCAACATTATTTGAAATAATAGCATATTAAAAGATTCATATTTACATACAAGAAAAGAAAAAACAATTTATCTGTATTTATTATTAAGAACTTAACAAGACAAAATTTATATCTTAAGGGGGGGGGGATATTACTTCTCATGCTCTTTAACTATATGTCACACAAAATCAAGGACTCGGGCGAAATAAAACAAAATATTGTTACCATGATACAAATTATTTAATGATTACTTAAGAAAAAGGCATTACAAAGCAGGATTACATTTTTTTTATTTATTCATTTGTGATAATTCATGTATTTGAGCTTCAATTTCTAAAACTTCAACAGATTTTTCCGTCAGTGTTTTTATGGAACTAATCCATAAATAATAATGCCTAACATACATTTTTTTATATATTTCACTTTCAGTGAACATATGTAAAAATATTTACGATATATCATTGATTGCATTAAAGGACAAATATGATACAACAAGTTTTAATGCCCATAAAAATTCAATTCTAAATCATTGTTCTTGTACTAAAAAGTTCGAAATCGGGTTTTTTTCGGATATTAAATTTGATGTTTTGAAATTGGATGTGTCATTTTCTCCTGTATTCTTTTTAGATACTAAGTCCAACATTACTGATGAATCTTTTGAGTTGGCAGGCAATCTTGTAAGTTTTCCTCTTTTGGCATGACTAGAGAGTGCCTGTTTTCCCATATTACTTAGGCTTATTATCCTTTTAAAAGCGAGCAACACTCAAAAATTGGATTTTGTGGAACTTTTCAAACACATTCAGCAAAATCAGGGTTGATTTTTTTATATCCATCCAATTTATATTAAATGCAGATTTTGAACAATTCGTTGTTTTAATAAAATTCTCTAATTTATTTTGAATAAGTTCACAGTTTCTCAAATAATAAGCAAACCATTCAGTAAACTCGAGTATGGTAGACTAAACATCACTGCACTGTTTCCGCAGATTGAATGTTGCTAATCCCACCAGAGAAATGTATTCTATTCTTTCATACAGTTACAACAGTCTTGTGCATACCCATTAGCTCCAATTCGGGAATTTCATGGAAAAAGAACAAATGTCACAAATCGGAACGAATGATTATACAGGGGAAAAAAAGGGGAGAGAGCAAAAAAGTTGCATTAAAGGATATTACCGAATCGCAAATGGTATTGTTTTGCTTTTGGAAACTATGACTTTGATCTTTTATTTTGCAATCTTTAGAGATTGGCATTTTTTTGGATTCTTTGCTTTCATAAATTTAACATTGCTATACCCGTCAGACATGTAATCTATTGTTTCCCGCAGTTAGAGAAGTCATACATGTTCATTAGCTGCAATTTGGAATCTCATGAAAAAAGAACAGTCAAGTAAGTCAAAACCGGAATGATCTATACAGAAAAAAAGGGGAGAGAGTAGAAAAGAGGCAAGTTTCCATATTACATAATTGTGAAGAATATTGTTCACTTTTGGAAACTATGTCTACAATCTTTTATTCTTGCAATCTTTAGAGATCGGCATTTTTTGGATGGGGAAAAAAATAACTAAGAAACTTAAAATTCCCCATATTTTCCCATTTTTATGAAAATCTTCAAGTTTTCTTATATCTTCATGGTTTTTTTAAGACAATTTTTAAATCCCCCCCCCCCTTTTTTTTCCCGGTTTTCCATAAACTCCTGGTGATGTAGCAACCCTGTCAGACACTTGGACTAACGACAACGTCAATAAAAGTCTCAGTATGAAGGCAATGGTTAATTAATGCTTACAATTCTATAATTATACATTCAATTCATAATGTATATTAAAGTATCTCACATTTTTTCTAATTTTCTAAGTATTTCAATAAACAAACTCAGAGTGTATAGAGCAAATATTATTAACTATGTAAACACAGTCCCCCCCCCTCTCCTTAAGAAACTTCCTTTCCTGTAATGAGATTTTTAAAAAAATCGAATTCTAACTTTCTTTTCTTTGTCAATGGCAGTAATTTCTTTAGCTGTATTCCTCCAAAAATAGACATTTCTTTTAATCAATTGTTGTTGTTTAAACCTTCAGCACACTTTTGCACATAAATTACTAGCAGTAAACTAATTAATTAATAATATTGCTGAAATATAATAAACAAGTGCCCTAAAAGAAGGAAACATAAAAAAAAATGCTAAAATCCTTTAAAAACAAACTTATGTCATTTCTAGTAATACATAAAATTGTCCCTGAAGATAATTTTTTTTTTCTCCACCTAGGCAAGTAATAGAGGGAAGAAGAATCAAGTTAATGAAATGATTAGCAATTTTCAAGAATTTTTAATGACACTGTGTATTCACTTCTAATCAGATCAAGGATTTCACTCAAAATTTAATCAAAAATATAAAAATCTGATTTAGGACACACATTAAAATTTAGACATCCAATAATAAAGCATATCTGAATTATTGCTTTCAAAGAGAGAAAGATGGACAGACATAATTTCAAAAATGTGTTTATTAATTTTGAAAGATTTGAAATACAATGATTCATGAAATTCCTGTGGTTGAATTTTTTTGATGATTATAATACTTTTTCGTTTGCATATTTCATATAGGAAAAAGTTTTAAAAAAACTATTTATTGGTTTAAATTGGACTGAATTATACCTTTTTGCTCTCAATCGAAGTGCATCTTGCCTCTGACGCCCTTTCATACAACGAATAAGATGGGACGCTTTCTTTTCTGTTATTGCCTTGAGTTCACGTTCATAACCCAGAAGATGCTTTATTTGCTAAATTTATCATAAAATAGATTCTGTAGCTTTGTGAATTAAAAAATACATACAATCAAAAAGCAAAAGAAAAATAATGTTTAAAATACCTTTACTTCATTCTGTAATTCTGCTATTAACTGGTCTGCTAATAATTTATCAGCCTTCAAGATTTCGATTTCACTAACTTTAGTTTTCAAATGAGCATTCAATTGCTTTATTTCATTCTTTAATGAAATTTCTTGATCCATTAAATGCATATTTTTTTTTTGAAGTGAAGCCATTTCTCTTCTTTTAGAATTAGCATCAATTTCATTAAACGAAGTGGAAGGTGATTGGAAGCCCAAGTCGTCAGAAGAAGACAGCCTAAATAAAATTAATCTGAAGTTAATTAATTAATTAATATGAAGTATAAAAAGCTACAATTAAAACTACTATAAAAGATATCAAGAGTACTTAATGTTTACATGTCTCCCCCTACACTCATAAAATATAATATATTCCAAAGGAATGATATTTTTTGAAAGATCCTGAACAAATAAATGTCCTTAAAGTGTACAGTACTAACACAACAGAAAAATATTTTGCTACAATTTATAAAGGAAGAACTGTATTTACTTTATTTCATAACTTTACTTTATTTTATAACCAAAAGTAATCATTTTCCTTTTACTAGAAAATTTCATTAAGAATCTTCACAATTTAATGTGAAAAAAAATGCATTTTTTATTTCATTTTAAGATTTAAATAATTAAAATAAAAATTTTGTGACTAAGAATTTCTGTTTCACTAAATTTATCCTAACATTTTATTTGTTAACATGTAATGAATTAAAAACAAAAATCTATAAGACCAAAAAAATAATTTTAAATACCTTTCAATAAGTGTTTCAAAAGGTGTAGTATATGTGAAACCAACGAATGGCAAATTTTTCCCACTGAACTCTCTTTTTGTAACAAGTTCACTCATATATAATCGTGTTTCTGGTTCAAAATCATCAAAATTAGAAGTATCATCAATGCCCGATACCAATGGAACATATGGAGGTAAGGCTAAAACAAACCAGTAATTAGTTAAAATTTATTATGACCAATTTTATTTGCTTTTCTAATTCAGTTATTATACCAAAATAAGATCAATTTGTATATTATTAACATATCATTATACAAGAAAGAAAAATCATAAATAATCACTAGACAAACCTAATGTATAGGACACAAAATATAACCATTTTGATTAATTCGTCAGTTATCAAACTCTTAAAAAATTAAACATATTTTGGAGAATTTTCTAAGTTACTTAAAACAGAATATTACAAAAAAAAATTGCCTTTAATGTAAAAGATTTTGTGTTATGAATACTAAATGCAAGTATGCATACATGAAAAATGTCAATTAATGACGTGAATAAGCCAAATTAATGCTACAAACAAATGCAACAAAGAAATTTTTTAAGTACAAAAAAAAAAGAAGTAATTTTTTTTCTCAATATATAGGATAGCAAAAACACAACATGAATCAGCAATTAATTTGAACTCTCTTAAGTTCTGATAAACTCATAAACCCTCTATAAATATAACTAAAGTGAAACCTGTATATAATGATATTGTTAGGATCTAAATAAACATTGTTATAGCGAGGTTAACAATTTACTTCATATCATAAGAACTTTAAAATAAAAAATTTTCTAACCATAATTAAATATAAAAGTAGATTTTTAAAAAAAAGACGTGTAAATTTATTTCATAAAAAAAAAATTTTTTAATGTTTTATTTAAAAAAAAAATTTTTAATGTTTTATTTAAAAAAAAAATTTTTACCTAGTAACCTAGCAAAGTCACAAATTTTGACTTTTCAGAAATCCTTGTCCCATTAAAGGGTTCATTTTGCTTTCTCATCTTATGGAACCGTTTTAGTGTAGTTTTGTAATTGTTATCCTTCACAGCACTTTTAAATCTTTTTTTAACTTTAAATCTTTTTTTAAATCATTTAACATTCATTTTACATTTTCTCCCACAGCATCTTCAATAATCTTTCTTTAAAAGAAATAATAATTATTGTTGACAACAAAATAATCTATTTTTTGCAACATCAACTTGCTTCCATCCTTAATTTATGAGATGAATTTTAAGTATTCTTCAAATGCCAATGTGTTACGCTTTGCCATCACTTTAACACATAAAAAATGAATGGGAAGAAAAACATGGCCAGTCCAGAGTGAGCAATATATCATCTACAAATAAGTTTCAACAATGACCACTTGCAAAAAGAGCACCCCCTTCCTTCCCTCAATCTCTCCTGTCTAAAATAATCCCCGAAAAAATTAAGGAAAATACTTCTCATCCACAATTGAGGGGTTAGATTGAATTGAAAAAGCAAATGAATTGACAAGGAGGCAGGAACTACAAAGATTTGACATTTTATGGGCTAACAGTCATTGATTTATAAATTATGTATTCCATAAACAAAAACATGCACATATTTCAATCATTACACCCACTGCTTCCCTTAATCTCCCTACTACAAAAGAGTCAAAACAGTGGAAGAGTCAACACCTGAACAGAGAGGCAAATCTTATTATCTCAAATTCTGGACAATGGAATGATATTTTTCAATTAAAAAATTGGGCTCTATGTTAATCAGCTTTCAAAAGAGAAAAGATCATTGTACACAAGCACAGACAAAAAAAATGATAACCACCATTGTACACAGGTTTAAAATACATTGAATAAATAAGAATTTTGCTGAGACCAAATGAAAAAAACCATGCTGGAGTAGTTATCTTTATAGGCAATATCGTTATAAACATTCATTCTATATGCATTTCATTCAAGAGAGGATTTGTGTTTGGTTAACGTTTACAAAATTGCTGCTGGCAATTTTTAAATTTCAGAAATTAAAAATATATATTATTTCCTAAATATTTTATAATAATTATGCTTACTATGACGTATGTTATTCCAATCAATATCTGTAAATAAAGGATGTACAATTAATTTGTCATAACTTAAGCGTTTCAGAGGCTCTTCAAGTAAATTCTTAATCAAATCAGTCATTTCATTTGATACTTCTGAAGCTTCAGGTGGGAACTTCAATGCATTCTGAAAATAAAATAATGCATAATTTACTTAAATAATTTTTCAGGGTTATCTTAATTATACATTTTGATACAATTCAATAAAATCATTACCAACATATATTCATAAGCCAAATTTACATGCAACACACTTTTGCTAAAATGCAAATGTCAGCTAAAAATCAACCACTACTAAAAATTATTTCTAAGCTATTATGCATGCTGTCGTAATTCATAAACTATACAACTATAAGGTTACTACACACACATACTGAGAGGCCAAATTATTATGACCATCTCCTCACTACATTGTTGGACCATCTTTTGCCCTTAATATTACATGGATTATTCTCGTCATGTACTCTATGCGATATTGGTAAATGGTATGCGAAATTTCAAATCATATCCAAAGAACTACACCTTTCAATTCCTTAAGATTTGATGGTATTGTATCCAATTGCCTGATGCCCTGTTTTATCTCACCCTGCAGATTCTCAATTAGATTAAGATCTGAAGTTATGTAAAGTCTCTGCCATGCTCTTTGAACCATTTGCAGAAGTAACTTGCTTTCAGATAACGAACATTGTCTTGCTGGAAAAATCTATCCCCAGCAGGGTACAGCATTAGCATAATAGGATGTACTTGATCTGTAGATCTGTTTAAATATCTTTGAGGATTCAGATGTTGTTGGTATTACTATTGGTATTACATAAGTAAACTAGCTAAGAATGAATTAATAAAAAAACTAGCTCCATTAAGTCCATTAAAATGCAATATAAATACTTGTGCACGAAGTTGCAACCAATCAAAAACTTAGAGCATGAATGTCATGTTTATAAGGAATATAAAAAAATTTGCATGACGATAAAAATCTTAATTTCCAACATGCACTCTGCTATCTGCATAGTATAATTGAAAATGCCTTTCTGCAAACCACAAGACTTTTTTCGAATCATCTACTATCTAATCCTTATACTCCTTTATGAACTGGAGACTTGGCTTGGCTTGATTTGGTTTGATGTTTTATGGCACAAGAACAAATATGGTCATACTGCACCAAACAAATTCGTTTCTAGTTCAAAGCTTAATAAAAACAGTTTCTATTAAAATGATGCAAAAATAACAATTGGTAAAATGATGATAAGTTACAAAATGTTACAACGAAGCAATGATTGTGTCTCGTTAAATTAAGGAATAAAATTCTATAGATTTTAAAAACACAGAAAGGTTCTCATATGGGGTGTCTGTCAAGCTACAATAGCAAAGTTATTGCTGTTGTTTTGAAGTAAAACAAGCACTGAGCATTAAAATATGGACATTCAATAAGGATATGATAAACTGTTGCTCCACAGTCACAATGCAGACACATCGGCGTTCGATCATTTAATAATAGATGTTTATATGTGAAGAATCTAGTGTAACCAGTTCTCAGACTAGTTAAAACTGTGTCAGGTTTTCAATTATTTAAAGAAGGTTAATTTTCTATGATATGCTTATAAGTATGAAGTTTGTTTAGAGTTTCCGAGTCCAATTGAGTTTGCCAGTTGATATAAAGACAACATTTAGCCTCTTTCTTCAAATCAGAATATGGGCGTTTCTAAAAAAAGTTGCGGATTTGACACTCTTACGAGCCTGCTCATTACTATATATTCCAACATGGGATGTTATCTAGCAGAATAAAACTCTAAAGCCTCAAGAGAGAGTCTTATAATATGTCTAAAATCTCTAAAATAATTGTGTAAGTATGATTTTGAAGTGATTTTAAAGACTGAAAACACTTAAAGAATGAGTATAAATAATATAGCTTCCACTACATCTATTTAAAATCTCTAATAAAACATGCAAAGCTGCAGTAGTCTCAGCAGTAAAAAGGAAACATGAATGAAGTTGAAAAAATGAAATTTTATCTGAAAAAAAACCACAACAAATGAGGCTTGGTCCTTACCTTACCTTATCTTAGTTTATTAATTATATCAAGTCATTGTAACTTTAAAATCTAATCATTAGGAGTCCTTAAATTAATTTAATTATATTTATATCACATTTTGAAGAAACACAAGAGCTAATTTGGGATGAATTACATAATTCTGAGTTGTGATCAAATGGTGAGGATGCCACTAGAGTTGGTATCCCCTTTCTTCCAGCTACATCAAGAATTTCTCAAAATCAATCTTTACAGATAGTACTATTTGTTATTGTACCAACATAAATATGTCATTCATAGTCAAAAGAATTATAATCTCTTTTTTTTTTCACTATAAAATCAAAATAAAACTTACATTTTATAAATTATATTAAATTAGAGAAAATTTAGCTCTAATAAAAAAAGAATATTCTTAACTAAAAAGCAGAGGTGGCAGTAGCAGGGGGGCAAACTACAACTGACAAAAAAAAAATGCAATATGGTAGCTTTTTAGCTACACTAAAAGAGTTTAACCAAGTAAGCACTAAATTTGTTAAATAAATTGCTTCCTAAATTATTCAATCTTTGCATTCAATATTATAACTATGTAATCAGTGAACATATCATTTTTTTTTTCTTTCAATTACTATTTGCATCAAAAACTATTTGATTTCAGATGTTTCTAAATTTTTAACAGACTTTATATAAAAATGCCTTGATAAAAGGATGATTAAAATTGTTATTCATAGAATATTCATATATAACACATTAACCCCTTGACATACAAATTTACTTAACTTGCTAATCAGATGGCAGATCTTATATGGGATAATTATTGTTATCCATAGTTATTTTAAGCCCTGCAATAATATAAGGTCATTTGAGGTAATGATGTGTTTTCAATTGATTTTTGCATTTTAAATTACTTAATACTTTCCCTTCATTGCAGATTTAAAGTTAAAAATTTAGTAATTCCATAGCGAATCAGATTCATCATTGTATACGAAGAGGTTAAGAAAAACCAATGCATGCAATTGAAGGGATAAAACTCACTTTTTGGGAGAAATATTAGCTCGCAATAACTTTGAATTAAAAAGTACTTAACCATAAGAACGCATGCCTAAAAATGAAGATAGGGGAATTCATATTCAAAATCAAATTGTTTCTTAATAAAATTTACTAGTTTTTTAAGCCTAAATATATATTGAAAAATAAATACATGGGAGATCTAATGTTTAAGCAGTCTGTTTTTTTATATTTTTGAATATTTTTCATGTCTTACATAAAATAATAAGTTTGTACATATATTTAAAAAATATTTTCTCCAGTATTCTTAAGAAATAACATCATTGTATCTTTTCTGCATTCTATATCGATCGTGTCAGAACTATAGTAAATTTTTGGTGCATTAAATGTAATTTGTTGTATTTTTGTTGCACACTTATTATTCTTGGATTCAAAACCCATCTGAATTCCCACTCGTTGCTGCAATCCTGATTTAACAAATATTTTAGGTAGGGGAAACTACACTAAAAAAATCGATTTTTTTTTTTTAATTTTTTTTTTGTGAAAACCGAATATTTTTGATTTATTGTTTTAGAATTTGTTCTGAAAAAGTTCCTTTTCTAAAACTTTTCTTTGAACATTTATTTTATATAGCTTCTGATATAAAATAAGAGCATGCATTTGCTCATTTAGCATGACACATTCTGGCTCAATCTGTGTTTATCTATTCATCAATCTAGAAAGGAACATAACACATTTTTTCTAATTTTAGATCTCAGAGAAATTAAATCTCAACAGTCTCATAAAGAAATAGACTCAAATATTGACAATTTTTTTATGGTCATTAAAAGAAACCAAGAACATTTTTTTTACAAATTCCTTTGTAAAGATTTAGCAATGAAAGAAAGGATCACCATCTGAATTAAAAAGAAGCTAAATAACACTTGATTTTCTTTAATTAAATGTAAAATTAATTATTATGAGTTATTTTGAAGCCAAATGAGAGATATTGTGCTGCCCCCCTGTCGGCACTGTCTTGCCTCCCCGTCAGCAAATCTCTGCCGCCGCCTCTGCTAAAAAGCAAACATTTAGAACAGAAAATGCATATTTTATTTAATAATTCTTCATGTGCTTCTTCAAATATAAGTAAAACATACTTTTTCAAACACAAATAAATAGAAAGTATGACAGAAAAAAGATATTTACCTTAAAATTCATTATGTTATTGTAAGTGACTAAAACAGTGTCACTAGTAAAAGGAGTTGAACCAAATACCATTTCATAAGCAACAATGCCCAATGACCACCAATCACATTCAATTCCATAACTTTTGCTTGATGCTGGTCCAGCATTCATGGCTGTTAAAACTTCTGGTGCAACATAATCTGGTGTACCAACAGGCATACTGCTGGTAACCTATTTTTTTTCAAAAATAAAAAGTAGTGTTTTACAGAAAATTTTTTCATAAAAAAAAAGAGAAGCATCATAAATTATATTCTTATAGATCAGTAAAATATTCCCCCAATCATATTAAAATACATATAAAGTGCTGGCAAATTTCATAAACTTTAGAGTTGTTGCAATTTTTTTTTTTTTTTTTTTTTTTTTTTTTTTTATGTTTGACTTAATTTTGTCTCATATTTTGATAATTTTAAATTTTTGAGCACACTATAAGTCTTTTTGATTGGATTTTAGCTTGAAATTATGAGATAGAATTCTATTTTAAAATAAATAAACACAATTAAAACACTTTGAAACATATTTTTTACTTACATGCATGTTGACATTTCCCACATTCACACCACTTGTAACATGAAAATTATTTAATGTGGATTATTTAAATTTTGTAACTGCAAAAGTTCTGTTTTAGTAGCAGTTGATATAAAATTGCACCAATATTACAATAAAACATTTAATCTTTACAATCTTTCTTTTATTGAATTCTTCCCATTAATTCCGTCTTTATAGCAAAATCGTTAGTGATCCAATAAAACCAATACTGACTTCTCAGTCTTAGAAAACAGCAACACTCCTATAAATGGTCCTGTTTTAAAACAAAAAGCCACAGAAATTGCATCTAAACAAAGAATTTTATAATTCTTAACTTCAAATCAGTGAACAAAGCATTTTCAATTTGTCCTACAAGTTTGTTTATAGTGAATAGGTTTCAGTAGATTCTGAGACTGTCCAAATGAGGATGGAAAAAATATTATTGTTCTTGATATAACACTATTCAAGTAAAGACATTTCAACAACAAGTTAGAATTGTTTTCCAAACTTCTTCCTGGTATGATTTTTACAACAACATGTGAAAACTGTCACAATAGAAATTATCATAATTGTGGTTACTGTTTTACTATGCTCAGATTCAGATGGGAGTAAAAATGCTACTAGTTGTAGGAAAAAAAAAAAAAATCAAAGTGTTTCAAGAATCTTAACTTTTGAACCGAACCTATCTCAAATAAAAATATCTTGAATGACATGAAATTTTTTAAAATACCTTCACAAATTGGATAGAAAAATGTTCTCACAGAAATGTGAAATTCTTTAGTTCAGTGATCAATGTGCATGCACATATTGAGAATTAAAGTTAAATAATATACGAGTGGAATTTCTCCATGCTGATTGCACAAACAAAGCTCAAACTAGAAATCTGAGGATTATATGATTCAATTTGCAACCAACTTCTAAAAAATACTCTTCTATGTTTAGAATCTGCAGATAAAAAATAGTTGATAAATGTATTAGAAGTGTTTCATATGATTTCTTCAGCATGGGTGAGAGTCAGGAGTAAATATGTCTTAGTTGTAATAAGAGTTTTTTTTTTTTTTTTTTTTTTGTAAAAGATAAATAATGTAGTTTTGTAATAAGTTTTTTTGCAAAAGGTAGTTTGCTGGAGGTCACAGGCGATGAATTCGAGAATGAAAATTCTAATGAAAGAAAAGAGTTATTTCTGCTTTCATATGACTTTGAGGATAATGTAACGTGCAACATAAATGTCCTTACATCAGAGATTCAGATTCTAAATTATTTGATAGCACAGAATCAGATAGTTTCAGAGGTGACAAAAATGATAATGAATGATATGGAATTCCTTCTGCAAAAAAAAGTCATCCAATCTTTGTAAATATTAAAAACATTCCTTTCGAATAGTGAAGGCCAAGATCAAAGTTTACTAAAAATTCATATCTATTGCAAATGTGATAATAAAAACAAGACAACATAAAATAGCAGATTTCTCTAAAAAGAATTTTAGAAACTGATGTCCAAACCCTGAAAGCAGAAATCAATTGTATGTAACCTAAATTAGTTTTTATTCCATGGTAAGTATTTTGTTTTTGTCATACCCCAATTTGGCATTTTCCTACATATAGCATTGATTTCTTACTGATCCCTTGAATGGCATTAATTTGAGGTTATATAGTATTTGCATTATCAAATAAGCATTCCTTTGTTTCATTACAATAATTAATATATTGATACAAATTTACTTCTAACATAATATGATTATGAAACAAATGCTTACCAGTTTATGAGTATTAAGTTTTGAAGAAGAGCCAAAATCTGCAAGCTTGATATGCCCAGTTCGATCAATTAAAATATTATCAGGCTTTATATCTCTGCAGAAGAAAAATTGAATTAACATGCATAAATAATTAAATTTCATTTAATTTTTATAAAGATGCAACTGCAATGACAACTCAATTTGGTGCCATATAGAATGCTATGAATGACCATGTAGAAGTTATAACATATTTCTAACTTTTCAAATGTCACTTATTTTTGTGATGTCTATCAACATAGAAAATGAATTTTTAAAATGTATACCATATAAATGAAACAAAAACTGAAATTTACAATATGAACACAAATTATGGAAATAAAATATCGAAAAACCTATTTCTGTTTCTAGGAACAAAAACAAGAGAAAAGACTAAAAAAAGAAATGCAATGAATTGAGGGCACAGAATTTTTGGAAAAAATATCACAATAATTCACAAACAAAATTATTATTGGCATTCATATTGCAAACCACATAATTCAGCAATTAAAAAATCAAATCCTTTCATGAGTTAATAACTAAAAAATATTTCTCAAAATTACTAAAATTGTATAAAAATCATAATTTTATTCTCTACATCACTTGAAAAGGGCTCCTAACTCTTAAGAAAAAAATTCAACAACTTTAGAACTTTCAAAGACCTTTCTATCTAAAAAATTCTAAGGTCCATAAAATTACTGCTTTTAATATAAAAATACAAATAATGAATTTAAATAAAACATTTTCATTATTTAATATACAAATGCAAAACAGCTTTCTTGCTCTTCCCTTCTAAATACTTATGGGAAGAGCACTAAAGGCTCTTAAGTCGTTATGCTCAACTTAAGTTAAAAACAAATATTTGCAACTTAAAGTAGGTTTCTAAGATCACTACGCAAATGCCTTTATTGTTAGCCACAACACAATAATTACTAAATGCTAATTTCACACAAAATATTAAGGATTCTGATTTCACAAACACTCAAAATTTAAATGAAACTAAATTCATTTTAAAATGTTAATTTATAAGAATAACACAATTTTATTTTTGACCAGTGCTTGTCAGAATGAGGGGAGTTTGGAAGCAAGAGATAGATACAAATTAAGAAATCTTTATTTACATTTAGAGAAATGAATAGAAACAATGCGAAATTAAAATATTTTAAATTGTTCCATTAAAGTTTCAGCTATGAGACAAACAAAATTCTTCCATGAATAGCAGTATCAAACAAAACTATTTGATTCTACTATGCATTGAAAATCTCTATTTTCTTCTGTTTTTTCATCTAGTTTATTTAAAGATTTCAGTAGAGTAAAAACTATCTCTTAAGTTTAGCTCCTTTTTTCTCTCTAGTTTGTCTACAATGTTTGTTTCCTTATGTTTTTCAGTTAAGCTAATAGACCGAATCTGTAACAAATAAAGTTCATTTCTGGACTGCCTAGCGTATATTTTTTAGCCGTTTCACTTTCAGTGAACATAAGTGAAAATATATCCGACATATCATTGAATGAATTAAAGGACAAATGTAATACAACAAATTTTAATGCCAATAAAAATTCAACTTTAAATTATTATTATTGAATTAAAAAGCTCGAAATCGGTTTATTTTCATACATTAAGTCTAATGTTTTTGAATTTGACAAGTCATTTCTTTTACACACTAAGTCCAGTATTAAAGATAATTCTTTTGCACTGCTACACAAGTTTTGTATGTTTCCCTCTTTTGGCATGATTAGTAAGTATGTTTTCTCATATTACTTAAGCTTATTATCTAATTACAAAACAAGCAATGCACAACAAATTGATTTTGTGGAATTTCTTGATTGATTTTTTTAATCTGTTCTACTGGTATTACATACAGATTTTCGGCAACTAATTGATTTAAAAGTATTCTCTAATCTATTTTAAATAAGTTCACAGTTTCTCAAATAATAAACAAACCATTCAATAAACTCAAATATGGTGGACTAAACATCACTGCAATGTTTCTGCAGGTTGAATGTTGCTAATCCCACCAGAGAAATGTATTCTATTCTTTCATACAGTTACAACAGTCTTGTGCATGCCCATTAGCTCCAATTCGGGCATTTCATGGAAAAAGAACAGATGTCGCAAATCAGAACTCGAATGATTATACAGAAAAATAAAAGGGGAGAGAGAAAAAAGGTGTTTCGCATTACAGAATTGCAAATGGTATTGTTTTGCTTTCGGAAACTATGACTTCGATCTTTTATTCTTGCAATCTTTACAGATTGGTATTTTTTGGAGAAAAAATAATTAAGAAACTTAAAATTCCCTGTTTGTATGAAAATTTTCAAATTTCACTGCATTTTCCCAGTTTTTGGACAATTTCCCTGATCTCTGAGTGGCATGGCAACCCTGTTATGGTGATCATGCATAACATAATATTATATGTCCTTACCTATGAACATATCCCATAGAATGAAGACTATGTATAGCTAACACTAACTCAGCCAAATAAAATTGGCTCATTTCTTCAGGTAGAACATTATCATATTTTTCAAGCAAGGATAGCATATCACCACCAGGATGAAACTCCATGATTAAATACAAGTGTTGATTGTCTTGAAATGCATACTGCAATTTAGTTAACCAAGGACTTGTGGTCTTAGCCATAATATCTCTTTCTTCTTCATAAAATGCCATCTATAATTAAAAGTTTCATTAATCATAAGTTAAATGTTAAAGCACAGTGCAATGTACTACTAAAGAAATACGAGAACAAGCAAAAATAATTATATTAAAAGAATTTAAAATGGAAGTAAATAAAAATATCCCTTAGATTTTAACATATCAATTTTTATAAGTTCACAGTCCAATTTTCTGCAAGATTTTAAAAACACATCAGATATTATATAAAATCTAGAAATAATTTCTAAAGAATTAAAACATAAAAATCTTAATAAATGTATTTTGATTTTTACATCTATTTCATGAAATTTCAAATTGCTCAATGCTAGCAAATGATAAAAAACAAATTCCAAATATGAAAAAATGTTGTTATTAAAGATAACTTTATAAAAAACAAATTCCGAAATCCTCTACAACTGAAAATTTTAACAAGTTAAATTCATATTACAAATGATGAGGTACCCTATAAAACATGGAATATATGATGTACAATAACTGCCACTGGAAAATCAAACTAAAAAATAAGCAAATCATTGACAAAAAATGTTAAGATACAATGTGAATAAAGTCACAAGATTAGTTTTATTTAGTTCATCCTATCCTAAGAAGAAGAAATAAATAACCACATATACACTTAACTGAAAAACAGCTGAGAAATTTTAGGCCATCTATCAGTTGATTGTTAAATATTTATTTTATTCACATCTGCACACATATCAGTGATTTATGTAGTATAATTTTCAACTTAAAAACATACACAAAAAAAATTATTAAAAAATGCATTAAAATTTTATTTTTAATGACAAAAAATTGTTAAATTGTTTTAAAAAATGAAGAAATACAATAATTTATATCAATAGTAATTAATAGCACAAAAATTAGAACCCATTTCACTTTATTTCATTATATGTGTGAGGTATCTACACTAAAGTCTTATGTCATATCATTCATTTAGTACTGCAGTAAATATTATAAAAAAAATCTTATGAAAAAAATCAGTAAAATAAAATTTATGAAAGATTTTAAAATATGCAATGCATAAATGAAATTAGAATTCAAATATAAAAATAAATAATTTCTGAAACGAAGTATTGTTTTATTTGTTAAAAAAGAAATGCAAGAAGAAAAATTTTACATTTTGCTGTGAAAGTGTTTCTTGCTTGCGTAGAACTTTCATGGCATATACATCTCCAGTGGCTTTCTCTCTTACTACTTGTACTTCACCAAAATGACCTCTTCCAATTATCTTTTTCACTTCAAAATCTCGGAGATTTACACGAATGGATTTTAATTCAATCATTAAGTCTTTAACTGTTTGAAAAAAGAAAAAAAAAAAGGAAGAAAAATATTAATAACTAATCATTAATATCAGGGATTAAAATTATAAAATTCTAGTTGTTATAATTATAACTTGTTGTTACATTTTAGTTTATAACAAAATCCATTATGAAATACATTTATGCTCAATTATAAAATATATACTTACATTTATCAACAAAAGCTGCAATGTGTTTATCTTTACGTAAATAGTCCACATTGCACTCCTCATACAAAGCAAATAAAATATCAAGTAATCCATCTCTGTGTATCAAATACTTTTTGGGGAGATTATAATTAGATTTCCCAAGAATCAACTGATTCAGTCTCATAAAACGAGTAGCAATTGATTCCTGAACTTGATCAGCCATGATAAACACTCTGAAAAAAACAATGAACATTAAAAATAAGAAAAGTTCTATGATACTAAACATGTAAATATTTAATGTACCATAATTCTAAATTTGATGTTTTTAAAAATTAGCAAATTGCTTGAAAATAATTTTAACAATTTATTTTGGAATAAATTAAATTCTTGATCAAAAAAATTAAAAAGTTCATCATTCTTCATCAAAATTTCATAGTTTATCTTTCATCTGCCAGAAAAGAATAAATTATATGTTACTTTAAAATTTAAAAAATATATATTTAAATGAAAAAATGGCCAAAAGAATAACCCCTAAATTAAAGCTATTTAATACAAAAAGTTTATGAATCATCAATTAATTTAATTTTAATGAATTTAAAATTTAAAAGGCCTACAAAGAATTTAATAATAATTTCTTCTTAATATGTACAGTTTAATGTACAGATAAAAAAGTCTAATAAAATATTTATTTTATTTATCTTTAATTTTTTACAAAGAGATCCTAAATTTTTAAAAATTACCATGCATATTAATATTTGATAGTTTTAACTTTACATCTGACAAAAAAAAATTATATGAAATTTTTAAATGAGTATATTTATGATGTAATATATGAATGTTTTTTTTCATTAAATGGCATGAGTTAAATTCTAGATTATTGCTGACAATATTTCAGCTAAAATGAATAACTGGTTATCCACCAAAACTCTTTGGAAGAATCGAATGAAGTATCAAGTGAAAAAAAAAAAAGTGAATTCCTTTTATTAAACAAACATTAAAAAGTTAATATATTATGTTAAATAAATCTCTAAGTTTTTATGGGTTTTTTTTTTTTTGGGGGGGGGGGTACAGGTTTAAAAAATAATCTATTTAAATGTAAAATTATAGAATCTGATAAAAGTAGTAGTTATCATGCGCTTAACAAGTAACCAAAATTATTTAAAAGAAATAGAATTATAACAGTTGATAAGAATTAAGTAATTATTTACGAATAAAGAAAATTGTGTAAAAAAGATGTAAAACCATCATTAATATAAGTAGAAAACGTTACCATATTAAACTAGATTAGACAATAAAAATCAAAGAAACATATACATACTATTTAAAAATCCAAATAACAAATATTTCACAGACACCAAAACAAAACATTCTTATGCATACATCTTTGGTTTCATTAACGGATTTCGGAAGTACAAATAAACCGCCAGTCTGAAAAATGAAATAAGATTTGACGTCATATAAATTTTTCATTTCATTTCATTTTCATTTCTACACCGTCAATGTTGCACTAATATCATGCCATTCTTTTATGAATAGGTGAAAAAAAAAATTTTAATGTATATTTTAGGAATTATGAAGGCATTAAGTTTATGCTTAAATTTATGACCGCATATACTAGAATTTTCAAAATTTCATTCATAAATTGATAATTTTTCACTTATAAATTAAAATTAAATATAATAGTTAGAATCTTACGAATTATCAATACTTTTTCACGACCAAATCAATCGTCTATTATAAGTTGAAGCTTTTTCAAATATCTGTCAAAGTGCTCCTATGTATCCAAAACGGACAGAAGAAGATCCCTCTCACTTCTCCCGAACTTTGTTTTCCATTGTTCCACACTTTCGGAATGAGTCTCAATTCAGTCTTTCTTGTCACAATTTCAGTCTTGTCATCCATTTCAGAATAATAATCACTTTAGAACTATTTGTTTTTTCGTTGAATTTCTTTTTTTAAAAAAATCTCTTAATAGAACTAGTTCAGAAAAAATTAATTTCTTAAATACTGTCATTTTGTTCTTTTCAGAAAAGCGATTGTTAAGAAGTTCTAGGAAATTATTGGCAATATAAAGAAGTAAGAAATACTGAAAGTAATAACTAATTTTTCCTATGGAAATGATCCTTTAAAAATTTTTTTTAATAAATTAAGAAAGAAATTAAGTGAATTCTATCTCTGATTAATTATAAAAAGAGATGATGATTTTCCATTTATCAACGGACTTTGGAAATGGGAATTTATCAATGGAAACTTTACAAGGTATATTTTTCCTTCCAAACATTATTTTCTTGATATATCTTTGAAAAATATTTAGATTCCTTAATTATGAAACATTGTTAATATTTTTCAAAATTCTACATATGTTCCAGTTATATCATAGGATCAATGAGGTTAATTAAAAACAAATTTTGTAGACTTTATCATTTTCTACTGTTTAAAATGATCTTATGAAAAGGGAAATAGCCCTAAGTGTATAATCACTTACATAGAGTAATTAAACATTTATGTTAAATAGGGCAGGGCCATGACCAAACTTCGTCATTGCATTGCGATATATCAACCAAGATAAATCGGTATTTATCGATATATCCTGATTTTATTATTTATTTAATGCAGTAATAAATTATAAGCACTCTTAACATCCTGGCAACAGAATTTTTCCAAAATGCGAGTTATTTTCACCTACCTTGTTAATTTTCGTTTAAATGATAAAAATACCCGTGTTTTTTTTTTTTTTCCTTTCAATAAAATAATTAAAATATAATGATATCACTCTTAACGTCCTGGCAACAGAATTTTTCCAAAAGGCGAGTTATTTTCGCGAGTTCGCAAATTGTACAGACTCGTGTTTTTTGCCTTTCAATAAAATAATTAAAACATAATGATATCAAAATGTTTTCAATAGAGATAGCTTTTTATTTTATTTATATCTACATTTCTCAATATATCATAATATTTTATTTCTTAATAATGAAATAATTTTTAAAATATTTTTATTATTGAAGGTGGAATCACCACACTAACAATAAAATAAGAGAGTATACTCAAGCTGACAACATTTATAAGCTTTGTATAAATACCAATAAAATTATGCAAGATTATAAAATTCTCTGAAATAATTTAAAAGGAGGACATTTTTTAGACAATTCGAAAGGCTGAATATTTAAAAAGACAAAATTATTTTGAAATTATGAAGGAGTGTAAAAGAATTAATATATTATTCAATCATTGACTCTGAAATAAACCGAAGAAAAATCATTTATCACTGCAACACAATATGTTCTCTTAACTTTGCCTATTTTATCAGCATAGAACCAATTTCACTGACATGCCACCAAAACGAAAAGGCGAATATTGCCAGAACTGATCCTCTATGTTTTTGGAAGTTCGATCAACATTGAAAGCTCGATAAAATTCGGTAAGCATGAAAAATTAAATACTTATAAAATTACAGATAAATAGATTTATCACTAAAAATAATCTTTATCATAAATGTAAAGTTAAATAAATTAATAAAGAATATATTGAGAAATACAAATGAAGCAATATTTTTGAGGTGAAAATATATGAAAAATTATTTCATTTTGAAAATATATAGAAACAGATGAAATAAAAGGTAAAAAAGATAAACATGATAGCACACCAACACATATGTCACTCACATACAATCTGAAAAAAATTCGAATAATAGAGGTCTATCAATCCATCAACATACTGTATGCCCCTTCCCGAAGTCGTTCCAAAGCGTTGTTTATGATTCCAATTGGAAGATCTTACTCTCAATGGCATGAATGTTCGATCAAAATTAAAAGTTCTATAAGTATCGATTGTTCGATCAAGCTGGGTTAGGATCGTGTGCTCCATCAAAATTGATGAGCATCC
The DNA here is from genome assembly GCF_947563725.1 of Argiope bruennichi. Classification (NCBI taxonomy): domain Eukaryota; kingdom Metazoa; phylum Arthropoda; class Arachnida; order Araneae; family Araneidae; genus Argiope; species Argiope bruennichi. Next base: position 1,529,057 of record NC_079155.1, read on the forward strand.
AAATTTAGCCAGTGATCAAATGACAGGTGTATCGATTTGCAACTAAAAAATTTTGTTATCATAAATAAAAAAAATCATAATTTTATGAAAATATATTATGAAATAGAAATTAAGCAATGTTTTTAGAGTTAAAAATTATAAAAATTATATAATTTTTTAACTATAAAATAAGCTGCTAAAAAAAAAGCATGTGAAATAAAAAAAAGAAAAAAGAAAATCCTTATAAACGTCAAAATACATATTCCATTATATTACAATCTGCAATAAATCCGAATAAAAAAGACTATCAATCTAACAATATATACGTATGTTCTTTCTTGAAGTGCTTCCAATGTGATGTCATATAAAACATGCCGACCGTTAGATTCAGAGCTACCAGCCTTGACACATACATACATTGAAAAATCAAAATGTGCAATCTGTGAAATGTTATTAAAATTAAAAATAAAGCAGAATTTTGGTGATAACTTTCGAAAATATAACAGCATAAAAATGATTTTTATGTAATTTAAAGTTTAAAAAAATGTCTTTTTCAATGGTACCAATGTTTTAACATATAAATATAGTTACTATTTTTAATGATTTTTTTTTCATAAAAATCTTCTAATCATGTTTTCCAACTATTTATTTTGTAAAGTAAAAATAAAATTTAACCTGCACGAGTACATTATGCATGCCTGGAAAAAAATGAACTCTTATAGCATGTTGTTGACAAGAGCTGATATTAAAACTCTTATTGTAAACTAAACCTAGAAAAGCACAATTTTCAGCATGTAATGATCACATGAATTATCATTTGATTTCATATGAAATTTAATACATTTGAAATGGTACATTTTATAAAATAATAAATGCTGGAAAACCTTTTCTACGACCTTTTAAAATAACTATATTATTAATTCAATAGTTCAGTTTTATTTCAGACAAATATAACTTAATACATGCAGGATATTCATTGTAATCAAGGCTAAACAACTCAGTTCTAACATTTTAGTAATAGACATATGCATCTGATAAACCAGCAGGAGTGTTTCCCCAAAACTTTCTCACATAAATGTATTATGCCAGAGAACTAATAACTTTTGGAGTCAATTTAACATTTTTACTGAATATATTGTGTCATCCTCGGTGAGTTATTTGGTGATTAGTCCCTGACATGCTTTAATAGTACCCCAAAATCGAATTTGTGTTTTAGACACGTTTTAATCAACCGACTGGAACCAAAATTTGACACAACATTGTGACATTTGTAGTCACAAAATTCTGTATCAAATTTGATATACAGGGTGTCCCATAAATATTGGGACAAACTTTAAGGAGAGGTAGGGGACATCACAAAGATTCAGATTTGCATAGAAACCCGTGGTCCGAAACGCCTTCATTCGGCGCTAGGTGGCGTTGTTCACAGTAGCATACAAGGAAGCAGACCTGCAATCCCTCAGTCATTTGAGCTGCGATCGCCCGCAGATGGGGTGCCATGGGGATTCTCGCCAGCCCATAAATTCGCATTGTGTTAGTTGAACATCTCATCTCGCGGTAAGTAAGCTTCATCCATCATTTAAATGTAGCATGGGAAATTCGCATTTTGGCAACATTGATCGAGATACCATCGTGAAAAACGTTCACGAAGTGGGTAATCTGCGGGGAGCAGTAACTGCACGCTTTGCAGATAGTATGGGTGTAAGCCTTCACGTTGCAAAACACGATGAACACTATTCCGAGATCCTCCAACGGCAGTACCGACGGCTCGTACGCTGGCACTCGGATTCCTTTTAACGTAATCCAACACATTTTATTCCATCCTGGGAGTTAAAGTCACTCGTGGCCTGCCCTCACTATGTCTATTACCTCGTAACGACCCATATTCACACAAATTGCGATACAAATTACTGAATATCCGGCGGTCCAGTGCATCTCTCTGTGGGTACCTTTCCCAATACAACCTTTCAGCCGCTCTTGCAGTTGCTTCTGCCAGTCCATAAATTAGGTGCATATCTGCCAGCTCCGTGTTCGTAAAACGTTCCATACTCCTCTGCGTGCGGTCTGCAAGTCTGCTTCCTTATATACTACTGTGAACAACGCCACCTATCGCCGAATGAAGGCGTTTCGAACCACGGGTTGCTATGCACATCTCAATCCTTATGATGTCCCCTACCTCCCCTTAAAATTTGTCCCAATATTTATGGGACATCCTGTATTTTACTCACTGCGTTTTTGATTCATAGCATTTAAGTGTTTCTGAAAGTGAAGACCAAAAGACAGTCAACCCCTATTTCAAAGACAGTCAACTGTATTTGGCTCCAAATTTGACAGGTGTCTACACTATAAATGTTAAATCTGTGTGCAGAATTTTATCTATCTAGCTCGCTTCATTTTGCAATTCCCGAGTGAACATTTAATCGAACAACCGGACAAAAATTGCCTGCCAATTTGGTGTAAGGACCGTATACCAAATTTCAACCGTAAAATTCACAGTGTTTTTGAGTTATCTTTGTCGCAGATAGACAGACGGACATTCTCTAAAAATGTGTTTTTCGTTCTCAGGAAGGTATAAAACATGGAGATTCGTCAAAATCTCCACTTCCAATTTTTGCCGATTACTCCACCTTCTCTGTACTACATTTGCGAGAAAGTAAAAAACTGGTCAATATCTAGGAAGTAATTATATTTTATTTTATTTGAATCCATTAATGTTCTGATGAAACATGAATTTTAATTTTTTATACAGATCCTCTGTTTAGAGGATCTGTATAAAATCTGTGAGTCAAATTTAAAATATTCTAGAGAAACTAATATTTTAAATAATAGAAATTTTATTCTTTTCCGTCTAAACTGATTGAATTATGAAAATGTTAATATCTTTAATTTATAAAAATCGGCGATTTTAGGCGTCCCCATTGACCATCTTGAAGAAAATTTTCCAATCAGGACCCGGAGTTTTCCCCAAGGCTGATTGATCGAAAATAATGAAATTGTTGATTGTCCTAAAAAAATGATTTTAATGAATGAGATCGCAAGGGATTAGTGGATTGTAGCATTGAGTTTCAAAATTATTTTTATTGAATATCATCAGTAGGAGCGGATGACTGCATAAAATTTAACTTCATAACTGTTTTCTGAAGTACATTTATTGATTGAAATTGCCGCATTTAAATCTTTTTGAAGGTATAACTGAATTTTATAATGAATCAGAGTAACTTTCATTGGATAAAAAATTATATATATATATATATATATATATATATATATATATATATATATATATATATATATATATATATATATATATATATATATATATATATATATATATATATATATGTCGAAAATTAAGGTCACAAACATAAAATCTGAGAAAAATGTAAAATTATTCACTGTGTTGCCACGAAATTTGGCACAGAGGTACACTACAATAGAAGAAAGAACATAGACACATAACAACATAGAAACGATTTTAATTGGGAATTGAGAAACAGGGTATATCAAAAAGTGTTACATTATGAATCAGAGGTAAAGCATTTATCTAGGGAAAAGCCTGTCTAATATGGAGTGTGACCACCGTGCACTGCTGTACAGGCTTCACAACGAGCTTTCATACTGTTTATGAGGGTGTCAATAAATGCTTGGGGCAACAAAGCCCATTCTTCCAAAAGAGCGGCTTTTAACTCTTGGAGGGTATTAGGAAGGGGGTTACGTTGTGCAATGGCTCTCCCGAGACCATCCCAAACATGTTCAATAGGATTCAGATCCGGAGACCTCGAGGACTAGTCCATACGTCGAATATCCTCTTCCTCAGGAAAAACATCAACGATCTGGGCTCTGTGTGGACGCGCATTATCGTCCATAAATATGAAGTCTCGTCCAAAAGCACCCCGGAACAACCTCACATAGGTTTCAAGGATCTCATCTCTATAGGGATGTGCATTGACAGTACCTGCATCAAAGACATGCAGTGGTGTACGACTGCCCAACATTATGCCATCCCAGAAAAGGATTTCTCTGCCATCAAATCTGTCGATTTCTTTTACGTAGGAGGGATGATAGCTAGCTCCTCGCTCTCTCCAGATGAAGATTCGACGAATGTAACTCTGTCTGGTAAATCTCGACTCATCACTGAAAAGAACACCCCCCCATTCTTGCTGTGCCGAAGACTGCTGTGTTAGGCCCCACAAGAACCGGATTTTTCTGTTGGATGCAGTCAAAGGGATGCATTCAACTGGTCACCGGGCATAAAGAGCCCTCTCTGCTAGAAGTACTGTTTGTCTGGAAATTCTTATTCCAAACGTAGCAGCAAGGTCAAAAGCAAGTTGAGGAGCCGTTGTCAGCCTATGCCGTCGTGCGCTTAATGCCAAATAGCGATCCTATGCAGGCGTCTTTGTTCTGTGATGGCCTTGGCCAGCCTTCCTGGTTACAGTACCACTTGTTTGGAATTGATTCTATAACCTGGATACCACTTTCGGTACCACTTGTAATCACCGAGTCACCTCCGCTTGAGATTGCCCAACTTCAAGCCTGCCGACGGTTCTCCATCTCAATGAATCGTCTAAACGATTATGAGAACTCATTCTCACTGGAAACATGTTAATTTTTTTGTTTTAATTCAATATTCACAAAATTTCAGACAAAAGTCCCAGATTTCCAAACGGTCTACTTTCAGTAGTTCCTCAAAAACTAATGCTAAATAAAAATTTTTCCCACAACAAAGGTTAATATCGTGTTGCTGGTCCTTCACAATATAGAAAATATAATTTGTTTAAATTTTGCTGGTCGTCATTTAGAATTACTTTGAAAAACCTTTTTGTGACCTTAATTTTGGACATGAGTGTGTGTATATATATATATATATATATATATATATATATATATATATATATATATATATATATATGTGTGTGTGTGTGTGTGTGTGTGTGTGTGTGTGGGAAAAGGCAACGACCAGCATTAATATGTGAAATATATTTATTAAGATTAAAGTACAAAACATTACTACATAGAACATAAAAGATACATGAGCGTGAGCTGCACGTCTTGCAGTCTCACTGCCCAACTCTCGTCTGCCAATAATGGCGGGAAAGCATCACGTGATTAATGACGTGACGCAACATGGCCAGCATGGCGCCATACAGGATACGGGATCTGTCAGCACTTCCCACATCGGCCATCATGACAGGATAGGCGACCTCGCCTTATGGTATACAGTACAATGAAGTAAATATATAAAACAAACAGCAAATACAGGAAAATAATAATATGTAAAATTGAAATATTCACAAGATAAAACAAATAAAATAGTCATACCATCCGTGACAGCATAAGTATATAGCAATACAATAGCGTGCACTGGAAATATCGAATAACTAACTAAAAATAAAAATAATATTAGTGTTGAACATATAAAAATATAATAACACAAAATAAACAGAGAGAAAAAATCAAAGTCTATATCGTCCAAATATACACACACAAAAAGAAGGCAAATAGTTCTCTTTTTCTTTAAGTAATGTTCAGTGTTTTCTTTTGAAACACAATTCAAGTGATATGTTCTATATTGCTGGACCATGGTTTCATATATTCTGCACAAGTTGAAGTTTTTGATGGTCCATCGAAGAAATCACACTTTTCAACATCGTATGTGTCGTTTGCTTTGATTTTTATCACTTTATATGGTCCGAGAAATTTTTGTTTCAATTTCTGACCAGGGCCAAATTGAGTGCGCTTGATTGCGACGAGATCATTCAATTGAAATTTTTGAGCATGTTTCCTACGCAGATTGTAGGTACGGCGATTTTCTTCTTGGATTTTGAGGATTTGTTGTTTTGCATCTTTACGGAGTTCATCACGCTGTTGGAGAAATGCAGACTGGATCTCTTCGTTGACGATTTCGAGGATTTTTATATCATACTCAGATTTCATTTTAGTTCCAAACAGAATTTCGAATGGAGTAGAATTGATACTTCGTTGAAATGTAGAATTAATAATTTGCTGAACGGAAGCAACATGGCTATACCATTTCTCAGGGTTTTCTATGGATAGCTTGGAGAGTACAGATATGATAGTAGAATTAAGTCTTTCTACCTGACCGTTTGATCTAGGAAGTCCAGCTGTAATAGCAATATGGGTGATATGCTGATGTTCACAATATTCTTTGAATGACGTAGATGTGAAAGCGGTACCTCTGTCCGTAATAATCCTTGAAGGATTACCGAAAACTGATCTTTGGCATTCGAGCTTATTGAGAACTTCAGCGGTGTCGGTGGACTTGGTCGGGTAAAGCCACACAAACTTCGTAAAGGAATCGATGATTGCCAGAATATGCTTATATTTCTTAGAAGTGCTGGAAAGAGGACCCAAATGATCAATATGGTATGTATGAAAGGGAGTATCGTCTTTGTCAAGTGGATGCAAAGTGCCATCTAATTTGCCACGTTTTCTGTTATTTAGAATGCATGTTACACAGTTGCGTATGCATCGTTCAATTTTCTCTTTCAAGTTCGGAATAAAGAATTCTTTGTTTAACATTTCCTGCGTGCGTTTTACTGCAAAATGGCCTCGTTCATGACAGGATTTAATAATGTTGGCCTGCATATCATCAGGTACGACAAATAAATCGATTCCGTCTAAGTTCTTATATAAAATGTTGTTTTTGACTATGTAGTTCTCGTAAGGTGCATTTTGAAGTAATGTTTTTATAGCTGTAATATGCTCATCTGTCTGTTGAGCTTTGAAAATTTGAAGATTGACACAGTCTTGAATGATCATGCAGCATGGGCTTCGGCTAAGAGCGTCGACATGAGTCATCTTTGAATTATTTGCGTTCATTGCACTTACGATAGTTTCGAAAATTCGTAATTTTTCTTTAAACTCAGAATAACATTTTGCACCATAAAGAATAATTTTATCAGAAGGGGAACCCTGTATCCCATTTATTGTGTATTGAATAACAGAACATTCATCAATAAGGGTTTCAGACTGATTCGCAATTTCACGCATGGCAATAAAATATTGCATAAAAGTTTCATTCGAGCGCATTTTACGTCTTTCTAGTTGTTTATGTATTTCAATAGAAGTTACTTTATCGGAAAATTCATTAATTAATGCACTTTTAAAAGCATGATAGGAATTTAGATTTCTTTGAGAGAATAAAAAAGATTTAGCAGTACCGGAAACTAACCTCTTTGCAAAGATTAATTTTTGTTGTTCGCTTAAAGAAGGAAAAAGCGAAAAATTCTCTTCAACATCACAAAAAAAACTTTTAATCGAATAAGAATCATTTCCTGTGAAGTTTCTACAACTACCACAGAGATCGCGTAATAAAAAACAAAACTGAAGGTTTATTTCATTCATCGTTTGGTTATTCGAGGGATCATTTTCGAGTGATTCTCTTTTGGCGCCAGTAATTAATGCCTGACTGTTATTTATTAATGTTTCGTCTGAAGTTACGGGGATGGGGAAGGAAGAATTATTACCCGTATTACTCATAGAGCTGTTATTAATAGATGAAGTTTCGGTTTGAGAAACCTTTTGAGGAGACAAAGGTTTTTCTTCTGTTTCCGATAAAAAACTAATATCTAACGAGTTCTGAAATTCATTTAAATTTGTTAGGGCTTTAAAAATATTTTCACACATAGCATCTTTGTCGGTCTCAGTTACTTCTAAGTGTAATAAATTAGAAACGGAGATAAAATCAGATAAAGAAAAAATCTTCAGCAATTCTTGTTTATGTTTTTCTACATCTAAATTTTCAAATCTTTCAAAATTTCTCATTCTTTTTCGAGAAGAATGGTCAAAATTACTGTAACCTAACACAGAGTTAAGCAATTTTACGGAATTAGTTTTTGCATATTTAAGGGAGTTAGCGATTAATTCAATATCGCCTAGTTTTAAAGACATTGTAATGAATTAAAACAGAACTAATGCACATTCACTCGGGATTAAAATTTAAAGGGAGAATGGAATAAAGTAACGTACTATATTATAAATTACAAACTTGGGAAAAAATTGCGCCTACCTGGTTGGGAGCAGTCGAATTATTCACTCTTAAAAGTTCCTTTTTTTTAAAGCAGCCAGTATATGTCAGCACAGTTGCACAAGAACACGAAGTAATTGAACCTTTAACGTTTTCACTTGAATCATATCCATCCAAAACGTGCACTAACGTCCATTCACCAGTCCAGTAAAATATCCACGGCAAAAATCCACTCTTATCAAAATTTTTAGCATCAATTTAACGTCTTAAATTGTACTAACGTCCACAGCTTTTTCAACAATTTGGCGGGATTTGCTAGGGGTATTCACGAGAAAGGCCGAGCCCCCAAAAATGTGGGAAAAGGCAACGACCAGCATTAATATGTGAAATATATTTATTAAGATTAAAGTACAAAACATTACTACATAGAACATAAAAGATACATGAGCGTGAGCTGCACGTCTTGCAGTCTCACTGCCCAACTCTCGTCTGCCAATAATGGCGGGAAAGCATCACGTGATTAATGACGTGACGCAACATGGCCAGCATGGCGCCATACAGGATACGGGATCTGTCAGCACTTCCCACACACACACACACACACACACACACACACACACACACACATATATATATATATATATATATATATATATATATATATATATATATATATATATATATATATATATACAGGGTAGTTATAATTAAAGTTACCCTGTTTAGACCTTCGTAGTGTCGTAGTGTCCACTCTAGTGGTAGGATGTAGAAGAAACTTGATACTTAGGTTGTATAAATCATGGGGAACAGAAATCTGCAATAAAAAAAATTAGGTCCAATTTCAACCGCCTGGTGAGAAGGCGGCGCATAAAAAATAAAAAACTCAATTTGGAACTTAAAAACTTTATTTGATTACAATATACGTTCAATGTGCATTCCATTTACGTCAAGCATATGTTCAAAGCGTGTTATGGCGTGTTCAACAGTGGCACGAAGGGTATCTCGATCAATTGAAGCAACATGACGTGTTATACGATTCATGCAGAGTCCGTGTGCTTCCTCCATAGACACGATCTTTCAAGAATCCCCACAACCGGAAATCACAGGGATTCAAGTCCGGAAAACGCGAAGGCCAGGCAGTTGTAAAACTTCTTGAAATTACCCATTTGATCTTCAAAATAGGCATGAAGCAATGCCGTCACTGGTCGAGTAATGTGAGGTGGTGCACCATCTTGCATGAAGACAGTAATCCCTAAACATTCTCGTTCTTGTAACGCAAGAATGATTTGCTGCTGAAGAAGGTCGCGGTAACGGGCACCCGTAACGGAACACCTTTGAGGGCCATAAAGCGTGTTCTCCTCAAAAAAAAAAAGAGAGAGAGAGAGAGAGAGAGACCAAGAATAAAATCAGCAGTAAAACCACACCATACAGTAATGTAATCAGGATGTAGAGACTATTCATGCACATCATTAGAGCTTGCAGTACCCCATATGCGACAGTTCTGAGTATTAACTGCTCCGCCTAGGGTAAAATGAGACTCGTCCGACCACAAAATGTTCCAAGGCAATGAATTGTCAACGGCTATTCTGGCTAAAAAATTCTAGCAAATTGATTTCGTTTCTTCGTGTCTGCAGGATTCAGCGCTTGCACATGATGGATGTGTATGGATACCACTTTACAATAGGTCGAAGAACTTTTCGTACTGTAGACCAAGGGAGGGACAAATCACGTGTCACCGCTTGAGCACTTGATGAAGAATATTACGAATCAGACGCTCTTTCGACACGGCAAGAGCGACATCTTCCGCAGTTTCATTTGAAATCCGTTTCCGATCTCTTCCTTGTACCACACTCCACTCTCCAGTCTCTTCAAATTTAATAATCATCTTTTCCCAAGCCTGCCTGGACATAGGCCCTTTTCGTAAGTCTTTCAAGCGCTGATATTCTTGCAGTACAGCTGACAAATTATGCTGTTCTGATAAAACAACTTTATCAGTAAAGCTCTTCCTTTCTTCTCTAACGACATGGCGAAGAATGATTTTGCGGCAGTGAGTACTGGCTTTTTTAATTACTCTAAATTTGCATAAAGGCCTTTATCGTACATGAAAACCGCCATCTATGGTCGAAATTTGAACTAATTTTTTTTTATTGCAGATTTCTTTTCCCCATGATCCATACAATCTAAATATCAAGTTTCTTCGACATCCTTCCACTAGAGCGGACACTACGTTAGGTCTAAACAGGGTAACTTTAATTATAACCACCCTGTATATATATATATGTGTGTGTGTGTGTGTGTGTGTGTGTGTGTAATGATATTTTAAGCTCTTAATTTTAATTTAATTAATTTCCAAGATTTTATCTTAATTTAGCCTATATTAAGTTCATTCTCTTATTTCGTGATCCAATTCCACAGGGTATCACTGTCTCTGTAACTATCCTACCGTGGCAATTGTCAAGAGTAATTGAAAATACTAATCTTTTTTTCAGAAAGAAATCTAAAAATGGTAGCTGGATCATACTCGTAGCCGTTAGATCCTACAGATCTAAGAAATATGTAACTTCGCAACGTTTTTTGAAAATAACTATAGGGAATGAATGATATCTAGGAAAGAATTTGTTTCAGATTTCAGTTTGTCAGTATTTTTTTTTTTAATAAGATAGGGAGTGAATGAAATAAAATTCAGAAAATAATGCTGAAAAAAGGGAGAAATGTTTATTGTCTTCTTCTAGTGTGCAGTAAAAATGGTACACATTTCCCAACGCGCTAAGCCGTCACCGTGCGAACTGTCATCAACGTTTCAAGATGCCGGAGTCCTGGCCTTGAGGTAGCGTGTCTTCCCCCTGATATGATCGTCCCAGGTTTGAGTCATGGTTAGGGCATGGTTTTTAGCCCCCCTCCCCCCTCTAGAAAGGGGTTGTACAAGTGAGTGTTATCTTCATATGAGCTAGAAGCCAGACTTCTACCTTCGGTTGCTTAGGGGCCTTTACCCTCAGAAACTCGCCTTAAAATCGCTGACTTCATCGGTGGGCTTGTCTATGGCAACTGCCATAAGTAACAATAACGTTTCCTTTTTGCCCCTAATTACCTTACCTAATCCTACCCTTTTCTAATATAATAGTGAAAGATTTGTAGTGTTATTTTCCAATTTCAGAAAGGGTTTCGCTTTTCCCTATTCATTGAAATGTACGCCGATTAAAAGGATTGCAGTTACCGAAACTTTACTACATCCAAAACGTCCATGAAAAAAAAAAGATTTATCATACATCGTGAATCACAATTTCGTCTTTTAGTTATAGCCCTACATCACAGCATGTGAGCTGTGATATAGGGCTATAACTAAAGTGTTGGGAGTTCCCCAATGGTGCAGCGACCATGAGAACGAAAGCATTTATGCCTGTTTTAAAAACAGATATGTGTTGGGGAGAGGAAGTAAATACTTTGCCACAAGCACGATTTGCATTGTCCATTGATTAGACCATTGATCGTAACTGGAGGACGCGCAATAATGCAAGACACCAGTTCCCTAGCAAGCCACTGGTTCTTCGTCTTTTTTTGCAATTTTAGCCACTCTTTTTTCTAGTTATTGTTAGCCATTTTTTTAACTAAACAAATATGTTTTGAACGAATGGAAAAAAATTTCGATAAATGTCTCATTGATATGCGCTGTTGTATAACATTCTATTTTCCGATTCTCGTTTAATATTTTTAAATCAAAAAGAATATGATACCCGAAGCTATTTGACATCATATGTATTTACAAATTTTTTTGGAAAGATTTTTATAAAGAATTTCAAAAAATTTCTAGTTTTTCTAGTTTTTGTAATGCAATTGTTAGAATAAAAAATAAAGTAATAAACCAACATTTACAATTTTAAAAAGCTAATAAAATATCGTATTGTTACAAAAAATTTTCTACAACAAAATACCGTCGATCAATCATAATAACGTAATGCATTTAATCGCTATAGTTCAGCAGCTTGCTTGCCATCTAATCCTCCAGTTTCTTTACTTGTCGGCGACTCCGACTCCTCTCACACATAATTTCTGACAACCCACACAATTTCACTGCAGCTTCAGAGTGCCCGTCTTTTATAGTTCCAGGAGGCGGGGCTAGAGTCTTCAGACCAATCAGGGCTTATCTGAGTGTATCTTGGTTCCTACTGGATGGATCGTGAAACTTCTCGACCTTTCCAGTATGATCCATTTAGTCGCCAAACTCGCCAAATTCGTCGCCAAGCTCAGCAGGCACAGGACAAATCTTACAAAGGTTTTAACGGTGTTTCCAGGATGACACTATTCGTGCCGGGTAGCAAAATTACAGATTTGTAACAGTATCTACTAACTTATACCGAGAGATGTTGCTCACCGCTGTACACTTTGCAGATCCCCGAATGAAAATTATTTAACAAGAGATAAATGGAAATATATTGGGACTCTTGATGAAGCACGGCTTTACTTAAATGATTGTAACAAAGATAGTTTTAGTATTGACGAAAAGTAAGGGGAAAAAATGCGCAAATTTGATTTTCGTCAATACAAAGAATGCTTCAGCGCAAAGTTTATGATTCTCTCAGAGTTTTCCTACAATGGGAAATAAAAAATAAAAATGAGGGGAAAAAAAGTTTAAATCAACTTAACGTAATACCAAGAGAAAATTTTACGCCCGATATTTACAGAAGAAATTCTATTTTTTCATCCTTCACTTTCAAAGAATGACATTTTGTTAAAACAAAGCTACAAATTCTACTTCGAAAAGTACCATCTTTATTACTCGAAAAAAATGAAGACTGACAGAGATATTGCATATAATACCGTTAAAGCACGAAAGCCGTTAATGTGCAGATTACCTAGTTAATCTGCAGACTAACTAATTTGCTCCATTAAAGTGCGGAATCAAGAACATTTTAACCAGGTAATGTGCTTATTAGCGGCTTCTGTATTGTTAAAGTTTAAATGTTTATTTCACTTACTTCCTATCCCGCTCCGGGGAGCACCTCGAATAGAGGATGAGATGCTTCCGGTAAGATGATTGGATCTCGCTACCCTGGAGGGTACATAAATAGATGAGGGATCTGGCTCCTCCCATCGATGACTTCCCAAAGGGAAGGTTTGTATCGTGGCCGGTGATGGCCCTTAGGACTCAACCACAGTTCTCGGCAATATTGCTGTTGCGGAGGTCCGGTTATTCAGTTTTCTTTGTCCGTGTCCCTTCGGGTCGGTGAGAGAGTCAGCAATATTACTTCTCTCACTTCCTTTCCCTACTCCTTCCACTTTTAGTTTGATTTCACCAGCGTTTGGTTGTCACCCATTGTTTTATTTCTCCATAAAAAATATTTTTATGTCAAACAGCAATAAAACAACCCCTTGACACCGAGCTCGGTTTCAAAAAATGTGACTGCAAATCTAAATATACCACAAATAGGTGTGCTTATCGCAAAAACCAATTGTTATGCGATTCAAAGTGCCACCCATCTTTAGATTGCACTAAAATATAAACATAATTTTGCCATGTTTCACCAATTCATTTCCTTAGTTGTAATAGTATGTTAAACCGTTTGATTCCTTGTATTATAGTTTTTAATTGATTGATGATTGATTCTGTTAACTTATTTGTTGTTTGCTTGATTGTATTAACCTGATTCTTTAACTATCGAAAAATAAATAACATTATGTCTATTTCCTTCATTGTAACAATATTTTAAACTATTTGATTATTTATATTAACATATTTAAACATATATTGTGAAGATTTATTCAATCGACTAATGCGTTGATTGAAAAATTGTATTAACTTGATTCTTTAGATATCCAAAATAAATAAACATTTAATTTAAGCGGTGTACAGAAGCGTTGCTGCTGTTCCAACAGATATCTTATTTTCACTTTAACGAGTGCGTAGTGTGCAGATTAACGAGTGTTTAGTATGTAATGTGCATATTATCTAAGTAATTCGCAGATTACCTAGATAATTTGGGAAATGAAGCAATTTTCCCTGTATAATGTGCAGATTAGCTGATTTCTGAACTTTAGCAGTAACACATACCACATAACTTTTCTTATATCTCCTGAGTTTCACTTATGGTCTTTGTGCCTTAGGTATGTTGAAAAAAGCTCTTTCTAATTGTAAACCCATGTCAATGGTTGAACTCTGGAGAATAGTAGAAGTGCAGTCCAAATCAATATCCCTGGAAATTTTACGAAGAATTTTTTTATCATGGGAATCACAATGCAGTCTTGTAGTGCAGAAAAAAAGGCTATCAGATTAAAAAAATTTTAAAATAGTATTTACATTTTAAATATTAATTAAATACCCCCAAAACAATGTAAAAACTTGTAAACGCCGCCTGTATAGAGCGTAATGGGAAATATAGTAAATATATTTATGATAAAAAAAAGTTGCTCATAAATTATTCAAATTATACTTTATTTTTGCACTTGGATAGCAAAAAAGTATTAATAATACTAATCTCTTTCTTTTTTTAATCGTTGAGAAAGCAAACTAATTATTGTTACAAACCTGCAATTTTGCTTCCCAGAGCGAATAGTATCATCATAAGAAAGACCGTTTTACAGTCATCCGTATTGGATGCTGCTGGATGTCGAGCCAGTGATCCCAGAGCTTGGCGACAAACTTGGCGATCACTTGGCGAAAAAATGGATAATGCTTGAAACTTCGAGAAGTTTGTCGATCTGTTCATTGGGAACCGAGATACGCCTGATTGGTCTAGAAGATTCTAGCCCCACCTCCCGGAACTATAAAAGGCCGACACTCTCAAGCTGCGATGTGTCGTCGAGAGTTGTCGTCGTGAATTGTAGTCGGAGTCGCCGAGAAGTAACGAGTCTTCGAGAGGATAGCGAAGAAACAGCGGAGTGCCAGCGTTGCGTGGAGCGAGTGCTGAGCTGTGAGCATCGAGTCCTGTTGTCTACTATAGAGACAGCGTCGTATATTGTGTGTAGTAGCCAATAGTGAGTTGGCAGCGAGAAGAGACAATGAGAAGTTCAGCCACTGGAGAGGCCGTAGAGCGATGCTCCGAGGAACCCCTCTCCTGCTAGATTCTGTGTGGCCGCTTCGCGTGCTGTGGACGATTACTACTTGTGGACTACTGTCTGCTGTAGTGTGCTACTGTGTGCTGTCCTGTGCTCGTCTCTGCTGTAAATATTTGTCGTCTGTGTATTCGTCTTCTTTGTGTTCGTCTATTAATAAATGTCGTCGTTGTTTTTTACTGAGACCTGCTGATTGTGTTTTCACACCATATCACTACAACTTTAAAGCGAACCCAGTGAAGAAACCTGTAACATTATTTATTAAGGGATCAGTTATTGTCAAATGAAATCACTTATTTATCTAAGTTAAAAAGGGGATCCTTTTCGTAATGCTTTTCCTTTTCCTTTTCGTAATGCTCCGAATATAGTTTTTTTTTTTTTTTCACTAAACTCAAGAAATTTTATTTTTTAAGAATGATTGTTCAGTTTTAGTCATATGAATTGTTAAGTACATGATGCATATTGTAAACACTTCAGAAAAACACAATAAAATTTAAAAATGATATATTATCAATAATTCTGCTAGTCCCTTGTCATTATTCATTTTTCCAAACTTCTCTTTAAATGACACTTTAATTGAAATCCATTAAAGTGGAAATGCTGATGATACATTGAATGCTAGAGGTACTCATCTTGTACTTAAAGACCCTGGGAGGCTTTAATATCTACTCGATATCCATCATAAAACAAATCGCGAAATTAAGATGCTTTTGAAATACTTTTTTATTGTAATATTTTTGGAAGTTATTGTGGGAAAATGCCATTTTTAATTAGTTAGCATTCTAATTAAAATTTCAAAAGTGTCACATCGAAGTGCACATCCTTCTAAAGTATAAATGTGGTACCCGAAACCAAACGGTCTGA
Source organism: Argiope bruennichi (assembly GCF_947563725.1). Taxonomy (NCBI): domain Eukaryota; kingdom Metazoa; phylum Arthropoda; class Arachnida; order Araneae; family Araneidae; genus Argiope; species Argiope bruennichi. The sequence continues at coordinate 1,544,934 of NC_079155.1, forward strand.
CCTTTGGCCTATAAAGAGTCAACAAACCCACAACGAACACAAACATTTATTATTGATACAGGTAGAGATTACTATTGATCTATTTTGATTTGTTGAAATGTATTTGTTTATGCCATTTGTTAACAATTTATTAAATTTTATTCTTTTACATAACATTTAATACACATTTCATGAGATTATTATTTTAAACTATCTTTGATTAAAATATTTATTCTCTTTTTAGGATCAAAATTATTTATTGAATTGATTTAATTTTATTATTGATTCATATTTGAGATAATCTAATGAAATTGGGGCGTTGAGTATTTATTATTGAAATTTGGCTTCCACTTTATCTCTGAAAACTAAATCATTCTTATGAAAAAAATCATACCAGATTCAGAATCAGCATAACGAAATGGCTTTTCGAACACTGAAATATTATCTCTACAAATAATAAAGATAAATGTGTACGTGTGTCTGTGTGTGTTGTTGCTCTACAGGCGAGACCGTTTGACCTAGAATCAACAAACTTGATACATATATATTTTAAAATATAAAAATGTGTACGTCGGAGTGATTGTTTTTGAAACATTCATTAGAATTCTCATAAATTAATAATGAAGTGAAATTTTGATGTTTTCGCAATATAATTTCAGAAATTATTACAGCACAAAAATGATTTTTACATCATCTTAAAATTAATATATATATATATCATTACAATTATGCTAATTTAATATTAGTGCTTTTTATGAATTTTGGCAATTTTTTAAAAATAGTTTTTGACTAATTTTCAAAAATAAATTGCAACCTTGTTGCCTTGAAATTTAAACCGTTTTTTTTGTTTCATTAAATATTTAATCTTGTAATTTTCTACATCTGTTGAAAGCTAAAGAAGAGTAATTATATTTAATATTCATTTAGTTTACAAAACGAAACCAAAACTTCCTCGCTTATTCTAAAATAAAAGTCGTCTTCCTTCGCATAAAATTATGAAAGTTGCAAATACCTTGCATGGCATTGGTGAATGATAGTTACGAAATATAGATCTCTAGCATTTTTACAATATATGGAGAGAAAATTTGTCTTGTAGGCCTTTTTGCCGAGCAATCGACATTAAAATGTGACAAGAAACTACAATTATAGACACAAAGTAACTTAGCGAACTTCATTGATTTAAATCATTTCGTATATGCTTATAAACATGCATGGGATAATATAGATCGAGAGACGGTCAAGCGCTTGATCGATTTGGTTCAAAATTTGATATGCATTATTATTTTAGATGCGAATCTGTATACCAAATTTTATTAATCTAGCTCTTTGCATTTTGTGATTATCGATTTCACTTATTCTCGAACAGCAAGACAAACTAAATTCCTATGAGTGAATTTAATTCAAAATTTGATTTGCTCATAATTCCATATACCAAATTTCATCCATCTGGTTCATAGCGTTTTTGAGTTATCGTTTATCGTTCCGATGACCTGTGTCCACCTTGAGTCTGGCACATTTTTTCCATCTTTCCTCTGGCTTTTTGTTTTCTAGGGTTCCTTGATGTCTGTTCATTTTACCAACAATTTGCGGGAAGCTCCCGAACGATATCCACAGGTGGGGGTGGTCCAACTTTGTTTGGATCAGTTGACAGATTTATGATCAAATCCGTAAGGCCACAGATCGTCGGAAAGCGGATTTATTCAGTCCCCAGTTGCGTTTTTCTAGAAACGTCTCTTTCCATTCAAGAGGATTTGGGAAGTGCATATTACGAGGGCTCTCTCTTATTAAATTAATTAATTTAGTTTTACATTTCAACAAATTTTTATCTTACTCTATTAGCTAATTTTTATTTTGGTAACTGTAAAAAAGTATGGTTTTTTTCTACGATTCATAAAAGTACTTCATCCGTATTAGTGCTAACGAACTCAGTGTTTATAGTTATTTAGTGTAACTAAGTGATCAAATATAGTTAAAAAAGTGTTAATATGATTGGGGTATTTTATAATTCTTAAAATTTGTATTTCTTACAAATTTATTTATTTAATAGCTAGTCCAATATATATATATATATATATATTAATCGGCTTGTGAATGACTCTCTCAGTTAAGCCATCCTAAACAGCAATCTAATCTGAAATTTATCATTTCGCCTGTTCATCCTCTCCAGATATGGAACTACGTTACACTGTGCAATTATTATTGGTTTATTCATTATGTAATTGCCATTAGAACTTCAATAAAAACTATTAATGCAGATCTAACTTTACATTTAATATCTGGTAGAATCTATATACAAGAAATTGTGATTTATGAATGTAAATAAGCTATCCATATTTTTGCTGACAGATCAATTTTCTAAAATTCCCCCCTTTTATTTATTTATTTTGTTTTGATATCGGAATAATTCGACATGCTCTAGTTTTTGTTCCATTCCAACACTTCTTTCCTTTATTTTTCTGCTATGTATAGAAACTCATCAGATTCTCTATCGATTTCCGAGCATATGTAAGTGCAATAACATTAAACTCGCAAACCACATGCATGAAAAATACAAAAGCTGTAGCAGTTGAACTAAAATCTGAAGTCAATTTGATGAATGGTTTATTTGTTGTGATTTTAATATTTTCCTGAGTAAAGAACCTTTGCACTTACAGCAGTGCGAAAATCGGTGGGAAATGTAAAATCGCAAACCAATGCATCTTTACACTGGGGACGAACCATGGAAAAAGTCGTTAGAACGGAACAAAAATCACACTTGTAATCTAAAATCGCGGAAAATGAAAGTCATACACATGTGTTTGAGAGGGCGGAGAAAGAAAGAAAGAAAAAAAAAGTTTTACGTATTGCTTACATAAAGGCAATATTACTTTCGAGAGAAAATGCCAGCGTTTCCTCCGAAAGTTTTTTCAAAATTCTAATCATTTTTTACAAAACTTCAAATAAAATAAAGAAACGAAGAGAGCCCTTTTCTTTTCTTCTTTCTTCTCATTGTCTGAACCTAATGACTCGCTGTTCGTTGCGCACAGCTTAAAATTTACTGCTCTCCGACAAAACGGGGTCAGCAGGTATGAGATGAACAATGCAAAGCCATTTCGCAGCACAAGAGACATCCGAAGCCAGGCAAAACGGCCCGTCATCTCCCGTTTTGAACTGATTTTTCCATTCGCGAAGCAGGAGTCATTATCACAACAGTATCTCAGTTATCTTCTGCGATTGTCTCCTTTTTTTCACTACGAATCGACGGGCATAAAAATAGAAATCACTTCCCGATAATTCAAGACCAACACAAGAGATATTCGTACTTGAGGGCAGAACTACTCCGGTAAGAATGATTATAACAGTTATTATTGTTGTGAAACAATATTTTTATATTAATAATGAATCCTAGAAAATGTTTTGCCTTCATGTTATTAATAAATAGTCGTCTTTCGCGTCCAGCTGGCTAGTTGGGATGAATGGCAGCTAAAATTTTTATTTCAAAACTTTATCTCTTAATAGCTTCTTCAATAAAATATTTTTAAACTTCAGATTTTGATAGTCATACCACTCATATAAGAAGAGTTACATACGTATAAAGTAGATGTTGCATAAAACAAAATAAAGAGCTTTTTTTTTTTTTTTTTTTTTTTGTACACTAAACTCTCGCAATGTTTCAAAGGCTCGTTTTTTTTTTTTTTTTTTTTTTTTTTTTTAATTTCTAATATACAGTGGAGCATGGTTCATTCGAGAATTCTTCTTTGGAATTTACAAAAAATTTGATTTTTTTCTCTGATCCCTTATCAAAATCATTTTAAATATAATCTATACTTCCAATTTCAGCTCAGTCAAAATTAAAATAAAAAAATTGTAAAAGGATGTTTTTATTTCAAAATTTATTTTGTAATAAAATACATCTGTACTTCGTGCCTTCAGTGACAGTAACTGGGCACATTTTTTAAGATCCCGCATTCGTTTCAAAAATTTACTTCCGCATAACGTATTTAATCCAAAACGTAGGGGAGGAAGAGATTCTCGCTTTAATAATAATAAAAAAATGAATACGCTGGATATGGATGGTGCTGTTTGACAGCATTCTGAAGTTCGATTCCCGAGCTCAAAGTGCCGTTTGCTTATTAAAATTCTTGTCATTGCTCTGAATCTTCTAAAAATAGTATTTAAATTATTTTCTGTTATCATTATTGTTTACTTATTACGATTACTTCCTGATATCATTTATTTTTCTTATTATTTAAAATTTATTAAAGATTAAACATTGAAATAAAGTTTTTGCTGCCATTTTAAGTTTAAGAAATGTCATTTTGCTTTGCTATACTCATTTTCAGATCCTCTTTTATTGCTGTTTTTTTTTAATATTTTTTTTATAAAACGAATTTTTATTTCGAATCAGTCAAGTTTTGCTCTATATCTTTGGATGTATGATATAAACTCATTTCCTGCGTTCATTTCAATAAATTTTAAATTTTTTTTTCTCCATTTCGGAAGGATAATTAGTTAAAAAATGTATTCTTTCAAACAGTTAAAAACAAAAATAATATTAATTTTTTTTTCTTTTATTTGTGAACATGTGATAACCGAATGGCGTTGTTAGACTCTGATATTTCTATTCAGCGTTAGATAAGAATAAATGCAATCAGGTGGGAGAACACTGTTACGGCTTTGAATGATAAAGCGTTGAGAATTTCTTACTTTTCTTTTTTAAACGCCCTTTTATTCTGTTAGAAGAGATTTCCTCAAGATCGTTATTCTCAAAACATTTTGAAAAGGTTGAAAATTATTTGTATCATACCTTTTCTCGAGTTTGGATGCATGCGTTTGTTTGGTAGGCTGAATGATTCAAAAGTCCTTAGACAGCAGAGCATTTCTGTATGTCTCAGACAGATGTGCAGAAATGAAGTCGCATTGCCATGGGGAATTCTGTGTCCGTAATGAAAGCAAAAAACATGTTCATCATAAATTGAATAACGAAGTTTTAATAGAATATAAATTCACAATAGCACAACAAAATAGTTCCATGTGAACTACAACATGTCGAGCCGTTCCGTATGGATGCTAATTCCAAGGGTTTGTTGTTAATACTGCATCCTAACTGTCATCGTATCTCTCATGCGATGTACGACAGCTAGTGCCAGTATTTCTAAAATAGTTTTGTTACGTTATTTTGAATATCATGCCATTAAACTAGTCTTGAACCCTTATTTGGTGCATGATTCTCTGCCATTTATGTCTTTCCTTTTACTTCTTTTTATTTATTTACATAAAAGCAATCCCCCCACTCCTCACAAATTGGCCCTTTCTTTGTACGTACGACCCGATGATCTGAAATAAAAATGACTTATTTCTATATCTATGAACCTATCTTTTGTTTAAAGGTTTTGAATCCCTCTGCATTTATTTCGCCTGATTCTCTATATAACTTTTTTTTAACAAAACATTACCACCCAACTTATCACCATTTATTGCAATGAATTCTCCCTTCTAATACGATTTCCTGCTCTCAAAGTAAATATGACCTGTAATAATTAGATTGACACGTAATTATGTCTATGTATTTAGTATTTTCCCAAGTTACTTATTTTATATATAAATATTACATTCTAGTAGACATTTAAAAATTTCCCCATCAAAATTTGAAATGAGTCAGATTTTTCATCAACATTCACTTTAAAAGATTTCCTGAAAACAAAAATGAAAATGAAAAACATTTCAACTCATTGTGATTGTTGTCTTATTATAATTGGAGAAAGAATTAAATACTAGGCATCTCCGACGTCAGCCTTCCACTGTTCTATATATTTAAAATAATTAGTAAAATAAAAGAACCATTCCTCAAGCCAAAATCACTGAGCTGGTTTCCTTAATTTTTAATGATACGAGATACTTCTGATAACACAAGATACCTTATGAATGATACTTTGCTCTCAACCACCGCTAGGGATTGCAATACTGGACCAAAAGTTCAATACCGGTATTCGGTATTTTTTAGATCTTAAAACCGGGATACCGGTTTTAATAACGGTATTCGAAATTTTAGGAAAAGAAAGAAAGCACGGGTGTATCTTTGTTTTATTTACACACGGGTGTACACGGGTGTATCTTAATTTTATTAGAGAATGTAAATATCACAAAATAATTTGCAACTTATAAATTATAACAGTATATATACTGTTATAATTTATAAAATCACAAAAAAGTAAAGGAACATCTTTTTTATTTCAATCACAAAAAAGTGTTGTTGTTGTTTCTGATCCAAGGTGCTATAGCTGCGCTATACCACCTTCATGAGACCAAAGATCTCTAAAAAGTCCAAAAACAATAGCAAATTCCTTAAAATCTCAAAAATCGTAAAATTTTGAATGGGGAAGGTTGAAACCGTATGAATGGGGGAGGCTTGATCTGCCTTGCACCAAGGACATTCAGCAAAGATCCTCCGTCCGTGTTGGAAGGTGAGGGATGTGGTGTGTCCACTGAAAAAACGAGAGAGAGCCGTTTGCTGTTTTCTAGAGATATTCAGACGGTGACACCAACCGGGACTCTTACCAAAGTACCAAGGCTGAGAAGGTGGGACTTTCCAAAGTGCACTCGGCTCCCCTTTTTAATAGAGAAGATTTCAGAATAAGCTAGTGTTGCATTACCATGAAATATGTCAGCTGAGGCAGTCTTAGCTAAGTTATCCGCTATCTCATTACCATTTAAACCAACATGTGAGGGGCCCACTGAAAGTGTATAGAGTGTTCAGCGGAGAGCCTAGCGATAATGTTTAGATAAACAAAAAAGTGTTAACATCACTATTCTGTCTGTGGTACTATTGCAAATTTTTTTAATGTGATCTTAAAAACATAATGCATCAATTGTACTGTCATTAAGACGGAATGTAATTTTGTGCAAAAATTATCAGCTGTCGAAAACGCTCTTTCGGCATCTATAATAGTTGGTGGTACGGTTAGCAATTTACGATATACTTTTTCCAAATATTTACCTCCAAATACCTCATCTTGAAATAAATCGATTACTCATCGGATGGTTTTGGATATATCTGATTTCTGTATTGTATTTTGGTTTGTTGAATTTTTTATCGCTAATTTTAATTTTTGTTCAAGAGACAATTCCTTCCACATTAGTGCCATCATAATCTCCGATAACTGTACCGAATTCTTCTGAATGTGGATAGGTTTGTGGGAAAAAATTTTTTTTAAAAAATTACTATAAACTTGATCAGATTTGAATTGATTAGTCTCTTTTCTTCTTTTTCATTTTTAAAATCATTATAATTATGTAAATACCGTAAGACATTTTCTATTTCGATATGCCTTTCTTCTGTGCGATTTTTCAATGTAATATATAATTTTTCAAATAGTGATGTGTGTTGTTCTTTCAGTGACTGCAACATGAAATTTATTGTTGCATTAGCTGTTAATAAATTAGAATCTCTCCTATATAATGCCTCAACAGCCAGTTTTAATATTAAGTTTATATTAAGTTATAACAACCTGTTCTGGATATTAAGTCGAATTCACTATCTGAAAAATTAATTTGCTGGTTTAAGTCGATTATTGCTTTTTAGATTGGATTTCTCAGTTTCAAAAATCGTTCCACCATTAGGAGTAAACTGTTCCAACGTGTTTTAGAATCTCCTCCTAAACATCTCCTTTCATCGCCTTTCCTCCTATTTTGTCGAATTAAACCCATACTAACGCATGCGCAAAAGGTGGAGGATTTTACAATCCATTGTCGTACAGTATTTTATCACTTCTCTTGATTGTACGATGCAATTTTGTATTCACAGTCTAATAATTTCTCCCTTTAGGGTGACATAAAAACAAAAATGTATACTATTTTTCTATGTTGGCGATCCCTGAACAATTTAAACAATTATAAGACAATTTAAAAAATTTCTAGTAAATACCGAAAAACCGGTATTTAAACTTATGAATACCGGTATTTCAAAATTGTACAAATGGTTCAAAATACCGGTATTCGGTATCCCGGTATACCGGTATTGCAATCCTTAACCACCGCCCATTTTCAAGAAAAATATCAAAAACATTACTTTACATTCTTCGAGGTTAAAAAAAAAAAAAAAAAAAAAAAAAAAAAACCTTGATGGAATTTTCAGTCATAATCCTTGAATAAAATATAGAATGTACAGATTTCGCCCATTTTTGTTTCGCATAAAAGCTCATGACCCATAGATGCAGCGTCAGGGATCATCTGCCAGCTCCCCCTTGAGAAATATCGCAAAATAAAATTTGGACAGAGCCCTGAATAATTGAGCCATTTTCACAAAATTTCGTTGCCAAAGTACAGGTAATGGTATCAGTCGAGACTAATTAATACAGTTACGTCAATTGAATTCTTGATGAAATAAGAGATTATCAAAATAAGAGAGAGTATAAATTTATGATTCAGTTATGATTGTACGGTAATTGTAAAGCATCCTGATTGTTAGGCTGTACTTTCAAGCTTTATTTCTCGACTCTAGTTTAGTATGCACCCTTTTCAAATTCAAGAAGTTTAGAGGAATCAGTTTCGAACTGGAATGAACCGATCCCTATCCCGGAGAGGCTTTTTCACAATGCCACTGATGCCACACTATTTTGAAACAGAGAACAATATCATCTACTTGTTAAGTATCTTTTAGAAAGGATTTTGATTTCTGTTTGAAATATAGCATGCACATATTTTAGTAGGAAATTCAGAATTTTATTTAATACTTTATAAATTTTTATTCATATAAAACCACTGAACAAATATTTGGCCGAACAGTTATCAGTGAAAATTGTAGAACAATAGAGTCAAAAATCAATGGTCGAGAGAGAAATTTCAAAATAATCTCCTTTATAAAAAAAGAAATATTTCAGAATCACATCAATAATCAGCCGGACTGGTCTATCCAAAACTTTCTCACGCACTCTCTGATTAAGATATTATCGCCTTCCCCCACATAAAATTGTAGGTCTTCGGAAATGCCGCGAATTCATTACATGGCATTGGCATACAATAGTTGCGATCTTTGCCTTGAATTTGACATTTTTATTGAATCTATCGTGCGATTCTAGGCGATTTTTTTTTATTTTTATGATTAATCCTTGGCATTTAGAATAGGTGCCCGAAAATCGAATTTTTGTTTTAAAATGTTGTTTCCAACCGAGTGAAACCAAAATTTGTCATAGAGACGCAGAATCACAATAATGCAGAACAACAATTTTCAAGTGTCTCTGCAGTCATCGCGTTTACACACCTGAGGAAGTCAATCCGTGACAAATTTTTTTGGTTCCAAATTTGATAGATATCTACATTTTAGATGTTAAATTGTTGTACCAAATTTTATATATCTAGCTCTCTTTGTTTTGTAATTATCTTGTTAATTTATATTCAAGCAGTCATATTTCCTATGAATGAATTTCGCTCAAAATTTGATAGAAACCTACGAAATGGATGTAAACACCAAATTCCATCCTTCTAATTCAAGCGTTGTTTAATTATCTTTGACACAGACAGAAAAGTATATATGATGCCAGAAATGCATTTTTCAAACTCAGAAAAATCTAAAAAGTGGATAATTCGATTTTTTTTTCTTTCCGATTCCTATAAGTTTTCTATATTCCATGTATGAGAAAATTAAATCTGTACATATATAAGAAAATTAAAATAAACAATACCTCATAAAAAGCAAAAATATTTTTAATTTGTTTCGGTTATTTAAAAAAATGTACTATAAAGTTTTTTTTTTTTTTAAATTTACGGGAGTTACTTTTAACAAAGTCGTTGCTCTTCATTGCTTCTTGCAGGACGTGGCTAAGAACGAGTCGCATATTACTGCCATGTGGCTTCATTTGCTGTTGTTTGTAATATGTGTTACGATTTCAGATGTAATTGGTGGCGTAAAATATAACAAAGAATGGGTGGTGGAATACCAGTCTCTCTATAACTCTATTCACGGTATCCTGTGAAACACCTGATGTGCTACTGTTCCATAAATTGAACTGGAAATATTCTTTTTCTTTTTCTTTTCTTTTCAAAATTCAAAGTTGCAGCATCGAAACTAGGGATGAAGACTGCCTATTCTAAGATACAAAATGCCGTCTACTAGTTAGTTTTGTTTAGAGCTTTGAAATACTGAATACAAATCTCTTTTCTTCTACAGCTAAGCACAAGAAAGAACTGTCTCCTATACTACGTCGGAAATCAAAGAATAGAAATAAAATTCTAACATTTGCTCCTTCTTCTCCAATTTAAGAACAAAACGGATAATGTTAAAGATAGAACTGATTTTTAAATCCGATAGTTCCCATGTATGACCATCCGATAGTTCCATGAAATTCCTAAAATACTATTTTAATTATTATATGAAACAGCTGGCGCATTTGTGCAAATTCCGAAAGTATGCTACAAGCCTCATGTGGATATATATGCATACTCCAATTATTCACAATTACGAGGTTTGTATCAAAATACCGCTAACCTAGTATCAAAACGCAGATTTAGTGAAACAAATGATTACAACCTAGTTAATCTCCATATGCCGTCTGAATTTTTCTTTCTTTCTTCTTCTTCTTCTTCTTCTTTTTTTTTTTTTTTCTTTTTTTTTCTTTTTCTTTTTTTGCTAATTTTACTACAAAATTTTATGATATTCCATAGATTCTGAGAATTTTTCATCTTATTAAAGAATTTTCACCTTTATAACAAAAGCATGGCATTCGACTAAGTTTCGCCCTATTTCAGGGAATATTTTGCAATTCTCACTTGCGAAGTTTATTAAAAATTCCTGTTCGTTGTAAAAGAATGATGAAATCCTAGACACTGAACGGAAGGATTTAGATTAAAAGCTTAATTTCTCTACCGATCGATGCAAGAACTTTATTGCGTCAGTGCAAAAGATCTGTTTTTGAAAATTTTAAATGCATTGAATTCATTAGGGATTCTAAATTTTAAATTATTTTTTAGATGTTTCTTAAAATAATGAAATGGATTTTATTTTATAAATTTCAGAACAATTTACTTGAAAGTACAGTAAGAGCTTCAAAATAACAATCCGCGAGTTAAAATAGTCCTGAAATGATCTGCTATATTTTGATAATAAATGGCAAATTTGAACAAAAACTGATATTAATTACGAACATTAGATATTATCAGAAGTAAATATCTATTTTCAAAGTGAAAGTAGATTTTCTCCCCTCTGTCTGAGATTACATAAATCAAAATTTGTCTTTCAAGGAAAAAAGTAATTGGTTTGTCATTTCGAACTGTAAGATTTGGTAATCCATCTCTCTCTCTCTCTCTCTCTCGCTGCAAATCACTGTTTCAATTGATTAAGAATATGTGATATTACTCTATCTATTCATTTTCATTCTTTCTTTAATTTTTTTTATATTTCAGAGTCTTCATGAATATCGTTGTTTTTAAAATTAATTTTGACCCCACTCTTATAAAACTGTACACATTAAAATAAAACTAAAAAAAAATGGTATGAAAAGTGGAGTATGAAATCTTTGGAAGCATCTGAAAGAAGTTAAAGAACAAATTAAATTAAAATATTGTGGGAACTGCTAACAGATCTCACATCCTGTATCTTGCGTCATTAATCACGTGATGCTTTCCCGCCATTATTGGCAGACGAGAGTTGGGCAGTGAGACTGCAGCTCATGTATCTTTTTATGTTCTACATTAGTGATGTTCTGTCCTTTGTCCTTTCATCTCAATAAACATATTTCACATATCAATGCTGGTCGTTGCCATTCCCCACAATATTATCTCGGAATAAAGAAGATACGAGTGAAACAATAAAATTCAAAACATCAAAGGGTAGAAATGAAAATTAAAAACTGCTTTACTAGCAATTCTTCAATTTTCAATAATTTTTCCAACATTGAAAGAAAATGACAAAACAAATGTTCATTAAAGAGAACTCCTATTGTCATCAAAATTGTGTCAGAGCATCAGTTTGAAAATGTAAAGATTGATTTCGCTCAAGATTCAGTTTTTTTTTTTTCTTTTTTTTCTGAAAAGATAAAAGAACTTGAGCTGTTTCCCCGTGTAAGGAGGTTAATATTATACATTCTGCCCACTCTTTAAGATTTTATTTTCAATAACTTGCTTGTGGTTTATTGCCATAATATTGTTTCAATGAATACTTCAATGACACCTTTCCTTTTTTTAAATTTAAGTACAGATGGAAAAGAGGAACTGCTAAAAAGCAATTTTAAAATCATGATTTTTTGATGATGCACTTTTTTTTTTATGCAAACGCAAGATCCAAAAGAAATGTTCAATTCAATGAATAAAGTCAAAGCAGAATAGATCTTTGCAAATTTCTAAGGAAGTCTATTTAATAAAGTTACTTAGCTCAACCATCCATGCATCATATATTCGCTCGATAATTTGCACAAGTTTTTCCAGTAGTACTTCCCGCAGAACTTTAGGTGTCCATTTTCTTAAAGTGGAGCTTTTCGTCTAATATGGAGAGGAAAAAGTCCGAAAAATGGGGAACTTTATATTTAAAGATAAATAGAGGTAACAATCTAATATATAAAATTCTCGTGTCACAGTTTTCGTTGCCATACTCCTCCGTAACGGCTTGACCGATTTTGATGAAATTTTTTGTACTTATCCGGTATCTATGAGAATCGGCCAACATCTATTTTTCATCCCCCTAAATGTTAGGGGTAGTCCATTATTAATTAAAAACTAACTTTCCCGCCAAAAAAATCTTTCATTTTTCCCAACGCCAACTTTTCCGCCAAAAAAATCTTCCATTTTCTCCATCGCCAAATAAGTAAGGCATCAGTTGTTTTTTTCTCCCAACAGTAATTAGGCTAGGGTTAACATTTTTCGACGGATTATTTCAAACGATTCTGTTTATTTTCTTAATGTTTTATGCATTTAAAATTAAACATTGTTAATTAATCCATGTTTCACATTCATTCTGAAGTACTTTTGAATTAAAATAACACAGAATAAAGGAAATTAAAAATGTCTAATCTGCATAGCGTTACCCCAACTGGCGTAGAAAAATTTACGCATTTGCGTTGACGTAACTGGCGAAGAAAATCCACGCATGCGCATTGTTCTGATTGTTGGCATGACAACCAACGGACGATTTAAATTATTTTTAGGTTAGTTGCATGCTTTTGTAAGTAAAATGTATTTATGTTAGTTATATATTTTTTGTATATGCTTATAGTTTTAAGTACATCGTTTTTTAAGTAGATTTTTTTAAACCTGTTTTCGACCGATTATTTTAAACGATTCATTTTATTTTCTTAGTGTTTGATGCATTTAAAATTAAACATTGTTAATGAATCGATCTGTTCATGATGAATCTGAGAAATTTTTGTTGACAAATTCTTGAGATATTACATAAATTAAGAAAGATATTCTTTAGTGACCATAAAGTTTAAACGCGCAGTGACTCTATTATCAGTAATCATATTATTAAAAAAAATGCTTTGTTTCAGTAAAAAATATTATATTAATTGCAGATTAATCATTTACACTGTAATTTAAAGCATAATTTCTACGAGGGGTAACAGAAAATTAGAGAGATATATATCACGCAATAACTGAAGGCCTTTATAATATTATGAGTGAATTATATGACTATCAAAATTTGAAGTTTTAAAATATTTTGCTGAAGAATCTATTAAAGTTGGAATTGCGTAAAATGTTTAATGGTACGACCGAAGTTTTATCCCCTGCTTGGCGAAATTTTTAAAAATCGCAAACAACGGCCTTGCGAAATGTTCAAAAGCAAAGAAGCAGATGTTCAATTATAGTGCATAATAAAGATTGCCAGCTTTGGTGCGTTATCGCAACTTGGCGAAGAAGGGGGTTAAACTCCGGTTAAACCTATTTAATTATTAAAATTTAAACGAACATTAAGATTGGCGAACCGGCTGGTCGCCAAAGGCGGCTAGTATGCCTATAAAATCGTAAATTGTGCCTTGGGAAACAATTCCAGTAGATTACGGTGCTAGTAAACGTAAAGTATTTAGTATACATATCATATGAATTTCAAAAAAATTCTTGATATTTGAGTTTTTAAAATGGATAAAAAAAGATTTGCTGAATACATAATTTAAAATTTAATATTTACTGTAATTTAATTCAAATAAGTATATTGCCATATGAATAGTTTAAATTTTATAATTATTCAATATTGATATTCTAATTATTATCATAATTATTTAATTGTTGAAACATTCACTGCATTCTTTATCTCAAGACAGTACGAAAGTCTGTCATTAAAGGTCTCTCGGAAAAATGTCTAAAGGGTAGTTTTTTTTTTTTAATGCAAAATTTTCCACTGCGATGGTCGCCTCTTAACATGATCGTTGTTAACGTTATCATTCGCTTTATCTTATCAAAATTCTCCGTTTTCGAAACCTTCTCCATTCGACGTATTCAAACGTGCACAAGAAATTCGTTTAGTGTGATCACTACATACTGTTCAGCGACGGATTGTAAAACCCTCCGCGTTTTTGCGCATGCGTTAGGATGGGTTTAATTCGTCAAAATAGGGTTGAAAGGAAAGATGAAAGGAGGAGATGTTTACATTTACTAGTATCTAATAGGGGAAAATCCAAGGTCAAAGGGAATATCGGAAATGCACTCATCGTTTCGCGTCTCACCCACCCCTTAATGAGATGGAGTCGTAGAAATGTGGTCGTCTCAGAATCCGTTGACGAACAGTAGTTTGATGTAGAGAATGGAACGATCCTTCATTTTCAATCAATGTTAAGAAATTGGTTAAGGCCATGGAATTTCTTACTCTGCTTGTAAGGAAATATCTGTGTGTCACTTCTCCTTTAGGATAGGGCTCACATTCTCTGTATTTGTACCAGAGCGGTTAGGATGGTTGGTTTATAGAGATAGCTCCGCTGCTGAGACTGGCCTCACATATATAGCACAGCCATAAAACATTTTTGTTTGCCATTGAAGCAAAACAGACATTAAAAGAAAGATTTGTATCTTTAAAGGAAAGCTGAAATTCTAAACACGTTTGAAATATTAGCTAAATGGAGTTTATGCAATGCTGCAGTAGAGATGGAAATTTAACAACTTTTTTTTTTAATCAGGAATTTTTTGCGAGAAAGACGAAAAATTAAAAGTTGATGATTCCAACGGGGATAAATATTGAGCAGAATATCTCCAAGAAGGCCGAAATAAATTAAACTATTGATATTTTGAAATGCGGCATCGTTCAACGAATCTTTAAGAAATCAGTACGATATGTATATAAATAAACTGCTAAGGAATAATTCCCTAGAATTTTGATTTTTTTTATTGTTATTTTTAAAATAAATTATAGACGACCCTGAGAAGCGCATTTTCATTCCATGGGGATCCTTTGATGGGATCAAAACATCGCTGATTTTTATCCAGTTCGGTTGTTGTCATCAAAATTCTCAATTGCCGAAATGATCGCATCAAGCGACAGATATTGGATACATGATTTTAAAAAATTGTCACGTTTCTGTTAAAATTGGTGTTTTTCAAATTTCCACTTTTTAAATTGTTAATGAACAAAACATTACTTAAATGCAATAAAAAATACAAAATGAAAAAAAAAAAAGGAGCCAAGTTAGTAATTCACTAATAACAAGTTTAATCGATTATCATAGTCCAAAATGTGGAAAACGTTTATGATAGCAATTTTATTGTTTTAATGTTTGACTAGGCAGTCAAAAACAGACAGCTATGATTGCATTTGGACTAAATAAGGGATGAAGGGGAGGGGAGGCGCACCATTGGTTTTCCACATTTAAATAAAAGGCTATTTATCAGAGAGGAAAAATTTTAATGTGAAAGTTAAAGATAGGAAAATGCGTATTCAGGAGCTGCCGAACGTTAAGATAGCTTATACATGACAGGATTAAATATATATAAAAAAACATAAATTTGCGAAAATAATTTAATTTTTTTCCATTCGAACGAAATTTTATAATTCCAGTTTAGCATATGGCATACGATAAAAAATATTTGACAAAAATTTCAAATCTTTATTTCTTTAAATTCAACTTTATCTAGAAAAACAATATTGTCTTTACGTACTATTCTGTCTGTCCAAATATGTGGACTAAAAAAAGAATTTAAATTTAATTTTTTTATTTATTATATTTTTTATTTATTAATTTTTTTTTAAGATTTTAGATATCATAATGATCAATTTTTCAAAAAATATGGTGGAAATTTAACATAAAAAAACAATAATAATTGTGGCGATCGGCTCTTAAAAACATTAAATACTAGCGTTTATTACGAGCGTCATCATTTAGAAAATGAATTCAGTTTTAATAATTAAGAGAAAATGTTAACTTCAAATTTAATTTTCAACAAATCTTTTCTTTTGTGAAAATTGATCATCAAAACACTTTCTAAAATCATAGAACAATAGTTTTTGAAGTATATTTTTTTTTTCTGTCCTCGAATTCGAAAAGTGCTAAAAATACTTTTTTCTTCGACTCTATTTTTTGCAGCAAAATTGAATTTTTCAAAACATAATGCATATATCGGTCTGAAAATGATGTCTCACTTTTTCTTTTATGCAACTGTGTTTAACCGGAATTACAAACATTTTGCTCAAATTAAAATAATAATAATAATAATAATAAATATATTCCCATACTCTTGATTTTCTAATTCCCTTAATATAATGAAACTGTCATAACACTCAACAGCTTATATATTGGTCAATAACTTTGCTTTTTTCAATTTTTCCTCTCATAGTAATAAACCTTTTAATAAAAGTTCGCTTTTCGAACCAGAAAGCTCTCTAAAGGCTATCAATTGGCGAAGTTACAGCGACTCCACCCCTTACTCTGAGAGAAAAATAGCGGAATTTTTCGGATAGCCTATTATTTTTTGTGTTATGCATGCAGTTAAATTGCCGGTGTAGTCTTTTATGCCAAAGTACAGTTCGAGCGGACTACACGAAGGAAGGTGTATTACATCCCTTAAATGTAGTAATATTGCATTGGATGATACTTGACTGTGATTAATAGTGGTGAGCATGCGCACACTTCAGGTAGGGAAAAATCTAGTACAACTCAATTTTTTTCTTACCTTTCTTCTGATCCCCCGGGGGACACCTCTAAATGAGGATGAGATGCTTCCGGCTTGGTGGTTGGATCTCGCCACCCTGGAGGGTAGGTACACAAATAGGTGGGAGATCTGACTCCTCCCATCAATGACGGGACGTACTTCCTTCGGGGAGGGTTGTACCGTGGCCGGTGACAACCCTCCCCGAAGGAACCCTCCCCCGGTTGACAACCCTCCTGTGGTGAGCCCTTAGGACTCAACCACAGTTCCCGCCAGTGTTGCTGTTGCGGCGGTCCGGTCATGCAGCCTTATGGTTTAAATCTGTGTGCCTTCGTGGCGGGTCGGGGAGTCAGATGGTTGACTTACCTTTCTTTTGAAGACAGGGAGCAATGAAAGAAATGAAAATGATTGAGGGATTTAAAAGCAATAAATTAGTAATGTAATTGCATGCTTTGGGAAAAGCTGAAAATTTTAAGATTTCACAATGTATGAGTAAGCTTTTTTAGTAAGAACAAAAATATTCTTCATAACTATTGCAACAAGCAAAAAGTATGGTGTTCCATAGATTTGCATTTCACTCTTTTAAGCATGTGTCCGAAAACTGATACTAGAAGAGATTTACAAATTACGACTCAGACGGAGACATTTTCAGGTTCGACACCAGATTCCACCGAAGAACCGGGTCTGGTGCACATTCAATCCATCGGGGCCACATGTCCTCCCGGTGGCGTGGTGTGGAAGTTTAGAGAGTGCCAGCTCAGGTGTCTTCCTCGTCATCCGACCGCGGGTCCAAATTACGAGGTCCGTCTCAAAATAGCGGTAGTGTTGTTTTAAAACGGTACGTTAATATAACTAAGCTAAACTAAACTCAAACGGAGACGAGTGCATGAATTTCAGGGATGAGAAAACAATGATGGGTTATATTTTTTGTCAGAATACTCAATATCATCATTTAAAACTGTTAACTTTATTAGCCTAATTCTGGATCTATTGCATTTGCTGTTGCTTTTTTTTTTTCTTTTGAAGAAGAGTTCTGCCCTTATATTTTCACTATTACAAAGTGGTCATATTTCTTGAACTTTCGCCTGCGACGCTGCAAGCTCTGAGGCTAAAAGCTGAAATTCAGGACAGTACCAACTCATTCGAGCCATGTTATTACTTAACCATTCACTTCCGATAACACACCGAGTGAGGCAGATGCACTGGATGTTTTTTAGAGAGCGGGCTTGGAGAGATGGTCAGATGCGCGAGTGGAAACAATCTCTTCCATTGTTCATAGCACTAGCATTTCAGTCGGCGCAGTAAAGCTGTGATCATTAGAAAAGCGTAATGTTTTTTTGTTTTTTTTTGCCTCAATTGTGTTCTGTGGATTGCCGTGTTCCAGCTCGAGTTTCATTATAGATTCAAAGTCCGACAGAAGGACTGCTTCTTCTTCTAAAACAATCTTACGTTAGGTTAAGATTCGTTTTAAAAAATTCATATATGAAAAAAAAGAAAGCCATGTAAATTGTGCACTCCAGGATATCCGAAAAGAGTTTGAGTCGAAATGTAACAATATCCAAGAAGAAGTTCTCTGAGATGTTTAGTAGAATATCAGTGAGCAAACGAAAAATGAGATAATCTTAGAAAATGCTTATTTTTCATTTAAGAATCATGAAATGCTATGTAATTATGATTGTTTGAGTCAATAAATCTTTCTCCTTGCCAGAGTCGTCGGCTTTTCGACGAATTTAAAAACTATTCTCCTCTCCGTCGATATTGCACGAACGATAAAAATTCAACGATAGAGGAAGATTGCGACTTTAATGATACGCATTTTGTGTGTTATAAATTGGAAGGAATTTTTTAAATGACATTTTTCTCGTTTATTTTTAGTTACCATTTTAAAACTTGGCATGATATAGTTTGTTCTAAATAAAATTCGAAATTATTTAGAACGGTGAGGCAAAATCCATGTCATTTGACTTTAACTACTTGTAATTAAAAGTGATGTAATCTAACAAGGGTAAACATTAAAAAATAACAATTGTTATGGTAACAGTTTTCATTATTTGCCCTCCCCTGAAATGTCAACAAACGCCACGTTCCTCCCGGCTTGTGCATCCAGCGAACGATGTTCCCTGATAGTCTGCTCATTGCCATGGATACCGCTAGACATCAATGTGTAGAGGCGCTAGTGTCGACTTCGTAATAATAAAAAAAAAAAAAAGAATCCTGCCAAGTTTTCGAGGATAAGAGCGCGCTAAGACAGAAGGAAATTAAAGCATTATAGAAGCATGATCTCACTTACAAGAGTCAGTTATTCTGCTTTTCGTGAACTAATGACGAATTTCCTTTAGGTAGGTGTTTTTTGTTGTCGTAAACACTTTTTGGAGAACTGCCAATAGGCAACCGTTGGGAACTATGCGACATTTGCTCTTAGCTTGGGCTTTCAAATGAATTTTTTTTTGTTGTTAACTTCGAATCCACTGAATGCAAATATTTTTAGGAATGCAGTTCTGTTTTTTAACTTGTTTTATTTTGGTGAGTGTTCATTATTTTAACGTTAGTATCTTTTTATGATGGATCATTTAAAATTTACAAGGCTCGGTTTTATTAAATTGTTAGATTTTTTTTCTTCTTCTAGTTACGACTTTTCTGAAAAGTATTTTACAAAAATGGCCACAGGCGTTTTGAATTTCTTCTGATTTTGAAAATAACCGTTTGTACCGTTTTTTACTTGCAAATGATTCTTCCATACACACATATATATTAATTGAATTAACATTAATTTGCTAAAATTGAAAATAATCATCTTCTAGAAGATTTTCTTTCACAACTTATACTATACATAGAATATATAAAGTTAAAATCAAAATTTCTGTGTTATAAAGATTAATATCAACTCGATATAATACAATTCTTTTTAATTTTTTTTTATTTACGTGACATGCTATACTATTATAGGTATGAATTATTAATTACCAAACGAGTTTGCCCTGCCTTACATCCCCTTGTGCCCCAAAGTACAAAATGTAAATTGTAATAATAATAAGATACTACAATTTTAGACCAGTGGTCGAAATAAGTAAGATGAAATATAATTTTAAAGGCGGAAAATAAGTACACCAGAATATGTTTTAATTATGCTGATATTAAAGTATTTGTTAAGACATTAGAGTATATGTTATTTACTGGCTGAACAACTTGAGCATTTTTTCCAAATGAATACCAGGGTCTATTAATTCTTTGTAAAAATGTTCTTTGTAAGTTTCAAAAATTTCTTAAGTTTTGATCAGAATATTTCTGTGATAAAATGTAAATTGTTGTATTGGAATATTTTCTTTCAAAAGCACGATTCTTTTTTAAACATTTAATGGTCTTAATGAGTCACCGTTAATGTGCAAAAATTATTTATTAAGAACAGTGTATTCGAATTAATTCGTAAGCTATTGAATATCTCAATTATTTTTTAGTTTCGAATAAATTATAAATTCCATTCTTGTAATGTTATTTAAAAAAGTTCCTGAAAAAAAAAACGAAAAAGAAAAAAGAATGAAAAGAAACGAATATGCTCCATCATTATTGATATAAAGCATTGCCTCCGACGGCTGAAGATACTGGCGTTTGCTTAAATATATTGCTAGTCTACTAACTGCATATTAGTATAAAACAATACTCATACAAATAAGCAAAACAGCGGTTGTTCATTTTTCTTTATGCAATCTTTTCCGTTAAATTAAGTTTTTTTTTCCTTCTTTTTTATTGACTTTTTAATATATTTGTCTCCGTGAAATCTCGCTAAATTGCAAAAGTGCTTCATTTATTGTAATTAAAATAGTGCAAATAAATTTTGTTAAAAAATGAATATCAATATGGGTTCTTTTCTGAAACCAAGCTAAAGTTATTCGGTGGGGTGTGTGTTTTTTTTTCTCCCCAGTTTTGATCCGGAATGTTGGCTGAAAAGGGAGTGAAATGAAATCCAGTAAATAAATAAACAAAATAAATTTGAAAAAAGTGCAGATACAATGGAACGATTAATTATTAAGAAAAATTTTTAGTTATAGATAGTATATTTGATATTACACTTTCACCATTTTTCCTTCAGTTTTTTTATTTCTGTTTTCCTTGATTTATCCGCAACGATCAAATAAGGGTGTTTATTACTATTGCCACAATTTGGGCCATCTTACATCGATTAACAAGTAACACCACCATCACACTTGTAGCAAATATTTTAGATTTCTTCTTCCGCTTTTTTTTTTTATCTGGTGTGACATTAAACAGCATATTCAAGCTAACTGCGAAAAATTACAAGTTAGATGCGAAAAATTCAGTTGCTTTTACCTCTTCTAAAATTTCCAAAATGGCGATAGGAGGTCCAGTTAGTTAAGTAACGATATTTTGTATTATTTTAAGAGAAGAAAAGCTAATTTTAACATGATCAAACCAACAGAATTTTAATAACTGCATTTAACAGTTTAAACTAAAGGGATTTTTTTTATTTAAATTTTTTTTTTAAGTACAATTATTAACTGCATTTGCATGGAAACAGCAAACAAAAGAATCCTTATTCTCACCAATAAAAATTGAATATCTTAAAAAATATGGAATAACAATGAAATAAATAAAAATTATTTTAATAATTATTCTTTAAAAAGTATTTCTTTGATTAATAAATGAATATCAAAATAATAAATTCAGATCCCTGAGAAAGTTGGACGAATTTACTAACTCCTGTAAAATCGAAAAATCACTAGAAATTCTAAAAGAAAAAAATAAATACAATTCATCAGAATAAAATATTGCAGTCAATAAATTTACGAAAATAAATTCCTTTATTAAAGTTATTACCATCCACTTTTATTAAAATAATTTGCCGAACATGAACTCATTTTATTCATTAAAAAGTATAATATTTTTGGTAATATTTTGATCTATTCTTTGTAATAAGAATTCATTTAAGTTGGAAAAAAAATTATCTCTCAATGTTACATAATTATTAACAATTTCCATTGTTATAACCTTTAAATGACAGAATTTCTTTCCTACCTGGCGCCGACTATCTTATCTGGATTTTATCTCTTTGAATTGCAGTTTATCTTTCAACAGCTTCCTTGTCATTTTATCAGAAATCTGTATATCTGTCTATAGTAATTATTGCCTACTTTGATTTGTTTATAAAACCAAAATGTTTTCATCGGATTCCCAAAAGACTATCACTTCCGCTTCTAAATTATTTTTCATTTAGTAAAAACAAAGTATGGAAAGAAAAAAATAATTTAGGTTCTTCATCGTACTACTGTATTTTATTTATTTAATAACAACAAGTGTAGCTAATCCAGCCAGTTGCAAATTTTGGAACTAAAACTAATTATTCTGTATAGATAATTCTAGTTTTATTAAAACTGTAGCTCTATTGCATAATATGCTTGGTTACAATAAAAAAAAAGGAAATAATTGAAACTTGGTACTATAGTACTACGAATAATATTTGAAACTCGGCACTATGGTACTCTGAATAATAATTGAAACTCAGTACTATTGAAACTATATTATCAAATATTCATGTAATTTTATAGACTAGTCGTCTATGGCGATCAGTTTGTTCACCCAAATTATCGAATTTTTAAATTGTTAATTAATTATTATGGAATGAATTTTTTAAAAATTCCCTTTGTTATTTGATAGATTGAAAATATGTTGCGTTAGTTTACTGCAATTAATATATATAATCGGAAATAAAAAACGGAAGTCAAAACCCTCTTACGGGGTACATGATTGGCAAAAGTATGCGATTGAGTGTTTTAATGGATGAGTTTGAATTCCATCAAACATTTAAAAGCAGTGTTACAAATAATGCACCGATTAGAATTAAAAAATATTATTACAATTAAGAGAAAAATTGTAGGAAATAGAAAGGATATCGTTATATTCGGTTTGGTTTGGTTTTTTATGGCTTGAAAGCCAAAATGTTGACTATGCTACACCAAACAGAGAAAAAAATGAAACCTTTGATTCTTAAGATAATAAAAAGATAATTTCTGTTAGACATTTTTTTTTTTAAAGATATAAACATCAATGTCCGCATGCAAGCCACAGCGATTACTCATGTGTCGGAGGGTAAGCCTATTTTTGCACTCGATTAAACTTTCTGATTGAGGCCTATTTCTTGATTCCTTTTATATCGCATTTCCTGTGACCGAATAAACTTTTTGGTGACGTGGCGATCCCGCTTCAGAATATTTCTAATTATATTTTGTATCTCTATTCGAAGCGCTGAATTCAATGCAACTGTAAAATTGTTCTACGAAACAATCCGAGATTCATATGATAGTTTGTTTCCATTTGACTGTTGCCAGTTGATAATAACTAATAACAGCGATTTCTATGCCATGTACGTTGGTGTTTTATATATAGGTGTTGATTTCATTAATATAGATTGCGCATGGTTTATGTGAATTGAATATGTGTAATTTGCAGTGCGGGATCCAGCCATCTCTTGGTTTTTTTTATAACGATTATTTATAATTATAATAATTTGTAATGCAATATTAAATTTTTAAAATGAATGCAGTATTTTATTTTTTCAGTAGTATGTTGAAGCAAATTTAAATAATTAATTCTTTTTTTTTTAATTTGCCAATTCTTAATTTCTACTCGTTAAACATATCTGCATCCCCAAATACAGCTGAGCTGATATTAACGTTCGAAGACCATAAATTTTTAAGAAATTATTTGCGTTTGGAATTATAGTGATCTAAAGCACATTCTTTGCCTAGGGACCCCAGCTGCTTTTGTATCTGCCATATGATATGGGGGTAGATATAATGAGTGCGAAAGAAGCTTCGAACTTTCCTAAAGCAGTTGATAGTACACAACAGGAGGAAGTTACGAAGTGAAAAGAATGATAATGTAAACTGAATCAGGATTTAAAATTGACAATTACGAAACATAAGTCGATTCATTTGTAACAAAACGGGAAAGGAATACATACATTTATGCTTCATAAGCTTACATTTAAGGTATTTTTTGAATAATAAAACATTCTAAATAAAAATTATTTCTTTGCCCAACAGCAGAGTATCTATACATTTCCTTCTTTCAAAATCGTCTGCATGTATTTCATTTTTATTATATTTTTAAAAACATAAATAGAAAGTCAAGGAAAAAATTTCACTGAAATGAAAATGAAGCCATTGAAAAGGTAAAATTTTGAACTTTAAGATTTTATGAAAATATTTCTTACGGAATAATTGACTCCAAAGCTACTCAGAAAAAACAGCAACATTTCGGCTCATTTATCATTTACTGTATAATTTTTAATAAATTTCTTCCGCACCAGGAAAAGTTGAGAGAATCCTTTCTCTTGTCTTAAATAATAAGTATGCAAAGCTTGGTAGAATGGGTTCATTTATTGGAGAGGAAATGTGGAACATGCATATGTATGTATGCGTATGTTATGCGTTACTGGTTTTCTCTCGAATGCCAGTTCTAACAGGCATTTTAAATTCTAATGTCGTTTCCTGAGTATAGAGTTTAT
The DNA here is from genome assembly GCF_947563725.1 of Argiope bruennichi. NCBI lineage: Eukaryota > Metazoa > Arthropoda > Arachnida > Araneae > Araneidae > Argiope > Argiope bruennichi. The sequence goes on from NC_079155.1 coordinate 1,569,472, forward strand.
TACAGATTGCCCGAATTCATCTTATTTTTAAATGGAAGGTGATCTCGATGAAGAAATAAAACTTTTATAACAGAAGTTTCAAAAACTTTACGTTACGAAACTTTTAAAACTTTTCATTCGTCATTTGTTAGTAAAAGTCACAAGTTTATAAAAACAAAATTGTATCGCGCCCCTACTTTTTGGGTAACAACAAAAATCTTTTAAAATAACATTTGTTTCCCTTGTAATGAGTACAATATTTAGATTTAAAACTTTTCTGTATCTTTGAACTACACCTCACACATTCTGCCATTTGGCGAAAAGTGTTTTTGCTATGGGAACACCCTTTTTCAAATCATTGTCTTTGCAACGTAAACACAATGAATGGCATGCCTTTACAAAAAGTTATCTACACTTAGCAATTATTTTAAAATGTTGAGTAAACAAGATGCTGAGTAATATTTTGAAATGATGCCGTGAATAATTATTTTTATATTTGAACTGTTTTTTGATAATGAAAAAGGCAGGCCGTATCCAAAAATGGTGCAGTGTTTTGAGCTTGATTTATTTTCTTGCGTTCATCTTGCCCTTATTCGAATGGATGAAGCATCCTTCCAGAGCATTCTTCTCAGAATGATTCCAGAATGTGCCGGGGTGGTCCAGTCAAAAAAAGCACATTCGTAGGTGTTCCATCCACTCACCATTCAGCATCCTGAGCAACATTTCTATTCGAGTATTTGTAATGGAGTAAAAGTTGGCGATTCTTTTTACATTTAAAATTTTCACTCGCGCTTCCTCTCTTAAAAGGGATCCGCCATAACAGGTTTCGCTATTTCAGTTTGCTGACATATTTTTGCATTTAAAAACCGCTTCCATCAGATGAAATGAAAACCATTCAAATAGAGGGTTTGAAAAGCTGGGAAGACAGGGATGAAACCCGCTTTAGTTCATGGCTTCATCCAATCCTCATCGAATCGGAGAGGCGATCACTCTGAAAGATGGAGTATAAAAATTCTCATATTTGTTCTTATACAGTCATCAAAATAGTGGAACACCTCTGTCACCTTTTCATTTACAGTGCATCCTTCACAAGTTTGTATCGGTAAAAATGACTGGAGAGGACAGATGTGTTCAAACGACAAACTGATGAACATAGTGAATGAATGACTATCCCGAAATTTTTCTCAGTACGTCTATCTTTTTTATTTATTTATTTTGCTGAATCGATTGGATGCCATAAAATGAACCTCACAAGAAAATGTTATGAATCATTTCGGGAGCTATATATAGGAACGTGCTGCGGTCACTCGGGAAGTATGACACATTTTTCAAACATGGATAGAAAATGTTCACATGTCACAAAATCTCGAGGTGAATGCATAAATATCACATATTTAATATTTTTTAATGAATTTCTAAACATGAATGTGGGGGGAAAGGGAATCGTAACATAGTAAAGTTTTTGCATCGGAGCAAAGCTGACTGCTAAAATGCCGGAATTCACAAAATGGTACGCATTTCCCAAATAGTTTTTTAAAAATTCAGAAATTTTTTTTAAATTCCCACCGTCGATTTGCAACGCCCACTTTTTAAATTTATTTGTATTTATAGATCTACTCTTCATGAATACGGCCATTATAATATAGCAGTTAATTAAATATTAAATTTGTTTTCAGATCAGATGATTTTAATTGAACGTGGATTTTTTTTAAAGGGCTACCCCCCCCCCCTCAGACGATTTCACGAGTGAAAATGGGATCGCAATAGAGAGAGACGATAGGAATATTTAATCAATTTTTTCTCTTTCTTAACAGTCTTCGTTTGTAAATAAATTAAATAGAAATCCATGGAAATCCATAACATATCTTATTATTCAATAAATTAATTAAAGCTAAAAGAAGAAAATGAGTTAGCTTCTATTATTTACTAGTCGTCTTTGGCGACCAGCCGATTTGCCAATCTTAATGCTAGTTAAATTTTTCAATTAAATATTTCATGAAACTTGTCTTTTAATGGCTTGAAATTTTGATAGTCATATAATTCACTCATGTTATTGTAAAGGCCTCAAGCCATTACGTACTATCTCTAATTTTCGGTAACTTTCTAATTTTCTGTCCGCTTATGTAAAATTTCACCTTTAAATTAAAGAAGAAATGATTAAACTTCAAATAATATAAAGAACATTTTTTACTGTAACCAAGAATTTTTTAAAAATGTGAGCACTGGAGACAGAATCGTTCACCATTTATGTACTACAGAACAATTTTCATGATTCATGTAATATCTCAAAAATTTCTCAGATTCATCATAAAACTCAGTTTACTTTCAAAAGGGATTAACAATATTTTATTTTGTTTTGGTCTATGAATGCACTTTATAAAATTATGAAGTCTAAATTTTATACCTTCCTTTGTTTCTAAGGGATCACATTTTGCGAAATATTCTTGACGCGCCAACTTTTAAATAAATAAATGAAAGTTTCAATCTTCTGCCATCAAATCTGATCGATTTAAGAAGTTTTGAATGTAATAGTGTAGAACAATCAATATTCTCAGAAGAGCTTTCGTTTTCTAAAAATTCATGTGCGCTGCCCTCATCGGAAATGGTGGTGCCCGCAGTCTAAGCATTCCTCACTGTTCAAACAAATCAGAGAAAAAGAAGAAAAAAAAAAAATGAAGAATGCTCTTGACGCAGCATGTCTTGTCGATTCAGAAACGAGCTGTGCTGTAAAAATACTTCGAATAGAGTGACTCTTAAAATAAAATTTGTAGAAAACATTCACACCTCTAAATCACACAAAATTTTTATTTATGATTATCTGGATTTTTTTTTTTTTTTGTATATTATCCAGTTAATTTATCGACACATCTTTATTCGCTGAGTGACTTCTAATGAACAAAACGAATGTATATCAAGGAAAATGAGTTGCTGTGGAGTAACATGAAAAGAAGCGATAACTAAATGATAGCTTGCCGGAAAGAGCGCAGAAAAGTAAATGAAGAACACAAAAGCGAGACTCGCGTCAGAGAGAGAGAGGAACATCGCACAGATTGGCGACAGGCCAAATCTGGTCTGCAACTGAAATTTTTAAGCCGCCTTTAAACTCAATGGCACTCCTTGCAGACTCGAGTCAGTTTTATACCATTTGGGTAAGCTAGGTTAAGACAGGAAATAATTTTTTTTTCTTAATCTCACTGAGAGGCATCTTTGATTTAATAAATGTTGTGCAATGAGCAAATTCAGATGCTTGCCACATCTCTTATTTATTGATACATTTTCTTCCTTTTTTCTTCTTTATTTTTTTATTTTCGTGGTTCTTCAAACTTTCGACATCCAAAAATAAAAATTGTAATGCTTTTTTTTATGCGTATATGTTTGATGTTCGTTATAAATGATTTTAGAGTTATCAAATTCCACATAAATATATTGTGGAATCCATACAAATATGTTTTGGGTGGGAATGTGTATCTCGGAGCTATATTTTAAAATATTTAATTAATTAATAAATTTAAGAAATTTTGATGTTTCCCACGATGATTTCCGAGAATATCATGGTATGAAAATTATTTTTGTTCCTTCTTAAAACTCAAAAAATATCTTTTCATTGATATCATTCAGTTTTTTTTCGGTTAAATTTTGAAAATATTTTTATGCGTGACTTAAAATAATATTTTCCACTATGACAATGGAATTAAAACAGTTTTCGTTGTTTCTGGACCTCCAAAATTGGAGCTAGAAAATAAATGTTTTTTTAAAATTATATCTTAATTCCATTAAATATTTTTTCAACGCTTCGTTTCTGAACTGAAGAGCGAGCCGCCGCTTCACGAAACGCAAGCGGGCTTCCCGAAAACGCGTGGCAGCTCCATTAGTTTTTATCGCACTTTAATCAATTAAGCCCTTTTCTCGAAATAACCGCAGCCGTGACTGCGTTTTCAACTGTTTCGGGAGTCCTGCATTCCCCGACTCTTATAAATTATTCATCTCAGAAATCCGTTGCAATGGATCTAAAATGAGCGAAGGCGGCTATTAATAAAAAAACGATCGATCGTAAAAATGTGCAGTTACGATGCGAGACAAGAATTTCCGATTCCATCATTTTACTGACGAAAAACAGGAGTTATTTCTCTCTTTTTTTTCCCCATTAGGATTTCATAAAAGCATTTCATCATGGAAGCCATGGATATATGCTTGGCAACAACAAAGGAAATATCCTATCTGATTCTGAATCATCCCATTTATTCGGCTATTGGAGCCTTCATCTGCTTCGTGAGTTTGCTGAAATTTTACTGCCGCCTTACTCTGGGAGTGTACGACGGTGACCACGACCTTGCAGGAAAAACCGTCCTCATAACAGGAGCATCGGCCGGTGAGAAATGAAATTGTACTGTTTGTTTTAGTGATGTGCAAAATGTAGAATGGTTATTTTCTACCATTGTGTATTTTCAATCGGCCACATCAGCGACAATTCAACTTAAACTCCAATCGACCGAAGTTGATACAACTTTATCAACCCTCTTCCTCCAATATAATGAGGGAATCTGGAGAGGAGCTGCTTGCCCAGGTGTCACCCTCGTCATCTGAGCTTGATTCAGAATGATAAAATCCTGCTTACTACTTCAATCAGTTTTGATACAAAACAAAACGTTAGAATTAACTAACTAGACTACATTTTAAATTGCTAGAATATTGTACACTTATAAAATACGAGATGTTTTATTATTGAAGAATAATGAAAAATGATTTATTGATATCATTCAAAATTAGATGATTCAAATTATTTGTTAACTTTCAATTATATTGTTCACGATACCGTTTATTATATTACATTAGTTGTACTACTCTGATACATATATATATATATTTTTATTTCCCACACAATTTTTTTAAACAATGTGTTGACGAACAAACACATATCGAATATATTATAAAACTTGACTTGTTTCATGTTGCAACGATGGAGTTTTGCGATTGGTTTTTCCACGCCCGATGTACCAAAGTTTTTTGGCTCATCGGAAAAATTCTTTACACGTTCCTTTTCGTTGATAATAAACTATTTTAGTTCCAATTATCAGTTAATCGGTTCATTTATATAAGTTTTGATTCCATGGAAGTACTGAATTCCAGAAAGATGGATTTCCTTGAAGAAGATGACTACCAATTCTTTCACCATAATTCCCCACCATTTTATTGAGAGCAGGTGCACCAAACTTAAATGTACGAAATATCTTTGACGGAATCGGGTATCGAGTCTGGAACTTTCTGGTCTCGAAGTTCCATTATTTTTATAAGAAAACCGCAATGAACCGTTTTGGGATTTACCTAAAATTCGACATAAGCTTTTATATTGAAATGGCGGGTTCCAGTGGACTTGCTTGTTGCGCTCACCTGCACGAGGCTATTGGAAAAAAAGCCAACTTCATCTCGAGAAACATTTTTTTAAATTTATATATATATATATGGTTACAGTATTTTCTCTAGGCATACTATGCATACGCCCAGAAAATCAAAAGAGCCGAATCTAAAACCAAACAACCGAAAATAAAACAGCAAATGATAAATGCAATTTTTTTTAAATTATTATTTACCAAGGAGCAAAATTTTCGTCACAAATACAGCATTTTTAATTTTCTTTATTTTATTTTAAAATTCCGATTTTTTTTTTCTTTGCTGGTGTTTAAGTATAATCCTACAGCGATCTGCGATGTTTGTGAAAGAGATGCTAATGTGCTTCTTGTATGGTAATAAACCAAAGGAGTACGTGTAGGGGGGGGGGGTGATTACGTAGCAAGAAACCACCGTTTGAAAAACCTGTTGTTCACCTTGAAAGATATAAATGAACATTTCAAGCGGAGATCTTCCCATTTTATTCACTTATTTTTGCTGCTGTCGGCAAGGGAGATGCAATCAAATAATTACACAAATTCAATGGATTTTAATTATTTTTTCCTCCGTTCAATTACGAAACACGAGCTGTGACGTGTCTTATTTCCCGCATCAGAATATCGGTTTATCTAGTCTACAAGGTTTTCCAAGTACTAACCGCCTTTAGCGACCCATTTGCTCAGCCAAATTATTGATTTTTTAAAGCAGTAAAACGATTAATATGGATTGCATTTTTTTTAAAAATTCAGCATGTTATTTGACTCAACTGAAAAACATGAATTCAAATGAATGATTCTATTACAAATGACTGAAGTGCAAATTAAAATATGTCTATTCTACGTAAAAGTGGCTCTAAAAATCCTACTTCGGAGGTAATGTCAAAAGAAAGCAATTTTTTATTCTTCATTTTGTCGCTTTTGTTTTGAAAAGCACGCGATGGAGCTTTTGGATGGATGAGTATGAATTTCTCATAACATGGCTGAGATTGAAACAAAAGTCAATTTTATAAAAATATTAGCTACCTTTGGCGACCAGCCGGTTCATCAATCTTAATGTTCGTTAAAATTTTAATAATTAAATATTTTATGCAATTCCTACTTTAATAGCTTCTTCATCAAAATATTTTAAAACTTCAAATTTTGATAGTCATATAATTCACTCATAATATTATAATTCAATCATACCGTGATATGTATCTCTCTAATTTCCTGTTACCCCACGTAGAATTTATGCCTTAAATTAAAGTGGAAAGGATTAACCTACAATAAATGCAATAATATTTTTTACTGAAACAAAGCATTTTTTTTTTTTTTTTTTTTGTAATATGATTACTGAAAACAGTCACTGAGCGTTTAAACTTTATAGGCACAAAAGAATATCTTTCTTAATTTACGTAATATTTCAAGAATTTGTCAACGAAATTTTCTCAGATTCATCATGAGCAGATGATTAATTAACAATGTTTCATTTTAAATGCATCAAACACTAAGAAAATAAAACGAATCGTTTAAAGTAATCGGTTGAAAACAGGTTTAAAAATACTACTTAAAAAACGATGTACTTAAATTAGTTGATGAATATACAAAAGCATATAAAACATATACAAAATAGCATATACAAAAAATATATAACTAACATAAATACAATTTAATTACAAAAGCATGTAGCTAACCAAAAAATAATTTAAATCTAGAATCATCCGTTGATAATAGTTGTCAACAATCAGAACACAATGCGCATGCGTGAATTTTCAACGCCAGTTACGGTAACGCAAATGCGTGAATTTTTCTACGCCAGTTGAGGTAACTCTATGCAGATTAGAAATTTTTAATTTCCTTTATTCTGTTTTATCTAAATTCAAAAGTACTTCAGAATGAATCTGAAAGATCGATGCATCAACAATGTTTAATTTTAAATGCATCAAACATTAAGAAAATAAACAGAATCGTTTGAAATAATCAGCCGAAAATTTGTTATGCCTAGCCTCATTAGCGTGGGGAAAAAAAATGAAGCCTTACTCATTTGGCGGTGGGGAAAAAGGAAGATTTTTTTGGCGGGAAAGTTAGTTTTTAATTAATAATTAAAATTCTAACTAAAAATTCAAAAAAAGGGACCCCAGATGCACATTCCCGACCTCCAAGGTATACATGTACCGAATTTGGTAGCTTAGGTCAAACAGTCTGGCCTATAGAGCACCAACACACACACACACATTGAGCTTTATATAAGTATATAGATATTAAAAATAAAGAAAAGAATTGCACATGAAATTGATATTATTTAACAGGTATTTAAGATAATGCAAAAACCATTTTTTTAAAAGGCATGAATTTCATTTTTCATAGGCAAGTCATTAGGACTATTCATTTGGTGACAGTTAAGCCTATTTTTACGATCAACGAAACTTTTTGACGCTTGTTTCTAACATCTTCACATTCTGTCCTGTGCATGAATGAAAATTTTTTTTGTGAAACAGCAAGTTTACACTGGAGAACACTTCATATTTTGAGCTCCATTCATATTTTCGTTATGACGAAGTGTTATTAGTAACAAAGTATTGAATTAAATTCATCTGTAAATGAAGCAGTTTGAAACGTTTGTATGTCATTTTATTTACTTTTGACTCTTATATATATATATATATATATATATATATATATATATATATATATATATATATATATATATATATATATATATATATATATATATATATATATATATATATATATATAACCAATCTAAAGTAAGAAAAAGTTTGTAAACGAAACTAAAATGAAAACGAAACAAAACAGTTTCGAAATCGCAACTAAAATTTATTACCTATTTAAACTAAAACCAAAAAGGAACTTTCATAGTATTTAGAGATTCTTTTTTAATATTTTTTAATAATTTTTTTGGTTTAATTTTTATTTGATTTTTGTTTTTCCTATTAACTTGATTCTAATACTTTTGTATATATATATATATATATATATATAACAGTCATATATATATATAGATAGATGAAGGAAATTTAAAATTCTAAATTCAATTAAACTTATTCATTTTCCAACCTATTTAATTGATGCTTATTTATTGCCTAATGACGTTAATGAACTAGCAGGAATATCCTCTCCTCGACTTTTTTGTAAATTAAAACATGGCGGCGCGTTTTGCTCTTCGTCGTGCAGTACCTTCCGTGCAACTGGAACGGAATTTTATCTCAGGTGTGCAATGCTGCTGACAAGACATCATACGATGTTTCATCTGTTCTTTGTGCTGTTATTCACGCGAACAGATGGAGCGACATCCCGTTGACAGCTTTCGTGTAACAACTTATTTAAATCTACAAGCTTGGTAATAAGGTCACATGCTCTATTCCATTCCTTTAGATGTCTCCGATTTGAGTTATGCTCAGAGACCAACTGACAAATAGACGTAATTCTGAAAATAAATATTTTCGCACTCTGTAGGGTCTAAAATTGGAAAATGCTTAAAATGTCGAGATAAAATTTTTATGCATTTTGTTTGCATCCATGAGAGGTGCGAATATAAAATGAAATATTCAGATTCATTAGCAGAACGTTTCGCCAAAAGCTTCACGATGCTCATTTTAAAGGAACAAGAAATCAAAGTACAGTAAGACAAAAACGATTTAAAAATAAAACATTGGAATGGAAATGCTATTCCAAACATTTCTTCGCATATTTTGAGGCATTCAATAGTTTTTTTGTTTTTTTTAAATTTAAACAAGCAATCAAAATCATTTTAATTATTTTTTACTTCAGAATTATTTCCTTCAAATTATTTAGACGTGGATTTCAGTCCTTAATGTAAATGTTTATTTTCTTCACTTCTTTTTGCATTAATAAATATATATCTGGAAAAGAAAAAAGTAACATTTGAATTTTGTCGAGAATGGATGTAAAAACTTCTGAAGTTGTGGGGTTTTTTATGTATGATCTTTTAACTCATGATGGAAGTTTAGTCATAAATATTTCTAACCTTTAACGCCTCAGAAATATTTATTTTACGAGAAAAATTCTCATAAATGCCCAGAATTGTCGTTTAGGGCATTGTGCCATAAAAAGAGAGAAATGATTCACCCATCAAAAGAGAAACAATCCATTTGTCTTATGAGCTGCAGTTCCATTCCGTTTTAGTACCTGTGACAGACGTGTATGTCTTTATTTAGCGGCATTTTCAGCTATCTGACTTATCAGCCCTTTCCGGCTCGGTGTTGCCATTTCGCATTACCTAGATCATCTGTTTTCGATACTCGTCAGTCGTTCTCCTTTCTGCAGTCTCACATTCATAGATGATCTGCATGCGAAAGGATCATGTCATGAATCTGAATGAAGGGATTCATGTTTCCGAAATTGTTTTGTTTCGAATTTTAATTTTTTTTACTAATAGCACGAATCATTACTTACAAATGAGTCATACGATACTCATTTGGTATTGTGAGAATAAAACATGATTTTCAATTCAGAGGATGCGAAACGGACGAGTGAATACCAAATGAAATTTTTCCCAGTGTTTTTATTATGGTGTTGCACACATTTTTTTTTTTAAATAGACCATTTTGAGCGATTTTCTTTATTTTTTGAAATATTCTTGTAATTTCCTTATTTCGCCGCCAGGGACGTTATAACCTGTCTCAATAAATTCAGCATAATCACTTTATTGTAAATTGGCGTTAGCGGGCAGACAGAATCCAGCAGGAGAAGGGATCCTCGAAGCTTCGCTCTACGGCCTCTCCAACGGCTGAACTTCTCGCTTTAGCCGCCGACTCACTACTTCTCACAACTGGCTACTACACATAAGATACGACGCTGCTTGCACAGTAGATAACAGGACTCGGCACACAACAATTCAGCAACAGCTCCGCACAACGTTGGTAATCCTTGGTTTCTTCGCTATCCTCTCGAAGACTCGTTACTTGTAGACGACTCCGACTACTCTTCACGACGACACATCGCAGCTTGAGAGTGTCGGCCTTTTATAGTTCCTGGGAGGCGGGGCTAGACGCTTCTAAACCAATCAGGCGTATCTCGGCTCCTAATGAACGGATCGACATACTTCTCGAAGTTTCGAGCATTATCCATTTTGTCGCCAAAATCGCCAAGTTTGTCACCAAGCTCTGAGATCACTGGCTCGGCATCCGGCAACATCCAATACGGATAACTGTAAATCAGTCTTTCTTATGATGATACTATTCGTGCTGGAAAGCAAAATTACACGTTTGTAACAATATATATACATATATACAGTGGTGGTCAAAAATGTGGACATTTTTTGAAAGTTTCATGTTTTTCAACTTTGCGTGCTTGTAGAATATATTAATTTTCACTTAAATACAAATGTTTATATACCAAATTGAAGGTAATTTATTGTAGAATTTAATAACAAAAACAGTATTACAATATCTGTATTACAAAAAAAGTTACGCTCATTTTAGTAAGATCCATCTTAGATTTGCATTTTTTTAAAGTGATACTTACACAATCAATACTTAGTAGGATAACCCTTATTTTTTAAGACAGCTTCACAGCGTCTTTTCATCGAGTGAACGAGTGTTTGGAGTTCATCTTTCGTAATCACATGGTGTCAAGAATCAATTATAGATTCAATAAGTTGTCTTTTATTGGAGGGACGTTTTTTTCGTACAAGAATTTTCAAACGTCGCCGCAAATTTTCAATTGGATTGAGATCAGGACTGTTTCCTGGCCATGGTAATACATCTATGCCTTTATTTTGAAACCATGCTTTGCATACTTTTGCTGTGTGGCATGGAGCTGAATTCTGCTGAAAAATAAATGGTGATTTGTTGGGGAAGAAATCCCTGATGGAAAGTATCAATTTTGGTTCCAGGACAGTTTCGATGTATTTTTTGGCATTCAGGATGCCATCAATCACTTGAATTCGGCCCACACTATCTGCAGACATACATGCCCAAATTATGGCATTTGTTGTAGTTTTTATAGTTGCTTCAATGCAATCAGGATGAAGCCCTTCACCTACTCTACGTCTCACATATTTTCTACCATCACTACCAAAGAGCGATATTTCAATCTCATCGCTCCAGATTACTTGCTTTCATTGATTTTCTGACCATTTAATGTGTTCTTTTCACTTAACTCGTTTTTCGCGTTGCTTTTGATTTAAATATGGTTTTTTCCTTGGAATTCTAGCTTGTAGTCTAAATCCTGATAACCTTCTTCTTATTGTTCTTGAACTTACTGCAATACCCGCTGCATTCATTTCACATCTAATGGCATCTGATGAAATTTTTCTATCTTGAAGGCATAGCCGTTTAATTTTTCTATCGGCAGTAGCACTTATGCACTTTTTTCGGCCTGATTTGGCCTTATTTTCCACTAATTTCGTTTTTTCATAATGTAAACAGAACTTTTGTACACCAGAACAAGTCACTGAACCACCAACTTGTCTTGCAATTTCAGCTAAGAGAGACCATTTTCTCTCAATATGACAATTCGGCTTCTTTTTGTAGATGTCCAATCAGTTCTTCTTGTTGGTGACATTGTTTAAAATTAGTTTAATTAGAAAAAAGGACTTAAAATATTCAAAAACAGCAATACTCTATTTAATTGTACTTGTATGCATCATTCCGCAAAATATTTCCACAACAATAACTATTTTACATACCAAATAACCTAAACTATAGTTACAGACATTTGATGGGGTCCTCAGAACAGTGTTTGTGATTGGCTAGTACGCTTTTATTGCAAAACACATCATTATTCAAAACGATTTGTGTTTGTTAGTTCTACTAAAATGAGCGTAACTTTTTTTGTAATACGTACTGTTTTTGTTATTAAATTCTACAATAAATTACCTTCAATTTGATATATAAACATTGTATTTAAGGGAAAATTAATTTATTCTACAAGCACGCAAACTTGAAAAACATGAAACTTTCAAAAAATGTCCACACTTTTGGCCACCACTGTATATATATATATATATATATATATAGAGAGAGAGAGAGAGAGAGAGAGAGAAAATTTAAAAAATGTCATTTTCTCTAAAAAAAAAATGTCATTTATCTAGGTATTAGTGTTTTCATTTATCGTGTTCACATGCACTCATGTAGACGAATTAGTTAGTCTCTAATTAACTCTTATAAATAGATTTTGTTCAAAATTTAGCATCCTCCAATTTTTTTGTATAAAAACTATATACCGAATTTCATTTGTCTAGATTGTTCCGATCCTAAGTTACCGTGTTCGCAAACATATTTCCGCAAATGTAAACTTTTTCTTTTTGGACTTATGTAAATCTTAAAAATAGAGATTCAAGGAAGTCGATTTTTTTTTGTTAATTACGATTATATATGTATATACGTATATGTAATGATACTTCTATATCTAAATTAAAGCCTAATTCATTTCCTAATTTAACCCCTATTCACTTATATATAGCCTAATTTAACCCATATGGAAAGATGCAGAATGAACTTTTGGTATGACGAAAAGATGGAACTTTTAGAATTTCAACTTGGATTTTATTTCACCGCTGGAGTATAGAGAACAAGCGATGAGAGATGCGCCAATCTACATCGCGATATAAGAGTTAAGTGCTAGAAATTTTCCCTTTCAGTGATTTTACTATGAATTTCTGATAGGGATTTCTTTGCCTCGTGTCGATTTAGGCAAAGGAATCTTTAAAAGAATATCATAGGCGTTATGGGTATTCATTTCTTCGCTCAGAACTTCGGAATTTTCTAGAACGCACGTTACAAATAATTAAATTTTCTGAAAAATGAGAAATTGGATCAGGAAATAAGAGAACATCTTCGAATTAAGTTAACATGAACTCATTTCAGATAAAAATAATTAGAATTTTATTTAGATTGTAAAAGGACGTTATATATATCCATAAGAAAGCGGGCAGAAAATAAATATAATTTATAACAGCTTTTGAAATATTTTTTGTCATTAATATTTTTACTATTATTTATCATTGTGCATGCTCCTTTTGACAGTAATTATTTGTTAATACTGAAAATATGTCTCCTGTCATTGGATATAATCATATTTGATTATATAAATGATGAAAAAAAGCATTTTCTTAAATTCTCGAAGGATGTTCCTTATTGGGTTTGCTTTATTTTTTTAATCCCTTATTACCTAAGATCAGTTTTTTAGTAATTAGCATAAAATTGTTGAGACTCCTTGTAAATAAATGAGAACAAAGTTTATCATTAAATCCCTCGTTTCATTTCCAGATGAAAGTAGTAAATAATTGTTTTGACATAAATGTGTGCATGATGTAAATATACATAAACAGAAAAGTGTAGTGAATGTTTTTTCTTAAAGGCACTTATTACGTTTGGCCAGTTTTACAATAGATGGCGCCAGGATTAAATAATTTTTTAAGTAGAAAGAATAAAACGAATTTGAGTTCATTCTTATACGCATTAAATATTAAAATCGATAACTTCGCCCAATTTATACCTGGTCTGAAAAAAAAATAGATCTATTATTAACTAGTCACCTCAGATGACCAAATGGTACTCCTAGAATAGTGGTTGTATTTGATTTCAGATATAACTATGGAACTAATATATTACATCTTTTCCATGATTACGTCAATTTGTTTGCCATGAATGCTATGTTTTTTTTAATTAACTTATTTAAGTTCAATCATTATCTACATGAACCTTTCTAATGGAGACATATTCGATTCATCCATCTCCAAAAGGTTGCGCTATTATAACTTCACTTTTTTATTTGCCTCGTGATATTAAAGAAAACTTTTCTTCTTCAGTTTGAAGCGATGGAAGGAAATCGCCCAATGAAATACTTATTCGCATGACTGTCAAATTGAAATCATTAGAAAAATAATTTTTAAATCTTGAAATAGTACAAAATTTATTTGTGCCCAAAAAGATTTTCATAAGTTATTGCAGAAAACTCTAAAATGTTCACTTAATTTTTAATTAATTAAAATTCTAATAAAAAAATTTTTTAAGTTCTTTTAGGTGCACCTTTCTATCCTCGAAAGTACATGTGTGCCCACTTTGGTGACTGTGGTCAGTCAAACGGTCAGAGCGTAAACACACTCACACACATACTTTTATCTCTATTATTATTAAAAATTACAATATACAAATATTATGTATATCTATGGAATAAAGGAATATCGAAGTAAATTTATGATTGAATTTTAAATTATTTATGGTGTATATATAACGTGCTGATTTTGGAAATATAATTTTATTTTGTGATTATTTTTTTATTTTTATATAAGTAGAAATAAAATCCAAACTATATATCAATGTCAATATGTTTAAAGAATTCTCCTCACTGTCGAAGATAAACAGCTCAAAAATAAAGAGGTATATTGTATTTAAGTATAAGTCGACAAGTGTTTTAGTTCTCTGAAGGAGTGTGCAAATCTGTAAATGTGTGCAAATCTAATTTCCCCGTCCACTTAAACTGCAAATTTCTAACAGTAGCTATTTAAAAATGGTTAACATTAAAGATTTCTCATTATTGCTTATTTATAAAGTTTAAAGATTTTTTTTTAAATATATCAAAAGCAAAAGTTCTCTCATCCTGGAAAAATAAAATGCATCTTTATACCTCCATTACCAACAATAGAACAAAACTTATGGATAAAAAATATTGTAAAACGAGTTTAAAAATATTTTTAAAAATGAATTAAAAATAAACAAACAACTACACAGCAATATAATTGATATCATTGAATAGATAATTTTTTGGTATAAAATTATTTTTTGTTTTATAAGACTTTCAGCGACGAGGGAGAAAAACTTCAGAATTTCATTTCATTTTTATATAATTAAAATTTTATGTAAAAAAATAATTCTGAGCTTCTCTTTTTAATTTTCCAAAGTATAATTGTACCACATTTGGAAACTCTAGGCCCAACAGAGAGGTTTTTCGTTCCTTTGTGGACCACCGCCCCCTTTGGGAAGAAAAGATGCATTCCAATGCTCCCCTTTCATAAAGGCTAATCGTGCCCAAGACTCAAATAGTGTTGCCGCTGTTAGTCTCATGCTCCCAGTGGGAACCTAAGGTTGTTCTACGAAGCGAAATAACTCATCCAACTCTATTAGTTAATATTAACTTTAGTAATAATTAGTATTTAGTAATAATAATTGTCATTTAAATTCGCTTAATGCATAACCAAAGGAAGATCATCATCAATGAATTTCATGGTTTTTAGCATGTTTTATTTTGCATAAAAATTTTAGTTCAAATACCATTACGTTTTCTTTCTTTAAAAAAAAAAAATCATTGTGCTCTCGCGTGTGTGTGTCATTCATTCATTTTTCGTCCTTTGTAAAAATTAATTTTTTGAACAAAAAAAATCAAATGGGTGAGTTTAAAGTTCATGGATGTCATTAAGTTGATACAAATAATAAAATGAAGGAATCAACATTTCCGAAGGTGACTAGAGTTTATTGCAACGAACGCAAAGTATAAAAATAGAGAAACAATCATTTTTAAAAAATGGAGAAACAAGAATTTTAAAAAAAGAAGAAAAAAAAATCACCTCTTCAAAAAACGTTTTCGCCTGCAAGACGCGCGATCTTATTTTCTGCTTCTAAATCAGAAATCCTCCAACTACTCATCGCGGAAGATTGGGATCCCCTTGCCTTTAAGTAATACTATAAGCATGATCAAATGAATGTTCTCAACCACATAAATCTAAAGAAAAGTCTTTCGTTCTTTTTCTCGAATGTGGCATCCTTTTTGTCATCCTGATTTCGGACGTATGATATTTGGGGCGGGATGTTGTGTCACCAGGAACGGTTGCTAGTTGGATTGAGCAGTAGCACACTGCAAATGAGATCCCCTACTCTTCAGGCGCTAAACAATAATACTAAATCATTACATTACATCTTCACTCGCTATGTGCTGCATTGTAAAAGGTCATGCAAATTATTGGATGTGTTATTTTCTTTAACAAAAAGATACATTAATACAAAAATAACACTTTATTTTGCCATGCTTTCCAGAAGTGAATCCCGATACTGGCTGCAACCAGCTTCCCATGCCACCGAATATAAAAAACTTTTCTTCGGTGCATTCCTACTCATATAAAATTTCAGTTGTTTAAGCAAACAGACGATTCTCGCTAGGTGCTATAGGGACGGCCCAAATGGCCAATCTTCCGATCTGTCAGATGTGTAGCTTGCAGTCTTGTATGACTGTGATGCAATGGAAGATCTAGTGCAGGTAACTCTGACTTCCACGTTTGTAAAATATGACGAAACTTGTTCAAGAAAAAGCAAAGTTTTCTTTGGTAACGATTCGTTCCACAATTCCACAAGTTTGTTTTGCCATTTTTTTTTTTTTTTTTTTTACATTATCAAGCAAATGACAAGTTTCTTCAGTGCAGCCATGTAGAATGCCTCCATCTAGAACCTGTTGACAGACTTTTTGTCTTAACAGGGTAATACATTTGTCATTCAGGGTAGCTTAACGGCAACAGCAGGAAATAAAAATAGACTTATGCCAGGAAATATCTTTCCGGCTACATTTGTCTCATTCGAATACCTGTTTGACAAGCATATACACAGTGAAAGTTATTTCAATGTAGTTTCATTTGATGCAGAAATACTGGGATCTGAGTCATAACTATTCATTTAGGGAGGTTTTGATAAAACAAATTATCTCATAAATGCAAGACGACTCGTGACATTTTCCTTTGCAGGAATAGGCAAGGCCGCTGCCTATGACTTCGCCCGGAGGAGAGCCCGCGTCCTTCTCGGCTGCCGCAACCTGGGCAAGGCTGAGCGAGTGGCCCGAGAGATCCGCTCGGCTACCGGCAACGATAACGTGGTGGTCAAGCAGCTGGACTTGTGCTCCTTCAAATCGGTGAGGGAATGCGCACGAAATGTGATAGAAACGGAACAGAAGCTCCACATTCTTGTCAACAATGCGGGGATTGCAGGTGGGTTCGCAGTTCATGTCGCTGATCGCATTTTTTAGTGCGTCATGATGCCTGTAAATTTTTTTTCAATAGAGCTTTTGGAAAGTTATTTATTTATTTCTTGTATCTTTTCATTTTAGCATCAGAGAAATGCTGCGAGTTTTTCATTTTTTTTTCTTGTTCCTATTTCTGTATTTGTAATTGTTTTATTGATGTGTAAAGTTGCAAGTGTGTGGAAATGCAGGAATCTCTGGTTCTGTTTGCTGTAGGAAATGGATATCATAAATATATTTTTGAATTTAAAATTTTTCAAAATCTTTTGTAGTGCTCAGATGACTACCGCAGAAGTATTTAAATATAACTCTAATATTGGCTGTTATAGGATAACTATAGATAAACTATAATATATGACTAAAGTAAGACTAATAAACCGAGACTCTGCAGTATCGCAAAATCAGAGGGAAATTTAACCTTAATACGGAGATCAGAGTTTTAATGAGATCTTCGTTTATTCCAATGGCATTCAACTTTTATCTCATTTTTTTTTATCTCATTCAGCATCGTTCGTACGGCCCATCTGAAATATGCAAACACGTACGCCAATGAACATGCGCAAAAAGCATTCATCAGCAACGCATTCAGCACCATGCAACACTAGTTTTAACTCAATCAAGTGGCAGGCGGGCACAGGGAATAAGTACAGGTGTCTTTCCATCCATCAAATTCGATCTCGAGAAGCATGCAATTCATTTTTAGTCAGAAATTCGGAAATAACTCACTGTCCTGCCGAAATGTGATCCGTCAATCACGAGACTCGATGCATCAGCTACTTGGGGGAGCAAAAGCGTTTTATCGGACACCTGAATGCGATCGAGTAACATGTGTCTCATCTGAATCGAGGAACATGAATATTCAGTTCGGGAGAGAAGACTAACCTTGTGTGAGATGAATAACCCCACGCATTAGCATGTACAGGCAATGAATGAAACACACACATAATAAATGTAAAATAACAGTTAAAAATGGTTTGAGCCACTTCACCGAGCATTGTATTACGTTTTCGTACTCGAGGGGATTATTATACACACAATCCTGATGCTGACTTGTCTCTGAGTCTGACATCTTGCTGAGTCAGAAAAAACTATTTTCATATTTAAGTCTGTCGGTGAACATGATATCTTAATAATGAATAAAAGTTGGTGCTTTGCCTTTATACGAAATTGTAAATATTAATTAAATTTTGGGTGAAATCCGTTAAAAGGACTGTATTTATTTGCCCGTTCGTATATTTGTGAATGCGACAATCAGAAACACTATGAGCTAGATGGGTTAAGTTTTGCTTATGATGGTTTTATTATCAGAAATATCTCCTGTTTGTAGATCATCTGTATTAAAACAGCATTTCTACAGACAGTCAACGAGTTGAATGCTTGTGGTCTTTTTTAAATATAGACAGATAAAATTTATTAGCTGAACAGAACACCAAAATTGTAAATCTGCCTCAAATTTTGGGCAGCCGATAAAAGAGCAGAAATCCACAAAATATGCTCGATTTCTACTCCGAAGTAAAATAGGAAATCCTCCATAGTCTCTATAGTCGAAAAAAAAAATCGACTTTAGAATGTTCGTCTTGTCTAAATTTACCAATATTCACAGGCGCTGTGGTTCGCTTCATCCCAAATATTCTGGTAGACTCGCATTTTAGTGAAATTCCAACGCTGAAGGTATTATCTAATTAAATACAGAAGAACACTGAACAGTCAATTTATAAGTCATTGCTTGTTTAATGGCTCACACACTGCATTCCTTCCCCCCCCCCATGTTTTCTATCGCTTTCATACACATAGAGAGAAATTCAAAAATTTCACTCATAAAGGTGTGAAACGTGAGAATTCATGAAAACCCACTTTTTTTTTTTTTTTACGATTATAACATTTTTTTTTTGAACTTTTATGTGGAAAAAAATTAAAAAGTGTTGCTACATTAAGTGAACCTAATTGTTATCCGACAAAAAAAATTGTCAGACCCGAGGAGATCCTTGATGCGCACACTGATTTTCATATCTTGATTTTTAAAGCATCAGCAAGAGGCCCACGTGTGAAGAAAAACTGAATGAAATCCATATATATTTGAATATATGGTTGGCATTGAGAAAAAGTAATTCTTTTATATTCTTATACAGCATCGATTTATGGAGTTATAACCGTCTTCAAGACTGAGAACATCATTCTTGATTAGACGGTTCTTGTTGCGAAAAGTGACAAAAAAATCACTGGATCTAAAACCAATTGAAGCAGTTAAATTCTTTGTACTTATAATAAACTCAACCTTACAAATGCATACATTGCATAAAATTCCAGAAATTGACTTGTGAGGATATTATGTAAATTGCAGCATAGCATGGATTCAATGGGACCAACTAGAGGGTGGAAAAATGGGGCTTTTTACAAACTTGCTTTAAAAAATATATAGGTCCCTTATGAAAATTACGTGAGTTCTTTTAAAAAAAATTTTTTTAATAAGGACATCGGTGGTTAAACCATGCCTACTTCCATCCGATCCTTTCATTGAAAAAAAAAAAAAAATGATAGACTACAACTGCAGACTTAAAAACTGCAAAGCCACCTCGCAACCCGGGCCTTTTCCTCTTCGCCCGCATACATCGATTAGCCAGTATCCGTTTGAAACAGCATGGAGTTTGGATATCCGACTTTCCGCTCCACACCGCGCTACGTCTGCACGGTTTCTACGTTTGCTTTCGCTTCTGGCTCTCGGAGTGCTCCTGAGTGACCGGTTCATGATATCGCTACCTGCATTTCAATCCCGGTCGGCTGAAATGACGATAATCACTAGGATCGTGTCTCATTCGAAAATTTTCGAAGGGACAAAAAAATTGAACGCATTACTAATCTGCTTTTAAGAGAATAAATTGGAACTTCTGTGAAGCAATGCTCACTTGTTGAGGGGAAAGTTAGAGCACTACATCTAAACATTGTAACTTCTTTATTCAGGACGTGAAGTTTATTACTTATTGGTTTACGTTTCCTGCTCCATAATTTTCATGTGAATTGTTATGATAATTTGTTGTTCTTACAGAGATGCTTTGCAATTATGGCCATTTTTTTACCCCTACTTTATAACTGATTTAATGGAATAAACTTTTTGATGCTACAGGGCACAAGCGAAAACTCACAGAAGATGGATGTGAAATGACGATGCAGTCAAATCATTTCGGCCACTTTCTTCTCACGCTGTTGTTACTAGGTGAGGAAAACATTCTGTTTTTTTTTTTTTTTTTTTTTTTTTTTCCCATTTAAAAGAAAGTTTCTTTACAAAATAATGTCATTCGAATTTTGATGATTTAGTTTTAACCAAGTGAAAAGAGTGATATATATATAAAAAAAAGAAAGAATCCAAGCATTATGTATCTGATTGATAGAAGCGTTGACTTTATAAAATATAAAAACAAATGGCAATTATTTGAAATGCAGATGAAAATTATCAAAATAAGCTATAAAACCGTTCAAATGAGATTCTATGATCTTGTGTTGATATAATCTTATTTCATTTGAAATGTTTAAAGGATTTTTATTTAAATCACGTGCACTGCCCAGGAAGCAGGAATCTCTGATGTGGCAATGACTTTCACATGTTACTTCATAACGGCCATCCTCTAATTCGGAACAATGTTATTTATAGTTCAAAGATGAAATATTGACAAATGCATGCCGTATCATTCTATATTAACGAAGTGTGGAAATATCAATTAATAATCTGTGAATACAGGCCACAGAGAAATTGCCTGATTCTTGCAGTCGCTGACATGAGCAACAGAGAAGTCAGTGGATGCAATGGTCCAATGGAGTAGCAATATGACTTCAGAGCATGGAAACAGGTAACATGGAAGCAATGGCTTCATCGCGACAGACAATGAAATCATATTGACCTGAGAAGACATCCTGTTGTTTTCCTCCATGCGTATGCTCTTCCACATTTAATAAATGAAAGTGAAATGGCTCAACCTTTCAGCACAATCCGGACTTTTCATTCTGGAATTTAGAAATATTTGAGTGAATTGAAGAAAGTTTGTTTGGGCATCTATTTCACTCAGTGTTTAAAATAGTTCGGAAAATCTGCAAAAGTTTTACGAAACCACTGTTATCATCTAAGGCAAATGCCTCAAGATTAATGGTAAGATTTTTCAACTGGAATATAGTTTACTGTTCCAATTTTATTAGTTCATATTTGAGCTTCATTTGTGTACACCGTACGATCACCTATTTGAAGACTTTATAATTTTCTTGATCATCTGATGAATTGCCATTTTAATGTGGAAGAGCAGAGGAGGACGCTTTCATCTTAGCCTTTAAAACCTTATTTTCTCGTAAACAGGCAATTTTTCACAAAATAATTTCTGTTTTGTTTGAAATGAATTTCGATGAAAAAATATATTGGGAAATCTGTCAACTTCAATATAACTCTCTAATCAACAATAAAAGAAAAAAATAATAATAAGTAAAAAAAAATTACCGAGAAACCTTCACCTTTGAGATGTTCTTTTGTATGTGAGCAGAAGTTAAATCTCTTAATTCCTTCTCTTAGATCTCCTGAAGAAGTCGGCTCCCAGTCGCATCATCAACGTTTCTTCCGAAGCTTATCAGATGGCCAATTTGGACCTCGAAGACTTAACAAATGAGAAAAACTCCGCCGATATTAAAGTGTACGCTAACAGCAAGCTGTGCAACATTTTATTTACCAAAGAACTTGCACAAAGGTTGCTAGGAACAGGTAGGCTCATCCTTTTATCTCTTTGGAAATGTCTCAGTGATTTCCGTTTGATTACTCTTTTTTTTTCCCCAAGTTTAGTTTAGTTATATTCACGTCCCGCTTTAAAGCAACACTAGGGCTATTTTGGGATGGACTTCGTTTGAACCGCTGTCAGATGACGAGGACGACATCTAAGATGGCACCGCCTTCTCCAAACTTCCACACTATACCAGTGAGAGGACACTTGGCTCCGACGGATTCTACATACACCAGACTCGCTTACACGATGGTTCTTCTGTGGAATCGGGTCTCGAACCTCCGGTTCCGAAGCCGAGACACCAAGCCATCGCGGCCTCGAAATGACAATCGAAAGAAATAATTTAATGAATTTTATTTAACTTATTTTTTTGCAGATGGGGGAGGGGGAGCATGAATGCCCAAGTATAATTCTTCGTGTGATAACGTATGTCGAACTTTTTTTTTTTTTTTTCGAAAGTAATGCATTTTAACTAAGGTTCTCTGACCAGTTTTATCTACTCTAAATGGAGGTTCTTACTTTGAGCTTTGGACGAAATTTCAGTATATTTCTAAATTCACAATAGCACAAACTAGAACAAATTTTAAGAATAAGAACATAAAAGCTTTTAATTTTGGAAGAATTTTTTCTTCCAACATTTAATAAGTAATTACACATCATTTTCATTTTAGTTTTCTATCTTATTTCTTAATTCTTATCGCAGAAACAATTCGCCTATTTGCACACATGAAAGCAAATGACTGTTTCAACTTCCACTGCACCTCAAAAGAAATCAAAGCGAAATGCTTTTCCACGAATTAAATTGATTCAACTTATTTAATTTTCATTTCATTGTACTTAATGCAATGATAATTGTGTTTTGCTTTTTTTTAATCCATTTCTATTTTAGCATACTATTATTATCTATTTTGATTTGTTGAAATGTGTTTGCTTACTTCATTTATTAATGATTCTTTCATTTTTTTTCTTACACGTGATGCAAATTTCATGAGAATTTTTTGTATTAGCTTGTGTTTTGATTTATATATTGATTATTCGTTGGATTAAACTGATTTGATTTTAAAATGAAACAATCATATTTGAGATAATACAATGCCATTTGAGTACTGCATAAAAATAATTATTGTTATCACCTCAGCGATCCATTATCTGATCAGTTGAAATTTTTTTTCTCTTTGTACATTTCATCTTTTCAATTATATATAATCGCATGAAGCAAATTTTTAAGCTTCATTGAAAGAAGTAGCAATGAGTTAGAGTTATTTTATGAAATATTTTGTGATTCTCATAATTAGAAAGTGAATATTTATTTTTATCATTTGCTGCACTGAGCAAACGTGTATAGCAATTCTTCTTTTATACATTTTTGTATCTCTGCTTTCTTGATATCTTGTCATGTGATTCATGTGAAACCATTTCTCTTCCAATCTGTCCAGGTGTCACCGTCAACGCCTTGCATCCCGGCTGCGTTAAGACGGACATTATGAATAATTCCGAAGGTTTATTTGCTCTCATGACTCTGTTTATATTCGCAACCGTGGGAAAGGTAAACATTTATTTTTTTATTTTGTAAAATTCAAGTTTGGTAAATACAAAGACGTATCGACATAAAATGGAGTTCAGAAGCGAATTCTCACCCCCCTCAGCCTCCTCCTTTCACCTCATTCTCGAGACTTTGCGCTGGGGGGAGGACAACTCCCCCCCCCCAGTAAATATAATAGTAAATAAACATTTTTTTTACTAGCATGGCTTACATGTTGCGAGCTAATAACCTTCAATAATCAACTAGGCTATAATTCATTTACTGAAATCATTTAATTTTTGTACGCTGAAACATTCAACGTTATGACAATCAAGAAATAGATTGGAAAATGCAGGAAAAAAAGAAATAGTGCATAAAAATCATATTATTATTTGAGTTAAATTTTGGTGCATAAACAAAATCTGCATTGTGATACTTTCTAATTCATCTTTTGATAAATAAACGTTATCCTATAGTGAATCTTTTGATGTGAAATGGGTGCTAATGAAATGAATGATTTAAAGCCTTTTATTTTACTGTTTAAAAGCATGAAGTAGAATGATAAAATTTCATTCACCTTAAATATCATTAGTAAGCTGTAAATGATCTAAAAGAGACATCTCATATCTCTGATTTTTTTATTCATTGAAAAAATCATACATGATTCTAATCACCTAGAATCAATAGAATTAAAAGTTATCTGAGATATATAGATCTTTTTTAACGGAAAAAAAGTAAATGATTTAAAGAGTGGATTAGAGAGGAAATGATTTAAAGAGTAAAATAAGTTAAATTTAATATACAACAATGAAAACTGAAGTTCCAAATTATATTTAAAGAAAAAAATTTAATTTCTAAAATTAGAATAAATGGCTCAGCAGTAAAATCATACCATCTAGAATATCATCAGTTTTATGAAAAGTAATTTCTGGTATTTTAAGACTGCATAAACACTGTTTTTATGAGTTAATAGTATTGGAAGTGCCACCAAAATAATACCAAAACTCTCGGAGTTATGAAAAAAATTAAATTCAGCTTCCTTTTTAATTAATTATTAGTTCGAATGAAAATTATAAAAAAAATTGCTTCGAAATGCACATTTTCAACCTACATAATATGTTTCCAATTTGATAAAAACGTTCTGCCTTGTCATTCGCCAATGGACAGACAGACAGTACATGTTTTTAGTATTAGTAGAAATAGGTGTTCAAAAACATTTAATATGGTTATTGTCGATATCCATCATAAAGGCATATCACAAAAAAAAAATTTTTAATTATAAAATCCATTTAAAAGATTTGTATGAAATTTTTCTAAACTTGCTTGGAAAGTTTGATGCATTAAAACTTTAATCAGTTAAAAAAAGTTTGAAAAGAAATTCAAACAATTTTTGGTATAAAAATTCTGATGCATTAGATAAAAAAGCATCCCATTGATTTCACAGTTAAAAAAGCTGAAATATAATCTATGCAAATCACTTAATATAATGGAAAAAGTCTTTGAATATATAAATAATAATGGAAAAATGAGATACATTTTACATTTAAATATCGATCACTTGGAATGGAACTCCCTTCATACTTTCGAAGTGTTCCTTTCTTCCGCTTCAAAGCAGGAACGTCACTTTATTATTCATTATTTATCACGAATTTCAGATGAAGCGATATTCAATCAGTATAAATATAGTCTGTATAATATCTTATATTTTAATTGTATATCATATTATACATAAGTAGTCTGTACAACAACAAAGTATATCGTGAGAGATCCTAGACATCTTTTGGAGTGAATCGATATATTATCTTTCTACCAAAGTATATGAAGAAGGTCCAGTTATTTCTCCCCGAAGACAATACGTTTCCTTTCATTGGTTGTAGCATAAAATTTTTGATTGATTTTTGTAGCATAAAACTATTTATTTATTTTTAAGAAATCTGGTTTTAATGGATCACCAAGTCGTTAAAAGGGCTGTTTACTACATATTCTCCCAAACTTAATTGGAACTATTGTAATTGCTAAAAGTCTGAACAATCAAAATTTAAAAACATTTGCTTTTGTCTTTAATACAAATAATCGATTAATCGCTCTTTGCCTTGTCATTTATCATTCAGTTCCTCACAAATTCCAGTTCTGCCATTCCCGATTCTTTGTGTGGCATTTTTTTTAAAAAAATTAAATTTCTTTCTGTTATTACAGTAAAATAATTTTTGCACATTTATTGGGAATATTTACAAATGACACATACTGTCGAATCGTAATGCAAAATGGCGATCATTTTGTAAATTTAGATTCTTTCCCTTTTTTTCCCCTTGCAATATTTTTTGAATAGTATTACGTTTATAATATCAAGCAATTTTAATTCTTTAAAACTTTTCAAGTTTTTTCCCAACTTTTAAAGATTGCATCAACTTTTACTGCAATAATTCTTCTTGAGTGACCATACATGCAAATTTCTCACTTCCATACATGCAGATATTTTTATTTAACTGAATCTGTTCCATATTTGCAAAAGTGAACTTTTGTTGTCTCTCATTTCTTGGTGGGCTGTTTGTGTGGATCCTTCCTGTTCCGAAATTCCGCACACTTGTTTGTTCTCTGTGACAATGCACTGTCCAAATGTTTTTAGAACCAAATTGATTCATTTAGCTAAATTTCTATTCTAATTTGATCTAAACGGCGAATTTGAGGACGGAAAATAAACAACGATTGTATAAAAAAAATTCTGAAAATATTAAAATATTGATTTACCACGGAGAGAATCCAAATGTTCACAACGCAAAATTCATCAGCCTATTGACAAATTAGTGCTCTAAAAATTGTTTTGATTTTATGCATTTATTCCGATATGATCTCTTCCAATCCTAACTCCAGCTTTCGATCGATACAAAGCCAAGTACGCCTCGAATCGCCGAATCTAAGATCCTGTCCCAGGGTGTGTGTGAGGAAGGCAGGATAAAGAGATGCGAAGCAGAATTTGAAGTATCCTCTACTGCCACATACGCTCCAAACCATCCCCAGTATACCAAGTTCATATTATTGTAAGGACTTCGCTGGAATTAACTAAATAAAATTTGTTGGATATATATTTAATTTTACATTCTGTTCCACTTTTAATTGTGTAACTAATGGAACGACTAAACAATTTATGATGC
Organism: Argiope bruennichi; assembly: GCF_947563725.1. NCBI lineage: Eukaryota > Metazoa > Arthropoda > Arachnida > Araneae > Araneidae > Argiope > Argiope bruennichi. The sequence continues at coordinate 1,596,227 of NC_079155.1, forward strand.
ATTCATGATGAGGCACGCGATTCTCCTAGTTGTTTCCCGGCACATTGTAAAATTGGATTCAAATGAAGAGATGTGCATGATTTCGTGTTATGTTTACCGCTTCCTACATTCGTATAGATGAGAATGCTTTTTCAACAAGTATTAATCATTTCATTTACTTTATGACTGAGGATTTAAGAAACAAAGTTTGTTTTTTCAATTTCATTCCTTCTTGTTTTTGTGTGTTTTACCATTTCCTGTGTATCACAGGTTGAAAACACAAGCTCCATCCTAACAGATATTCATTATTTCAACAGACAATGGAGGAAGGTGCTCAGACAACTGTCCGCTTAGCCGTCGATCCAGATTTAGAGAAGACAACAGGGAAATACTTTATGGATTGCAAAGAGAAAGCAGTGAAAGGCAAAGCCAATGACATGAAGCTTGCAAAAAGTTTGTTCGAATTGAGCGAGAAGATTGTGGGCGTGTCATTCCCTCAAACGTGAAGCCGCCGAAATTCAAAAAGAAACTAAGGATTCTAGGCAATATATTTGATCTGTGAATTCTACTTCACAGAACAACTCTGATGACAAATCAACGAACTCTTTAAATTATACACTTCAACGATCCGTCTTATTTTGATAAATGTAAACTTCATTTTGCATGAAAGAATTTGTGAAAATAGTATTAAATTAGTGACCAGTGCTCTATTGTTATGTTTAATAATGTACTTAAAATTGCTATAGTTAAAATTTCTTCCACTAAAATGATTTCTTGAATTAACCGAATTCAATATTTTGCTCTTACGTTTCATTTATATTAATAACTGAAGGAATTTATTGAAATAAAAGCTAAAATTTGAGAAAATTTAGAGCCAATATCATTTAATTATACTGATTTTTATTTCGTTGAGTCGATACTAGTTAAGATATAAGGAATGTACAATTTACTAATATATTTTTCCATTTCTTATGTTTTTCTTTAAAAAAAGCTTCTGTAAATAATCAATTTGTTATAAATAAAAGTCTTATTCTTTGTAGATGACATCTCAGACTGAATTTTTTTGAGTTGTAAACTGAGTCTTTTTTGGTAAGATTTCAGTCATTAAAATATTGTGATTTTTTTATATTCTTAGTTGAAAGATTTCCATTTTAATCTAGCGATAAAAAAAATTATATCATCATTAATTAAAAAAATTTCGTATTCTAAATATTTTGCTTTATACTGCAGAAACACAGACCTTGTTTATAAAAGAAAAAAAAAACTAATGGAAATTACAAAACAGTTTTCTGAGAACTGTGTTTACACTTTAATGCTAAAGTGTTTTAATATAAGGTTTACAAATTTGCCAATAAAAAAAAAAGACTGATACAATGACGCTTTATTTCTCCCCACACTGCTACATATAAAAAATAACAAAATCTAACGTTACATTTACGCTTGCATAATCATCACTCATAATATTACAATAACAAAAAAATAGAGAGAGAGATCGCTGAGTTTCTTGATTCATTTTAAATTGCATGATAGAAGAAAAATTATTTTATTTCAATAATTTTCAGAAATTCATACTTCCAGCATCAATAATTTATTAGTATTTTTCATAATGCAGTTACAATTTAATATTTATTATAAGAATCAAATTCTTCATGCATTTGCGAATGTTTGAATGAATGGATTCGAACTAAGAATTTTGAATTTACTAATCATACTCGAGGAGACGGCAAAGCGAATGGAAATTTCGTTTTTTGGATTCTAGGCGATTCGCAAGTGGCAAATTGGTCTTATTTAAGATGTATACATACTAACGTAATTGCTGGCGAAAAAATAAAAACAAAGAACGGCTTAACAAAATCAAAAGTCCTCATGCATCAAAACTGTTTGATTTGTCGATTCTTTAAAAAAGGGACACGAAATGCAGAAAAGAAGTAATGTACATTATGTATGTGCTTTTTGTAGAGACAAAACTTTAAAATTGCAGCTCTACAAATAAAATCATAATACTGATTATAGATCGTTGATTAGATATGTCAAGTCGACTTCAAAAATCCCTTGCGTACTAAAAAGTAGATTTCCCAAAACGTAGAGACACTAAACTTTAATGGATCGATTATAACTGAAAATGCAGAGAAGCGTGTATTTTTTACATAATAAATTATCGACAAAGAAAATCGAACACAGATACACTGGAAAAGCAGTTTATTAAATATAAAATAAATATTTAGCAGATATTACAGCATTGGAATTTGGGATCCCAGAGTGTTCACTACACATAATGAAATAGGCACCGTACACTTTGATTGCTAAGTTGCGATGGTCCCCCTCTACACGTAAGCAGTTGCAAGACGGACGAGGCACTTTGGAGATGACTAGAATCGTTCAGCACAGCATGCGCCCCACCACTACGGGGCTTACTTCACTGCAGTACCATTAAGAGAATAAAACAATCTACGGGGGGTACTTGTGCACTAGCAAGGAAACCGGTTTTCAATAAGTTTAAAATGGCAGTATGATTTTAATTATTAATCGCAATATCTATGCTCAAGCATCCTGTCTGCTGTCAAGAAAAAAGGAGGTTTGATAGAACACAAGTACCACAAAACTACTTAAACAGTGTATGAAGAGTACAAAAATACAGGGTGCCTTGTTTTCAAAGGCGTTCTTTCTTTTTAAGAAAATACACAGCTAAATTTTGTAAAACCTATTCCGGTAGTACATAAAAGTATTCAAGGCACCTGCTGAATGGAGAGCTCAAATGTACAGAATGTAATATCATTTCATTTCGACAGTACACCAAATTTTAAAGAGCCATCACTGGTAGTAATAATATATGCATTTAGAGATTTACACAATAACGGCACCGGCATTACGAGTACACAACACATACTGCTTCGAAGAAGACTCACAATTGCAAAGACAAACACAAATATACATAATGAATGAAAATGAAAATAACTACACGTGCAATAAAATTTTCTTCTGTTTCAGTTCTTATGGGTGAAAGCAGGAATAGACATTCATTTACAGAAATCTGCATTTTCCTGCTTTCATTCAAAATTTTACTATTCATTAAGACATTATGTAAAGTTTCTCGAACGAATGAATAATAATGTTCTAAATGATTACAAAAAATACTACTACTTCTCATAACATTCACTTAGGAACTCTGATTCGGACAAATAATTCCATGTTGATACAAACAAGATCATCATTAAACTGGTTATAAAAAACAGATTTCTTTTCTTTTTTGAGAGGAATGAAAAGAAAAATGTAATCATTTCTTTTAGAATTTTTCACAAATTTTAATTTGCCTTACATTCAAGGTGCAAAAATCGTTACACTAAGTTCGTTCAAGAAATCATATATATATATATATATATATATATATATATATATATATATATATATATATATATATATATATATATATATATATAATTACATCAATAGCTAACTAGAACAATTACAGAGTCATTTTTTAATGTTACATTAGAGTGTCGTTTGCTAAAAATTTCATGTACATAAAAACTCTTCAATTATCTTGGTAAAGATAAAAAGACTCCCAGCTTTTCAAATTTAATTCAGTTATTTTTTAAAATTTGTTGGATGCAAGACATTCAAAGAAATGTCTCCATCCAGCAATAAATGCAACGAAGAGCGCTTTGTTGATTCCCAGTGGGATCACAAGACCATTTCAGAACCAAGTCAAAGATTTATTTTTGAAACCAGCAGGAAAAGTCCAGCGAGCAACCTTCGCACGCGCGAAGACTACCGTGGCGAATGAAGCCTCTCAGCTGATGCTGCAGTCCTGATTATTCCTCAGCACCTGTTCCAATTCCCAGAGCTGGCCCATGAAATGCAGGTTGGGCGAAATGATGGGTCTCTTGCTCTTCACCATCTCGTAGGCCTCCATGGAGGACAGGTTGTCTTTATACATGAGGTAGCCGATGGCGATGGTGGCGGAACGAGAGATACCGGCTTGGCAGTGGACTAAGACGGCACTGTTCCGTTTGCGAGCCTCGTCTGAAAAGAGTCGAAAGAGGATTATGACTTCACTCAACCTCTCGTACAAGAGAATCACTACAAGCAATCTTTATAAAAAGCAGTCTCTTTTTTTTTTTTTTTTTTTTTTTTTCTAATGAAACTTGCTACTAAATCTGTTCTTGAGTGGATAAGATGACCTGTGCTACAAGTTCGACAAGAAGCACATTTTAAAGGATAAAGTTTATGAATGAGAAAGGATGGGTGAAAGAAATAATTATAATCGTTAGTAACCGAAGAAAAATTAATAATTAAGTGTCTCGAAGCGTGCGTAAAATTTCATATACATTCAATCATTCACTTTTCAATAAGTTAAAGACTGTATTGCCATCGTACGAAACACAATATATCATACTGTATTATGATACACTGTATTTAGTATGAAAGACAAATATTAGCTTTTGTTATAATCTTTGCTGAAATGCTCTCTCTTCTGGCACATCAAATATTAATATACCAAAATCCACTGCAATCATAAATTATATTATTCATATAATTATCAAATATAATAAAATTCCTCTCTGGAATAATACAAACAATATAAGAATTTCAGCTACCAACAATGAAACTTATTTTTTTTTTTAAACAAAAAAGTAGCATGAGTGAAATCGGCTTCAAACGAAGAACTCGAAATAGTCACATTTCAAAAACAGACTAAAAGTTTCGATAGAATAAATGAATAAAAATTACCAATAAATGCAAAGGCCTTGCCGAAATACTGCTTAATGTTTTGCTGGTAGGAGTCTGTTGCCGGCAGTCTGAGGAACGTGAATTCTTGATCTTCGCAGTAGCCCGGGACGTGACTGGTGACGTTGAGGACGTACTCGATGCCCAGTTCTTTCAGACCGCTCGTGTCTTCGGCGTCTTTAGCATTGCCCACGTATAGGAAGGGGAGAATAGGGGTGGCCGACAGGCTATCCATTTCAGAGACGAGCTCCTTGGGAGACGGGCATTCTTCTCCAGGTGAAGGGAGGGACAGACAGGAATCACTCTGACTTCTGGAAAATTCTCTCCATCCGCCTGTCAAAGAAAGAAAGACAATCTTAAGGATAGAGAAGAATAGTAATTCATTCAACTGAGACAGTATAATGGATCCTTACAAATCACGAATCTGAAAATCTTATCTTGATTACGCATTAAATAGTAACCTCATATTGTAATATAATTATGTTACTATCAAATCAACAGTAATTCGTAGTAAAGGATTATTTTTAATTGTTTCATTTACAGAATTACAAAATAGAAGCAAAGAGATTGAGATTATTCTTACATAAATGACAGAAAACGTTAGCTGTTCTCCCACCGAGATTAGTTATGGTGAATTTTAATAGTTACCATTCGCTATATCGATGTGTAGAAATGCTTTAATATACTATTATCATTTTACTATGCCTTCTGATCATTTTCAAAGATTTCCTTAAAAGTTAAACTCCTAACCAAGGAGAAGTTGAATATATTTTTGATGAAGGTGATACTGCGGACTTTTTCATTGTAAATCGGCAATGGTGACGGCGCGAAGCACGTTGAACACATGATCTTTATATTTCCAAAAGAAAGTTATAATTAATCCATTTCTATAAAATATTATTAAAAAGTTATGTTCTAAACTCTCTTATAATCCTAAACATCACAGGCATATATATATAAAAAAAAAACTGGAACAACATATTTTGGCCTAATTTTAGAAAAACACTATTTATCCATTATTGAGGTTATATATATTTATTCTCACCTAAAAAGTTCCATCGATGGTTTTTAAAAAGAAATGGATGAACTTTAGAGAGATTAGTCTCAAGAGTTATCAAGGAGTAAATACACCTGCAGACATTAATGTGTCCTATTCCTGCTTAGCAGTCGAGTGCCAAAGCAGAGAATTCTTCGCAAATAGGCTTCCTTCAAAAAGTCTCTGCCATCTAATCTGTACACAGATTAGGTGAGTCACTTTTCTTAAAAATGATTCAGATTATTTGCTAATCAGTGAATGAATGATTGCGTCACCCGTTTCTCGAACTGATTCACGACTTATTCAAATCATTTTCTTCGCTTGGGGAAACAAAAAATAGAAGGATTTTTAATAATTCAATTAATATTGTAGATTCTAAAATACATATGTGTTAATGTTCATAAAACGTGATAAGAATTTACATTATACTTTCAAATCTTATTTTGAATTAAATAAGAATGAGAATAGTGAAAAAAGGCTCAGTCCAATTTTTTTAAATGTTATCTAACGAAGCTAATGTCTACAAAATAAGGGTTTACACAAAATCACGAAATTCTTTCTTCAAAAGATAAATATTAGATTCCAAGCATTAAAAAAATATTTTATAATGATAATGACTTCCTACAAACATCAGGTTCAAAATTCTTCCTATTGACGGAAGACAAAATCTTCCATTCGATTAGCATCATTACATAGTTTTGAATGTTTCTGAGAGTTAGCGAGTTAGCTTCTTTTTTTTTATCAAGTTTATTTAGCATAAAGTTAGGAAAAAAATTATTTAGTTAATAACTATTCTTACAAACAGTTTTTGCAACTTATCGCGCACTTGAGAAAGTTGTGCCATTTTAAAAGAGAGAGAGAAACTTAGATGTACCTACATGAATGCAATTTTAATTTTCTTTTTCAGTTTTTACAAATAGGGATTTTTTTTTTCTCTTTCTCTTTCTGCATTGTGACAATTTAGTACTTCTTCTTTTATAATATAAATATAGTCAAATATTTTGAGGATAAAAGTCCCATAACTGTCAAGTTTTTCAAGAAATCTTTTTTATTTCTTCCTTTATTTAGCATAGCAAATGAATGAAGAATTTCTTCCTTTATTTAGCGTTAGACTTTTGCAAGCATTCCCAACTTCTGCGCATGCGCGTTTTATTGTAATTAAATAAGCGACGTAGCGATGGAAAAGAAGTTTATGTTTGCTTGAGAAATAAGTTCAAAAGTGGGAGGGGGGGGGGACGTTATGAAAACAAAATATCATAGCATTCTTCCACATCTTAAAGCTAAACATGATAAGGAGAGGAATATACTTTTCGCCAGATGTCATTGATTTGTCTGTTCGTTGAAATATAGAGCAAATTACCTTCTTTATAGGACAGAAACGTACTTCCGAAGGTATTTCAATAGAGGAGAACAAATATTTGGCCTGAGCAGCGATATGAAAATACTCTTCGAAACACCCCTCTATTGAGACCTAAAACTGAGTTTCCAATATTCGTGCTAGTTGATAAAAACGCAAGTTCATTGCAGAGCGACGAACAATGACAGAAAAAAAATATTGCAGAATTTGATTTACCAGTGTTTACGTCATTTATAATTTGAATTAGAGGGCTCTGCGCCCGGTTCGCTTATGCTCGCCAACCCCCAGGCACTGCTAATGCAGTACCTCTCGGATCGCTTCGCTCGCTCGCCATCTACTGAACCGCTTTAGTCTAGCAACAGATATATTCAGATTCAATTTATTCCAGAATATGATAAAATAATGAAAGAAATTAAAAATGTAAAGCAAAAAGTACACTCGCAAAAATCCCCTGCATCAAAGTTCTTTGTAAACACAAATAATTTTTCATTTAAATAATTATATACATCCACCAAAGAAACAAATTTTTAAAAAATTGTCCATTTCTCGAAATTTTTCAAATTTGGGGATTGTCCCATAGAAACAGATTAAAAACAAATAATATTTACAAAAAAAAAACAAATTAAAAAAAATGGTGCTTTTCACACAATTGTTCAAATTTGGAAGCTACACTACAAAAACAGAATAAGAATTTGATATTTACAAATAAATAAATAAATTGTCTGAAAGCAGCTGTATTCAAATTCTGTCCATTCCAAAACATCCTTCATTTATCTCCATGCGTTTTTCAGTGCCTTCACTGGTATCAGACACACATAACTCATCATAACCTGGATTGTTATGACCACTGTATAAAGGAGAAGTCAAGTGGTATATCTGACCACGAATCTTATAGCAATATGGCCCTCTTCCAGGAGGAAGTTTAATTTAAACTCCCATGGAAGCAAAAGCTAAAGCAGTATTATGTTCTCTTACATGTTTCCGATAGTTTCTTCCTTCGATTGAATTACTGATCAGGAAGTCTTTCGACATTTCTGTGTTTCCAATATTCAACAGATGTTCCAAAACAATTTTTTTTTTTTTTTTTTTTTTTTTATCATGACAACATTTCGTGTATTTGCCACTTGAATTTACTTCTTTTTCCCAGTAACGTGCCTGACAAAAAGAACAGAGTCCTGACATAGTCCCACAACTATGCTCTTGTAGTTCGGAAGCTTCGCTCCGTACACATTAACATTTAACCCTATCTCGTTCATTACGACTGGATCTTCTTATGAACGATTCTTGAGCATTTTCATTCGTTCTGCCCTCTCTTTTTTTGACGATTTCGTTTTGAAATCGACATGGCAGGACTTAAACTCATCGTAAAAAATTTTCTCCGTTTATTGACCGTTAATTTTTTGTTTAAAAAACTTTCAAACCGATGCAAGAATAGCGTTTGCTTGAAATCTTATCAAACCTCGTGTTGATGTTTCCGGGCATGGTCGAAGTGTTGCCAAACGGCGATTAACAAATTCGACCTGATTTTGCGTCCACGTAAGCGTTATATATATATATATATATATATATATATATATATATATATATATATATATATATATAGATATATAGATAGATAGATAGATAGATTCTGTGCTTTAAAAAGTATCCCTTAACAATAATGATTCTTTTTTTTTTATTTTGTTGTAATTATTAATCTGTTTACAATGAAAATGCCATATCAACAGGTATAGTCTGTATGAGATTTGCAAGCCTGCCATTCTTGTTTTTTTTTATCCGGACAAACACACCGATGAAAACTATTTTCAGATATCTTTTAGGCTACTTTGTCTTCCTAGGTGCTTTTTCGTCGCTAAGGTAATTTGCAATAAATTTCAGCGAATTTTGCTCGTTATTTTTAGTCACGCTGCATCCACAATGGAAAGAGAGCTACATCATTCCAGGGCGGGGGGGGGAGGGGTATTCAAACAATGCACCCATTTTTTGTTATGCTTTCTCCTCCAACTTGGGAGTGAACGAACGCTCGGCAAAATGATGTCACAGAACGATGACGTCATAGAAAAGCATGTGTCACTCTTATTGGTGACGTTGATGTACCATTCCCGTGGCTTGTGTCAGACGCTAAAATGGGAGCTAATGCGTCCCCCTATCGCTCCCCGACCCCTTGTGTACTGAGTATCGAATTCACAAAACTTGGCAAAAGGACTCATCATCCAGCCAATTCCCCCACCCCACCCCTCCCCTACGCAAAGCCGTCAAATAACGCGTGCGCGTAAAAATAAAATAAAAAAACTCGCCGAGCCGAAGATTCTGCGGAATGAATCACTGGATGCTGTTTCACTTACATCACCAGAGTACTGCGCAACTGAATAAATATTTATGCCGCAAGCAGGTTAAGTAGTTCTCCTTTCCTCTGTGCCCCTCGTCACTTTTTTGAAAGGGAGATTGAATTTAAATCGCCTTCTGATACACCTTCAATGACTCGTCCCTTATTTTAGGTTTAAAAAAAGACGAACCGTCCCTATCAAGTACCATTCATCTTCGGAGAATAATTCAGTGAAGCTGTTATTTGCATATTTTTGTTTCGAAGCACTTCAGAGGGAAAGGGCGATTGGGTGGGAAAAGTCCTCCGCGAATAAATGTTCGTATTGCCATGCAGCGCAGCCATCTCACCATCAAGTGCATGTTAAAAAGTCTTTAAATGAACACTTGGGACACTACTTTAAAATATCAGCAAAGCCAGCACACTGCTCGTGTATCAACATACGCAGCCACGCAGGAATGTCTCACCGAGTGACTGAATAACATTCAAACTGAGCCTACTGTTACTATAATTTGCGCCACGAATGAGTAATAATTGAATTGTAATTGCATTCTCTTAATTGGCCTACAGAAAATGGTATTCCAATGGTAGTAAAAAAATAATGGAGGATCAAAAAGAAGGGAAAAAATTGGTTTTTTTCTCTAATCTTTTCGATATTTTGTTATAAAACATTTTTTTTTTTTTTCAGAACTGTGATCGTTTAGCATTATCGTTTACTTTATTACCTCAAATAAAGAAAGAAGATAATACTTTAAAAGAGACAAAACTTTTAAAGCGCTGCACCAGTTACTGGCTTCGGCAAAAGTCATTAGATTCTTAAAAAGGTAATTCATCACATGCCTCTTTATAAGCAGTAATAAATTTCCCTGCAACTAATATTAAACGCATGTTTTCCTTTCATTTATAACAAAATTCAGATTTGTTTAAATTAATTTGAGCGATATCTAACACATTTTTTTCAAGAGAAAGTAAACATTGTGGATCCTGGTTTTACTGTGTGCACCATTAAAAATAAATCATGAATTTTGATGAAACAGGAATGATTTTTATTCATTTTTTTTATTTCACCGTATGTGAAAATATGAATGAAACGTTTCAAATTTTCGAAGAAAATGCGGGTAACATTCAGAAGAAGAAAACATTTTCTTGGATGCTGACGAATTCGATGACAATATCCAACACTTTTACGTAGAGAAATACCGATGACAGGAGGGAAAATGCATCGCTTTTACCTTCTCGAAATTGCTAATATTGCATTCATTATATTCATTCTAGAAAATTTCAATTTTTCATTTGTACATCAGAGTGACTATCACTGGCTGCAAGAGGGAATCCCAACGAATGTCAATTCCGGGGTGCGACAACTTCCGTCAACAGACTGTTTTCATGCAAACGCACTCAAATTCCTGGTATTTTAATCTCACGTTTCCTGAGAAAAACCGCGATCGGACGTCAACGAGGGGTGTTTTTCGGAATCGACACACACTGTGAGAGAACACTGAACGGGTGGGTTTATTAATCAAGGCAGCAACTAATGACGTCATATCGTGTGCTTCCTCTTGCGTCTTCGCAGCACTGGCAGAGAGTTTTTTGAGCCAGTGAAAGGAAATATTTGAACGATTTAAACCAAATATTTGATCAAAGGTACGATTTTTTTCGCCCATCATGTATTTGGCTTTTAAAAAAAAAGAAAAATAACTAAATAATAATTTTTTTCCTTGTCATTTCTCCAAGAGAATGCTCAGGATGGATATACTCCCCCCCCCCTCCCTCGCTGCGGAAGGAACAGAAAGAACAAATAATTCTGAGGGATGAATATGAAGAAAATTAATTTCTACTCATTGACAGCAGATCAAATATCTCAGATCTCTCAACTTGCACAGAAACTAAAAATTAGAAATCTAGCTACATAATATATATATATATATATATATATTATTAAAACAATCTAAAATTAAAATTATTTCGGAAACAAACTAAAAACTAAAAAAAGTAAACAAACAGAAAAAGCGCCATTATATTTAGAGAGCACAAATGCAGCTACTACTAAAACACAGATGAATCGAGACAATTAATAATAAAAACCAAGTTAATAGGAAAAAATTTGAATCCCTACCTGAGGGTGACCCTTGAGAAAGTCTTCAGGCTGGATTCTTATTTTATTTGGTTTAATTTTGATTCTTTTTTTTTTTCCTTTTAATTTGGTTTTTATTATTAATTGTATATATATATATATAAGGTAGAACTCTTCATTGTAACTTCTTAAATATCTCCAGCCATGGGTGTTGATCACAAATACCACTGTTTAGCATACTTCCTGAACATTATAAGAAATTTCTAATTTTTGCCACCAATATCTTCTGATTTCCATACAATTTTCCATTTTAAAAATAAAATTACTGAAATTTCAAAAACTCTGTTGCATATTTTTACTTTTTTTTTTTCTTTTTTTTTCCTTCTTTCACTATTTTTGTTAGATTTTAATAGCGTATAACAGCAGTTCCCAACATTTTTTAATGTGCGGTATACCTGTAGCGTAAAAAATATTTTGAGCCTACTAACTGAATATAAAAGTTAAAAAATGCTTAACACGTGTATAAATGCACATATAACTCAGAAATTAGTGAAATTTACTATAAAAATATTGTTTATAAAGCAAAAAAAAAAAATCATTGATATCATTGAGATATCTCAATATAAAAATATTCAAAAATCCGAGATCAAGATTCAAAATAAAAAAAAATGATAATAAAAATTAACTCAATGGGATTATTAAAGTCGTTTGTTTCCCATAAATAAGTCAATATCAGGATTAAAAATTTGGACATTTCAGCTTCAAGTCATTTTTTACATGACTTGAAGCTGTTCAAATTTCTTTTCTTTTCTTTCTTTCTTTCTTTTTCTCTCTCTCTCTATCTCTAACTTGTGAAGAAAACAACAGATGTGTCAATGCAAATTTGGTAATTGCTGAATATTGATGCAGAATATTTCTCTAGAACGGGACCAAAGATATTGTTCTAAAAAATTATTTTAAAGCCTGCCACAAGATGGTTCAATTAATGGATTTTTTTCATTTGATGGTATTTTCACTTTCTTTATGTCATTTTTCTACAAAAGATTTCTGCACCATTGTGTTTCGCCCTCAATTGTCGGAAAATAGCCCTCGAAATTAGCAACAAAACAGCGTTCAGATGCCTTTTCACGGCCTGGGAACAGACACAGCAAAAACATTAATAAATAAAGAAGATCCCAAAAGAAATTTTCTTTTAATCTTCCATCTTAATTTCATTGCATTAGTTTAAATCAACCTGAGCCGTAAAATCCACTGCCCCCCCCCCAATGTCATCCTGGCTCTACAGTAAAAACTTCGCATATCTGAGGGAAGAGGGGCAGGCAGCGGTAAAGTCAAATTAGTCACCCCAGGTAAAGTGGTAAGATTATTATTTTCAATCAAGCGCTCTCCAACCCCCTCTCGGGGCATTTATCTGTTTATAAATCCGCGCCTTAACGGACCCCTCTCTCCCAACGGGACCGGAGCTGCGAACGAAAAAGATGCACAGAAATATAGAAAAGCGTGTCTATTAGTCAGCCATTAACGGTGAACTGATTCCCCTTAACAAAAGTGCTGCCGACTCAGAGAGCGTGACGTCATAAAGTCGGGTACGGGGGGGGTGAGTGATCCTTACCTTTCGATCCTCGATAACGAACGCTGAGTGATGTTGTCATCGCTCATTGCTCACGAGGTGACGAAGTCCGCGGAGGGCACAGCTTTTGCTTGCGGAAAATCGCTCACTATCTCAGAAAAATGATATGTTTGAGTCGTGAGTAAAAATAAACATGCAGTGTGCATGACTCATTAGTGATATAAGTTTTGACTATGAGAGAACTCAATACATATAGGGGGGAGCAGTTAATGAAAAAGGTGTCCGGGTGAAAAACTTAGGTGTTAGGAATACAGAGCGTTCAGTCTGCAGCCTTCTAAGCTAATCATTTATATTTTCTTTAATGCTTACTCATAAATAAATTGAACATACTAATTTCTCACTATTTTCATTGCTCTGCAGTTTACATGTTAGAAAAATGCTCACAAACAAAAACTTGTCTTGGCGTATTTCGTCACTTTTAATTAGTTCTTGAGGGGTGAAAATCAAGCAATCCTTAACCAACCGGTCATTTATAAATATCTTATACCTTTTGACGTATATGATTAAATTTCACCTATTGTTTGTGGAATTGTGTCTCCAATTTAATGTTTGAATACAATGAAGAATGATTTTTCTCCTTGAATTGCACCGTATGTAATTCAAGTATCATAACACTGAATTAAAAAAAGTCTTCCTGAAAATTTAGAAATTTTTTTTCAATTATATATTTCTTCTACGGGTTCTTTATTTGGCAAATATGTATCTTTATCATAGGAAGAAACTGTCGGCATCAATAGAGCATTTTACAAAAGGAAAGGGCGCGTTTAGCAATACTTTCTAACTCGGCATATCAGTCCAAGTTTCATTCATACTATTAGAACAACAAAAACGGAAGAACAATGAATCAGTGGCAGGTGAGATGGACTGGACATCAATCAATGAAGGACATTTCTCAGTTTTATACCAGTGTATCATAAAAATACATTAGCGTGATATCATTCATTATATCTTTTCCTTTATAAGACATCTTTTTTAACTGTTAAATCATAAGACTGATTCATAAGTGACGAATCAGTTGAAATGACACCGTCAGGGGTTAAAAAAGTTGCTGAGCCACAAATATATAATATATATACGCTACAGGTATGTTTAAGCTTTCATTTAACTCCTAAATAATTTTCAAAATTAATGTTTTTTTTACAAGTTTTTTTTTTTTTTTTTTTTTTTTTAGATTTATAGCAAAATGAAAAATAATAAATATTTTTTTTTAATAAATAAGTAAAAAAAAATTAAAAAATAACGAATCGCATCTTTCAGAATGAAGTGAAAAATTTCATGTGATTCAGAAGAAATATTTATAGTTCAAAGCAGAAAGTAAATCGCCTGATCATCCATCCTATTTACAATAATATTTGACCAGCGGTGCACGAATATTTCTCATTTTACGGCTCTCATCACTGATTAAAAATGACTGCTATTAAAAGAGAGCGGGGGAAAAAAATACATAGTTTCAGGATTCGCAAGCACGTCGGTGGCTGTTATTTTGCTATCAAAAAGTACCAAAAGAATAATAGTTTCGGCATTGGGGAGTGACCATTCTGAGATGAGATTCCACCAAATGCTAGATGTGGATTCTGCAATGGGAGTTTGCAGGGAGAGATCATCCGTCTGTCGTAAAATAAAAGTGCTGCTTCGTACACAAGACGAGAAGCGATCCCCGTTGCAAGCGTTCCTTCTTGAACATATAAGCAGTATAGTGAAGTACTTCTATTTTAAAGGTCTGTACAGGAATTTCATGCATTTATACTTTTGCCCCGAAAAGCTCACGTACCATTACTTTTAAACCTGTCTTCACATTCTGGATGACTTGATTATAGGACCACAATTTTAAAGTGACGAGGAGCGAGTCCGAACTATGCTATCAACATAACTATTATGGTCTCCCGATTCGCCAATAAGCATTGGCTTGGGTCGAAACTCAAACCGTCAGTGCAAATATGTTTGTAATATCGAAATAAACATCAATGAAAAGAGAAAAGTACTCAGAGACACAACATTTAAACTAGAATGTTTAAGAAATTAAAGGTTCATTAGGCTGCTTATGGCTACAATTTGTGAAACTTCAAAATTCTTCCTTGCTTTCAGCACGAATCCACTGAAAATTTAAGTACAGTTTAATTTAAAGAATTAGGTCATTTGTCTCGTTTCTAACGTTCAGAGGAGTATGGTCCAGAAACCTTGCAAATTTTATGCTGGATGGTTGAGAGACTAAAAAAGGAATTACCACAGAACTAAGGTAGGGTTATCTTAAAACATATACAGAAAGATAAAAAAAAATGTATATAATAATTAACAACTGCGCATTTATAATAGCAAGTTGATTAGGCGACTGCATTTTTAATCTAAATTGATAGAATTAAAAAAGTTACTTCGACTACATTTTTCGGGCCGTTCAGGGAGGTTAAATGGGCCCGTTACTCACCGGCCACCTGCCCATGATTGTCAGGGAAGAGCACAGATCTTTATGACGTAATCTAGAGGGTGTCGGGGCCTCGTGATTCAGGGGACTACTCATGCCATGAATCACTCCTCCCCGGATATCAGCGTCCTCACCTAGGTGCACCCCTCCCACCGACAAACAAACTGATAATGAAAAGCGGAGATTTGCCATGAGTGGCTGCATTTGTCGGTCGTCAATTGCTTGACTCGTGCTCTTTATATACGGCCCCGAGCTGCAATGAAGTCCATCTGTCTTCTGGGACTCGGCGCGTGCGAAGAACGATGTTTATGGAATGGCAAAACGATTACAGATATCATCGGATTTGTTAAGATGAAGATGTTCACCTTACTAAATTCAAGCTAATTATTTATTTGGATGTTTAAAATGCTATTAATATTTTAAGTGATAGTATCTGCTTTACATTTTTTACATATTTTATGATTGTAAGTAAATACCAGAAAATCAACGTAAGTGTTTAGTTAATTAATGAATTCACTGCAAAGAAAACTAGGTAATTGCATGCGCATTGCACTCAAATAACAAGTATTTTAATGATGCTTTAAGAGCGAGTTGAAAGACTAGTTAACTAGACTCGACTGAAGTTCTTTTTTTGAAAATAATGGCGTAGCTAGAAGACAGCTCTTAAAGTAACTTATAAGTTATAGAGTTAGGCAAAAATGAAAATAATGTTTTCATTCCCATAAGACCATTGATGCATGCCTCTTAGAAATTCCAATAGTTGCCTTGATAACAAATATTCATCACAATTATAAACATTTTCATCAATGTTCACCTGACCATCAACTGAGAGCAATGAAGATTGCTATTCTCAAATATTCGTCAAGTGCCAGTCTTAGGAAATCAAGATTATTTTTTAAAAAATGTCTTCCAACAGAAGAAATGATGAGCAGTCGAATCAAAATTCAGAGTAATTAATCATGCCTAGCATTCCTTATTCCGAAAATGCATTGATATCAAGCCTAAATTCAATGTAATCAATCATTGCTAGCATTCCTTTCTCTAATCTAAAATCAATTTAAAAGCCTGACCCTCAAAAACGATCATCGAAGAAATCGTATTATGACGCACTCTCACAAGTGCACGTCATTCTCATCATGTTAGTTTTGAATCAAACAATGACTCCGCTCCAAAAACAATGACTATTCCAAGTGAATGACTAAACAAAGACCGCACTATTTCTCAAATAATCTGGAGAGCCAATAGCCACCCACATTTCATAAATAAGAACCGCATCAATTACAGTCATCCCTGCTGCTCAGATTCACCTGACCAAAAGATCGATCCGTTAGCGGGCCATTCACGTGCTACGATGAGTAAGTCAGCAAGAATTGAGCAAAGGGTAGGACGCAATTTCTTGTTAAGGGTTGAGGACGTGGGATTCAGCCTTGAACTGCTCGAGAAGGTTCACCTGATTGAGACAAGAAGAACCGACTCTGAGATCGGACAGATCCAGTCGGCTTTTGGCCTTGAAAAGGGATAGTTTGGGAATTCCCTTTATGACATTCTTGGTCTGCCCCTGACGCGGATGTGGGTTTATTATTTTTATTATTTTTTTTTCTGCTGCTTTTTCATTCGTGGCCGGACACACATCTGCCCAATAGCTGCAATCTATTAATTAAATATTTCGTGGTGAAATGTTAAAAGATGAGCCTGTCTTAAGGGGAAACACCCTTATCGACAGAAATAAAAAAAAGAAAAGTGATATCTTTACCTCGAGTGACGTTGAATAAATGATAAGTCTTTCGAAATGACAATGCACTTTCTTGTCAGTACCATTTTTTCCCCCGCTCACCATTTTGTATTTTAAATTTTTTTGTTGGTAAATTCAATATTTTCTTTTGATTCTTGGAATTTTGTATAATTAAATTCAAAATAACGTATTAGATTTGTATTTGGTATACAAATTTTGCATTTTTAATGCCGATTCTTATCAAATTTGAACCAAATCTTTCGAAGGATTGATGGCCTTCACTTTTGACTACATGCAAACGCGACGATTCAAAAGCCGGAAGATTTAATTGAAGGAAACACGAAAAAAAAAGTAGTTGCATGTTGAATTTTGATTTCAGTCAGCCGGATAAAAGGGTTTCAAAATACATATTCAATTTTCTGGGACTTGTCTATTAACTGCATCTCAGCGATTAATTGGGGGGGGATGCCAAATTACATTTAGTGTTGCTACTCCAGAAACCCACATTTTAAAAAGCCATGCTAATCGCAACCCTAAAACACCAACATCCTGATTATAACATTACAACCATCGCATCCACAGAAACGAAAAGCTTATCAAGATCTGATCACAAAAACATCACGAGAGTAAAAATGTAGTACAAAGACCTACAGGAAGACGAGCTTACCTTTCAGTAGCACAGGCCTGGCTCCAAGTTCTCTGATGGATGCTATAACAGGTGACAGAGGATGGTCCTCGGTCACTTGGTCAGCCTCGGACGTCCCATCGTCGTAAACAACCACCTCTTCTCCTCTGCAGGTCTGCAACCTCTCTTTGGCATCCTGGTCGGAGATAAGATCGCAGAGCCCCAGCCGCCCCATCTGCAGCCTCCTCCTGCTGATGCGGTCCGAACAGCGCAGTGAAACCGCCCCGTTCACATGGCCGCGGCCAAAGGCAAAGGTCGGACGACAATCTAGAACCAAAGGTGAAGTTGAGCCCTTTCTCAGGGCATTGTCCAGTTCAGAAGGAGAAACCAGCTGTAGAGGTGGGTGGCTGGTTTTGCTAGGGCGGCGCCGGTTCGGGGCACGAGAGGTAGGTAGATAGAGCATCTGTGGTCGCCGGCGATTGTGATGGTGGTCGGATAGGATGGTGTTGCTTGGAAGTTGAACTTCCACGCCCCCAGACATTCTGGAGGATGCGACTGTGGGAGAAAAAAATTAAAATTAATTACCATGTAATGAGATGCGGATTGTAAGTTAACAGAATCCGCTAAATGGCTAATGGACTGAATCCTCCATCAATGATATGTCCGTAAACATTGAATTTTATTTTGTGCATGCTAGAAAGCAACAAAATTCTTCTACTGTGATATTTATAATGTAGTTCTTTTAATTTTAATTTTGCATTTCAAAAATGAACAATGGGCACTTGATTATTAGCAATTGACAGAAGGCCGCACTCACAACGGAACGGATAAATGCTATACTTTAAGTAGCTTCCACATGTTAATTTGAAAAGTCCAATATTTTATCTCATTCTATATCAAAAAAATTACAGTTTTGACCAGTATATAAAAAACAAGCCCTAATATATATTTAAGTATTTTTAAACTTTGTAAGTGTGAATAAATATTTATTCAAAAGTATGCAGATAAAAAAATCTCCCCCTCCCTTCTTCAAATACTTGATACAATATAGACAGTAATGCGGCAAGTAGGCAGCGCATGCGTAGAAAGACTGGAAAATGCTGTTTGGTCGACAGCAAGTAATTGTCCCGACGGAACAACTACAAGCCGCTTATTGTACTTTTTCTTATTACACTTGCGTTTGTAGAATTTGGCGATTTTTTTTTCTTGGCGTGAAAAAATTGATCACTTATCGTAGATTAATTCCGACATTTTTTGCTCTTTCTGATGCGAGGTTGTGTTCTTTTTTCATTTCCTTTGCCACTTTTCTATTGTTTTCCAAGTTTAGGTATGTTGACCTCCTTTTTATTTTACCATGTTTCTTTGTGTAAATATCCACCATTTTAATACGATACGCAGTGAAAAAAGAAAAATCCAGGAGCACCAAAACGGCAGTTTATAGCCAAGCATGGAAAGTCTGAATCTATTTCATGAAGTTGTGACAAACATAAATCAGTCCCTTCCTACGCATGCGCTGCCTACTTGCCGTCTTATAACTGACCGAGTGTAAACCCGGCATAACATTAGACAGTGTCCCATCATAGAATTTAAAAAGTCAAAGAAATTTGGAATTTCATATTCAACCAGATTCAAGCAAGAAAAATTTTGATATAAAATATTACTTCAAAATTTAGTTAATAGCTTACAGATTTCTAATTTTTTTTAAATGTCAATCAATTTAAACAGATGGAAGATTATTTTTATAATACTATAAACCATATTCTTTTACACCGATAGATTAAAAATCAGATATAAAATTTGAAACAAAAGAATCATCACTCACATTCTTAAACAATGACTGAATTTTAAGTTCTATAAGAAACGATTATTTTGAAAGGTTGCACAATAAAAAAAAGAATATCCCCGAACGTCGGGGTGTGTGCTCAGGTATGAATGAAACTCACTGACAGTGTTTGGGGTAAAAGCTCACTAACTTATTCATCGGAGCGGAAGGCCGCATTCACAACGGAACGGATGTCAAAGTCTACCCCTTCTGAAACGTAGGAAACGGGTGAAAGTGAGAAGGAAGGGCGGGGGGGGGGGTACAACTTCCGGTGTCCCACATGGAAACCATCTGCGTTTCTGATCGAGCCTCTCCGTTTTCGTCTTTGAAATACATCTTCGCAGAGAGAATCTCGATAACGCGTATTATCGTCTGCACATTCGCCTTTATCAGAATAAAATGGCGACAGCGAGAATACTTCTAGCTCTTGCCTTTATATATATATATATATTCATGCCAATGTGTAAACAAAACATGTACCTTCTCAAGAGCGAATGAATTAGAAATACTCATGTTTTATATTTCTAAATAATACATAAAAGTTCATATAACTACTAATATAATAAAGATAATCTGAACTTATAATTGAGGCACATTACGTCTCAATTAAAATGTGTGTTTTCTGAGGAGACATAAGTATGGACTATGAAAAAAAAAATTTTTTTTTTCTTCCTTGCAATGAATAATTTACGAAATTTCATCATTGGTTATTGTTTAAGAAACAACCCATGGTCCGGTAATGAAAGAATTGCTAGCAATTTTGAAATTTCATCCAGTAATTTCTCTTACTTGTTCGGTGCGAAAGCAATAATTTGCATACGTGTAATGAAATTTGCATAAAGCGTGTAACGAAACAAAAATGTACGAAAATAAGTGGAATACCGATAAGTAAGTTATAGAATATTACGTTTATTTTAAAATCAAAGAAACTAAAAAAAATATCAAATTAACGAAAAATTATTAAAATACGAATTTTGTCAAACAAAATAAGAATAAAATATTATTTAAAATATCATTAATTTCTAATAAAGTTTTAACGTGAAAGAAGAAAATAGCTCATATTCTAATATCGTAGTTCTTCATCTAATAATAATATCTTCGTTTTCAAACATTCATCACATCGTGTTTGCATTAATGGTTTAATAATTTTAAGAAGATGGAGAGTAAATGAACAGAAAAATCAAAACATTAAAATGCAAAGCAAGATTTCAAAATTCCAAAGAATACCTGATTTAACGAACATTCATGAATAAAAATAGTCCGATAAAATATTCCTTTTAATGAGAATAATAAACTTTAATTCAAGAATTTTAACAACCATTTATTCTAATGGGGTTTTGGAAAGTTAACAAGAGATTTTACACATTTTTTTTCGTGAAATTTTTCATTGCTACTTTTGAAAATTCTTTAAAAAAATTCGATAAAATATTAAACATAAAAATTAAAAGTTCTTGGTTGTAAAATCATTTTTTAAAACTTATGTTCCATTCCAAGAAATACGGTTTGAGACTTACAATTTTGAATTGTTCGACATGTATAGTCCCAATCTCCGTCTAGATCCAGTATTAGAAAAATAAGAACGTTCCGAATGACTCACTCGGCCGCTTGGACACCCAGAAAATGCGTCAGAGAATTCCTTAGATAAAAAAACAGCGTGAAGTGGTCAAAAGATATTCCATGCAGCGATACCTTTGCAGTACACTCACCCACAATAAAAGTTAATTTTCGACAGAGGAAAAGCAATACAAAAAAAAAAACACCTCAAATCAAAGTGAGAAAAGATGGACACATTCGATTCACACCGCCAAACGAGATTTTCCAGTTTAATTCTAAACAGCTTCGAAATGGGAGACCTTCTAAATTCCTCCAAATCGCGGCTGCCTTCATCTGTGAGTCAGCGAGTTCGCGTTGCCAAACGTCCTTGCCAAACTTCCAGCAATCCGTAAGACAAGGCCTTTTGATTTCGGAAAATGTTCATTGAGGTAAGGTGCACAGAGAAAAACTGAAGTGGAAGCTGCGAACTCAGCAGAAAGGCGCAGCTTGAACCAGCGCTGAGTCACGATGACCTCAAAAACCATAAGACAGGTGGAAAGAATGAAGTGTTCAGCTTCGATGAGGCCGACACGCAAAAAGATTTATTTTTCCTTTTCATTTGAAAAATCAGAAACTCATATTGATTCGTACAGTTACAAAATGTGCAGACTCCATGTCGGAGAAATAAATAAATAAAATAAAACAAGCTTTACTTTTGAGGGCACAGAAACAAGTTTAATTTCAGAAATAAACAAACTGATAACATCAAACAATTAAAAATTCTCAATTAAAAAATGGTCGGCTGAAAGAGAAATTTAAATCTTTCAAAATGCATGGGTTTTATTGATTATCAAACAGTTCATTTATTATGTATTGAAAAAATAAAAAGAAAATTCATTACCTTTAGCTCTTACATTTAATATTTAATCTTGCTAAAAACCTTATTAAAATATGGATTAAAAACGACTGCATGGATATAACATTGAGATCTGTTTTAAACTTTCGGGTGAAAAAAAAAAATGCTTCATATTAAGTGGAAGAGAAACGCCGCGAAGTTAATCATGTTTTAAAAAAGAAATTTTTCTGTTTTGTAGACGGCAATTTCATTTGATGCAAATATCAGCCAATTCTAAAATAATAGTTACATAAAATAAATATTATTTTTCAAGTATTTGATTCAAAGATACTGTTCAAAAAATCATTCTTAAAAATGACAGCTACATTATTGAGAAATGGTATTTACTTTTCACTAAGACAAATGATGAAAACGTTTATAAATCAGTAAAAAAAATACCTTCCCAAGTGAAAGGAATAAAATTATTATGCATAATATTCTGAATCAATATTTTATAACGCTTTGCAGCATTTGTATCTTTTACACACACACACACACACACACACACACACACACACACACACACACACACACACATATATATATATATATATATATATATATATATATATATATATATATATATATATATATATATATATATATTTAAATTACAATTATTTTTTTAAAAATTATTATTGGTGGGCATTATTTGTTATTCATGTATTTTTTAATTTAAAGAAATCGAAGAAAACCTAATATTTGGAGTAAGAATAATAATACCCCCCCCAAAAAAAAACACTTTCATTTCGTATAACAAAATGAATGGCAATGATACGTTTTTACAGACATAACAATAATCATAATAAAACAATAATAACTTAAAGGTTTATAATATAAATGCATGCCCTTCCCACTCGCTCCACACCGATTCGCAGAAAGTGACAAGTAGCAACAGGTTGACTGCGCTTTCTTATTCCGATTCCTCCAATAGTTTATATATTTTATACATAATTTTTATTTGACATAGAAATGACTCCATGATTACTATTTGAATTAAACATCCAAAATTAAACAAATGCAAACATGCATTGCTCTCTTTTAATTACTATTTCTGCTATCTTTTTCAATCAAGGAACAACCAAATGATTGTATATTGCGTAATCAATCGAATGAACCATGAAGCCTTTACCATTAATGCATGAATCACTGATTATTTTTGTGTGTGTGTGTGTTCTATGTGTGAATCATAACTGCGTTCTATTTTTCAGTGATGGTCTTGCTAAAATATTGCAAATGCTATTTTCATATTATATACATGCATGTATATTTACTATACACATGTATAAAGAGTAAATTTTTTTTCTATCTCTTTATTACCGATATTTAAGTTTTAATAAATTCAGAAAATAAAATGTGGAAAGCACATAATTTAGAACAGTACACATAATTAACTACCACCCCAAATATAATCAGCATAATAAATATATCAGTAATTTCTATTAATATCATCTTTTCTAATTACATTTACGAAAATGCACATTAAGTGATAGAAATGTTCAATCATTAACCCAATAAAGTTTAAAATTGACAATCCCAAATCTAAAAAGGCACACACAAAAAATTTTTGTTTTAATTTTTTAAATTTTTTTTTCTTATTTCTTTTTTTTCTCAGAAATACAATAAATCCAGCTTAATATATTTAAAATTTATCAAACTTATTTTAAATACTAATCAAATCATATATAAAATGAAGTGCCAGTGATATGTAAAGGTAGGCGAATTCTTATCAAAACTAATATAAAACAGTCACATCTAAAATAAATGATAAAACTAAATAAAAATATTTATAGTTCTAATATAAGAGTTGTTACCGCAAGTGTTATTTATATTGATAGGAAAATGCTTCTTCGTTTTAGTATAGAATAAATCGTTCAACAGATAACTAAAAATATAACATCACTCATGAATAGTAAGGAAATCTAAAAATACAAATCTACAAAAATCTATGCAACATATTGCACATTAGAAAGAACGTATGAATTTTTTAACTGATCGGTGAAAATTTCTTTCAGAATATACTTAATGAATTAAATTTTTATGACACAAACTTAAATAAAATCTGTTGACAACAAACAATATTGAAAAGTCAAGAAGTCCATATTTAACGATACAAGAAAAATAAAGGGCTTCCTCGTTACGTCAAATATCAAACTTCTACGTCTACTGTTTGATTTCGTACACAAGTTAAATTTTCAAAGATCGATTAAAAATATTCAAAATTCTTTTACAACTTACCAGATAAAGGGTAATGTATTATTCCGAAACTTAAAGGCACACGCTAGTCTTTAAAATCTGTTTCAAAACCTCTCTTCGAAGAAAGTTTTCTTGCTTTTTCAGCCCTTGCAACCTTCCGCGGGGTGCGCAAACTTCGTTGTGAGTGTGTGTGTTGTTTCTCCACCGGGCGCTTGCGTCAACACGGCCACATGAGTCATCCTTCGAAACGGATGACGTCAGCGTTCATAGAGCATGACGTCACGAGCCATGCGGCATTTAGGACACCTATTTGCAGTCGAACGCATGATGCACTTCTTTTATCTTCCCAGACGGAGAAATCCGTTTTTCCCCCTTCTTTTCTCCCCCCACCTTCTATCGGATAAGTGACTAAAATTAATAGCTGCCTTGTTTGGTAGAGGTTAAAAAAAAATCATTGCGTCGATTAAGTAAAGTAAATGAACAGAAACTGAAAATGGGAAGTAAAGGTTTAATACATCTGTGTGTTATCATGGAGGGCGTTTATAATCGTTGCCAGGGTGATTTGCCGTGTTCTTGAATATATGTAATGATTAAAAGCATTTCCTGGTTTGGATGCCGTTTTTGTAAACAAAAGTGTCTTGATGGAAAAGTGAAAAACATTTTTCATATTTAATTGAGCACAAAATAAAAAATGTTTACAATTTTTTGGAGTGTTTTTCAAGGGGGGGGGGAAGTAGATTGAAAAGATTCGAATCTTTGACACATCAGACATGAAAGGTTTTTTTTTTTTTTAGAGAGAGAACCGGATTTTGGCGGATTACAATTTCAGACTCCTAATTTTTAATTAAATCTTTCCGGAAAATGATAGCATGATAATGACTTATACTTAGTTCATCTGTTTTGTTTTTGTCTGTCCTAATTGCATTCTTTGACTGATTATTTTTACATGCATTCAGTTTGCAGAATAAGAGGGGGGAAAAAAAAAGCCAATCTTAAAATATGATTATTAATCCGATGTTTTGAAATGCGTTACAGTATTATTTCGTAATAAACTTATTACAAACGTCATTCTACTTTGTTTCGCGATAACTATCAAAATATTCACTGTGGCTGCTTCGAATGTCCTCGCCTTGTTCAACGCAGTTCTATGAAAGAAAAAATTGTTACAAAAATGTGCTTAAAACTAATTTTGAAATATATATTAAATTTTTATATAATTCTCGATTTCGATATAAAATGGGTAACACTGAAAGATTGACATTTTGAGTTTTAAAATGATATAAAAATGTTTCTTATATGGTAATATACTTCGTAGTTATTGAAGAAAAACGGTAACATTTTGCTTCATTTTTAATTAATTAAAAAGTTAATCAAAAAATTTTTTAATTAAAAAAACTTTCTTTTTGAGCATATATTATGTGAGTAACTATTCCAGTACATGTCAAATGTTCTGAAGAAGGTTTTAAAGGATGTATGCATCATTCCAACTACATTTAGTGACAGGCCTCTACAGTTTATTATGTTAAGACAATCTGATGATCATAAAGAGAAATGGTTATGATGAAGCATTTGGAATCATAACAATCATTAAACGCGGTGATCTTCATCAATTAAATAAATAAAGTAGAATGTAATAAACAAGATAATGACTACTAATAATTATTAGCCATAAGAAATGAATTAACAACTAAAAAAAGTAGGTAAATGACAGTAATAATACAGGAAAAAGCTGAAACGAAAAGTCTAATTTTTAATAAGGAAAATGACGAATGATTCAGAAAATGAGATCAAATTTTCATTTGTAGCAAGGCACATCGATTGAAATACCCAAATTTAATAACAATTTTTTTTTTTTTTCTAATTCTTATTTTTTAAGCATAAAAAAAGGGAAAAGGCATTACACTTTATGCGCATTTGAATTCAGGAGCAGAGTCTTTCTGTAAGACAGTTATGGAATGTTTCCAATTAGTATTTAAGTGTTATGGTGCGATATTAACGATAAGTGAGCATACCTATACCCGTCAGACGACCCGTTTTCATGCTTGACACTTTGAAATACCAATGTCGGCTTCGTTACTCGTTACAATGAAGCGTGGGCATTATTCGACTCGTCAGCTAATTGCTTTCTTAACAAGTTAGAGAGAAATTCTTGTGCAAAAACACTAGAAACTGTGTAAGCGTAGCATTTTATTTTTGAAATAAAATATACGATTTGAATTGAAGTGATTTTTTTTTTATTATTAAAAACAGTTTTACACTCAAAGAAAAAGAGGGTTCGACACCCGATCATTTTTGTGTGTCCGATATACGCTAAGCTCCTTAGCATCAAACGAATTTCCCATGATGTGATAAGAAAATTTTGAAAAAGCAAAACTGTATCTTCATCATCTGTTCCACATTGTAAGATTCGTCGTAATTTTTATTTGTTCCTGAACTGCATTTAAAGACTACAATGGAATCTTTTGTTGTTGTCTGTTTGTGTAGATGCTGTTGCGTTTGCATCTCGCTCCTCGCGTGCGTTTTATTTAGAAATATCATTTGTTTATTGAGCTATATTGTTTATGTTTTATTATATTACTCGTTTAGATTTCTTGCTTTATTCAAATATTATTTACGTTTACTTTCTGCTCAGTTACTTACGCCTACACCTATTGTTCATCTCCCCTCTCGGGAGATATAATTTCATTGACGTTTACTTTCTTCACGCGACTAATCGAATATGTTACTTAGAGCGCTTCTTTAGATGATTTTGGCAAAGCTTCTCAATCTATGAGTTTAGTTTCGTTTAGTCATATTATCGTTCCATCTGAAAACAACACTAGGGCTATTTTGAGACAGATTTGTCATTTTGAACCGCGGTCAGACTAGGAGGACGACATTTGAACTGTCACCCTCCTCTCCAAACTTACACAACACACCAGCGGGAGGACATTTGCTCCCGATGGATTTAACGTACACCAGACCCGCTTAAACGATGGTTCTTCGGTGGAATCGGGTCTCGAACTTGAAACCCTCCGGTTTTGAAGCCGAGACCTTGCCACCAAGCCACCGGGGCCCTTTACATCTTTTGAATCAGTGCAGAAATTTTTTTAAAAATTCATTGCAAAGAAACCGTTTTGTAGTTTGAAAATCTGGCTGTCAAAACCACTCCTGAAACAGGGATCACTAAGAGTAGAGAAATTGTGGAGCCTCAGCTCAATTCCGAGGAGAGAATCTACAGTTGAATGAAATCACAGTCATCCGGAAAATGCATAATATTCCTTCTGTAAGCAATATTTTAAAGAATAAAAAAAGAATTATAAAATATCCTCTTAAAATTCTTAACTCCAAATTTATTCTACAATTAGGCTAAAATTTCAATAATTGTCGAACTAGAAATTATTCAACAGAAATCAAGTGTTTCCTTAGTTTAAAAGTTAATTGTTTTCTCTTCAAATATTCAGAGTAATTTACAACGTTTTTCTTAGTTGCATTTCACTGGGAGCATTTGTGTTTGAAGTTGAATAAAGGAATCTTTGCGCACAATGGATTCGTGGAAACTGTATGAAAAATTAATATTAAATTGGCTTGAGAACTCTTCATTTTCAACCTTTTTTTCTTCAATGATGATTATTAATGTAAACTGATTCAAGTGCAGTTAATGTTAATTAATCTGTATTTCTTTTTAAAAAATCCGTAACATCCTAAATGAGTGCAGTTAGAAGAACAGAGTTGCCCGAGGAGCACTGAAATGAATTGAAACTCTCATGGTCATGCGCCGTCCGTCCTGCGGAAAGTGAATGCACCCGAAACAGCTGACCGCCCGCACGATGGGAGCGATTGCGCACATCTCCTCGGTCATTTGTGAAATTTTCCAACAGGCAAATGTTTTCTTTGGCCAAGTGCATATGAATATTATTGCTCGATTTTGTGCACGTTTTACGTTTATCGAGCTTAAAATCGCACTATGGTTGCTGATGGAGAGCGCCCATTTTACAAGACCTCGTATATTTCTTTTTATATATATTCACATAATATTCCCACTGAAGACGACCTTTTGAAATAATGAAAAGACCCAAACGTGACTTTACAATCCGATATTGATTGCATTAATACTTTAATGCAACCACAGGTGTCGTTTTGCCTACCAGAATCACAATGTATCAAAATTTCATATCTGTTCTGAAAATTAAATTGGACGTCAATATGGCAGTTACCGTCGCATTTGCGGGAAGATTTCACTCAAGATATAAAATAATGAAAATTGCTTGATATCTAACGTTTGCAAAGACTGATATATCTTTTTAGTCATTCTATAATAAAGATATGAATTATCTTGTAATGAATCAGCTTCTTCCTGGGTGACCACTGTGACATTCCTTTTTCCCACACTCGATAATGTACATTCCGGGCCATTCTTCATCAGCGAAACTCCCACAGTGTTAAGTGCCTCCAGATTGCCAAATGGAAGACCCTCCTTTTAAGTACGGTCATCTGGCCATTTAGTGCTAATCCAGATAAGGAACCACACGTGCGTTTCCCAGGGAAATAAATCGTGTCTTCGAAAGGCGACAGTGTCAAACACTCCAGATGTCCTGCATTTTTCCCATGGTGGAGGGTGAATCATCAATGGACATTTTCCCACGGGCGACCAGAGACGATTCAGGTTGTTCTGAACGGTGATTGGGTAACAGGGAGTCTGAGAGGAAAATAAAAGGTGAGATTTTTCGGAAGAAGACGGAGAGAAGCTTCGTGAACCAAGGAGAGAAGCTTCGTGTGAACCAAGGAGGAGAAGCTTCGTGTGAATCAGAGGGAGAAGCTTCGTGTGAACCAAGGAGAGAAGCTTCGTGAACTAAGGAGAGAAGCTTCGTGTGAACCAAGGAGGAGAAGCTTCGTGTGAATCGGACTTCTGCGTAGAATTCCACCCGAAGAAAATTCGGTGGATTCCGAGAGCTACCCCCGGAGTAGCCTAAGACGCCAACAGCCTGTTAGCTGTTCTTGTAAAGTTGTTTCCTTCGAAATGGTTCGAGGAACTATTCTTGTGTAATTTTCGTGTTGTAAATAGCATCATTCATTTAACCTAGATTAGAAAGAGTTGTTTTTATGTAATAAAGCTGTAAATAAAAATTTTGATCAGAACGCTACCTGTTATTGGATCGAAACTTTACAGCTTTAATATTTGCTGGCAGCGGTGGGATAGAACTTTGCGCGGTAAGCTATCATTAGCTAACTGGACTTGCGTTTCAGACTCAGAGATTTCTAGTCTGAGAAAACTTACAATATCTAGGTTAAAGTTACTTTTAAAAAAGTTGCGTGGTAATTGCCAACTTCAAGATCGACGAGTGGAACTCAAAGCGAGGAAGAATCGCTGAGCTGCAAGAGCGTACTGACCCAAGTTAGAAAGGAATTCTCCAGCCGCAAGTTCGACGAGTGGACTCAACTTCGATTGGAATTCCCTCTACCTCCAACCTGGTATCAACCAACCGACGAAGTGTTCCGAGTCTCCTGCACACCGGTGAGTGCTTCCTAACTTTCCTTTCTCTAGAGGCAGTAAATTTATTATAAAAGTAACTGTCGATTACTGAAGTAAAATTTGAAATTTCAGTGTAGCATTTTAGAATTGGCTATTAAATCAATGCAGTAAAGAAATTTTTAATTAGTTGGGACTAATTATAAAGATTAAAATTTTGGTGTACAAGTTCTGTTAATAAGTTATAGAAGTAATGTTAAATTGTAGATGCTAATTAACTTGTAAATGCTAAATGTAACCACAGGTTTCAGTGGCTGAACCAAATGCATTCGATGAATGATAACTTTGACTTTTATCGAATGTGTATTAGATGAAAAATTGTGTGACAGTTTGCAGTAATTAGTTGAATAGAAATCTGCTGATTTCAGTAAATTATTCAAAACTGGTGAAATATTTAATAGAATTTATTTTGTGTATTGTATAAATCAACTGTGTTTTATGTGTAGTGTTGATACATAAAGGAGTTCCTTGTGTTTAAAATCAGTTGAGTTTTGTGTTGCTTAAATTTTTTTTTGAGAGTAAGATAGCTAATCAGTTTGTAAGTAGAATTAAATTAAGAAATGGCTTTCTTAAACAGAGCGTTAAAAATAGATTTATTTTCCCTGACGGAAGAATTAGGGATCGAGACTGACCCTTCAAATAAAGTAGTAGATCTGATCAGGAAAATTAAAGAGTTCCCAGATATTGACTTAGACTTCGTAAAAGATAGATATGAAGTTATAGTGGAAGAACGAAAAACAGAGAAAGAGCGCGTAGAGGCAGAATTACAAGCTGAAAGGCAGCGCGAACGGGAATTTGAGTTGGAGCGTTTAAGAATATCTAATTCCTCGGAAATTAATAGCTCACATTCAAGCCGAAATGAAAATTCTAGACCGCGAAGAGATATTAAGCATTTAATGCCTAAGTTTGATAGTAACCAAACTGATATGTCAATTTATCTGACATTACTAGAGAGGCAATTAAAAACCGCCGAGATTGACGAGGCTGAATGGGTCTCTCAACTACTGTCATTATTGCCGTTAGATTTGGCTCACATCATAGCGAAAGAACCGGAAGACAAAGCTCAGGATTACGAGCATATTAAACAAGTTTTGCTGGAACGATTTAAGATAAAAACTGAGACATATAGGCAGCGTTTCGTGAGCCATCAGAAAAAACCGAACGCATTGTGGAAGGAATTAATTTTTGATCTGGAACATTTCTTAGATGGTTGGCTTTCGGGATCGGGTGTAACGGATTTTACCGGGCTAAAGAAATTGCTAATCACCGACCAGATAAAAAAACGCGTCCCGAGCCAGATAAGAGACCATTAAGGAACCACACGTGCGTTTCCCAGGGAAATAAATCGTGTCTTCGAAAGGCGACAGTGTCAAACACTCCAGATGTCCTGCATTTTTCCCATGGTGGAGGGTGAATCATCAATGGACATTTTCCCACGGGCGACCAGAGACGATTCAGGTTGTTCTGAACGGTGATTGGGTAACAGGGAGTCTGAGAGGAAAATAAAAGGTGAGATTTTTCGGAAGAAGACGGAGAGAAGCTTCGTGAACCAAGGAGAGAAGCTTCGTGTGAACCAAGGAGAGAAGCTTCGTGAACCAAGGAGAGAAGCTTCGTGTGAACCAAGGAGGAGAAGCTTCGTGTGAATCGGACTTCTGCGTAGAATTCCACCCGAAGAAAATTCGGTGGATTCCGAGAGCTACCCCCGGAGTAGCCTAAGACGCCAACAGCCTGTTAGCTGTTCTTGTAAAGTTGTTTCCTTCGAAATGGTTCGAGGAACTATTCTTGTGTAATTTTCGTGTTGTAAATAGCATCATTCATTTAACCTAGATTAGAAAGAGTTGTTTTTATGTAATAAAGCTGTAAATAAAAATTTTGATCAGAACGCTACCTGTTATTGGATCGAAACTTTACAATCTGATACATTACATTATGATGATAATAACAATGATTTTTTTTAAAAACATATAATAAAATGAAATGAAAATTATAACCTTATTCTAGTAATTCTCGTAGCAAATATCATAAGTTTATGAAGCAGTTATCTGTGTCATTTTATTTCTTAGAGATAGCTTGTGTGTTTGAAATACTAACTTCATCAGAATAGTGTATTTATAATATTATATGCTCTTACTAGAGTTATCATTGAAGTGCATAATAAAATGCTTTCAATTCTTATTTCATTAAGTGACTTTTGTTTCATAACATCCCGCATATCAGTTTTTTCCGGGCCGATCTTGCGTTGAAAAGCACAAGTGCGCGCAAATTGATTCTATTCGCGTGAGTTCCAAAAGATTTGACATCATGTCATTTTGTTCTATTCCTTAGAAACGCTAAAAAAAGAAATTATATACTCATATTTAATGTCAAACATTTCATTAAAATTTACAAAACATTATATGAATGTAAAAATTCTTTTCGATATATCGCGAATGGATTCTTCGTTCTCTTATTTCATCATGTACCGAGCCTCTGATGTTCGCCTATCTACTTTAAAAAAAGCGCTTCCCACATTTACATACCTAGGCAAAGTACTATTTATCAACAGGAGAAAGTAACAACCATCCCCGTCAACCCTTCTTTTCTATCTACCGCTGACCATTCTTGTGAAAGTTCTCTGCTTATGAAAGACCATTGACTCCGGACCTGTATTTTATTTTCAAGTTTTAATTATCTGAACATCCCCAAACACTTCGAACATACTCGAAAGGGGACCCCGTGAGTCAATTTTTGGTGAGTCGCAACAACAATATCTTGAATGTATAATGTATATTTCCACAATTTGAAAACATGTGATGTCTGCTTCAAATTTCCGTTATGCCACACATTAAAAACTTTCTTTTTGTAAAATTATATTTAATAATAAATGTGCTTTCATCATAACAGTTTTCGTTTTTTTTTTTTTTTGTTTTGATTTTCTCATAAAACAGAGACAGAATATTTGGACGGTATGTGTATTGTTTATTTCTGTGAGAAATTCGATGTACCGAAGATTCGCTGTAGAATCGATTTTTTTTTTTTTTTTTTTTTTTTTTGAAAAATGAACCGTGATATTCAAAAGTTTTGGATCTACTGTTCTAAAACTTGTACAACAAACCATAATCTACAACACCGCTTTCATCTCAGCAAAATGCTTATATTATAGGTTGAATATTTTGCAAAAGTGGCTCTATCCCATGGGTTGGTACTGATTGATTTAGAGTACAAAGGGATGTCGTCTTCCTCATCTTATCTTTCCAAAATAAGAGAATCGATTTTCTAGAGGAAATTTTGTATTTTCACTCACTGGAAGAGAGAGGATTATGATGATGTCATATCAATGACAAGGAACGTGATACACTTTCCCCTTCTAATCACTTTCATTCTAGACGTTCCGTCAGCATGATGTCAGTGACAATTAGTCAAAGCATGATACCAAGTCAGTGTGACCACAATGTTATTGCTAAGACTGCGGTTATCAGTTGTGTATATTTACTCTCTTAATAATGAAATTGAGTTCATACTTGACATGCTTATGGCAACTGCATACTTGATGACAAATGATACCAGGAATAAAGTTTTGATTACAAAAACAGAGAGTAAAGAAAGCGAACAGTTTTATTTAATGACAGATTGCAAACAAATGAATCACGAATGCAAAATGCCGGCCCGAAAGCATCAGAAGATCCTTATTGAAAGCTGTGGAGGGAAGAATTGAACTAAATGTATTGTAATTGGGTATGTATTTCCAGCCGGGGAAGAAGAAAAACTGAAAATGAACGATAGGTACGAGAGAGTTCCTTAAGAATTTAATTTAATCGTCATCTTATAAACAAGACAATCGTAATTATTCCAAATTTTTTCACGAATCGTAGATGGTGCAGAAAAGTAATGGAGCCAATTCACCTGGCAAACAACACAGCTCATTTCATCTAATCGCCAATGTAACTTAAAATCCTTTTTCATATTAAACAATGGCGCGACAAATTGATTTGGAGCGCTAAGCGTCTCTCGTTTCAAACAAGTATTAACAACTGTTATAAATACCTGGATGTCAATTCAACTAGTAAGTATACGATAAACAATTACTAAATAAAAAGTCGTCGCTTTCCTAATTTCTCTCAGTTTTTTCATTATTATTTTCCCATGATTTAAAAGACATACCTTCGAGGTGTGACAACGCATCGTCGCACCCCTAACCCTTATAATAGTTTGAAAAGAGTGGTTTTAATTGAAAAAGATTCCTTTATATTACTTTAATATTTGTCTTCAAATACTTTAATTCATTTTATGTTGTTAGTTTATTCTGAATTGAAAAACTATAGTCTATGAATTATTTGGATTGAAATGAACTTGATCTTATAATTTAACATACTGTGTAATTACAAAATAATCATCATGTTTTACTCTTTGTATTTGAACAATAAAAATCAACCATACTTAAAAAAACAATAACATTTTGTTTTAATAGTTCCACACGTCTTCCATTCGTTCTTCCACACTTTTATAAAAGAGTTGGAGCTCATTCAAGGTCTCTGGCGATGACACACAACACCTGCAATGCAATCTCAAAGAAAGAAAGCGCAAATCGTAACCTCGGGCAACACCATCTCAGTCGGTCAATCCAGCTCAGAACTACTTTCACGAAAATGGGGTGCCTCGCTGGGAAAGTGTGAGTAGAAATTTGTTGCCAGTCTCTGCAATTATCACGTAACCTACGGTGGTAAGGTCTCAGCGGCGGAATCGGAGGGCTTCAAGTTCGAGAGACAGATTTCACAGAAGAGCCGTCATGTAAGCAGGTCTGGTACACGTTAAATCCGTCGCAGCCAAATGTCCGCCCTCTGGTGTGGTGCGAAAGTTTGGAGAGGAAGGTGCTAGCTCAGACTTCGTCCTCGTCATCTGACCGCGGTTCAAAATGACGAGATCCGTCCCAAAATAGCCCTAGTGTTGCTTTAAAACGAGACGTTAATATAATTAAAATAAACTAAACATTGAACCTACAGTTAATATTTTTAAAAGTCATAATATTTCAACCGATGATTTTTGTACAATTGTCTTGTATTATGGATATGCAAAGGAGTCAACTCACGTGGAACCGCATTCTCATATTAAATGCGCATGCATTTAAATGCCCTCGGCTCCACTCCGCAGCCAAGCACGTGCAAAAAATCATGTTGCATGTGTGCATTCAACATGCGAACACAAACTGATTCCATTAGACGTACTAATTCAGGAAGAAATGAACGGATCCATAAGTGAATAGCTCTGTTTGGCCGACGATGCGTAACTGGCAAATTCTGGTATTGAAGATGGAATAGAGTTAGTATCATATTCATCGGAGTCAATTCATATTTAACGCGCACCAGAATTCATTAACCAAATTTCTGAAAATTTTTTTGATCTCCTGAGACTAGAATACATGTGCAAATCTCAGGTGACACCTGAGAAAAAATAAATCCAATGAATAAGCATTCACTTAAAGAAGGAATAGTTGTAATGAGACTTATTAGATTAACTAATTCTTTTGAATCATAAAATTCTTACTATGGCACAGAATTGAAACCCTTAATAGATTAACGCTTTTTCAAGTAATTTAAATGTAAATCGAGTTATTAGCAGAAAACATTTTAAAATTTTTTAACTATAATTTAATTAATGAAATATATTTTTTTAAAATTAAGTGAAAAAAATATTAAAACTTATTTATTTTCGATCTTTATACCTTGGAAAAAATTCTGTCTGAGCTAAAATCATTATTAATTGATTCCTGTATTGCTGAACAAAATGTTCCTGCTGAATAAAATAACAAGGTAAACAATATCTGTAATAATATAGTAATAATTTAAGTCACCTGAAACTGTCAACTGTAACCAGGTCTCCTCTTTCACGTTTTAAAGACAGTATTGAAACGGACAAAATATTCGATTTCGATGAATCTCCTCCTGAGTCTGAGAAAATTATGTCTATAAATGTGCATATGAACGCGATAATTTACAAAAGTAACCAACTAGATGAATGAAATTTGGCAGGTGGAAAACAATACCTCTCAATCAGACTCATCAACAGGGGATTCGAGACCATTTCTCGAATGCAGATTCCGTTTTCTTTCCTCTGTTTCCATTTCTCAAAAAAAAGCGCGTCATATGTGGAAAAATGCTTTTGATGCGTGTTGCTTTTCATGTCTAAGAATGTCTTTTGGCTTTTTTATTTGGCGAGCGCATTATTCCTTGCCCAACTGTAAGTATTGAATGCACTTATCGTGGCTGAAATTATAACTATGCTAGTAAAAATGTGTGAAAGAAAGCCAATTCCCATAATTAATTTATATACTTTTTTTAATTTCAAGATGATATATTTATTATAAATGATATATTATAGTAATTGCTGTAGACAAGCATCAAAATGTCATAATAAAAAAAGGTGTCAAAAGTTTTGATTTTTATGGAGGACAACTGAGGGCATTTTGTTGCAGAAGGCATAACCGTAAGAAGCTATTCCTCCCTGTCTTAGCGACCGGAACGACTGAGTCGCCGCAAAACTTTAAACGGTCGCTGTGCTGAATGCGTTATGGGCTCTACTATGGAGAGACTGGTGCATTTAACACTCACACAGAGCTGCGCCTTGTCATTAGTAATTCACCTTCACAGCCCATTAGGTAAGCAAGACCTTACTAAAGTCTTCTCGCTTAGAAATCGGAGGTGTCTCCCCCTTCCCTCATTTTCGACGAGTGTTACAATACATATGAGACAGATTTTTTTCGTTGTAATGATTTTGAAGGAAAAAATGCACATGATAATTGTATTGTGTTGAAAGCCACGCCTCGCATTCCATTCTATATTGAACACGTTTCATAATATTAAATATTGATGAAAATATTAAGATTGTTGGTAAACGCTAATTCCAAATTTAAATTATGGACAGATTTTAGGTGTTTATGTAAACCTGATAAAAAGCGTTTTTCTTGTTGGAATATGTATTTAATAATACATTTTTTACCTCGAAAGTCCCAAACTCCGTTGATTTTCTAAGGAAATAAATAAATAAAAAAAAGTGGCAAAAAAATGTGGCGATTTCACGACACGATCGCTGAAGCCGGGTGGCCTTAAGAAATGGCTCTATTCGGAAAAGACCGAAGATAAAACGATGCCGCTTAAAACATTATCTGGAGGATACATCACGGAATACTTGAAAGGCTGCTTCTATAATTCTTTTTAAAAAGTATAGGGCACTCCTCGTTGGATTCAAAGAAGTCTGTAGTAAATATTTCTTTTTTCGTAAAATGTATAATTTTTATCGATCGGCGCCAAAAACTTGAAATTGAGGGAAAGGAAAACCCCAATCTCTCAACTGTACGGAAACAACAAGAGTTAAAGAGAAAATGGCAAATTTCTGCTTAGTTTTCAAACCACGACTGTAAAAGAAGACGGCGGGTGCGTAAAACCCATTTGCGGTGTTTTTGAACCTGCATTTTGTATCAAAAAGACCGGATAAAGGTAATTATATTTGACATGAGTACCATCTTTGATGCTTATTGCTGGACACGGCTGCCGGGTTTGATGGCGCCCAGCAACAGACGTATTCCGCTACATAATTAAAAGTAGGACAGTTGATTCTTGATGCCATATCTTTTTATTTCGTTCAGAATTGCAACAATGAACGGAATAAACAACTTTTCTTTTCTTTTTCTAAAGGATATTAAATCGAAAATGCATAGGTTTATTTTTACACATTCAGAATTATACAGCAACAACAACAACAAAAAAAAAACAATCTGTCAGTTTTAAACTGGGAATTGTTGTTTAAAGATTTTAATTTTGCACCCAAATATAAGATTTAACTATTATTAAGTCTTGACTATTTAACAGATCGTAAGAATGAATGCGGGGAAAAAACAGATAACTCTCCTAAAAACAGCCGAGAGAGAAAACACTATAGAAAAATATTTTTAATAAATTAAAAAAAAAAAAAATTCATTAAATTGAGCGAAAACAAACTAACAAACTTTTTTCTATTTGCCATATTTAAAACGCTTCCAGCTTGTTTATTTAAATATGAACAGAAGCAGAAAGAAATAAGAAGTGGGTAAATCAGTATAACCCAGCAATTTCTGGAGATTTTTGAAATTATATTAAGTAGCTCACCTTCAACGCCACCTATTCGCATACCACATTTAATAGTAACAATTTCGTCACACCCATCAACTTTGATGAACCATTTCCTATCACAACAAAATAAAATTCTATCTTAAATTATGCTTGCACCTTAATAAATGACACTGATTGACTCGCAGTGCGTATAGAATGTAGAATTTGCGAAATCGGTCTAATGTCTCTTTATATGAGGCTAAGAGTATTGGCAAGATTTTATTTAGCAAAATCTTTAAAAAAATGATGATAGGAGAGGGATACATGACCATTGATGGCGTGTCTAAATGTTCTGAGCTTTCAAACGAAATAAAAACTGGTGAAATCGGCAACTTGATTGGGACTGGGTGACTCTGACAACATTTTCTCCCCTTTCGTATGTGCTGCGAAACAAAACTTTTGAGATTTATCTCGAAAATGGAAAGTGGGAGAAGGGCAGCGGTTATTTTCTAGGGTTATAAGCTTTCGTATGAAACAAAAACTGATGAAATCGAGGAATGATTGGGGTTGGAGACTGATTCCTTGGTTTTTCCCGATAATTTTCAATCTATATAAATGATCAAGAAAAATATCTTAGATAACACTGATAATTTGAATATTCGTATATAATTTTTGAGAAATCTATGTTAAAGCGTTAAAGATTTTATAAACCTCCAGCCACTGCTGATCCTATATTCGTTAGTTTATAAGAAAAACCATGAGGCATTACTTTTATACGATGCATTGATAGCTCTTGTATTCATTCGATATTGAGACTTTTCCGAAAAGGACGTTTCCGTGTGGGTCATAAGAGTCCAATAAATCATCCGTAGCTTATGGAAAGGAGGAGTTAGGAAATGATTCGTTTAGGCTTGCTAAATGTATCAGCTGTTGGCAAGAATTTTTGGTTAGAAAATGTTGGCTTAAAATAGCTTCAAATGTTATTTGGCTTAAAATGTTGATATTTTAATTAAATTTTGATGCTTAAATATAAGGAAAATGCTTTTATCTTAAGATTAGCAAACTTTTCATTTTTTAAAAAAATATACGACAAAATATATCAAGAATATTTGGAAGGCATAACAGCTCTCAGAATTATTCATTCGCAGTCAAAGTAAATTACATATAATTCTAAGACGAAAATCAATAAATTATGAAAATAACTCTAAAAAGATGAAATTCTATTCTTAAAAATACACCTGAACTTAACTACTGCAGCTATATCCCATGGGGTTTAAGATGGATCATATATATATATATATATATATATATATATATATATATATATATATGACAAAGTGTAATAAAGATTGGTTAGTCAAGAAAACAACAAAGAAAAATATTCCTCTAGTTAAAAATTTTTTAAACAAATCTGGAGGAAAAGAAAGAATAATATACAAAACTGGGAAATCTTGGGAAAATTTCCATCTACTTTGCAGTGGTAATTAAATATTTAAAACTTATTTTGTTGAAACGGGATTTTTTTCATCCTTTTTTATTTTTTAAGCAGAAAATATAAATTTCCTTCTATTTCAATCAAAATACTGCTTAAATAATAAACCTATATCTCCGTGTAATTATCATTCATTTGAAAGTTTTGAGATGCTACAGGAAGTTTCACTCATTGCATTTTGTCCAACAAATAAGGAAATGGCGATGCCTTTAGAATTTCATATACATAATGAGAAGTTAAACAACCAACGAATCATTTATCTCCATCAGAGTCCGAATCAAGAACACAACAGCACTGAAACTGAGCCTATAAAGAGAACCAGAAAGATTTAAATCTATAAAGCACTGCTATTCTTCAAATGAATATTTTGAAGAGGATATAACATGCTCTGTCATAAAAGCATTACATACGTGCTCTGGGATTCTCTATGACATTTCAAAACGATTCCTTTATTCCTACCTTCATTTCAACGCCATTAAACTCACTTAACTGTACTTCAAGCTTAAGTGGAAACTATTTTCTTTCTTTCTTTTTTTAAAAAAGAGATAAACAATTATGAGGGGGGAAAAAAACAATTTTATGCGCTCGTTGGTATACAAATATTTAAATCCTGCTTGATGTAATACTTATGTAAAAATCAGCGTTTCAATACCGCCTCAATCGTTAAAAACGGTATTCCGATCATTACAAAATTAAGATAACGCTTTCGTGGATAATTATCATGGAATCAACAGCAACGTGCACTTAGTAGGATATCAATAGACTAGAGTAAATATAACATATTTGGACAGTATTTTTTGGTTCAAGAGCGGAATAGATTCAATTGTAAAAAGTCAATTTTGAATCATTCATCAAAGGAAATCAATATGAATTCATTTTGAAAAATTCATTCAAAATGAGAGGGAGAATGATACGGAGATCAAATGAGTGCTACTGAAAAGCAAACGTTTTGAATTTTAAGGTGATGTAAAAAAAAGATTTTCTCAGATCATATGCTTGGACGCTATGATAGGAAAATGTTACAAACCTCTATTTCACTCTTTTTAGAAAAATGTAGAAATTTTTCAAATACATAAATATTTCTTCTATCTACTAAGAAACATGTGAAACATTTTTTCTTTCGAAGGGTATGAATTATGTCAGATTCAAACAAACTAGTAAACATTGATTTTTTTTTCCTTCATAAAGATAGATTACATCCATCCTTTATTATATTCGTTACAAGTTTATAATTTCCATTTTGTTGTGAATCGGTCAAAAATGGAACGAATATGTCGAATTCATTTCTAACCGTTTCAATTTTTGGAAGCTTATTGCGGGATGAAATGATAACGTTTTTGCTTATACAGTTAACAGGTCATATTAAATAAAATGAACAATATTAAGTATTAAAAAATGAGCTTTTAAAGAATTAACTTTTCCATCTTTTATAACATACAGAATGCAGTTCATCTCTTATTATTAATATGGATCTCTCATTCTGAAGAAAATTCAACTAAAACTGAAACAAAAGTTTTTGAATCTAATATTAGACTAGGTAATGCTAAAGCCTCGCTTTAAAGCAGCAAGGAGTGTGATTCTGAATCGAAGTCAAATGACATCTGACCTAGCATGACTCTCCGGATTCCTTCGTCAGGCCGGTTGGAAGATACGAGGGCAACATAAACTTTGGCGGAATGAAGCTTTGACAGTTACATTGGATTTTTTTATAATAAAACTTTGCACAGAAAATTGCACCTTGCATCATTTTATGCACCTGGCGTATAGCAGGAAATATTTTATTTGGCTCAATATTCCTTATTCAATCAAAAGATTTATGAAAACCAATATTCAGGGAATTCAAATTTTTGATCGGTGGCGGATTTAGATATTTTTTTGGTTCTAAGCACTGGACACTATGACGCCCCTCTTAATAAGCTGGTGAATTTAGTTTCACATTTCAATACATTTTTAATTTGTCGATGATTTATTTTTTTATAAACTTCGTGAACATTTTATTTATCTCTTACAATATCAGATAATCAGTAACCACGATAGTATAGAATATTATTTAAGCAGATGGTCGATGTTTATAAATATTTTAGCAACTAAATGAACGTCATATTTTTAAGAAAATTTATATAACCCACACCAATTACAATAGATAAAGTGTTCATTTCATCCTAATAATTTGTAATTCATGAAATTTGTATTAAGTTATTTATTTGTCCACTAGAAAAAAATAATTCTTTTTAATTGGTCTGTTCTCGAAGTCATTGTCCTTTACGTCTGCCCAATCTGAA
Organism: Argiope bruennichi; assembly: GCF_947563725.1. Classification (NCBI taxonomy): domain Eukaryota; kingdom Metazoa; phylum Arthropoda; class Arachnida; order Araneae; family Araneidae; genus Argiope; species Argiope bruennichi. The sequence goes on from NC_079155.1 coordinate 1,637,919, forward strand.
ATCCGTTACTAGTTTTAACTTTCTTTACAAAATCGTTATCTCACTACTATTCGTGCATCTTGAATAATATTTGCAGGAAAAAAGAATTCAGCAACTCTTTCTTTTGCTCTGCAAAGAATTATTTTTGTTCCTTGTCACTCTCAAATTCACTCTGTTTGCAACCTTTCACGGTTTGACCAATTAACTGCATCAATATGAAAGGGGTGTGCCTGCAGAAACCATTGAAACCTTCCAATGGACGTGCGTAATCTCATCTGAGAGGGAATTCATTTTTCCGCCTTGCCACAACAGATGACTCACTTTCGCTGAGTCGGAGTGGTTAACAACTGAAGTTGTACAACTCATCCACAGGAATTTATTTTGTCATCAACAAAGCTAATCAGAGAAGAATCTGATCTGACGCGCCGAGATATGCTCACTACATCCGGATTTCAGGCAAGGTGATCCAATTAATTAACTTCCGATTTTCGAAAACTGCGTCGGACAACCCCGATGTTAGGTTATTTTAATTTATTTTTTAGAAAGTAGCATCAGGAAAATTCTTTATTTTTTCTATTCATAAATTATAACCATTCGACTTGAATAAACAATCCCTCGTCATAATATTTAGAATGTTATCGAATTCTAAATGAAGACTTTTAATTTCGATGGCATGGCATCAGATTCCCACATTACCTGAAAGCAAAGATGTCCTTAGTTGTAGATCAAATAATAGGCTCACTCTATTCGAAAGATGTATTCTTGCGGATTTGAACACTTTTTGGTAATATTCAGTGGTTATTGTAAATTTTACACAAAACATAAGGTATACAGAAGTGGTTTACTTGCATTAAAAATTTGAAGAAATCTCGAACCTTTTGCTCGAAACATCATTACACAATAATGTTTTATGCACCTATCTGCATACTACTTTTGAAAAATTTACTCAACACCAAACGCCTATTTAAACGGGCCAACAAAATAACAAGAAGCATTTGATTAAAATATTCTTAAATTTGTCGGAAAATGAATTAAAATTAGATGAAATAATACGCGGAAGTAAAATCAATGTCAGTGAAAAAAACATTTTTTTTTAAATTTTAAAAAACCTGAAAAATTATATATATATATATATATATATATATATATATATATTATAGAGCTCAGAGATAATTATAGAAAAGATCAAAATTTTGTTTGATTTTTGATTAAATGTCTAATCAAAATTTTGAAAAAAGCATGTGCATAATTTATCAGCTATTAGTCCAACAATTTGCTCTCTAGAGTATTTTGATCGAGTTTTAAATACTTTCACTTGGCATATTCCATTTGTAAGGTCGAAGTTTTGTAATGGATTCCCTGAGAATACACTAGAACACTGAAATTTTTTACAAATTATTAAAAATTAATTATTAATAATTAATTTAATTATTAATAATTAATTTAATTATTAATAATTAAAAAATATTTTAATTATTTTAGAACTCTTAAAAAATCCATTAATATAAATGTGAGTTTGAGTGTTATACTCAAAGTCGATTTAAAACGACAGATAGTTGTAATAAAAAATGAAAGGACGAACACGACATTTAAAGCAACAACAACAATGAAAGGAACAGGGAAAAAATAAAGAATGCTGGCTGCCTTTTACATAAATTGAAAAAATCAAGCATCAAATTGCTAAGAACGAACAGTGGCAATGCTTTCTGCTCTCGGTTGCCGATAGGGATTGCAATACCGGTATACCGGGATACCGAATACCGGTATTTTGAGCCATTTGTACAATTTTGTAATACCGGTATTCAAAAGTTTAAATACCGGTTTTTCGGTATTTACTAGAAATTTTTAAAATTGTCTACTATATATGTTCAGGGATCGCCAACATAGCAAAATAGTATATGTTTTTGTTTTTATGTCTCCCTAACGTCGAAATTAATTAGCTAATTAATGGCTTAATTAGTTGTTTAAATCTAAATTAGCGAAACGTGGATTATCCCTGAAAGAAGATATAGTATCCATAACGACTAATGGAGCAACAATTATGAAAAAAGTTGGAAAGTTGATTGGTGCAAATCAGCAATTATGCTATGCTCATGGAATTCAATTAGGAGTAACAGATGTATTATACCAAAAAAATAAAGAACAAAAGAATCCAAATACTGTGGATATAGAAACTTTGGATTCCGACATTGAAGAGAGTAAGAGTGAGAGTGATATTGACAATAAAGATAATGACAATGTAATTGTTAAAGAAGATATTGCTAATGAGGATGAAATATTAACCCATCAAGAATTGCTTCCTATAATTTATAAAGTTCGAAAAATTGTTAAGATATTTAAACGTTCAGCTACAAAAAATGCCATATTACAAAAATATATACTAACTGAAAATAAAACAGAATATATGTTAATAATAGATTCTAAGACACGTTGGAACAGTTTACTCCTAATGATGGAACGATTTTTGAAATTTAGAAATACAATCCAAAAAGCAATAATCGACTTAAACCTGTAAATTAATTTTTCAGATAGTGAGTTCGACTTAATAGCCAGAACTATATCAGCTCTACTTCCAATAAAACTGACTATAGAGGCATTATGTTGGAGAGATTTTAATTTATAAACAGCTAATGCAACAATAAATTTCATGTTGCAGTCATGAAAGAACAGCAGATATCATTATCTGAAGAATTATATATTACATTGAAAAATCGCACAGAAGAAAGGCATACTGAAATAGAAAATGTCTTATGGTATTTACATAATTATAATGATTTTAAAAATGAAAATGAAAAAGAAGAAAAGAAAATAATCAATTCAAATATGATTAAGTTTATAGTAATTTTTTTTTTTAATTTTTTACCCACAAACCTATCCACATCAGAAGAATTCGGTTCAGTTATCGAAAATTATGATGACACTAATGTCGATAGTGGAAAAGGAATTGTCTCTTGAACAAAAATTAGAATTAGCGATAAATAAAAAAGAAATTCAACAAACCAAAATACAATTCAGAAATTAGCTATATCCAAAGCCATCCGACGAGAAAATGATTTATTTGAAGATGAGGGATTTAGAGGTAAATACTTGGAAAAAGTATATCGCGCATTGCTAACAATACCACCAACTAGCGTAGATGCTGAAAGAGCGTTTTCGACAGCTGGTAATTTTTGCACAAAATTACGTTCCAGACTTAATGACAGTACAATTGATGCATTATGTTTTTTAAGATCACATTTCAAAAATTTGTAATAGTGCCATAGACTGATTAGTTATATTTAAAATTTTTTGTGATTTAAATAAATAAAATGTTTGCTTTTTTTGTTATTCTTTATATATTGTTATAACTTATGTTACAAATTATTTTTACCGATATTTACACTCTCTAATAAAACTGGCAAATAAAACAAAGAAACACCTGTGTTTTCTTTCTTTTTCTAAAATTTCTAATACCGGTATTAAAACCGGTATCCCGGTATTAAGATCTAAAAAATACCGAATACCGGTATTGAAATTTTGGTCCGGTATTGCAATCCCTAGTTGCCGAGCGGGCGAGAGGATATAAGTGCCATGACGTCACTCTGCGTGTTGCCATTGCATGGAACCCACATAAATTTAGCTAAACGATTATTTCACATTTTTGGCACTATATAGAAATTAATTTTAAAAATATTTATTCTTAGATTCCTAAATAAAACATGAAATTTATTAAAAATTTTTAAAAATGGGGAACAATTAAAAGTCATTTTATTTTATTTTACTGACTACAGGAATAAAAGCCATTTTATTTATGTAGTGAAAAAGGTAGGAAAAAATTCTTAAATCCGGAATACAAACAAGATTGTAAAGAAATTAAGATGCAATATAATAATAAAAAATAAATTCTTGAATATTCAATTAAAATTAAAATATGTTATAGCCGCCTCTGACCACCAGCTGGCGATAGAAACTTGGTACTCTAAAATTGAAGAAAAATTTTGAATTTTTTTTTGTTAAAAATTATCCTGGATATTTGTCTAGAAAATTCGCTGAATATTTCAAAAGGATTGAATAAATATTTTGCGCGTCATCAAGGGTCCCGCCCTCTCCCACTTTTTTGCTTTGAAGTGAAGTAAAGCACTTTTCTGGCAATGTTATTGTTTACTCATTGTTTGAATGTAACCTTGATGATTTCATTCAAGGCGTCACTCGATGTGCTAATTTCTTTTTGGATTATTTTTGAAAAAATGGCGACATAATTTGTTGCTCACTTTAATTCTGATTGATTTGGACACACTACGAGTTAAGAAAAAAGGCACATTGTTTTATTGTAAAGGATAAAAGGTGGCAAATTTCCTAATTAAAACTGTTTTCTGAAACGGTTTTGAATTTGGCTGTCATATTCTGTGGAATTGAAATGAATGACTTTGTGCATGCTTACTAAAACATTGTCATTTCAACAAGGAAAATTTTACACTTTCTCTTTTACAATATAGTTTGTTTTGCGTAAAATGGCGATTCGTGTTTTAAACCCATTTTTACTCAACTCGTTCTTTTAAACAGTTTGTTTGTTTTGGACATTTTTTTCCAACTTATATGTTTTTAAATGATTTACAATTATTATGAGGCATTTCTATTCTGATAGCCATATAATTAATATATTACAGAAGCCTTACACTGTTCTGTTCAGTGTACTATGTGTCTCTCTGTCAGCTCTGTTAAAATTTGAAATTTCAATTGAAGTAAAAGTGATAAAACTTCAACTAATACAAAAACATATTTTGGTGAAACCAAACATGTCTTTTAAAAATATGAGTGCAGTAAGCAAAATCGTACAGCTTTGAAGTCTTATGTGCGTTACAAAATGTTTTGAAATATTTCAGTACAGTGAAATATTTCAAATAAGTACTAAAAAAATCTGATTCATCATAAAATTTCTTTCTAGCACAGAATTTTTTTTATTTTATTACATTTACTTTTTATTTTGTTTCCATCAATAAATATATTCATGAAAAAATTATCACATCTAAATTTTAAACAATCATCGGGTCCGAAGAATCATATTCAGTGAAATATTACTGATGTTCCAGCTTTTAAATTAAGAAAGCGATTCTATTTTGTGCAATCATTCTTGATCGAGTTATGAAGTTTTAACTATTTAGGACAATCAATTTCAAAATTTTAGACCAGCTTTGGGGAAACTCCAAGCTCTGATTGGTGCTGATTATGATCTTCTTCGAGATTCTCAATGGCCTATTCTAAAATTATTTAATTTTAGATATTTAAATTTTAATAAATCATTCAGTTTCAATTACCTTTCTAAATTTAAAATGTTAGGGTCTGAAAAAGGTTTTGCTAAATATGAGATATATCGAAGGTATGTATAAAAATATTAAATTCGTAATTTCTTAGAAAATTTGCTGTCACAAACTGCATAAAATAGTATTCTTTATTTCCTTCAGACCATTTTCCCCGTTAGATGTCGATGCTTAATACTAACTGTTCAGAAATTAGATTTTGGAATTAGAGTGGATGTCCTGTACACGCACACCCACATATGTATATTTACACGCACACGCACACACACGTTTGCCTTAAATACTACATAATATTGAATTAATAATAAAGATATTTTTAAATTTCATATAAACCTTTTTCTTGCACTCATGTCTCTCGAAAATTCCATGCTTTATGTTTGTTTCATTTCTCACAGACACAGGCTGAAAATGACACTTTTCATTGTTTAGTTTGCAGTTGAAGATTCAAAATTTTTTACTTTCAGTTGTTGTCAAAGTAATGACAACACATTTTAATTTTTTTTTTTAAGGTGGTGTAAAAATTATTTTTGTAGTGTAATATTTTCGGTGATTATCGCGGAAACGCCAAAATGCTATTTAATTTTTAATTAAGATTCGAATTAAAATTTCAATAAAAAATAGCTCCAAGGTGCCCATTCCCGTATATATGTGCTAGTCTAAAGTACAACTCAGGTCCATAAAATGAGGATAATTCAGTCACGCGGAAATCGAACTCTAAAATACATATATCACCCATAAAATGACTACACACATCTTCAAAAATCATATGCAAATTGCAGGAAGCCCCCAGATGACACCGATAGTACGTCACAATGAAGAGAGTGTAAGAGAGTGATGTATAAAGAATACAGAAGTAAAATTGTTCGCAAGCGCTTTACAAGCCTGTCAGTGCAAAACCCGCATAGGTATGACACAAAGTGCGCATTTGGATTTTTCGTGGTAGAATGATCGGCCGTCTGGAATGTGGGCGTACCCAGCTGGAAGTATCCGAGGAACGTGGAATCGCCCAAAGTATCATCTCCAGGCTTTGGCAACGATTCCAAGATGATGGTAATGTGAGCAGACACTACAACACAGGTCGCCCCCGAGTTACAACGCTGAATGAGGACCGATATTTGGCAGTTACTGCTAAAAGAAACAGACGGAGCACTGCATCAGACCTGTCTAATCAGCTCTCTTCAGCCACTGGTACGACAATTTCAAGGCAGACCGTGTACAGACACTTAGGGCAGATTGGTCTATATGCTCGTAGATGTGTTCCACTTACTGCAACTCCCTTTCGCCTGCGGTTAGCCAGGAGTAGAGAGCATGCATTGTGGACACCGCAACAGTGGGCTTGTGTGATGTTTTCCGACGAGTCCAGGTTTAACTTGCAGTCTGATTCTCGGCGGACTTTCACATGGAGAGCGCCAGGTACCCGTTACCACCAAGAGAACATCATTGAACGACACCGTTACGGTGGTGCAGGATTGCTCGTTTGGGGAGGAATTATTCTGGGTTCCAGAATTGACCTGCGTGTTTAAATTGGAACCATCACATGCCATATCTATCAGGACGTCATTTTGGAACAACATATATGTTTGTTTTTAGGCGCCATGGGAGCAGAATTCGTGTTTATAGATGACAACGCCTGTCTCACCGTGCAAACATCATAAACGAATGCCTTCGATCGGAGGATATCACCCGTATGGACTGGCCAGCATTCTCACCTGACTTGAATCCAGTACAGCATGTATGAGACATGCTTGGCCGTCGAGTTGCAACCCGTCAACCACCTCCTACATGTTTACTGGAACTTCGGAGAGCATTGCTTGATGAGTGGTGTAATATTTCCCAAGATCAGATCGATCATTTGATAGCATGCCTAGGCGTTATACGGACTGTATTGCATCGTCTGGGAGACATACTATGTATTAACCATCATACCAACCATGTAAAAATTGATTTTTGTAAATTGCTCCAGGGAGCAAAAACTCGCAATTTTTATTAATTATATCAAACATATAGCATCTTTTTTTATCTTTACCTTTTGTTTAATAAATAGGCTTTACAAATAAGTCACATCTGTTTTGCTTCTGACTCTTTCTTTTCCTGAACTTGCATTATCCTTAATTTATGGACCTGACTGTATATATGTGCTAGATAAAACGGTCTGCCTGTCGAGCGCCGAAATACATGCACACAGAGACACACACACATTCCTCTTTAAGTAAAGATAAAAACATTAATAAACATCCACTCTAATTGATCAATAAAAATTGATTTTTAACATTTTTTTTTCTAATTGTAGCTAAATTAAACTACAGCCATTATTAACCATGGAAACAATAAAACGTAACATAATTATCACTTTCTCACTTAAAAATATTTGTCTGTTTTTGAGAAAAATAACTGAATTAATTTTAGCTCATTTCTCACATAATTTATATTCTAATATTTCTGTGTTTGAATCTTATCCGTTTTTTGCAATTGACTTCTTCTAAAATCATGCCTCTAACAAAATACTAAAAATCAAACACATTTTATTCAAATGACTTGAACTTTTTTGTAAACGATGAAATATCAATTTAATAGAATCAGGTGTCGATTCTTGGACATTTTTGTTGAAAATTTGCACGACTTTCAACTGAGTATGATTAAAAACACAATTTTTTAAATGTTGAAACAGGGCAAAATTCATCTTTGTGCAATAATATTTTCAGAACCTATAGTGGGAAATGTTAAAATTCAGCTTCATTTTTAATTAATTAAAATTATAGTTAGAATTTTCGTAAAAAAAAATCGATTCGAGGTGCCCATTCCCATCCTCCAATACATATATGTGTCAAATTCGACCTGCAGAGCCACTTCATCTTTCTTAATAGTAGAGATAGGATTAAAGTTCCGATTGTTTTATATATTTCTATCGACATTTCGCGTTTTTACAGTTTTCTTTCGACATTCCTATTTTTTCTTTAAAAATACTTAAAATAAGAAATTAAGAATATTATAAACCGATATGAATTGAAATATTTATTCTTAAAATAGGAATATTACTGATGCGAATTTGAATATTTATTATTCTAACAGAAAATAGTAAATATATAGGTTAAGATATTTATTCTTGAAAACCTAGCATTTTAAGAGAGGATATTTCCTTCGCGGTGAAACTTGAAGAAAGGTGAGACTAAGAACCAGAAAACAATCCATATGGAACAGATTTTAATTGTTTTTGAGAAAAGAAAAATCAATTTTTCATACAAAATCTGGAATCATCAACAGTCCGGAGGTCAAAACGAAGATCTTAAAAGATTGAGACAAATAATAGGTAATGAATATCATAAGAAAAAAAATGTCAAACATTTATTCTAGGAAATGTGGAATACATTATTAACACGATTATAATTTTAATTTTTAACGTTTTTCTATCTGTGCGGCTCGTTTTTAAGATCTTTGTTGTGACCTCCGAACTTTTAATGAAAAATTAATTTTTACTTCTAGGATGCGAAGTGCAGAGAAAATATTATAATCGGTCAAAAACTCGAACTCGACGAATTTCCTTCAGATTCCTGAAAATACATTTTTGACGTTACGTCTCAAATCCGACAACGCTGTCAGCAAGACGGCTGAAATTCGGTATATGGGATCACAATCAGATTTGTGAAGTTTTGAACGAAATCCATTAGCAGGAAGTTTGTCTGTTCAAGTACAAAAAATGTATTGGATGAAACGCACTAGACGTGCATATTGCGAACATGAATTCAAATTTATAAGCAGCGAGAGTTCTACTTTTTTACAAGCTTATAATACACAATGCCTTTTGGTTTAATCCTTTCATTGAGTCTTCCTTTCTCTTCAGGTTTTCTTTCTTATTTCTTTCAATGAATGGGCCCAAATGGGTTTGTAGATCTATATTCAAGATGCAGTCTTTAGATATCAAAATCAGACATATAAAATTTGATTTTTCAGCTATCATGTTGTCATGCAAACTCACAAACAAACATTTTTACCACAGAGCAAATGCAAAGGAAGAGGATTCTTTCCAGCGAATGAAGTAAGAAAAAAAAAGTGTACACTAGACAGCACAGATTCAATGTACTACAAATTTACAACATTCTAGTTAGACGAGTATCAACATGAGAAGCTCCAGACGGCATATCATTTCATCATTTTAAACATTCCAAAATGTTAGCATTGATTCCGCGTGTCTGTACGACGTGTTGTTCATGTCATTGTTCTGTTGTACGTTTTTGTTCCTTTCAACTTGGGTTGTCCTTTTCCTTACTTATTTCATTGATACAAAGTCTCCTTGTATCACTATAAAAACTATAAAACTTTTTACTATAAAAACTTTCTGCTCCTTCTATGCTTGAGTCAAAGCTGGTAAACAACATTTTGGTATAGGTTTGCGTGTCCCATTTTAAATAACTTGTTAAGTAACAAATTGTAACTGGTTCGATTTCGGACGACAAATTGCACGTAGTAATCATAGATTTTAAAAATGAATTCGAAATACATAAATAATAGTTGATTCCCAATTGCATCATTGCGTCATTCATTTCCTATCAGTACGCTTTTGTCATTCACATCAATTGTAAATGTGAGATGCGTTCTAATTATTGCAGTATATTCACACACGTTGCCATGGCACATGTGCAGAATTTTCCTTGTTCAGGGATATCTGAAGTTTCAATAAAAGATCGAAATGAAGCCAAATTTCTTATGCAAACCATGGGGAAATAAATTACAAAAAAAGTATCAAAATTTAATGAAAGTAAAATTTAGCAAGAATTGTAATGAATATACATGGATTAGTAATGAATGGATTAGACAAAATTGCATTGTATTCTGGAGATAAAAAGTGCAGATACGGAAATGAATGGTATACAACAAGAAAATTGTGAAAAATAATCTTTCATTAAACGATATTAGTGTCCAAGTACAACATTTTCAGCGCGTTGACACCATCCCTGTGTACAGTAATCGGTATTCAGGACTTTTTATTTTATTTATATACTAGGGGGCTCTGCCCCCTACTCGCCAACTCCCAGAAACCACCAAGGCAGTTCCTCTCGGATCGCTTCGATCGCTCTCCATCTACTGAACCACTTTATTATAGCAACAGATATATTCAGATTCAAAATATTCCAAAATGATAAAACAATGAAAAAAATAAAAATTGTAAAGCAAAAAGTACACTCGCAAAAATCATCTGTATCAAAGTTCTTTGTAAACACAAATAACCTTTCATTTAAATAACTATATATATCCCCCAAAGAAACAAATTTTTGAAAAATATGCTTTTCCCACAATTTTTCCAATTTGGGAACTATACTATAGAAAAAAAATTGATATTTAAAAAAAAAATTGCTTTTCTCACAATTGTTCGAATTTGGAAGCTATACTACAGAAACAGAATAAGAATTTGATATTTACAAAATAAATAAATTTTTTGAAAGCAGCTACATTCAAATTCAGTCCACTTCAAAATAAGGTAAAGTAATGAAAGAAATAAAAAATGTAAGGTAAAAAGTAACTCGAAAATTGAACTTAATTCTCCTCTTGGAAACAGCAAGGCATAGACCGTGGGATCACAACATTGGTTTAATGGAGAAATATTTTTGCAACTATCACATACAGGATAAATACAGATGTCTCGATTAGTACGTGGTTCGCTATTATCCCCAACAAATATCGCTGCAATTTCTGTTCTTGTAATATGTTGGTTATATCTACGTATATCTAAATTTCTACTCTCCATGAAAATCATCTTAATATATGTAGCAGGATTTTCTTCAATTATACGATGCGACAATCGATGAACGCATTGATTGCTCTCAACATAGACTCCAATCTTTCCATCACAAACATGCTTCATTTCTCTCCATGCGTTTTTCAGTGGCTTCACTGGTATCAAACACATATAACTGACCATAACCTGGTTTGTTATGACACTGTATAAAGGAGAAACCATTTGGTATATCTAGCCACGAATCCTAGAGCAATATGGCCCTGTTCCAGGAGGAGATTTAATTTGAGCTCTCACGGAAACAAAAGCTAAAGCAGAATTATCTCTTATATGATTCCGATAGTTTCTTCCTTCGATTGAATCAATGATCAGCAATTACTCATTATTTCTGGTGGATTCAACAGATGTTCTAAAACAATTTTTTTTTTCTTTTTTTATCATGAGAATATTTCACGTATTTGCCACTTGCATTTGCTTCTTTTTCCCAGTAACGTGCCTGGCAAAAAGAACAGAGTCCTGACATTGTCCCACAACTATACTCCTATACTTCGCTCCATTCACATAAACGTTTAACCCTATCTCGTTCATTACGACTGGATCTTCTTATGAACGATTCTTGAGTATTTTCATTCGACCTGTCTTCTCTTTTTCGACGATTTCGTTTTAAAATCGACACGGCAGGATTTAAACCCATCGTAAAAAATTTTCTCTGTTTTTTGACCGTTAATTTTTTTGTTTAACAAATTTTCAAACCGATGCAAGAATAACGTTCGCTTAAAATCTTATCAAACCGAGTGTTGATGTTCCTGGGAGATATATATATATATATATATATATATATATATATATATATATATATATATATATATATATATATATATATATATACAAAAGTATTAGAATCAAGTTAATAGGAAAAACAAAAAATCAAATAAAAATTAAACCAAAAAAATTATAAAAAATATAAAAAAAGAAGGAAATTAAACTAAAAATGAATACTGATTTTGACAGATCTAAAGAACGTGGGATTTATTTTAGTAAAACATTAAAAAACGAAATAAAAAATTTAAAAGAAAAATTTGTTATTACAGTAATAGATAAATCAGCAAATAATTTCTGTTTAATTTGTAAATATTATTATAAAGAACTTTTAATTAATGAATATAACTCTAATGCAACTTATATGTTAAAGAACACCGGGAAAAAGGAATTAGATAAAAGAATGCTAGCTTTCGCAAAAAAAACCAAAACTAAGACTTGCTCTCTTAACTATCCTTATTTATTCCCAACAGTTAAATTTCATAAAAATCCATTAAAATTCAGATTCGTAACCTGTAGCACTGGCAGTTATAATTACTATACGGGTAAACATTTCTTTAAATACTTAAAAATTATCCTGGACAAAATAAAAAATGAAGACAACTTTATTATTTCTAGTAACAAAGAAGTATTGGATTTTCTTAAAGATAACAACATTAATAAACTTAATACTTTTGATTTCGAAAATTTATACACTAATCTACCTCATGAAAAATTAATAAAGGTCTGCACTTTTATATATGACGAATATTTAAATGAAAATATCATTCCTAAAAATAACTGGCTTCAGTTATGTAATTTTAATATTACTGAAAATTACGTGTTTAATGGTATTAATTTTTATAAACAAGTCAAGGGCATTCCAATGGAAACAGCTTTCTCAAGTGCTTTAGCTAATATTTTCCTGCATTACTATGAGAAAAAAATAATTAAATATAATTTAATAAACGGGTGGAGATATATTGATGACCTACTTTTGATTAACTTCGACAATACTAATATTATTACTAATTGCTATCCAAAAGATCTAATTCTAAAAGATACAAATAAAAATCAACTTGAGGCTACCTTTCTGGATTTAAAAATCGAAATTGCTAATGATAAAACAATAGTTGGTATATACGATAAAAGGGATTATTTCAACTTTAAAATAACAAAACTATGTAACTACCATTCCAATCTAAACTCTAAAATTTTCAAAAATCTAATTTTCTCACAAGTTAACAGGATCAAAAGGGTTTGCAATAATAAAAATTCTTATATTGAAGCATCAAACAACCTCCTTAAAAATTTAATTAAAAATGAATTTCCTAGAAATTACTGTAATGTCAATTTTTTAATTAAACAAGGTATGGTTTGGGATTAATCCTTTGGCTTAAATAAAAATAGAACTTTCCTTGCATATTGGATCACTCAATAGATGGCGCTGAAAGCCTACATCTGTTTACATAATTTACCGTTAGTTTATAAAAACAGGGAATCACAATCGATAGTTTAAAGTTTCCTTGACTGTGGATGGTATGTACTGGCCTTTTCGTTTTTAAATTTTAATTTTAGTGCTATTTTTTGTTTTTATTGTTATTTTTGTTATTGTATTTTTACTTTGTTGTGGTTAATTTCTTCTAATTTGTTGTTTTGTATTTCCTTTCTGTTAAAATGGTATATCTCTTGAGCATAATTTCAGGGGATTTTCGGGTCACGAGGAATCATTATTAGACAATGTCTGTATTTCCTCACAGAAAAAATCCCTTTCTTTGAATCCCTGCCTGAGGGTGACCCTTGAAAAAGTCTTCAGGCCGGATTCTTTTTTTAATATTTTTTAATAATTTTTTTGGTTTAATTTTTATTTGATTTTTGTTTTTCCTATTAACTTGATTCTAATACTTTTGTATATATATATATATATATATATATATATATATATATATATATATATGTCGAAAATTAAGGTCACAAACATAAAATCTGAGAAAAATGTAAAACTATTCACTGTGTTGCCACGAAATTTGGCACAGAGGTACACTACAATAGAAGAAAGAACATAGACACATAAGGGTGACCCTTGAAAAAGTCTTCAGGCCGGATTCTTTTTTTAATATTTTTTTTATAATTTTTTTGGTTTAATTTTTATTTGATTTTTTGTTTTTCCTATTAACTTGATTCTAATACTTTTGTATCAATTCATCTGTGTTTTAGAAGTAGCTGCAATTGCGCTCTCTAAATACTATGAAGTTCTTTTTTGGTTTTAGTTTAAATAGGTTATAAATTTTAGTTGCGATTTCGAAACTGTTTTGTTTCGTTTTCATTTTAGTTTCGTTTTCAAACTTTTTCTTACTTAAGATTGGTTACTTATATATATATATATATATATATATATATATATATATATATATATATATATATATATGAAAATACTGTTGCCAACAATCAGAACACACTGCGCATGCATCAATTTTTTACGCCAATTGGGATAACGCAAAAACGCAAATACGTGGATTTTCTACGTCAGTTGGCGTAAATGAATACAGATTAGAAATTTTTAATTTCCTTTATTCTGTTTTATTTTAATTCAAAACTACTTCAGAATGAATCGGAAAGACCGATTAATTAACAATGTTTAATTTTAAATGCATCTAACACTAAGAAAATAAACAGAATCCTTTGAAATAATAGGTCGAAAACATGTTAAGCCTAACCTCATTAGCGTGGGGGAAAATATCGAAGCCTTCCTTATTTGGCGGTGCCAAGCGGCAATTACCGAATTCAGCCTGATTTTGCGTCCACGTATGCGCTTTATATATAGAGAGATTCTTAGGGAGTTCGTTTCCCCTTAAATATTACAGGGTGCATTTGAAATTTGATTGCATTCCTTTCTTTTGTTTTAGTCAGAGATGTCTCCAAATAGAAAAAAAAATGCTTTATGGTCCATTCTGCTTTTATCTGGGTACAAATTACAAAGTTATTAGTTAAAACGAATTTTAAAAAATACTTAGAAAATAAAATAAATAAAATGCTCGGTTATAAAAACACTTTCGGACTCAGTGAATAGTTTTTTTCTTTCTTTTTCTTTTCTTTAGTACTAAGAGAATAAAAAATATTTTTGGAGTTGATATTTTTCGGTCAATAAATGCTACACAATGAAAGAACAAGAGTGACGAATCATTGATGACGGACATCTAAATATCAGGTGGCATGCGCAATTACATTTGTCCGTAATAATTCCTATCTAATTTTAAAACAGGGCATTCACTTAATCAGTCGTCAAAAAAAAAAAAAAAAAAGTGGTGATGAAAAGTGCCAAGCAGAATTATCTGTTGACTGTAACAATCGCGTTTTAGACAATTTTGTATTCAAAAATTCTCCTCATCTTGTTCCGAGAACTCTTCCTGATTATATGATTTATTTTTTCAAAAAGTACCTCGTAATTGCATCGTCAGTTTTAGGGAGAAATAAGTAAAACTGCTGGGTAGATTTAGGCAATTGCAATCACATAATAAAGATTATGTGCAATTATATAGCTATTCTTTAAAAATTACTTTTTCCATATATTAAAATTACTTTTTCCATATATTAAAAATGGATATTTTAGACATTTTATTGATATTTTATTTTTACAAGAGATTGCAAAGTAATAGTCCTTACAGAATTATTATGCATTGAATCCCAATATTTATGCATTGAATGGAAAATGCATCAGCATTATATTTTATATTCAGATAACTCTCGAAGATAAAATATTTGTTTCTCTCGCATGGCTAAAGGACGGTCTTAATATATAACAATAGGATATATATATATATATATATATATATGTGTGTGTGTGTGTGTGTGTGTGTGTGTGTGTGTGTGTGTGTGTGTGTGTGTGTGTGTGTGTGTGTGTGTGTGTGTGTGTGTGTGTGTGTGTGTGTATCAAAAAATATGAGCTAAAAGAAAAACGAATCAAACAGCAAACGGAAGAAAATAACAAAAAGTAAATATAAAAATATAATTAACATCCTATTTCAACTATGGGCAATATATAAAAGCCTGCGTTCTCTAGAATTCCTAAATATTTATTTTATAGAATGCCGAAAACTGGTCGGTAATGTATGAAACGATTAAATATTTCTCACATTTTCTAGGCATTCTATGGAATGCCAACTGTCAAACTGGCAAATTTTGAAATCCATTTCCGGTGCAAGATAAAAGAACCTATTTCAAAAACAAAGATAAAACTATATTCGATGTTGGATTAAACAAACATTCTTGCCGTAAAAATTCCTGCTTCCTTCATAGGTTGTGCGCGTTTAAATGAACCATCGATGAGACGCATGTACAAAGGTCGTCAAAATCTTCATACCTCATGCGGTCGAAGTAGTCAAGATGTAGAAATGAGTGATTTATGCACTCTTTGTTCAAAACTGAATGACAGAAGGCAATTTCTACAGACATGGAACTGCGGAAAGGAGCTTTAAGCCAATTGTATACAAAATCGCAATTCACCTTGTGCCCTTCGAATCTTGCGACATCGCTCAGGATCCTTCTTCTCCCACTTATACTTCCAATCAGTCCACCACTTTTAAACCTTCCAATGATTTTCCTGAACGCGCGTGTGGCTCCTACCAACAATTTTAGCTATTTCACGGTAAGATTTTCTATTTTTAAACAATCTTAATACAAATTTTCTTACATCAATCCTCGAAGAGCCATTTCCCATTTAAAAGTTTAGCTATAATCCTGTCTAACAAACTTCATTCCACAAAGAAAGGTTTAAGATGAGATGACACAAAATTAGATTAAATTAGTTACCAAGTAGAAAATATTTAGTAATGTTTAAACATATTTTTTCATAAGTGTATTCTCATTTTTTTTTTTACTTCAAAACTTGCCAGATAAAGTTTGAAACTGTATAAATAATATGATTTCTGATAAATTTTTCTTTTTTGTGTTTATACAAATTAAAAGGCCAATAGTTTAATGCCTTTGCAAAAAAATTTGCTACGTTGTTGTTTCTAATGGCTCTTGTCTAGACAAGCCCACTGACTTTTTGAAGTCAATTGCGGTATAAGCCAAAGGTACATCGTTGTTTTTTCAGTAGCTCCATCTAGGGCCAATAGCTACACACACGTCACAACCCTTTTTACGGGGCGGACTTCATTCATACATTTCATTCTCTCATCCACAGATCGTAATTTAGACCTGTATCAGAGAACGATCACCCCTGATCCAGCACCCCTATTGGTATGACTCTTGACATGGACACACGGCTAAATCACAACACACTGTGTATGAGACGGACGAGTCCATTGAAGGACGAATTTTTTCGTAGGGACAAGGTTTAAGAGGAAGAGACTAGTTTTTGTTTACAAAACTGCAGGAGTTCGCAAATTGTGCTCAAATTGGTAGATTTCTTTCTCACAGAATTTTCTGCGCTGTATTTGCTGCAACCAATACGTGTTGTTTAGTTTGGTTTATGCGTACTTTCTCGTCTGCTCTTTTTCAAAATGGAGAAAATAAATCTTCCAGAGAAATATAAGAAGTATAAAGTAATTGGGATTGATGAAAATTTGGCTGTTTTCCTTATTTCCGATATTATAAATAAAGAATTAGCGTGAAGAATTAAAAATAAGACTTGAAACTCAAGCTTTTATAAGCTACCATAAAATATCTGTATGCAGATATACTATATTTATTAAGATATTTCGATGACATTAAACGGTATAGAAATCATTATAATTATTATTGAATATGCATGTGCAAGAAGAGATTTATTTTTTAATTTTATATTAAAATTATTACCATTAGATGTCTATCTGCAAATGCATTATATTTATTAAGATATTTTGGATGAAATTAAATGGTATAGAAATCATTTCAATTCACACTGAATATGCATATAAAATATCACAAGAGGAGACATATTGAATCAAGAGAGATTCAAAATAAATGATTTAAAAATCAAACTATTTCTTTTGCTATTTTTTTTAATTTAAATATAAAATTCTTATATTTGTCAATAAAAAAATTACTTCATTTTCTAAAATATGAAACGTTGATGGTATGTATCAAGAAACAGATAGCAGATAAATGTTGTAAAGTGGTGAGCACCAGCTGCTCCTCGAATATTTCAACTCTGGTATGGATAAAAATCGCAATATTTCTGACTTATCTTGCAATGAAGAAACAACATTCCCAATGGTTTCATTTTTTAAGGATTGCCCAGAGATTTCTGACTTTTCTTTGAGCTCTAAACTTTTAGGAAGTTCTTTTTCAACAAACTGGAATTTTCAGAAAACAGAGAATTGAATTCTGTTTAGTTATTAACTTAATATCAAGATTTATAAATATATAACTAGTTTATATATCTCTTTTGAATACTTATTGCTTGCATTTTTGTAACACATATTTTAGGAATGGATTAAAGAATATGAACAAAAATCAGAAACAGTTAGACGTGTTCAGAAAACACACAAATCAACTGGGCGCCTTGATGTTTATAAATGTGACTTAATATGCCAGCACAATGTGCGACAAGTAATAACTAATATTTCATATTTTATTGCTTCAAATGCATTACATATGTGATTTTAGACACTTTTTATTTTATTATTTAGATAATAACAAGGTTAGATTTAAAGTTTATTTGCATGTGGCAAGAGACATATTTGTATCTGTCCAGCTACAGATATATTTAATTGCAGCAAATTTCATTATAATAAATATTTGTATTATTCATGTTTTTTAAATTGTTTTAGTGTTACAAATCCTTAAAAGTTTTAGAGCTTCCATACTCTGTACTATATATTGACATATATTTTTAACCAAAGTCTGATCTAAAGTTCATTTTGATTGATGCATGAATGATATTTGGTGCCTCCCTTGTTACACAGCACTTAGCAAATGGTGTATAGTTTATATGTATTTTTCTCGTAAGGAAATATTTTTTCTTTTTATTCTATTTTCAATCTTCTGATCAGTTCGATGAACAAAAGAAAATCCAGTGACTTTTTTTGTGTGTGTGCTGTTATTTGTGATCTTCACAATGCACATTTCATTAATAAGAGCACATTTTATGCTAAGAAAACATTTTAAAAATTTCAGATCTGGACCTGAATTGAATTTAAAAGCTGTACCTGATAGGTCATTTGCAGCCAATGAAGGATTAAGAATTGAAATAAAATATTGATTTATTTATAATTTTAATAAATTTATGATCTTTAAACATATTTGAAATATTGTTAAAATTTTTAAAAAAAATAAAGACTTTAGATTGGTTTATTATTAGTTGTAATTTTTAAAACACTACTTCATACTTCATAAATAATATTTATTTTCTTCTACTGAAATTCATCCACACTTAATGCTCTCATTATTAATAATTATATGAAAACTATTTTTACAGTTACTAAAATGTAAGAAAGAAAGTAAAAATACTTGATGCTTTGCAGTTCTTAAAATTACTAATCAAAAGTAAGTTTTAATTATTTAAATTTGATTTATAATAATAACAAATAATATATATAATAATATATAATCAAATATATGAAACATTGATGTCATTTATTGAGAAACAGATTGCAGATACTTGATGTACAGTGGTAAGCAGTGGTTTTTGAACTCTGTTATTAAAAAAAAAAAAAAAAAATCATATTTCTGCTGTATCTTACAATGCGGGAACACCATTTCCATAGGTTGGCTTTTTAAGAATTGTCCTTAAATTTCTGTCTTTTTTTTTTTTTTTTTAAAGTTTCAAACTTTTAAAGAAGAAGAAAGTTCTTTTGTTCAGTACTTCGAAACAACCTACAAAAAAAGACCAGAAAAGTGAGCCTACTGCTATAGAAAAGGATTAGGAATAAATATAAACATGAAATTAGAAAGGTGGCACTGCCAGATAAAGTATGAAGAAAGTGGAGGAATTGTAATGAAAAGATTAGATAAATCAATCGCAGTTATTACGAATGCCATCATTAAGAAACTCCTGGCAAGAGTTATATCAATAGAAAGAGGCAAGCTGACACATAAAATGATTTCAATTTGAAAGAGACATGCCAGCAGCATAGAAATGAAAGATATTTATAGTTCTATTCAATTAAATGAAAATACATTTATTATTACGAAAACAATTAGAGAATCAATTTTTACTTAAAATGCAGAAAAAATTAATGCTACAGCATGCTGCCCAATAAAATGTGACCAATGCAATGTGTGCATACACTCTATGTCTTGCAACTGCATTGATAATTCAATAAAATTTTTAATTTGCAAACATATTCATTATATTTGTCAAAAATTAGAAACGAATGATAACTCACAACACAATGTAGATAACATTGAAGACAATTTAATTATACATATCGATGAAAAAAAAAAAAAGAAAGTTTGTGAAAAAAAAATGCAATAGTTACAACTCTTCAAATCACTGAAGACCTAAATATTAGGTAAAGCCGAATGATTCAACATTTAAATGAACTGCAGTCAATAATATCAGAATGGGACACATTACATCCTCTTCCAAATGCGGAAGAAAAAATCAAAGCCATAAAAGCAAGTTTTCAGGTAGCCACTGCTTCGACTAGTAGTTCTCATAAAGAAAAGGAAATGTTAAAAGTATCCAAAGCTCCACCAAACAAACATATTAGCAAACAAAGAAAATTTTTAGTAAAGAAAAAATATAAAAAAACCCATCAATAGCAATTTTTTAAACTAATTATTGTATTTAAGTTAAATGTTATTTTAAATTATATTAAAAATATTAGTCCTTGAGAGACTTTAATAGAAATTTTGGAAAATGTATATTTCTGTATAAATGTGTGTATTTTTTCTTTTTTTATTTACATATAAATAAAGTATTTCTATTTTTTTATTTGAAGTTTTTATAAATTTACAAGGACTGCCTAGTTATTAATTTAATTTAATTTCAATTTTTCTTTATTTCATTTAAAGGAGTGCAAAATAATAATAGTAAAAAAAAAACATGTTGACATAGATTTAAGTTATTGAATGAAAACCAGAGAATAGATATTTGAATAAACAATACAAAAAGCCTTGAGTTTCATTACAATAACAAAAAATGTGATACTTTACAGAGAAAGATTGGCGATTCGTTGGCGATAATACGATTTTTTTTTGTATGTTTGTTTGTTTTGTTTCTTATGACACTTGCCACTGACAAGCCCGCTGTTGCGAAGACAGCGATTTAAGCCTGAGGGGGACGTCTCTTATTTTTTATAGCAGTGCCAACTAGGGCCAAGAGTACGATTTTGCTACTCAAGCATCACTCATTCGCTTGCACGACCCCTTTTTACAGGAGGGCACATTCACACATCTCACAGATAGAACAACAGAAGAACAACCATGCCCAAACCGGGACTCGAACCCGGGACGCCCAAATCACGGGGAAGACGCGCTACCCCTATGCCAGGACGCCGGCTTTTTTTTGTATAAACAGCACATACAAATGCTTGTTTTCTTCTCGTAATTTATCGCTTATAGGTTGATGCACTTTGGTGTTACATTTGGAGATTTTTGGCCCTTCCGTCGTTAATTACTATCAAAATATACTTAAAAGGGGAAAGTATTGAGTAATTCCGTAAAACATGAAAAATCAATGAATAACATAATTCTTGTATGAAAACCCATATGATATTTTTAAAAAATAACATCTTAATGGCAGTTTTTAATGATTGAATAAAATTTTTTAAAAAGCGATTGAGTTAAATGGTTTGAGTCCTAGTCCAACAACAATATATATAAATATATACTTCTTCAAAGGTAAGGGGGAAAAAAATCTTCGTAAATTACTCGGAACCTCAAAAGAAATTTAATTCACAATTAGAATATCTGTAAATAACATTTAAATCGCAGAAAGAGCGCCTGTAAATGGTATTTAATCAGTAGGTAATGTACCTGCAATATATATTTTCATTCAATCGTAGTAAATTATTAGTAATATAAAATTTAATTCACTACTTAAATTTTAATTAATTTTTTATTTTAAAATTGTGTTGAAAACATTCACTAAAGTATTCTGATACAGATAAAAATGAGCTGGTAGATCAAATTGTAAATTAATTTATAATTTTGAGTAGCGTTTATTTGATAAAGTGATGGAAAATACTTGTTTTCGTTTTCGGATGCAGTATTTCTATAAAAAATTACATAACTTGAATTCTATTATTCATAAAAAAATTAAGAAAACACAGATGTGGAGATCCAAATAAATACGCTTTAAAACAAAACAATAAAAAAACTCAATCTTTAAAAAAAAAAAAATCTGCCTTTTTCATGCAGTAAGATTCCTTCAACCCTCGATTATGCTTTAACGGGAGAAAGCAGCAACACGGTTGTGTATGATAACCGGACTCACCTACGAATAAAATAGATTCGCCCATCCAATCCACAAACGTGTTGAGCTTTAGCCGCCAGTCCACACACGCGGGGAATCTTCTGCCGGCGGGGTTCGAACTCGCAGCCCAAGGGACGCGAATCCAGCGCCTTACCAACCAGGCTATCCCGACCTTGAAATCGGTTATAATTATATTTAATGCGCATTATTCACCATACAAAGTGTATGGCGAATAATGCACACAAAACAAAATCTATTCTTAATTGTTTGAGCCATTGTATACAAACAATAGCAAAAATATGTAGTCCAGTGGGTGTGGCACGCAATCATTCATTCAAATATGCATTTCATATAAATACTTCCACGGGTCAAATGAGCAACAAGCAAATTACATACATTTCTCGGTAAAAATAACAAGAGAAGGGTGTCTTGGAAAAAAAAAAAAGAGAGGGTGTCTTTTTTAATAAATGTAAATTCAGATAACAGAGTGATGATATTTTTTTCCAAGAAATTTTAACAAAAAGTTCAAAAAGAGTCATTTAACTCATCGTGATATATTTAGTGTAGAAAAAAAAAAGTCATGCCGCCAATCAAGGAGAGACGTTATAAAAAATTTTCATAAAGAGCTTACAACCAATTATGGAAACTGCCTACAATTAACAATGAACATATACTGTATGTAAATATAAAAAGAAATAGAATAGTATACGCTAAAAAGTGTATTTAGCAGAAAAACACTGTCATTTCAAGTCAAGAAAAGCACCAGCATTGTCTTCGAATTTTCTAATCACACTTTACGATTTAATGTCAAATATTGTTATTTAAATAAAAAAAATAAAAGTATTGACTTTTGAAAATTATTTGCGATAATGATTAGCAAATATTTCATGAAGAAACAAGATTTCTTCGCAAAGATTGTTTGAAAACCCAAAAGAAAAGGAAGCCTATTGATTCACTGGCAATTTCAAGAATCAATCTGAGTTGAGAATAAACATTGAGTGAATCGACCCGATCTATCGGAAAAAGAAAATAATAGCTCATCTTCTGCTTTAACCCTTTAAAGGGCCATTTTTTACTAGTCATATTATGTTAAAATATTTTTAGGCTTGAAATTAGAATAAGAAAAGGGATTCATTTAGCTTCTTAGATAAATTTAATTTGATTCATTAATTAATTTGGTTAATTATTAATTAAGT
This sequence comes from Argiope bruennichi, assembly GCF_947563725.1. NCBI lineage: Eukaryota > Metazoa > Arthropoda > Arachnida > Araneae > Araneidae > Argiope > Argiope bruennichi. Next base: position 1,661,262 of record NC_079155.1, read on the forward strand.
AACAAATCAAGTCACATCATTTTGTCTGAGATAAAGAACTGAAGCATCTAAGTTTCTGACGAACAAAATTTGTCAGAACTTATGCCAACCTACATAATTTCATACAAAGATTGAAAAATTTGGTGGGAAGCATACTTCTAACGGCCCTAGAAAGGCTTAATCAAAATATGGAAATATTATTTTCAAAACAAACACACGCAACGCATCAATGTTCTTTCAGCAATAGACAGCGTCTTTTCCTTTTCCATTGGACATCGTAAAAGTGGGTGTAAGTCTAAGCTCATTTGCTTTAAAGTATCTGATTTTTTTAATACTATATTTTGTTTCACATTTTTACTTTTTTGAATGTGAAGAAAACATATTAAAAGTGCATTTGAATCTCGATTAATGAGCATAACTCATTCCGGAATCTTTTTCGTAATGCGCAGCATTCACTAAACGAAACAATTTTTTGTTTTTTCACAAGAATCCGTTTAAAATAGTACAATGCCTTCTGTCACGTTGATTCTCTATATCTATTAATATTGTCTATGTTTCAGCTTTTGTTTTGTTCCGAATGGCAACGGTGTTAAAAGAGATGTATATGTAGTTTGGAATTCATTAAGAACGGTTGTGTTTTACTTTTGAGAATGGCTTTGAGTTTTATATTTACGCCATAAACAAATGCCCTTTCATCCAAGAAATGACAAAGCAGAGTCTTTAATGAAAGTATCTGAATAAGAATATTATCTGATTCGATGTCAAACCGTGACATCTGGCGTCCGTGACAGGACTCGGTTGCTTTTTAAGAGTAAGTACGAAACATTTCAGCATTTATTTCATTATGGAAACTGTTTTGAATGATAGGAAGCAACTGAGAAGACTGTTTACTATAGGATGCAATTCCTTTGACAAGGCTGAAAATCAACTGAGTTGTGCCGATAAAATCAATAAATTAAAGCTAATTGAGGAGAAAGCTTTATTAAAGATGGCATGTGAAGAAAAATTTAAACAGTTGTTGTATTCCGAGAAGACTTCCGATACTGAAATCGAGAGAGAAGTAGATGAGTCGGAAACTTACATTGATCGCTGGAGATCTTTAAAACAAAAGTTAGAATCATTTGTGATTGAACAGTTATCCTCTAAAAATGAAAGTTTTAATATTGGTACGAATACCTTATTAAATTATCCAAAAATAAAATTACCTACTTTTGACGGTAATGTACGCAATTGGTTATATTTTTGGGGACAGTTTCAAAAAATTGACGAGGACATTAATATCGATTCTCACGATAAATTTTCATATCTATCTCAAGCAATGGAACGAGGTAGTCCTGCCGAAGAATTAATTAAGAGTTTTCCTCCAGGTGGTAATAGCTATGAAAAAGCTTTAAAACAATTAAAATTGCGTTTTGGCAGAGAAGAATTATTAATTCAAGTATACGTTAGAGATTTACTAGCATTAGTTCTTCAAAAACAGAACTGTTCAAAAAATTCATTAAGAAAGTTGTTTGATCAACTCGAGAGTAAACTACGTTCACTTGAACTATTAGGAGTTACTAGGGAGAAATATGCTGCTATGTTATTTCCTCTAGTTGAGTCATCGCTACCCGAAGAAACTTTGATTGCTTGGGAGCGTTATAGATCGGCTCATCGTAGAGTTCGTGAAACGAACACGAATGATTCCGATCAAAATTCAACTAAAATAGAAAAAAGTGATTTAGAATTTATTTTAGAATTTTTACAAGATGAGGTTGAATCAGAAGAACGCATTCTTCTTGCTTCTAGAAGTTTCAACGCTTCTAAACCGAAAGCGGAAGTGAAATATAATAAATTTTCTGGTGATAAAAAAATGAGTGAAAATAAAACTAGGAATGTAAACTTTTATGAGGCACCTAGTGCAACTGATCTTTTAACTTCGTTGCAAGTGTCAAAACAGTGCATATTTTGTTCTAATGCACACTATTCTGGAGATTGTTTTAAAGTAAGAAAAATGCCCTTGAAGCAAAGAGAGGCAATTGTTCAACAATCTCATAATTGTTTTTTATGCTTAAAAACTGGACATTCTGTCAGAGATTGTAATGTCAGAGCTAGTTGTTTGTGTTGTGGCAAAAAACACCACATTCTTCTGTGTAGAAAAATGAATCCGATATCTGAGTCTAAAGACAAAGAATCGCTTGAAGTTGATAAGAGAACTGATAGTAGTTCTGAAATGGATCAAGCTCTTTCCAACTTGTCTACCAATCCAAACGTAATCCTGCAGACATTCAAAGTTGTAATTAGAGGCAACGGGAAAAAACGTGCAGCAAGAGCTATTATCGATACTGGTTCACAGCGGTCATATTTACTACGAGCTACAGCTGAAGAAATGAGCTATGAGCCTACCAGCTGTGAATATTTGCAGCGCTCCCTATTTGGTGACAAGCATACTGGGGTATGTAAACATGATGTATATACTTTGTATTTATCGAGTGTACATGAGAATTATAATTGTAATTTTAAAGTTCTTAGTCAACAAATTATTTGTAAAACTGTGCCACCTACTGTGAATGAGTTTTGCGTGAAGGAGTTAGCTGCTTATAATGTAAATATTGTGGATAATTGTGAAGATCCTATTGAAATCCTTATCGGAGCTGATGTAGCTGGGAAGTTCATGACAGGAGGTTATCGTGAAATGTCTTGTGGACTCGTAGCGATTGAAACAAAACTTGGGTGGTCTGTAATGGGACGAATAACTGATACTGCGAGAAGTGAATGTTCATCTTTATTAGTTAAGTCCATGTTATCTACAGCAGAGACAATAACAGACTTATGGTCCTTGGATACTCTTGGCATAACTGACCCATCTGTGAAGAAAAGCCAGATCGAGTTACAAGAAGCTGCTCGAATGCATTTTCTAAATACAGTTCATTTGGTAGATGATCGTTTTGAAGTAGATTTGCCTTGGTTGGAAGATCATCCACCACTCCCAGATTATTTTGATTTAGCAAAGGGAAGACTGAACAAGACTGTTAAACGTCTTAAAACCGAGTCTAATTATGAAGCTTATGAGAATGTTTTTAGAGAATGGCTTGAGGAGGGAGTAATTGAGGAAGTTGCCAAAAATGATCAGGCTTCAGTACATTATCTGCCTCATCGAGCAGTTATCAAGGAGAATAGCACTACAAAAATCCGGCCTGTCTTTGACGCTTCGGCCAAGGCAAAGGGATTTCCTAGTCTTAATGATTGTCTTGAGAAGGGGCCGAATCTAATAGAGCAGATTCCGAGTAATTTAACCCGATTTCGAAAAGAGAAGATCGGTGTTATTGCTGACATCCGAAAAGCCTTTCTACAAATAGGTGTTTCACCCACGGATAGAGATTACTTGAGGTTTTTGTGGATTGGGAATGATGGTCAGCTGAAAGAGTACAGACATTGCCGTGTAGTTTTTGGTGTATCGAGTAGCCCTTTTCTTCTAAATTCTACTATTCAGCTTCATTTACAAACTGTTTTGGAAAAAATAGGAACTGGAGAATCTTCGTATCCAAAAGATGTCATTCAAAAACTTGCGCATAGTTTTTATGTCGACAATTGTGTTAGTTGCGTTAAAAATGAAAAAGAACTACATCGTTTTATTAACGTTTCGACTGAGGTAATGGCCGAGAAAAAATTCGAGCTTAGAGGGTGGGAGTTCAGTGATGTCAATGCTGATACTTATGCCGATACAAATGTGCTCGGCCTGGTATGGAATAAAAAATCTGACACTCTACGAATTAATACTGCAAGTGTAAAAGAATTATGCTTTGAAAAGGTAACTAAGCGATTAATTTTATCTACAGCTCATAGATTGTTCGATCCTCTTGGTATATGTTGTCCTGTCATCCTAATTCCTAAATTATGGCTTCAAGAAACGTGGAAGCAGAAAATAACATGGGATGAAGAAGTTGATAAAATTATAAAAAATACATTTTTAAAATGGCTAAAAGATATTGACTGTTTAGAGAAAATCCGTTTTCCAAGATATTTTGGTTCATAGATTGCAAGTGGAGATATTTCAGTACATATTTTCTGTGATGCTAGTAAGCATGCTTATGCTGTCGCTGCTTTCATCCGAATACAGACTTGTGATTCAGTTAAAGTACAACTTATACAAGCCAGGAGTAGAGTTTCACCAACAGGAAAGGAAGGGATTACTATCTCTAGACTTGAGTTACTTGCAGCTACTGTCTCAGCAAGACTTTCAACTTCTATTTTGTCAGAGATACAGAGTGAAGAAGTTTACTTCTGGACTGATTCTTCGACTGTCTTGACATGGATTATGAGAGAAGAAGCCTGGAATGTCTTTGTCCAGAATAGAGTGAAGGAAATTAGAGCGTTAACAAATAAAAGTTCTTGGAGACATATCCCTGGTTCCATGAATCCTGCTGATCTCCCGAGTAGAGGTTGTTCAGCTAAAACTTTATTGAAATCTAACTGGTGGTTAGGACCAAGTTGGCTTTACTTGCCTAAAGAGGATTAGCCAAAAGGAAATCTAAGCTTAAATGAAAACGAGATTGTTCGGGAAAAGAAAAAGACCATAGTTTCATTTGTGACAAGAAGTTTGATTTCTACAAGTTTTGTTCCTAAGGAAGACTGGTATTACAAATATTTTTCGAAATACCAGAAAATACTTCATCTAATTGCCTGGATTCTACGGTTTACCTTTAATTGTCGAGCTGAAAAAATTAAAAAAAGACATGGAGACCTTGATTTTGATGAAATTTTTGAAGCCGAGAAATTATTAATCAAAATGGTTCAAGAGGATTGCTTTGTAGACGAGAGAGATAATAAATTAAAAACTTTAGGAGTATTTAAGGATCAGAGTGGAATCCTCAGACTGAAAACGAAACTTACCTTTCGACAGGATTCAGAAGAGTTTAAAACTTCAGCTATTCTTCCGTCCGATCATGAGGTGGTCAAGAGATTAATACGATATTATCACGAGAAAAATGCACATGCTGGTACCCAAATTTTAATAAATATTCTTCGAGAGAGATTTTGGCTTCTTAATGCTCGAAAAACGGTGAGATCTCTGATTAATAAGTGCACCGTATGTAGAAGATTTTCTGCAAAAAGCGTGCAAGTTTGCACAGCAACCCCTCCAAACGACAGACTCCTAGAAGCGGCTGTGTTTGAAATTTGTGGCATTGATTTTGCTGGTCCAGTGATCTTAAAAGGTAACACCAAATCCTAGATTTGCTTATTCACCTGCGCCGTATACAGGGCAGTGCATCTAGAATTGGTTGAGTCCATGTCTACTGAGAGTTTTTTACTAGCCCTTAGAAGATTTATATCCCGCAGAGGAAGAAGTAAAATAATTTACTGTGACAACGGAACTAACTTTGTAGGAGCTTCAAATGCGCTACGAGATCTAAACTGGAAGCAGATTATTGATGATACATCTATATCACCAATTCAATGGAAGTTTAATCCACCAACTGCCTCATGGTGGGGAGGTTGGTGGGAGAGATTAATAGGTATTCTCAAGAGTTTACTGAGGCGAGTACTAGAAAGAGCTTCTTTAACTTCCGAAGAAATGATCACCATTCTCTGCGACTATGAAGCAGTGATCAACTCCCGTCCATTGACCTATGTTGCTGAAAATGATGTTACTTTGATGCCTTTAAGTCCATCTCTATTTCTTCAAGACATTCAAACAAGTGGTGTTCCTGATCTTGATGATATTGGACACAGAAGTCTGAATAAACGAGTGAAATACAGAGAAAACTTACAAAAGGATCTGCGAAAAAGATTTAGATCCGAATATCTAGGAGCACTTATTCAAAAATCGGATAAGACAAGATCAGTGAAAGTGAATATCGGTGATGTTGTATTGATAGGAAGTGACAACACCAAGCGACTGAATTGGCCACTGGGAAAAATAATAGAGATTATTCCAGGTCAAGATGGAGTAACAAGACTTGTGAGACTTAAAACGGCAAATGGAGAATTACTAATACCGACTCAGAGACTGTATCCACTAGAAGTCTCTAATGATGATCTTATTGTTGAGAACTTTTCAACTAAGAAGTTGGAAACTTGTAAAGAGTCTGGCTCTAACGATGTGTGTGATGCAAGCTTTGAGCCACAGTTTGAAAAGACTAGAACAGGTCGTACCTAAGTAACAGGTCGGTCAAAATACCTAAAAGACTGGACTTGTGAACAATTTTAATTTTGTTAATTTTATATATCTTTCTTGCAACTATGTGTAAGTTAAAGTTTTAATGTAAAAGGTTAACTTCGGTGGGAGGATGTCGCGTTGATTCTCTATATCTATTAATATTGTCTATGTTTCAGCTTTTGTTTTGTTCCGAATGGCAACGGTGTTAAAAAAGATGTATATGTAGTTTGGAATTCATTAAGAAAGGTTGTGTTTTACTTTTGAGAATGGCTTTGAGTTTTATATTTACGCCATAAACAAATGCCCTTTCATCCAAGAAATCGAAAGCAGAGTCTTTAATGAAAGTATCTGAATAAGAATATTATCTGATTCGATGTCAAACCGTTACATATATAATATATTTATTACGCATTTTTTTTTACAAGGAAGGAATGTTTTTCTTTGGCTACGCTTCAAAATTTGGAGAAAATCAAACGAGACACAGCATTATCGTTAAACGAATTGGTAATGCGCATAGCTACAGCTTGAATAAAGTGATGCTTCGTAACATGCGATGCAATGATTTCCTGTGTTTTCAGCATCGCTCTTATTTCGTTGGTAAGTTGTTGCTCTGCTGAGGCCTGACTAAATCTCCCATTTTTTTCAGTTCCATGAGCTCTTCGGTGAATCTGGATGTGCCTCCAGGAAATCAAATCGCTCTTTGCATTCAATGGAAGTAGAATCTATCATAAGTAGAAATACAGAGAATGATTTTAGAAAAATAATGGAAAATATCTCGATATTAAAACCGATATCGTTTAGTAGATGATTTGTAAGAATTTTAGCTGGTATTAAAATTGTTTCCATTTATTTAAAATGTTCCAAAGTTGTTGCTAGAGGGCACCACACAAAGCGTAAAGAAGTCGGTGAAAACTTTTGATGGGTTTTTGTAAATCGAAAGAGTTTGGATGCATGACATCTTACAAAATCATTCTGAGTAGCATTCTCGTCTGATGTTTTAGGAGAATGCTTCCAATATATTATGAAAGACTTCGTTTTGCTTTATTCTTTTTTCTATAATCCTCCACAAATGGTGAGGCCGAAAAAATATATATTAACGCGAAATAAGAATGTGAATTAATGAAAGTGCTCTCATTTCAGTTGCATGATTTTCACTTCAGTAATTCTGTTCGTAAATGGATTAATTGATGTCCTTCTTTTACGTTTTAGTTATTAATCCAAAAAGAAAAAAAAATTGCTGGCAAAATTTATAATAAAGATTTTTGTTCTCAAACATTGAGCTTTGAAATATTAAATCAGATTATTTAGAATTACAAGATAGTGGAGGTACAATTTCAAAAGTGTGAGCTTTCGTCATATTTTTGAAAAAATGTTATTAATATGCCTAAAATGTTCAATAGAGCCAATTATAAACAATATTAGTGAATATGAACTCCCTAATATAAATGACTGTATATTTAAGACTGGGCCCAACGGAATACAGAACTTTTTCATCATGTATTTATCAATAATCGATTATTTTGAATCATTCAATTGTTTAGAATTATTTTATGTTATATATTAAATTTTAAACTACTTTTTAAAACACATGACGTTAGCTTTTGGTGATTTAAGAAAGGAATGGTACGTGATTTCACAATATTTATAATAATGAATTATAAATTAAAGATTGAAAAGTAAAAAAAAATAATTGAAATAAAAGAAATTCGATATTTTCAAAGTAATTATAAATGTGTGTTTTAAAAACTGCTTTTTTGGGAATTTATGTAAAGAACTTTTACATTATCTTTCCTTTCTTAACAATATATATATTGATTCGCTTTCTTGTAAAGTTTGAATGGATTGCAGAATTTTATAAATCAGAAGCACAAGAATTTAATTCTCACTACTTTGAGAAAAAGAGAAGGAAAAAAAAAAAAAAAAAAGATTTTTGCTCCATGATACGATTTCTCGAAAAATATAACAGTAAAATCGACATCCAAGACAAAAGATATATAAATAATTAAATAAAAACAATAAAGAATTTAATAGCAATTCTTCTATCTATGAATATCCGGTTGCTGATTCCAGTTTCATATGGAATTTGCGCCTGAATCACTTCTGACGAATATTTGTATGCTTTTTGGATAACTTTGTACCAATTTCTTTCAATCTGCCTATCTACTGAATTCATTCGATGCTAACAAATCACATTATTGTTATTTTTTTTAATTCAAATAAAAATTGCGTGATGTTTAGCCAATACAAGCAATTCCAAGCATTTGAAACTTAAAGCATGGCACATTATTGCATTGTTTAGCGTAATACATGCACATATAAGGGAGCCACTTTTTCCTGGCAAAAGTAAGAACAGTCATCTTCTTGATAGCACTGACAAGATAGTCCGGCATTGTTTACTCACCGGATCGTTTTCTGAAAAAGATCCCGGAGTCCAAAAGGCGGCTCAGCTTTACTTTCTGCTAAGGACTACGATGCGATAAGATCTATTTCTATGAACTTGTGACAAAAAGGCAAGACGCTCTCCTATCGGAAAGCGAATGCTGCGCCCTTTCCTGCTCCTCTCTCGATCTTGTTCCTGTTCTCTCTTAAAACAAATGTTTATCAGATAACTAAAAAAATAATCATTTAAAAAAGAAACTTTTTTGTCTTTTTCTAAATTATTTGCAGATCACGTGCCTTTCTTATGAAGCCATGTAAACAGTCGTATATTACAATGTGGTAACAATACTTCGCAATATCAAGTCGCATGCCTTTTAGTGTTAATGTAAGGTGACTAGTCGTCCCGGATTCATTACAAACGAGAATGAAATGTTCTCTTCTTATTTATCTGTCAATAGTTCATATTTAAAGTATGATAAGTTAAATGTCATCCTTAAAATGGAGGCACTAAAGAGCTCCCTTCCCCAGTTTTTGATGTGAATAGGACGCAATCACTCTATCATTATCGATCTGGCTGTATTGGCCGTAATGCTCAGAGAAAAATCGTAAAAGTAGTTGTAAAATATATCATTTATGATCAGCTTAAATCATGAATTATACAATAAGTCATTTATTTTGGATAAAGATCATCAATGTTTTTAATAATTAATTTTTTAATTTGATATTGTATTATTTATTCATCTATTTGTGTTTTGCTATTTAAATGAATCCAGTAGATCGAAAGAAAAGCGTATAGAATTAGCTTTGAAGGATGACGCATGCGTGGAAAACCAATTCACAACCCCACAAAAGCACGGAGCTGTAGGAATGTCAACATCACAAGTTGTATGCGATCATAATATACTAAGAAATAAGTGAATCCGTAAAAGACAGTTGAAGCAAATCTGAAATTTTCAAAAGATAGAAAAAAAGAAACAATTTTAAAAATGGAAGCTAAGTGGAAATTTCTATGCATCTTGTACATGACTGTTTCTATGTTTCATATGTATAAAAATAAAATAATTTTTGAGATATGTCTTGTTTAATAACCTTATTGTGTTTTAAAAAAATGCCCAGAATGGATAAAAATGTTCATGATTTTACTAGCAAGTAACGATGAACTGTCTTTCCATTTTTAATGAATTTTAAAATTCTGAAACATAACTTTTTGTAGCTGTTGAAAACCAACTGTATGATCAAACATTCTTCAAATGATACAAAAATAACTACAAAGCAAGGAAATGTTACGGACACCTTCATTTATGAGTCATTCATTTAATGGATGATAAAAGTGAGGCAGAAACGAATTGCGTATACCGTTATACTACTTCATATTAAGACTCCATGCTTCCGTTACTTTTTGTCACTTCAAGTACGTCCAGTAAATTGATAATTGAAATGTGCAAATATGCGACCTTGTTCCCCCTCACGAAGGTCCACAAAAAAAGAGCAGTCTCTTCCGTGTTTCACTTTTTCCTTGCTCAACCTCAAAATCCATTGTTGAGGAAAGAGAATGCGTCAAAACAAAACGGGTCTCATTTTCTTACTTGCACCTTTTCTCTTCGACCGCTTTCTAACAGAGGATACAATTGAATTCACCTTTTCTGATGAAATCTTGAAAGCGCAATCTGGAAGACCAATCAGGTTCAGAAATTCTGAAGAACGAGACAGAGGCACTTCTCCGTGTAAACGGGTGACCAAGACAGATAAATCTATCTGCTCTCTTGAAAGTCGTGTTACAGAGGCAAATCTGATCGTAGCATTCGGAAAAAAATAGAAGAGATCTCCGCTTTATCACTGTATCGCCCAGATATGAACACAGGACATCCGCGCTGGTAAATTCACTTTTAACACAAAAGGAAACCTGAATGATGAGAAGTGCTTAAAGTGATCAGAATTCGTGGTTCAGAGTAGGCAATCACAATTGTTGACACTTCTTTGTACCGATTTGGAACAATTCACCGAATTGTTTCGTTTTCCTTAATAAGATTGTGGTCTAAGAGGAGGAAAGAGAGATTTAATAGACATCCCTCTCTTTATCATTTAAAATATTTAGCTGTTGATGAATTTTTATTTCTTACATAGAAGGTGGTCATCAGAATAGGACGCTAGGTGATCTCAAGTGGGTGCTACTGCAGTGGAGCGCTTTTCAGGGACGTGTCAGGGACACTTTTGGAGAGATGCGACGTAAAAAATACCGACTCTAATGGTGAACTTCTCTAACCTAAGAAGCAAATATTGCTGATAAAAACAGGTTCTTGGTCTGAAATTCTTGATTCATTTATCTTATGACGCTTTTTAATTTTATTTGTCATTGGAAATTAGAAAGTTTTATTGACTGTAAAATTTAATACTGTAAATAGTGGAATAAATTTAGACAATTATGGAATAAATTTACATTTGATAAAATATTAAGAATAATAATGTCAATTTTTTCGTAAATTATCTGGAAATTTAAAAATGTTTTCCTAAATTTAAAAAGTTAATTGATGACAAATATGAAGTGATTAAAAAACTCATTCAAATAAATGCACAAAAAATGTGAAAAATATACTAAAACATTTTATTAACAAGAAACCATGATTATTATAACATAATAATCGAAGAAAGAATTATGATGAAAACGATTGTAAAACTGATAGACAGGCCTATTGCAGGCATACATATATATATATATATATATATTAATTTTTTTATTCTTCGATAGATTTTCCTGAATCAGTTGAAGAAGTGTTTCTTTTTTACCGAATATGACAAACAATTCTTGAAAGGCTATAAAGAATGAACTTTATCGAGATCTTAGTACGAATTGAGAACAAGATGAATTTATTCGAATTATAAAATGTCTAGTTATTCTCCCGTCATGATTACACAATAATTATATACATGCATCTTATTTCAATGTGTTCAATGTAGACAAAAGTAATAGGGTTTTCACGAGAACAAGATTTTTTTTTTATAATATTTCTACGAACTCTTTCCCTAATAGTAGAGTTTAAAATATATTTTGCTGAGAGAGACGTAATGTTCTACGGTTATTAGAATGTTTCGTAAGTATAGATAGATATTTTTAAAAAATTCATTTTTGTGAAATTTTAACCAAATGACTAGATTATTTCGTGTTACCGGTTATGACAACGTTTCGTAATTACGGAAAAAGATTTTTTTCATTCTAGAGATTTCATTCAAGTACAGTGTAACTGCCTCACAAAAATGAAGGGCACAGTGAAAGAATCAAATGACTATAGTAAAAAAATGAAATCGTAAATAGCTAGCGCAAATGTTCATATGATTACTTTTAGTGAGGTGGTTGCTGGAGTAGCAGAAACTGCCAGTGAGGAATCGTACCATGATTTCTCAATAAATATATATTGGCTTGTTAAACTATGAATGTCCAAAAAAAAAAAAAAAAAAAACTGACTTTTCTGATTTTCACATTTACCAAAATGAAATTTGCAAAATATTTCTCTCCTCCGAGCTCGACTTAAAAAAAAAAAAAAAGGACATATTACTTTTATCACCTAAATTCTTTCTCAAGAAACTCCGAACAAAGAATTTCAAGTTTATTTTGCCATCGCCGCTGATGTATCTAAATCACAAATGATCCCTTCTATCGCATATTCCTCTGGTAATCGAATACATCTTAATAATTCCACTTCTTTTAGCCAAAACTTTCGCAATCTGTTAACCAATGACGAGCTCACAATTTCAAATAAATAAAAACTTTACTGTTGGTAACAGATAACTTTTCTATCCTACAAGCCTTGGAAAATTTATCTATCAAATCGCCGAGAATTATTCATTAAACAGCTAAAAAAAAAAAAAAAAAATTATAATTAGAACAAATCAACCAGAAAATCGTATTGGTTTGGATTCCAGAGCATTAAAATATTGCTTAGAATGAAAAGGCGGATTATCCCGCAGAAACGATCACGGAGTTCAGAATCCATATTTTGAGTGGATTGTAGTTCAAAATATAACCTCTTAAAGAAAAAAAAAAAAAAAAACTCACACTTCAAATTATGAATCAAATTTATCAAAATAGCAAGTACCAAGAAACAGTAGGAGATATTCCAACTAATCTATCCCTTTCCACATGGTTTAAAAATAGAAAAGATGTGATAGCACGCCTAATTACCCAGATGATCATCACCCCAGCTTTACTGAATAAATTTGGACTTTATAATAACCCTGACTGTCTCTCCGATAATCAAGAAAGTGCCACTGAACATGTGCGTATACTGTCTGGATTATTCCATCCTTAGAGCAAACCTGTAAAACGAGATCATTTTTAATCAGCAACCAATTTCATATCTTACCAATTTGATCTCAAAAACTGTTTTAACTAAATGTTGTCTACAAATTTTTCTTCGTTCACTGAAACATTTTGAAAACTGTTAACAAGCTTTCTTGACAGCATTTGTTGTTAAAAATCCCAATTTATTCATTTCAGTAATAAAAACAAACAAGAAAAAGAATGTCTTGTGCATAAATTTTGTGATTGTTCTTTATCAGAATTTATACTATTCGTAAATAAAATTAGTTAAAAAGACCATCTTCCTTTTAATATAATCCATTTTTGCAAATGTCATGCGATCATAAATCGGTCATTTTGAAAAGGAGTCATCTTACTTTTACAGAAGAAGAAATAATAATAATAAGGATAATAATTTTCCTCCAAAAAAGTCAATAATTTTCTATTTTTAAAAAGGGAATGACATACTATGTAAAAAAATCCTCACATATTCATTTATGATCCACTAGAATGCTCGAGAAAATTATATTTCTAAGCGGAGATGACCCACTTTTGAAATGCATATTATCTATTTTCATACTCTGCATTTTCCAATGCAGTATATGAAAGTCCATTTAATTTACATAGATATGTAGTTTTATAAAATGCAGATAAAAAATAACATTTCAAAACTTTACAGGATATATATAAAAGGCAAGACAAGTGAGAGAGAAAGCTACAGTTGTTCAGATGCTCTGTCCTTTGGTAGTAGTGGGGCACACAGTTATTAGTTTATTTTGAAAGTCTTTGCTGATGTTAAAGATTCCAAATGTCCTTTTTTCCCCCTAATACTAACCGCCTCTGGTGACCAGTTCGCTCGCCCAGATTATTAACTTTTTAGGTTGTTAAATGATTTAATATGAAATGCATCCAAAAAAATGTCCCACCTTGTTATTTGATGCGACTAAAAAAAACATGAATTCAATTGAATCAGTTCCTTACAAATTACGAAATGAAACCAAAAGTGGAAATCCTGCTATGTAGTTAATGAGTTATTAAGTTAATAAATGTTAACAATAGATTACATTTTTACCCGAAATTCAAACCGTTTACATTGTTTCATCAAACAATTAATAGCGTCATTTTCTTCCATTGTTGAGAGCTAAAGAAAGATAATTCTTTATAGCAGTTCACAAGACAAATAATAATAATAATAAATTGAAGTGAAAATGTCGCGAAATTTAGAAAATAGATGAACCGGATTAAATCGCACTGTGATGTTATGAGATTGTCTCCATTAGAAAGGATCTCACAAGAATTTAACTAAAATAATTAAAATAACACGGCTTTATGTTAAAAAATTTGGCCGAATCATGGATATGAAGTTATATTTAAACGATTTAATTGAAATTGAATATAATCAATATTCCTGATGAACCAGTTGGTCGCCAAGGGCGATCTTTACAACTAATAAAGATGAAGATGTGTATTGATACTCTACAGGCCACACCGTTTGATCTAAAGCAAACAAACTTGGCACACATTGGAAAGTAGGAATGTGCACTTCGGAACCATTCTTTTAAAATTTGAAATAGAATTTTAATTCATTAAAAATGAAGCACATTTCTGGAGTTTATTAGTGATAATTCACGCAAATATTATAGAACAAAAAGGATTTTTACATCAACTTATTATTTAGACAATTATCTTTTTATTGCTAGCAATTTTTCGCCACATATATAACTGCTTTTTAAATTTAATATTTTAAAGAATATTTTAAGTACATTTTCTAACAAGAATTCTGAGGAGATTATTAATCATACTAGGAATGATAATACAAAAACATAAGAATTCTGGAAGAACACCAAAGTTATTGATAAAAGTTATTAATAAAGTTATATAGCAGATATTTACAATTCGAATTACTATTGTGTCCTTTACATAAATCCTTACTGGCAAAGATTTCAGGAAAACAAGCAGTTATTCTAGTAAGAATTTGAAAATAATAATAATTATTATTTTTAAAATACTATTAACATGAAGAAAAATAAAACATTTTATATGGTTTTAGATTAGAAATTAGGTCATATTTTTAAAAGGCTAGAAATAGCAAAATGTAACCGTTTTTTACTAACTTTAGAGAAGCCGACAAAAAAAATAAATAAATAAATAAACGGAAAATGCATATTAAAATTAACAGAACGGCAAAAGTCTTCTAAATAGTATGAATTGTATATATCAAAATTCGAAGCTTAAAAAATATTTTACTGAAGAAGCCATTAAGACTAAAATTCCTTGATTTTAGCGAGCATTAACCCTGACGAACCAGTTGGTTGCCGTAGGCAGTTAGAAAGTAATATAAACTATTTCTATGCCACATATGCTAATGTTTTATATTTTTAGATTGATAGGTAGGCAGTGTTGTTTTCTGGATTTGGAATGATTACTTTTTTTTTTTGTACATTCAATAAGAGAAATATTTCTTCTTATATGCTTTTGTTATAGAACTTGAATATTTCAACCCAAGATTCTTTACGGGTGGAACAGAATTCATAATAGTTCTTCACTACAAGAGTTTTGCCTTTGAGGAACAGTCGAATGGAGGGAGCATTTTTTTTTAAAGGTTGGCCACCAAATCTTAAAATTAGATACATCCTGATGTATGGCATCTCTTACTTTCATTTTTTCTCTTTTTTTGTATTTGTTGAGGATTCTATCAAATTTAGGGTATCTACCCTAACCCGTTTTCAAAATGATTGTAGGAAGGAAATCCATCTAAAAGTACTTTAAAGGATGAAACATTCCACTGCAGAGCTTATTTTATCCATTATAGGACTTCTCACTTTCACATGGGATAAATGAGTTGATATTAAATAAGAGAGAGGTGAAGTTGGGAAAACATTGAAGGCGATCTCTTTTCAAAATGAGCATTAAATTGCACACTTTATTTTCCTTTTATACTTTATTTTTTTCCCCCACAGATAGTTACAGAACGTTTGTGAAGTAAAAAATTGGGATTAAAAAAATAATTCAGAAATCTTGATTTAAAGAATCCTCAAAAACATACTTTTAACTGTCACTGGATTATAAAACAATATTTATAATTATTGTAAACTTCAAATATAAGGCGGAGAAAAAAATCGAATTCTGTGGTTTAGAAGTGAATGGAAGGTGTTTTTCTAAAAACTTTTCAATAACAATAGGAAATATCTTTCACAACATATTGTGGAAAATAGAGAATAATTATTAGTTAATGTAAACAGGCAAATTTTTTAAGCCACTACTTTTAGTGAAATCATTTTATTTATTTTTTTTACAAAAGGTTTTGTACAGACCTATTTTACAATAAACAATAGCGGGAAGCGAACAATGCATTCCCGAAAATAAATAAATTGCATTTCATTCATAAACAAATGCACATAATATAAACAAATATACAATAACACACATACACATTTAAGCCATATCTTTCCTCATTTTGACAAGCGAGCATGCAATATATTAGCAGCATTATTAACATTTGCATTTGTTTCCATCTGTGCAAAAGAGTTCAGGTGTAAATTGCATCCGTAGTCAGAAAATGTTTTCTGAATCATGTAAATAAGTCACATTATCTATACAAACATTTCAAAATTAATTTTACACTTTTGTTAGGAAAAAGAAAGTAATCAAAATATTTCATCGAAAATAAAATTCACAAATTGCAAAGGAGATTAAACTAAACAACCAAATCATATTATGATTGAATTATTCATAAGTCATACAAAATAAAAATAAAAGATTCATTAAAAAAAAATCCAACATTAAAAAAAGCAATAATAATCATGATTATATTTAAGGCATTTAAGTACCACTACCACAAGACCAAATCCTTTTTTAATTTGAAATAACACAGGGAAATTGTTTATTTTGGGAATACAATATTATTTTTGACTCATTTAGAAATGCAAATTCACACAGGCAGAGGAAATTTATTAATTTTACCTAAGAGACACATTCTTCAATAATTAATTATCAATATTTTATTTAGTTAATATATTATCCTTTCCCTTATGTTTTTATAGCAATTTAAATGCTTAAAATTTCACATTACATATGTTGATCCCCTAATGTATACAATTTCAATCATGCTTATTTTTGTCATATATAAATACCCTTTTTAGCATCCACTTGGTGTAGAGAGGATTTTAGCAAAGCCAAGTGTGATGAACGAAAAATATTTTCACAATCTATTTACCTTTGTTAAAATCTGAATATCAAGAATGGATATTTATAAAGGTATTAATACAATAAGAAATGCAATCTTGGTCAACTATTTTTCTATAAATTACAATTACTCATCACTTTAAATGATAAAATTTTATTGTGTTATTTTGCTTTAAAAATGGCCTGGCTTATGTGGTAAAATAAGATATAAGCATAAAAAGTTTAAATTTGAATGCAAGATTTAAATTTATACATAAAAGCATGTCGTACAAAAATATGGAATATGATTCTGCACACATTCATTGGATCAATGCTGATCGGCACAAATATTCATGTTGAAAAATTTGCGAGCAAAAAAGTAAATTTTCATTTCACATGAACACTATAAAACTCAATTTATTCATTGAAGCATTTATCAACAATTTATTGCTTTGTTGAGAGGGAGTTCCAAGTAAGGCAAAAAGACATTCTGGGGTTGATATATAAAATATTATCAGAGAAAAATAACATTGTTTCAAATATAATTTATCTACATAAATTAACTTTTTATGGTTAGAATTCTTCAGAGAAGAAACCATAATGATGACAGCAAGAAAAGTATATAAGAGGTAAACATATAAGAAGAAAAAACATGGATTTTATATCACATTAAATTCACTGAGCTCTTCAAATATCTTGCATAGATTTGTTACTGAAGTAAATTGTTGACTTTACATCGATAACTTTAGCATCACAAAATCCGAAACAGTTTTTATAAATATGGAAAAAATTATTTGCATAGAAGTCAATTTCATTTGAAAAACATTATAACTCTGGACATCTTATCTTAAGTAAATTATTATTATTATAAAATATAATTTAGGCAATATAAAAACATCTACATTTTCCTTATTTAGAATTTCTTTATGAAACAAATTTGCATGCTGTGGATAGAAATCAATATAGTTCTTATAATACCAAAAGAAACAAACACAAAATGGAGCATTGATTTACACTGATGAAGTTTCAATTTCAAAGGATTTTGAAAATCACTCTTCATTTTGATTAATTTGTATCTAAGTTGTGATATAAATATATATTGCAAAGTATATAACAACAAGTGCAATGTGTTATAAGAATATATACATTAAAATCTATCCAATTACAATCATATACATGCTTTAATCTTCATTGAAATGGGGGGAAAATTAAGCAATGAGATTCAAAAATAAATAAAATAATGACATTTTCAAATATGTATGATAAATGTAATAATGTACTTGTACACATATATATGTATAATGTTTTTTTTATCAAGGTTACATAATTTTAAAGAAATCATCATAGGAAATAAACAAATATTTTGCTAAAAATTAGCAAAATATTTTATTTTACATAACAGAAGTCATAATCTACATTTAAGAAATAACAATCTATATTTGAAAAAAAAAAATCATATCAAAACTACTGACCATTAGCCACAGAGCCTCTCTAAATGTTATGGATGAGTGGACCATAGCAATACTAATAATGGTAAAATAAAGTCGTTCATGAATTAAGATATTAATTTCAAAAAGCATTATCACATAGTTAATGGGAAAAAAAAATACTTCCATTATAGTGAATTTATTTCAATCATTCATTTATAGTGAACTTATTACTGTAAATTATTCATGGAACTGGATAACTAAAAATGTTTATGCAAATTAATTAATTACTGTAATAGCAATGTCTAACTATTCAGAATGAGTCATTCTTAGTGAATCCCAACAGAATTTGTAAGAAAATGAACCCTTACAGAACTAAGAGTAAAGTGCCTTTATAAATGGAATATTAACATGTGCTTGAGTTAACAGTGCAAACTAAGTATTTTCAGAATTCAAAACTATGACATTGTTAATAACAGCACAATTTGCATAATTAAGTGAAACTTTTTTCAAATACATTCAATCCAAAGCTAAATTCAACTGATTGCACTGTATTATAATTAAAAACTTAAAATGCTTGCTTATACCTAAGCAACTTCTGTTTAGGAGGCTCCAGGTTTATGTAATTGCTGTCATTATATTGGAAGGCAATGCGGACAGTTTTAATAAACTTTTAAACATTTAAATACACATTTACAATTCGTAATAATTTTTTAAAAAATCAAAATTATAATGCAAACAGCTGACATCAATGGAAGTTTTTCGTTGCATGTTTCTTTCTTTTCTTTATAATGACACTATAAATTGATAAACATTTAATTTACACCACATTAGTTATAAAGAATTTCTTAATGCTTTGTGGAGTAAATATAAAACATTTTTGTGGCTTAAAAGTTCCCAAAGAGCACAGCTTAAAACCTCATTCTAAATGGCTGAATGTTCATTAATATACTCTAAGACTTTTAATATTTTTTGTAAGCATTTTACTTTCTTAATTAAAGTTTATAGAAACACAATTTAAATGCAAAATATAATAATTCCTTTAAAGGAACACTTTATACTTTAAAATTACAGTTTTCAGCTTTGTAAACCACATAATAAAAGGCATTTTGAACAAATACACTTTGGCACAAAATTTAAGAAAAAAAAATCATTTTTTTAATAAAACTTTTAACAAATTTGTGATTAAAATTCTTAAAGACAAAAAAAAAGTCATTATTATAGATATGTGTAAAAACACTTTTTACTCAAATTCTGAAACAAAACAGAATTATTGTTGTGTTAAAGTTGCACATTTCAAGTAATACATTTGTATTTCATGTTTTGACAACATACATTCACAGATTAAAATATTATTAAAATAAGAATAATAAGCATATTTCTTTTTTAGAAAAGAAGTCAACGTTAAAAATTAAAGCATATGCTTTCAAACACAGAAATAGTTTTTTTTTTTTTAATATCACTTTCATTCATTGTATTTTTGGAGTATAAGAACCATGAAATATCAGGGCTTTGCAAGTCACATTCAGAGATGTGCATAGAAAACTTCGATTTCTCCAGTTAATTTCAAGTAAAGTGCATTTTTATATATTTTTATCACTAGTCAAATGCATCTGTGCAATGATGCATAATATATCATCACTTCTATTGCTTTATGAGCTTCATCCTTAAAGATTGTAGTTGCATAGTAATGTGAGAACACAGCACCACTACTTGGTAATTATTTCTGATTGTTTATGTAGGAACAGCAACAAATGACATTATTATTTTTAAGATGCACCTTTCTACGAAGTGTAGATTTACTGAATAATGTGCATTAACTTGATATTAAACAAACTCAATGAGACAGAAGGCAATTCATTTTAAAAGGTGGATATATTCCTATGCTGCAAAATCAGCATAAACTATCAGAAATACATAGACTTATGCACTATCTTTCACACAGAATAATATTGCCATTGTGAATTAACTTCACATTCACAAATAAAGTCTTTACTATTTCTAAATGAACTTATAGGAAAATTTTCATTTTTTTTCTTCTTCTGTCTGAAGACTAAGATGCTGATATACACAAGCATATTGAAAAATGCTACTAATATGGAAACACAGATGCTCTCTAAGCGCATGCATCACAGAATATAATCAACAGCTGCAACGGAGGAAAAAAGTGACTGATCCCTGCAACCAAAGATTACTCCCTGAAGCAAGGATGCTCAAAAACCAAAATTATAATGGGAGAACTCTAAATGTCTGGACTTATGTACATAATAAACATAAAAGCACAGTGTTGCTACAAAAAGTATGAGGAGAAATAACACTTGGACATGTATATAGACACCCTGTTGCATATTTACAGATTGTTGAAGATCACAGATGAAAAAAATGAAAAAAAAAAAAAAAAAAAAAATGAGTCGAATGATTCCAGTGACACATATGCAGCTGCAATTCAAATACAAATTAAGTACACCAACAGTCTTCAAAATTTTTATGGAATGATATGTGGCTGTTCCACCACTTGCAATGTGCCCATCGGATAGCCCAGATTTCGGAAGTGGCGTCACATGGTCACGTAATGTGTAATATCCAACATCTGATATGTCATATATACAGAAAGAAAGGTTTCCCTATTGACTGGCCTGGTCTTCCAGGAGGAACAGATGCCAAACAGTGAGCAAATTGGCAAGCAAGCAGCTCTGGCTCAAATGGATGCTGTTTTGCACCCTGTGCCACTTATCACATCACACCGATGCAAATTCTTGCATGGAAGCTTTTGTTTCCAAAATTGAACATCGGCTGCAATGGCACCTGTTTGAAAACTAGTCAGGGCGCTGAGGTTTGTTACCAGCTTCCCAATTTTACAAAGTTTTGTCAAGCTAGTTTGAGCTTTTCTACTACACTAGAAATCCTTCAGACATGTTAGCATTCAGTTGGGCTCTCATGGTTTGGATGCTGTTAATGATTTTCTTCTGATGGCCAACCAGTGTCACCCCTAGGGCTGTTAAGTCCTTCAGGGTGATGCGGGTCACAGCATCCATAGTAGTGATTCCAGCCTGCTGGAAGTTTTCTTGGTAGCGCTGCATTTTTATGCCAGCCAGCCATTCATCCACTGTTTTAAACTGGGTCATATCTGGAGCATTGGGATCCAAAGGATTCTGGTGCCTACAAATATAAAGCACAAAAAGAAAGCCTTTACTCATGGCTTCATTTGAAAACCAAAATATTTCACCAATGTAATGAAAAAAAAAAAAAAAAAAAATCATTAGCATCTAAATTGTTCACACACACACAAAAAAAAAACCATCAGAAAAAAAGTAAAGTCTTTGTCACATTTAAAAAAAAAAATTAAAATCTATCGAGTTTTTGTGACAAGTTTCAATTAGAAATGGATATTTGATTTACTTTTGAGTGTTAAAATAGATGACTTTGATACTAATTGCTACAAATTTTACTAAATGGTACCGATTGTTTGAAATTTTGACATTTTTGTACAAGATCTCACTTGGAGTCAAGATGCATAGTTTAAAAACTTATAAATTAAAATAAAAAAATACTTTAAAGTAATCCACAAGTTTGGATATAAACTATAGATAATTTTCTCTTCTGCTCGACATATCTGAAGTTCAAAAGCCCCATATATTCTTCTGTTGAATGAAAGAAAATAACTCTAGAAATTTTATTATGTACATTTAATAAAACATCAATAGTAAAATGCTAGAAATTGTTTCAAAACAAAATATCAGAGAATAGCTGGCATGAGATTCTGAAAAAATGTCTTATCAAATTTACTTGCAAATTATTACAAACTTCGTTAATAGGTAGATTGATATATAAATTTAGAAGGCGAACCAGTGGATGCAAATATTATTTTATAGATATGATTAAAAATATAATTTCAGGAGGCTAAGATTTATATATTAGGAATGCAAAAAATTATTAAAAAAATTCAATTGCAGAAAAACGTTTACAAATTTGAAATAAGTAGATAGGAATTTTAATTTTTCATTTACCTGTTTTGTGCTATCTTTTTCAAACTTTCAGGACATCGCATAAGCTTATCTAAAGTTTTGACTATAACAGCAAATGTTGGTCTGTGAGCACGCTCTTTCTGCCAACAATCAAGCATCAACTGATGCAGAGCTTCAGGACAATCCTGTAAAAATGATAAAAATACTTTTAAGTAAAACAATTTGTTGAATAAGATAAATAGTCTTGAACATATATCTTTGCTGAAGTATCAGAACCATATAGAGATTAAACATAAACTTTTTATTTAAAATTTTCTGCATTCTAAAATCTAAGAAGTAATTATCTTTTTAACAACACATGCGCGCGAGCGCGCATGCAGTTTTAACAGTGGTTAAAGTTTACTGTATTTTTTTCTATAATAGGCCAATTGCAATCTATGATATCATAGCAGATTTAAAATTATGATATAGCTTAAAAATAAGTTGTCATTAAGTCTCTTTCTTTCAGATTCTTTAACACTTGCAATCAAAAATTAATATGCTGTCAAGTAAATATGTTCAGATGAAACATCAATTCTTTAAAAATCAGAAATGCATGCAATATACAGGTAATTTCATACAGCTAGTACAGTGAAAATATTGTTCAAATTGAAAAATTATGAAAAAACATCAGTGCATGCATACAAATTTTAGGATACAAAAGAATTTGAACAATTTTGATAATTGTTCAATTATCTCTTTTAGAGCTGCTCTAGAGAATATGGTGCTGTGAGCCTTTGGAATATTCCATGCTTCCTGAAAATGTATTTGATAGTTTTGTTACCAAATTTTCCCCTATCATTCCTTATAATACATCCCAAAATGTTGACATGGATAATAAAGTTGACAAGCACATCTTCCGACTTTTCTTTCAAGAAGAAATAATACTGAAATTTTGTAATGACTTCTTTACAAAATACTTAAACTTTCTGCAAGACTCAAACAGTTTATAAATTTCCATAAAGATCAGTTTTCCAGCTCTTTACTTGATTCCAAACTTTTGTTATTTCATTAAAGTTTGGAACTAATCATGAGTTCACTATCGTAAACTCATGATCATTACTAACCGCTTATAACTGTTTCTCTATTTAGATTTAGGTAACATTCCTTGAAAGTGGATTCAAATATACTGCTGCAACTTGTCATGAATGACTAAATATAGAAAATATAAACATAGACTAAATATAAAATTTTTACTGATTTTAATTAGTTGGGTAATGACTTTCCATTGGTTAAGGCTGTATTACAGGGAAACTCAAAATATTCAAACTCAAACAAGCGATTGTACTTGTCAGTTGCATTTTTTGAAGCCCCATTATTTGAACCATTTAATTGAGTTAGTTTCAACAGAATACATGTCTGTATTTACAGTCAAGAGTGCTATATTAGCAAATACATAATTTCGTCTTTCTTTTACGGAGTTAGAAACACCTCGCTTTGGTGGTTTGTTTCTTGCCAGCAATCCACTTCCCACATGTTTTGCCTAATATCCTTTCTGAAGACAGTAATTGCATTGATTGTGATTCTTCTTTTGCTTTGTTCAAATTCTGAAGCGACATCCAATGTTTCTTGTACAGGGATTTCAATTTAAACTTGGATCCTTTTAGTTATATTTCATGCATGCAGATGTATCTAGTGCGTCTAAAACCCTAAACAAAGAAGCAAACAGAACTTGAAAGAGCAACAGTTGGCTATGAAAATGTTCAAGATTTTGAAAATTAACTGCTGCTGAGGAAGCTGTTCTTCCTCTAACTTTCTAGATCTCTATTCACGTAATTTCATGTTTTTTTTATATTATTATTATTATTTTTTTAGCTTGGACAGATGATCAAAGAGATACTAACAGAAAACAGAGATGTTACTCTATTCTTATAACTCCAAACACATTTTAAAAAAATGCAAGCATGCATGATATAGCTGGTTGTTAGAGAATCTTTGAAGATCTCATGTCGCTCTAATCAAGTATTTCTAGAGTTGTCAAATTCTAAACTCTTCTACAAAGTTCTTTTATTGGAAAGTTAGAAGTTATATTATCTTCTTTTATAAAGTTATTTTATCATCTTTGTATGATCTTTTTCTGTGCTGCCTCATTTACACTAAAAATCGTTACTTCTTCTGCCTCTTCCTTTAGCAAGACTTTCAAAACATGCATGTGGTGATTGAAAACCCATTTAATCTGTTATTTCCAAAGCAGAAAGTCACTTTTCCCATTCTTTATTGAATTTGGTTCCCCCCTTGGCTCATTCCTCATAGTAATAAGTATCCAAGTAGATCTGATATCTTAAGTCTTAACTGTCTAAGTGTTACATCAGGTGAATATTTAAGCACAATGAATATTTTCCCCACTACATATTGATAACCTGGTGATATTAAACAAAGGGCTAGAAGAATATTCAGTACTAAAGTATTTCATGAATAAAAATGAAATCAAATGAATATATAATGCCACCCAAAATAAGAAACTAATTGTTGAGATATAAAAATAAAAAATATAAATGAAGAATGTAATAACAACAAGGGGGCCTATGAAGAAAGATGGAAGATATACATGAATTACTATAAATATAATACAGAACTTAAAATATTTTACAATTTTTACTTTCATGTATGTAAAATATACAAAGAGAAAGTACTGTAATCATCAAAAATTTGAAATTGATATTTTGACACTTTTTTATATTTCAGACCAACATGAGCCCGAAAAATATATATTTCAAATTATGCCTGCCTATTTGTAAATATGATAATGCGAATAAAGAGCTAGAAGCATGAAATTTGATATACATGTTTTACACCAAATTTGTATATTTCCATTAAATTTTGAACAAAACTCATTGAGAAGAGATCCGGTTATCTAACTTTCAAAAACAAGTGAACATAATAACTAAAAAAACATAAAGAGCCAGATAAAAAGTTTGATATACATGTTGTAAAATGTAGATCCATTTCACTTGACCATCTGTTGATCAGATAAAAGGTATCTAAAATAAATATTTGATTTCCTGATACACTGTACCAAAGGATTAAAAAAAAAAAAAAGTTATTCATTAAATTTAGTGAAAATGCTAGATTCATGCCTAAGATCAATGCTTATAACCATTTTTGCACTAACATCTTTGTTTAAGGTCAACAATTTTATAAGGCAGAAAGGAAATAACACCTTTATTAGAGAGTTTGCAAGAATGTCTTGGTGAAGAAGCTCCTGCTAATTTACGCAACATGAATATAAATTAATAAACATCAAGAGGCAGAAGAATGAATGTTTTTGAAACATTGCAGAAAGGAAGAAGTTTCAGCAATGTATCCATGCCACTGGCATTTCAGATGTGGGGATTATAACTATATATTTTTTGTTTATTAATATTTTGTGAGGAATTCACTACGAAATTGCATCATAAATTCAAAATGCACAAAATGATTTGTTCAACACTGTTTTACTCTGGTTATGCCTTCATTCCAAAGGTTCATTAATTTAAATGAAAACACTTGCTAATTCATGCAAAATACATATTCTAGAAATTGTGGAGAATAATAATGTTCCTGTAGAAATCCATGTTTCCACAGTTGCAATAGATATTACTATATTTGCAACATTCTGCAGAATTTCAATACATAACAAAATTAGCATAAATAAATTATGTGCATTTACAAATGTTTATCGATCCATTTCTTTTTCTAACCAAAATTAATAGACTTTGCAATTATTTCAAAAGCATCTTATTCTCACCAATATATCAAAGAAGAATCTACTTTATAAATAATACAGGCATATAATTTATGAATGGCTTGATTTTGATTGGAAACAAATTATTAATAAAAATATTTATGTTTAAACAAGCATAAAATATAAAAAAAAAGAATGGCTTGACTATAATTTATGAATAATTTATTAATGGCTTGATTTTGATTGGAAACAAATTATTAATAAAAATATTTATGTTTAATCAAGCATAAAATATAAAAAAAAGAAAGGGAAAAAAAAAGCATTTTATAAGAATGTTGACCAAAGCAAAAGAAATTGACACTAAAATCTACATATTTAAAGAAGTGATAAAAATTAACATTTAAAAAAAAAGTTTAAAAAACTAAATTTTGTAATTTTACACTTTTTCCTTTCTGTATTTAAATTCGGATGAAATTTTTTTTCAAAAGCAAATATACTCGATTAGTAACATTTATAGTATGAAAAATAAACTATTATTGATGTTACATAAATGATACAAATGAATTTATTTATTGAAGAAATGAAGTGAATATTTAGATGAAATATATATTCATACCATTGGAGCTGGAAGCCTATACCCCTTCTCAATACTTTTGATAACATCTTGGTTAGACCAATTCCAATATGGTCGTTCGCCATAAGACATGACTTCCCAAAATACAATGCCAAAACTCCAGACATCACTAGCAGATGTGAATTTCCTATAAGCAATGGCTTCAGGTGCAGTCCATCGAACAGGAATTTTCCCTCCCTAGAAAATCATTACATTTAATATTTTTCTAGATTACCACACAGAAAAAACTTTTTAAAAAATAGCAAATCATTTTTACTACAATTAATATAAATTACTTAATACAGAAGCTAAATAAAGATAAAAAAAAATTGAGATAATACTTATCATTAAAAAAATTCATGACCTTATGAAATTAAAGCAGGAAAAAGCATACAAATTTATTTGTAAATTTGCTTTGTGAAGATAAATGTATCCATTTCTTTCATAATATTTTAGATAAATTAAGTAAAATATATTATCCCTTAAATTAGTTGATAACTAATCTACTATAAAATAATAGATATGAAAACTCTAAATACATACTCTGGTTGTGTAAGCGCCCTCTGTGGCACTTTCAATTTCTCTAGAGAGTCCAAAATCAGCTATTTTGCAAACCAAATTACCATTAACTAAAACATTTCGAGCAGCAAGATCCTACAAAAGCAGACAAGGGATTGTTTCATAATTTGCCTTAATTAGAAGAAATATAATTTAAAAAAATAAAGTAATAATTGGAAAATAATTAATAGAAGAAAATGTTAATTTTTCTCCCTTACCCTATGTACATAATTCATTTCTGCCAAGTACTGCATACCAGCTGCAATGCCTCTTAACATTCCAACCAGTTGGATAACTTGAAATTTACCATCGTTTGCCTAGAAAGTATGCATTCATTCAGAATATACTCTCAGTGCTCTTAAATTAAAGGCAAATGATAGAAGGACAAAGATGGTGGGGGGGGAATGCATTTTCACAATAAACGAAAAACAAAAAACAATATAATATATTTAATTTTATTAAAAAAAATTAATATTCCAGATAGGGCAAAGAGAAAAAGCTTACATCAATAATATATTCTTTATAAATATAAGAAAGAAGTCTTGCATAATCATACAACAAATCAACTCATACCCTTAAGAATGTATCTAATGATCCATTTTCCATAAATTCTGTGATTATCATCACTGGGTTGCTTTTGGTCACTACACCTTGAAGGTAAATAACATTAGGATGATCAAACTGCCCCATGATGCTAGCTTCAGTCAGGAAATCCATACGAGCTTTGTCAGATGAACTTGGTTTCAAAGTTTTGATAGCAACTGTAACTTCAGTTTGCCCTTGAAGTTTTAACCGACCTTTACAAACGTCACCGAATTCACCTATGCGAATGAATGTTATAAAATAATATTTCCATTAATTAATTTATTATATTAGAATTATTGATACAACTGTTAAAAAAATTAAATACTTTTAAGCACCTTAGAAAAAAAAAGCATTTTTGTACATGTATACATATGTAAACCTGTGTATTTCCTAGCATATGATATTTTTTGTTTTATAATAATGCACAGTTTTTGTGAGAATTTTTTTAAAAAAATTATTTTAAGTGTGAATCTTTTAAATTTTAATATTTATTTTAGTATTTGAACAGCATCTTTTATTGCAAAATAAATTATGCCTTTTTCATTTTTGACAAAAACAAAAAAAGATAAGAAAAATGAAAAACTATTA
This sequence comes from Argiope bruennichi, assembly GCF_947563725.1. Classification (NCBI taxonomy): domain Eukaryota; kingdom Metazoa; phylum Arthropoda; class Arachnida; order Araneae; family Araneidae; genus Argiope; species Argiope bruennichi. The sequence goes on from NC_079155.1 coordinate 1,689,656, forward strand.
ATATCAAAAAATTAAGTCGACTTTTACAAGATTAACAATTTTTTTTTCAATGCTCCTTAAAATTAACAAACTACCACTTTATTTAGATGGATATATCATTTCTGAAAATGTTGACAATGATGTAGAAGCATGGCCTGAATCAACAACTTGTATTTGATTTTTATTTATGCAACAAAAAATAAGGTTTAACACAGCTGGGATAGAAAGTGTAAATTTCTCCTGTACTAATTTGTTATATTTAGAAATTTTAGTTGCCATCTTTTAAAACTAAGAACTGAGCATTGGAAAGGATATCATCATAAGACTGGCAAAACTACCAGGAAATTGAGGATAGTACAATGTTATATTCTAAATAAATTTCTTAAATCATTTTATTTGTAAAAAAGAATGGCAGCATTCAGAAATAGTCAGACTATAAGAAAACTGTTTCATCACTTTTTACTACTAAAATTTGTATGAATTCACTGGGGGAAAAAAAATCGATATAATAGAAAAGCTTAAAAAAAAATGTTTTTCAAATGATGCAAAATTTTTTGTGTGATGATACTTTGATGCTGCAGTGAAAAAGCATTAAAATTCTGCTTTTATTTTTTAAATTAAACTTCTAAAATTTTGAAATTTCTGTTCTTAGTGGGCTTTTTTAATATTCAAGAAATAACTTTCCGAATTTCATGTTCCTAACTTCAATGGTTTATGTTGCACATTGCTCTCTCTCAATCAGGTCAAATATTTATATGTTAAGGGAGATTCCATTGGGGTTAAAATTCTATAAAAAGGTATAAAAAGAAAAAGAAAAAAAATGAAAAATCGTTATAAAATTATAGTATCTAAGCTCGGAAGAATAAAAGTTTTGAAAAAATATACATATTTTTTTATTTTGTTAAACATGTTAAGTACCAAAAAAATTTAGTGAGATTGGTCCAACAAATAAAAATTTTCAAACGGATAGGGCCATTTAAAAAGTACAACATGAAAGAAACAATGATCATTGAAAACTTATGGCTTCAATTTAAAATCTCATCAATCCAGATTTTACATGATAAATTAACATAATTACACATCACAATCAATTACATTTCAGTATAGTACATAAAAATCATTCTAATAAATCGTTCAAAGGATTGCTCCAAGACAAAATATTAAAGATAATGATGATTGAATGCGTAACGTGCTAAAGAAGTTGCACTATGAGTGGTTTCACAGCAACTTTTACTATGTCTGAAATATCTCTTCAGCACATCAAATTCATTCTGCTGTATTTCGTTGATCTGCTGATCGGACCAATCTGTGTATTTTTCTTCAACAACAGATAAAAGTTGAAACATACACTTACTAGGCATAATTAAAATTCTTCAATATCTCAAACATTAAATTTTTTTTAAATATTTGAGAAATTAAAAAAAAAAAAAAAGAGAATTGCATGTTTTTTAGTAGCAACAAACATGGTACAATATGTATTTTGTACTGTCCTTTCTAGATAACAATTCCAGTATTTCAATAATGGTAATGCACATCAAAGAAGAAAGAGGGAGCAGAAAAAAAAAAAAAAGTCTTATGAGCATTATTTCAATATGTGTTGGCACCCCTGAATCAGTTTCACTCAAGAGGTTTTATACAAATCCTTCCCTTTTCTTGGTTTTTTTTTCCTTGATACATCTGATAAACAAGCTTTTACGACTATGCTTTTGAATTAATGTATAACAACGTGTAGGGAATAAAATGTTGTCTTTGCACATCTTAAGAAAATTAAGCACTTTTTTTAAGGATCTTTTTTTTAAAAGTAAGCAATTTTCATGATGCTACAAACCATGCTATAACTAAAAAAATTTATCTTTACCCCTTTCAAGATAATTTCTTTAATCCTTTCCAAATATGTGATACCATTTGAACAAAACAATGTGCTTTTCTATACATTGCTGCCATTATAGGGTTTGATGGGGCCATGGGTAAGAATGAAGGGATTTGAGTACACAATTTTTTGGACATTTAAAAGAAATAGATTTTATGCAAAAATTCATTTATTTTATATTATTAATGATATTGAAATCACTTATTTAATGTTACAAAAAAAAAAAAAAAAAGAAACATAAATTTTAAAAAATGCATTACATTCTGATATGTCAATTGTACCTAAAAGGTTAAATTGAATAAATAATCTTTAATATGCAGAAAGAATTTCACATATTACAGTGTTTCTCTTTTCTCATTAAAAAACAAACAAACTAACTAACGACACTCTGAGACAGAAAAAGTTACAAAGAAGATAACAGAAGCAACCCGTATTTCTCCCACAGTGCCTTTTAAGCATATTTGCAATATGTATTTTATCTCTCTTGAAAAGATAGAACAGCTGAAACTTTAAAAAAAGTCAAGAACCCATTTTAAATAAAAAAGATATTTTAAAATTATAACAGGAATATTTAGCAAAATATATTCAGAAAAGTAATTATGTAAAAGTTGGCAGAATTCCATGGCCAATACTTTTAAGTGTATAAAATAAATAACTAATGCTGATATTTTATTGGATTTATTAATTAGGTGAATGATAATTTAGTTTATTGATAATTTTTAATAAAAATCTAAGCTTTTGGAGTCAAGTTACATTCACAATTACATGTTTACATATAGCATGTTGTGAGAAATTTGCTATCTGACACTGGACTCTAACTCTCAGTAAAGAGTGATGGTTATTCAAGATAAATCTCCCCCCCCCCTCTCACTTTCTTTCTTTAATATAGAAACTAATTATCTTCACAGTAATATATTTAAAAGACAACTTTAAAAAGATATATATATATTTTTAATTGGATACAATTGGACAAAAATCATAATTTTACTGCTTATGAATAAGTTTGCTGTTTAACTGGAACTGATGGAGTTAAATGAAAAAAATTTCATCTTTATGTAACATTATGAAATTATCTAAATTAAACTTCGATTTTTTTTTTAACATGTGCAAATTATTTGTTAACTAAATACATTTTAAACAAGCAAGACAGCAATAAACTCCCTGAAAATGTAATGAATTATAAAAGAAAAATAAGAAACTTCAAAAATATTTAAGTAGCTGTTTTGCTACAATTCCTTTCAATAGAGGGTGATGAAAAATTAAAAAACCAAAAAATAGATTTGCTCATGATTTAAAGTGTGCAGGTAAATGGATATATATGTGAAAAAAAAAAAAAAAAAAAGAATATCTAAGTTTTAAGCACATTACCTCCTCCAATAATCGACTCAATGGTAATGTGAGAGGCATCGATTTCCTTTGTAAATTCTCTAACAGCTTGATTGGGATCTTCATAAGTATGTGGGTCAATATAGGCTCTCGAAGCACCACATTGGGTGAATAATGGAGTAGTCACTAGAAAAGGATGATCAATAATTATATATAATAATTTAATTCTACACAAGAAATTAAAAAATCTGAATTTAAATAAAAAGAGATATTTTGAAAAATTTGCAGATTATTTCACATTATATTTTTGCATCATTAATAATTAAAAAACAATGCAGAACCAAACAAATAAATGAAATGAAGAAAAAAACAAACATCACTTATTAATGAAAAATAAAGATTGCTAAAAAAAACACTCATTTGAAAAAAATTAATTTTCAGTTCTCCAATTCTTAGTTTCGTACAATATTTGAAAATTGAAATAAATTTATATGTTAATCAACATTTCACTATTGCAATCCAATTAAGAAAATGTGAAATAACTGCTGAAGAAATTAAGCAATTTCTGATTCATTCTGAAAACTATGAATCACTTTTTAATATTTGATGAAAATTATTTCAACAGAATGTATATCACCATTATCAAAAATAACAAAAGTATCCAATATAAACATAAATTAAAATTCTAAATTTGATCAGTTTTTATGGGAGATCTATGGTTGAAAACAAACTATACACATTATTATACCTAAATTATTAAATGGATCAGACCTTTCAACTATGTCAGGTATAAATGAAGTCATTATTTATTTGTTTCAAATTTAAACCATTATCACAAAGGATGTGATACAGTTCAGTGTCTTGATTTAATATTTTGTTTATTATATTATTAATTTTTGTATTAAAAACCTAATGACAATGGAAGGAAGGAAATTCAGAACTCAAATTGATACTAATACGACTCTAAGAATATAATTTAATATCTGTAAGTTAAAAAACAATAAAAAAGACATTCTGTAAAACATTGTTGGATTCATTTTAAAACCTCAACCAATTTAAAAACATTACTTACAAGTTACTGTAATTACATGGCTTATTAGTAAATGAATTTCTATCTCCAGGATGCTAACTATTGTGTAAAAGAAATATTAATATACACCATTTCTCCCCTTTATGTTAATAAGAATAGTTAAAATAAAAAGGAAAAACAAACTGAAGGGAAGAAAACAGAGAGAAGGAACAAATGAAAAAGCGTTGATATTATGAGAGACAGCAAAATAGCTACTTACACCATGCAGTGGGAACAATAGGTGGGTGTACAAGTGCTGGCACTACTGTTAAGGGAAAATGCAGATATGTAAGTTGATAGTAGTTATTCTACACAATTAGAAAGAAAAATATTCCTGCACAGTTTTATGGATGCTTGCAATTTTTCAAGTAATAAACTATTACATAAAACTGCACATGGAAAATTTTATTTTCTGAACAATGTTCAAAGATAACAGTATTTAATTTAATCTTAAAGATTTGCATACTTATGATTGCACAAAAAAACATCAATATTCCCTCTATGATTTTGAGTGATTAAAAGGTTAAAAGGATGATCACTCGTTGATTTAATTTTTTTTAAATAAACATCCAACAGAAAAATAATTTATATTGAGAATTTTACAATAAATCCTCACAGCATCAAAAAGTTTTACAGTTAGCAAATTTATATTAATTTACAATTATAATTTATATTAATTTAAAAAATACACAACATAGGAAGTTTTTAGGAAGTCGAAAGATTGATGCAATAAACGACTGTAGATTTGTTAATAATTGATTAACGATTTTAGCGAAATTAAAATAATTAAATATGCATTATCCTAAGCTAATTTAAATCAATATTTTGTAAAAACAAAGCAATTAAAAAAACTTTGGTAAAATATTCAACTTTTCATTATAATAGAATAATCAAATAGCTAATTTGTGTGGGGGAATGATGGTTATCAGCACACAAATATTACAAACAATAAATAGCTTTTATGTGCATCAAGTGACTATACAAGACAAGAAGGGAGCAAGGTTCAATTTTTAATAACAAAATTGTAGCAAAATGTAATCTTGAAAATAAAGAAGTTTAATAAAGAAGTTGAAACCTTAAAAATGGCTGATATAATAAAATATTAAATTTGATGAAACTGACTTTTTTAAAATTAAATACAAATTTACAACTAATTTAGTAACATGACATAGAGATACAATACTATTAAAATTTACGACATGGGCAAAAGCCTGTTTAAATGATTTATGGAGATAACCAAAGACAAATTTGAAATAAATAGAGGGAATATTAGATGCTAACATTTAGCTACAAATGCAAAATATTTCAAAAACTTTATCATATCAAAGATTTTCAAGTGAAATATTTCTCATTATTTAAAACTAGTGTATATTTTCCTTTACAAATGTCATTTGATAAGCAGATAAACTAAGCTGAGCTTAGTTCAAATTTGCTATCATGCAAAAATGGTTATAACAACAAACAAAAGGACTAAAGCAACTCCAAGCCAGCCATCAACCTCCACCATATTAGCAAAGCCAATACAAAGAAGCACAAACATATTTGATATGCACACTAAAAAAAATCATTGTATGAAATGAAAAACATTTATGCATGTTTACAGGATTATGTAAGAAAATACACAGTAGCATCATTAGAAAGAGAGAAAATAATAATAATGAAAATGCTAGGTTGATGGCAGCAAAGCTACAATAAACATACAATGTTTATAAATTTTTCATTTAAAAAATATATTATTTAAAATGAATTCATTAATAAACCAACAATAATTTTGTTAATTATATCAAACAAATGCAAGCTCTTTAAAACAAATAAGAGCAATAAGTGATTAATAGATTGCAATGAAAATAGCTCTAAACCGAATTTCTGAAAATAAATTTTATAAGATTTATTTTCAGTAATAATTTTATCAGATTATTTGCCAAATTACTTGAATAAATTCAGCCCATACTTCTGTGCTGTACTCCATAATTATTTAAGATCAATTGATAATATAATTAAGATTATAAGACATGATTTTTTGACAATAAATAATATCTAAAAATGTATTTTTTGAATTACAAAAAATTAATATTAGAAGAAAAGAGTGCTACTAATTTTATCAAAATTATTTTGGAATAAAATAAAAAGTAAATATTTTTTAAAAAAAGCTTTAAAAAATTACTAATTTAAGTAAGTTATCTTACAGAAGAAACATAACATTTATATAAATTACAGGTTTCTTGAAATATTCAAAGTCATAAGCAAAATCAAGTTGTGAACTAAACACAACATAAACAAAATTTCAACTACATACTGCGATATAACAAAAAAAATAATGCAAAATAATATATTTAAGCAGGCAATTAAAGCAAAATAAAAATAAGAAAACTAAAAACTCCTTACATTTCTTACCTTCCCCATTACGGTACTCAAGGGTATCACAATCACTTGGTTGTTTTTTATTGCATTCATCAGAACTTCTAAAATGAAAATATTTTAGAGCAGTGTATTAGCTAAAGTTAATGAATTCAAATACTATATAAATATTTGATATAAGATGCTCAAAAATGTGCTCCAAAAGTTTTTTTTACATACACACACATATATATGAATTGTATAATATGTATCTAAGCACTGATTAAACAAAAAAGTAAAGTTTTCACATTTTATTTTAAGCAATTTTGTCTTGTATAAATATTTGTAAATTTTCTGAATAAATATTTAATAAAAATTTCCTTAATGCAGTGAATGAAATAAAAATCATCTTTTAAATCATAGATTATGAATTTAAAGTAAATAAGAAAGATCAGTTTAGTAGATAAAACCTACTGTTAGTGCAATAAAATCCAAAAGCACACTATATAACACCTCATTATGTTATAAATAATGGAGACATATATTAATTTCGTAATGTTTTATTTTCTGATCAATTATATAATTTGTAAAAATGTTTTCTTGTATTTTTCTTTTTAAAAAATCTTCATAGCATTAAATATTAAAAAATATGCTAATATAAACATGATATATTTACATGAACATGCCATCTTACCTTCTTATATAGAGCATGATAATAACAATTACAAACACAATAACAGCCACAACAGTGACTGCAACTCCCACAATAATTGGCACCTGAACTTGATCATCAGCTACCAATTCTAAAAAATAATAATAGAATAGTCTTATTTGTTACTGTTTTATTATATTAAAAGGAAAAGATTAAATTTGGACTATAATAAAATATAATTTAAATAATAAGAATTAGTTCCATTTCTTGCATGAAAAACATTTCTAATGACAGTATTAAAATTCCTTTCAAAAATAATTAACATTTTCCCCATTATTTCAAGGGATAAGAAATATTTATAAGTTAGTTATAGAGAATAGATTGAGTTAGTTCTACTCTCATTGAAATATAACTAACTTAATCCTCTATTTTTGTATAGCTTTATAAGTAATTAAAACATTTAATGTTCCAATGCAAGATCCTAACTACCAACAAAAATGAAAAAGGAACACAATTTACCTCGAGTGGCAAGTTTTGCACCAGTTGTCTTGAAAACAGTTTTGCTATAATCACCCCAACCATGAGTAGTTTTAGCTCGAACCTATAAGAAAAAATCAGATTCGATATTACAAAAAACTGCCTGAAATTTAAAATCTTTTTTAATACTACAATATATTATTAAGATAAAATATTATTTAACATTACTTTTCTTATGGATTAACTGAAGATTTAAAAAAAAATGTTTACAGTATTTATGTTTAAGAACTTTAATATACAACTTAAAATGGAAATATTACAAGCAAGATTCTTAAATAGCATTAAGAAATACAGCTAATTTATACACTTGTAAAACAATTTTTTAACAGCATCAAAATTAGATTAATATTTCTTATATCTGAAACCAGCTACTTTTCCCAATAAATTATATTTTTAATCAACGGATAATTTATATCATAAATATTTTTCAGCCCATCTTGTAAAGTAATTACAAGCGAGGGGGACAAATCAAAAGATTTAAATCAGAAGTTTGATGAGAGAGTTTAGAATAATGCCACCATAAGAACTGATTAATAATTTTTTAAAAAACAATAATAAACAGAGATTGAGCTTAACTCTTGTAAGGGGGGAGGCATTGAGAAAATACATTCAAGTCAAACATTTTTAGATAGTCTATGATGTTTAACCATCACCAAATATTATTACTTTCCTATTAAACAAAAATGTTATAAAAACAATCAATGTTACCTGAAATCCATACATTGTTCCCTCTTTTAAACTTGGTATTGTAATTTCTTCTTTTGTAGTAGTGGCTGTTGATCCATTTCTTTCATGCCCTTTTTGGTAATACCTGACTTCATAATTTTCTGTATCAGAAAATGGATCATCTGGTGCATCCCATTCCAGAGATATCTCTGAACTTTTCACTGATTTTATTCGAACATTTGAAACAAGAGAGGGAACTATAATTCAAAACAAATACTTTCATTAGAGCACAAGACAAAAATTCTACCATTTAAAAAAACATATGTGGAATATATTTTGATATAAATAAAGTAAATATTTCTATATAAATATTTAATAAATACAAAAATGAATGCTTAATTTTTATGATGAATATCATTAGAATTCATATAATACATTCCATGATTTATTCTTCATATGTCATACAATTGCTCAATTGATACAATATTCTTAATAAGCTTGAGATAACTAACAAATGGACTAAATAAGCTATCTCTTCACTTCCAAAAACCTTATAAAGCAAGTTAAAAATCAAGGAATTCTGTCTTTTTCCTCTTGAATTATTTTCTTTAAATATTTAATTGCAAGAAAAGAACTATATATTTAATAGATTCTAATACCTATAACAAGTAATACTTATTCTAGTTCTTTTCAAGAAGAGGTAACTATTAAAGTAGTAGTATATTAACATCTTTTTTTTTTAAATGTAACTTGGTTATTTTTGTGCTTCAGTTTAGATAGTCATATAATACTATTGTAGAAGTTTTACGTCATTCTGTTTTGTACTAGGATTTATTTTTTGTCATCCTCCCTAAAATTTAAAATAGAAGCGATTTCACTTCAATTAAAACAAAAATTTAATCATTTAAAATAGAAATCTAACATGTATTTACAGAATATTTTTGATAATTTATGCACTATCTCATAGGATTATTCTATAAAAAAATTTCTGATTCATTATAAAATTTGATTTTCAGTTTTATGTTTAAAAAAATTTAAATGATGTAAATAATAATATTTTATTTTGTGTTAGTCTTATAAATAAACATCTAAAAAAAATATGAAATTTAAATTTATACAATCTTTTGAGTTCATATTCAGCAAAATATTCTTAGTATTCCAACTTTCAAATAAAATATGTTTGACTTTTCCATGATCAAATCTATCTGAAGTATAAAGATATTCCTATCTTTATTTTAGGGTAAACAACAATTTCACAATTTTAAATCAATTAGCCTTGGAGAACTGTGAATCTGATGGGTGCATTTTCCTTAAAGCATGACACTCAATGATACTCAGATTTCCAAAACTCAAATCAGTTTTTATTGTAAAGGTAGAACCTTTTTTTTTTTTTTTTTAAATTTATGTGCAAATATTTTATTAAATATGACTCATAGGATCGAAGGTCTGCATAAAAATTTAAAATATGTTATTCATCAAAATATTTATTAGAACTATATAAAATATAATTATTTACTTCATTTAGACATTTTTCTTATTGGACGTGCATGCCTATTACTGAAGTTATAGAAATTAGTTGTTGGACTCTAATAAGCTGTATATATGAAACTGTTTGCCTTAAATAACATAGAATTACTAAATTTAAAAGACCATAGAAACCGTTTTCATGCATTTATGTTACTAGAAAATATTATATTTCATATTTATTTTATTTAATACAAACATGTGCCAAAAATTACACTTTTCAAAGTTTAATCTGCATTTAGAGTTAATTTAAGCTTTTATCGATATTATAGAAACATGCTCATAAAAATTCTTTAAAGTAAGTATAATGTGCTTATGTAAATTCAGTTAAGTTTTTATTTTATTTAAAATATCTTATCAAATTTTATGCTTCAAATAGTTTTTAAAAATTGAATAAAAAATTATGAGGCAAAATGTTGATATCACTGAAAAAATAATTTTTTGAATTTTAAGATAGGTAAAAAAATTTTTTTGAGCTGTATATCTTTCAAAGCCAAAATTTTGCTTAATTTTTAGCTAATTAATATTTTAATTAAAAATTTAAATCTAATATAAATGCACATTATTTTCTTACCAAAATATGCATATGCTAAATGTGGTACCTTTAAGTCAAATGGACCTGTTTGCAGAGTGCCAATGCACATACATCGACATTGATATATATCCAACAGAATTCTATTAAAAATTTTATACAAAGAATTGCAGCGAGAAACTAAGCATAAAATAATATAAAATATAATAAACCCAATAACAGGACACAAATATGTGTCAATTTGTGTGAATTCTTACATCTCTTCTCTAAAACAGTTTTATATTCCCATGAAAAATAGAATTTAAGTATTAAATTCATATACTCAACAATATTACAGCTTTAACATGGACTTAAATTAAAGTATTCTAAAACTATAAACATATTTCTTTCATGCTTTATAGAAACAATATATTTAAAAACATAATGATTCAAATTTTATAAATCAAAAGCCATCATTATTTGAAGAAACAAAGTAATTTAATAAATTTTTAAGACATGATGCAGATACAGCTGAACTTCATAAAATAATGAATAGTCCCAAACATAAGTATTGAGAAATAAAACAAATATGATTAATTGAAGAATAAAATTATACAAAAAGAGTTGGGGTTGTAAAAAGTATCACACCATTATTACATAAAAGAAAATTAACCATTTTCAAGAAAAATAAAATTTGATAGTGGAATGATGAAATTCGAGTTTCTGCAGAAATGTGCCATGTCTTATTTTGCCATTAAAAAACCTTTATTCATTGAATTTACATGGCAACAGAAATATTACCAAAAAGTACAATTACCTGATGCTTCAGTTGTGATTGTTATTTCTGAATACTTGCTAGCAGTGAAGCTGGAAACTCCATTTTCAGCATAGATTCTGAATGTGTAGGTTGTAACAGGACTAAGACCAGTTACTGTAACTTTTGTATCAGTGAAGCCTTGTTGAGAGGGTACATAAGTGACTCCGGCACCACATTTATCGCATGTAACTTTGTAAAATGTGTCATTGCGACCACCCAAATATTTGGGACTATACCATGTAAGAAGAACAGAAGATTGATCCACAAAAGTCTCGGACAAATTCAAAGGTTTGGATGGTGGTTCTGGAAATAGCATGAAATTGTTTTAAGAGGAATACCATCAATAAATAAAATATATATTTCGAAAATAGAATGATTCCTTTACCAGTGCAAGGCCATGATTTTGGATCTTTAGGCGATCTGTAGTAATTCTTATCACACTGACATTCAACAGACCCAGTAAATGTAGCTGTACTATGTAAAGGACAGGGCATGCAAAGTTCATCTCCAACATTTTCTTTATATGTTCCCATTGAGCACACTGCAAATAATGAAATACATTAATTAGTTGAGCCATTTTTTCCCCAACAAACAAACATTTTATTAGAATTTAAATTAAAAAATTCTTAAATATATCTCAGAAATAGAATAGATGCTATGCACTATTTTCAATATTAGAGTTTAATACCACTGCATGAAGTTTAAATAATTATATTGATAACCCAATGCTTGAAATATATGTAAATAAATAATATATAAAATTATATTTAAAAAATCCATAGTAAAAAATAAATTACAGTAATATTCTACAGATTGTAATACCATTTTTATTACTATGTGCTAAAATGTTCATGTATCGAGATATTAGCTTTCCCCATTTTTTTTGCACATTTACCTGATCATTACTGATATATTTTGTTCCCTAGATTTAAGTTTTCTTCCTATTAAGCATCTGAATACCAAAACTGCCACAAAATATATTTATAATGTCAAATTAAACTTTTGTAATACAAAGGAAATTGAGAAATGTCAAAAGAGATAAATTTCAACATTCATAAAAATACTTATTGGATATTTTTATGAATATTGAAATTTTTTTGGATATGTATTTTATTTTTAAGACTTCATTTTTAATAATTTAGGGCTTTTCATGTGATCTGCAAGCCGGAATTATATTCAGTATTGAATGTGCAAAGAAATCAACTGAAATAATAGCAAAATTTAGATAAAATAATGAAATTCAATTTACTAATTAAAGTTTTTTAGAAATTTCTCTTAATGAATTTCACATGCATGAAAATCTGAAAAGGAAGGGGGGGAAGCAATCAATGATGGAAAATATTTATACAAATAAAAATGAATACTAATTTTCTTCATTTGTTAATGTCATCCTACCAGAACAAAGTAATTGTAGAATATGCATGGTATACAATCCCCACTATAATACATTTCATTTCATCATAACCATATACACATAAACTAAAAATTCCAAGCTTTTAAAAGGGGGGGAATTTTTTTATTTTAAGCTCAAATGTAACCATACAGATTTAAATGTTTGACTGTTTAATCGGAAGTAATAATTCTATTTTTTAAGTAACCAGTAAACTGAATAGACTTCAGGTTTAGCTTAACACTTTATAACTGCTAATATTTGAACTGTATATAATAAGATTTTCCCTTAAACTAAGCATTTTATAACTTAGCTGATTTTTAAATTTTAGAATTTTTTTCATAGAATAAAAACTTGAACAATTAAAAAAAAGCAATTTGTATCGCATTATTCAAGAATATTTAAACATCTTTAATACAAATGTATAAAAAATTGCATTCAAATTAAAAACAGAGATTTTAAAAAAAGAATAAATCAATTGTGTACGAGTTTTATTATGGTTATATAATACGATTAGGATAAATTAATTAAGTTATAAATTGCATATCTCTAGGCAAAACATGGCCAATGCCAAAGAAAATAAGCCATTCATCTTTGAAATAAGTTTTGATCAATCCCATACAAAACGAATCGTGATAAGTTTTAATAATAATTTGCATAAGGCAAAATAAACAAGTCCTTGACACTCACACTGACAAGATTGATCTACTGGTTCATAACCAGCCACACATTTGCAACCACCAGACGGAAGAGTCCAGTTACCATCGCCTTTACACAGAAGACGTGGTGTATCCACTACAGCTGTGTTGGCCACACATTGACCCTCAGCGGATACTATTGCTGGAAGCTCATGACCAGTGGGCGTTTCTGGGAAATATGCAAAATTCAAAGTCACAGACGGACAAGTAATATAGTACACTTTTATTGCTATAAGAGACAGGCAGGCCCCTTGGTCTCGGAACGCGAAATACACCCCCTTTTTAGTGATTGGCACACTTCTAACTTCTGTGTTGATGATGACTTCACTTGTCGATGTGAAACGGCCTTCGTCGGCGGCGATGCGGTCGATGAGCTTGTACGAATCGGGTTCCCAGGGTGGGGGCTCTTTTGTGGCAGCATCGAATTCGTAGTAGAGAAGAGAGAAGGTCTCTTTGCAAGAGAGTGCCATTCCGGGGAAAAGGTTGCAGTCCCGCATGCTGAATTTCACTTCAATGTACATTCTGTTGGCCTCTCTCCGCTCAATGAAAGGAGTCCATAGCCAATTGTTGACACTGTTGTACGCAACATCGCACACGACGTAAGATCGCCAATTGATCCCTTGTTCGAAATTTGTAAAACTTTCTTCGACCCACTGAAAAGGAAAAAGAAAGGGATGAGTAATTGATGTTCAAAAATCTTAAACACTCAACGCTAATATTTTTTTTTTTTAATTATTATTCTAGATATAGATTTCAGTTTGGAAACACGAAATAAATCTCGTGTTCCTTTTGCAGAATTCGGAATGCTATAATCTGATGTGATAAAAGAATCTACGCTTGGCTGAAAATGTTCGAATTCAAGAAGCCCAGATTATAAACTAATCGTTCAATTGAACAAAAAGTCGTATCATTTATTTGTATTATTCGTTATGTAACCTATGAAATGACAAAACTTAATATTATGCTTTTTGTTAAATTCATTTACATATTTTTAAAATAAATCTATTCCTAGTCAAGTGTCAAAATTCTCAGAAATAAGAGAGTTGTAGCTGAAATAAGGTTTGCCGAACCACATTCGCACATATACACAGGAATATATGCAATTCTTTCGTAATATACGCGAATAATTATTCGTTACGACTAATCAACAACATAATATGGACAGATGAAAATAAAAAATCAAGTCGTATTCCCAAAAGACTTTGTATATTAATAAAGAAAAATTAGAAACTATGACCACAAAATTTCATTAATGACAATAGATATTTAAATCGAGTGCTATCAGAATCACACAAGCTTGCAGCATAGGGATAAGATTAAATAAAATGTTGCTTACTCCAGGCGTTCTTGCTTGTGGCCCATATGGGTATCTCGTCCACTCTAAGGAACTTTCTTGTGTTGTGTCAAGTAGTACCACTAAAAGAAAATTAAGTCATATGAGAAAAACAATCACTTAAAAAAAATTCACATATTTCTTATTCTGTTACAAATTTCAATGTGTATTTAACTTGCAGATACGTCATCTCAGTTTATATTATAACAATAACAAGTTTTATCACACACAACAAGTTATATTATGTATAGAGGAAAACTGAATGCTCGGAATTTTAAATCTTAGAAGGTGCTTCACAACAAACAATTCATACAAAATGGTCTTTATATAAATTATTATACGCACGCAGAAAATATCTATTTGTTGTAATAAAAATAAATAATATTTATTATAATTAATAAGATTTGTTTCGTTTGAAAAAAAAATAATTATCTATCATTACCTTAAAAAAAATTGAATGCTTAAAGAAAAGTTTAAAAACGACGATCAGAGGGCGTTTCATAAAACAAATTTAATGCTGAAAATTATAGCATACACTCATTCAGATTTTTCGAAACATTCCACTTGTAGTAAAATCATATCAAAAGATGGCACTTTCCATTCTCTCCCAACGAGCCTAGGGTCATTTCATCAAAACTATGGTGGCCTTTCAATTCTTATTTATTTCGAAACACATTAAATAGAGGTAATTTATTGATCTTCGGTGCTGCAAGTGCATCATCCACACCCAAAGAAAGAGACTCGACTAATCACCATCCACTTCAATGACACGCTTACGTGACACCCATACCAGAACGCTCGCTCCCGCCGCTGCTAACCAGGTGATGATTGGAATGGCAATAAGAGGCCGGCGGCACGAAAGAAAAAGTTAGAATACAGTTTTAGAAGAACTGTAGACTTAGCTACACTTAAACTCAGCTCACTCTGAAGCTGGATTGGCAGTAAGGTGTCGGCTCCGGGAGAAAAGGGTTTCAAATGTGATACCCGATTTCACCCAAAAACCGTCGGGTATAGTCTAAACCTGCCGGGGTCGAATGTTCTTCCATTGGTGTGGCGTAGAAGTTAGGAGAGGGGGGCAGCTGTCCTTGCCATCCAATCATAATTCAAAATTAAAGGGCCCGTTTTAAAATAACCCTCGTGTTACTTTGAAACGGAATGCAACTATAAATTCAATCAGCTCAGTCTGAAAAAAGTTTCCATACTGAGCAAGTTTAGGTTTGGCATGTACGAAAAATAAATGAATTTAAGATAATAAGTGAAGCTAATGAGGGACATTACAAGTTATCACAATGCTGGCGAAAGTGTGCTTTGAATTACTTATCAATAATCCCAGCTTAAAATGCCCTCATGAAGTTTCCCTTTGTTTGAGGGTCTGAAACTAGACACACGCACAAAAATCTAATACAATCGAAATCTTATTCGGTAGCATAATCGCAAATTTCTGATGCCCATTTAAAAATATTTCCATCTTATTATTACAGAAAACAACATACATTAATAAACGAATATCCATGACTTTTTTTCTTGAAATATTATGTTTGCTCTCAATTAAAAAATCAATTGCCAGCACAAGTTTTTGGGTGGCTTAAAACATGAAGGCCAGGAACAAATTTTTTTATTTTTTTTAAAATTTATTTTTTAAATTTTCTTTTAACTAAACATCGTTACGAATTTGTAATTTTGCTATCTTGTGCAACGAGTCTTTCAGATTTTTACAGTTTTTGTAACAGGGCAAACAAACTTCTACAAAGATCGTCGTAAATCAAGCCTAATGGAACTATCGCCAAGATTCTTGAAGTTGCCTTAATCTTCGATTTTGTCGCCAAATTCGTCGTCATGGCAGTGGGATCATTGACTTGGGCCTCCATCAAACCTGTAAAACTGTTTGGGAAATTATAAAAACTGAAAATTTTACTGCGCAGGAAAGCAACATTACAAATTCATAACAATATATTAATGTTGTTTGAACATTTATTTTCAATATGGACAAAAAAAATTGAAGAAAGTAACTAAAAATTTTATTACTCAGTACTCAACTTATAGGAAAAACAGTAGCTTATGTCACCTAATTCTACTTCAGAAATCAAATACGTAGTATCTGCATTGCATTTCACAATTAAATTTGGCGAGGAGCATTTGACGTGCACTGAGGATGCGAATCCCTCCGTTCTTCAATCCGAACTGCGCTTCTTCACTTGTCATAACCCACAAACCATTTAAATCTGAGCAACATATTATTCATCTCTATTCAGCTAATATAAGAATGTCATCAACCCTTTTAATGGGATGACATCTATGAAAAATGCTTTGTTTGTTTTTTGCCTCCTGGTTTATTAGAACAAACACAGAAATCGGCTGCGCGGTGCATTTTGCATTCCTGGCTTAGCCTATCAACGAGAGAAAGAAAGTCAACCCCAAAAAATGTCTCCCACTCCTTTCGAGTACCAAAATAATCAAAGCGGTCTCCTCCTTTCTCTCCCTCCGGTTGCTTTTAATCTTCATAATTTGAGAAGTCTTCAATTAAGAACCACACACCAAGGTGACATTTCAGCGGAACCTCTGAAGGAAAAAAAAGAAAAACTTCTGGTACCCCCTTTAATAGCTCCATCACGCGTCGTTACCACAGTCATCACAGCACAGAGCATCCCCCTGTTTCCGCGAGCAGCACTGTTTTTTTAGAATGGCGGTGGGGACTAGCAAAAATAACTTTTCACGCTTTTCCGCGACAGAGAAAGATATCAGGTTCATCCCTCTTCGTAAATGTTCCGAAACGAATGAAACAAAAATCTCGCCTTTTCCTTCTTTCTTCTCTTTGATTGCATCACTGAGGGAATCTCAAATATTCAGACAGAAGTTCATCGGTAGCGACAGCAGATTAATGCAAATGAAACGACATTTAAATTCGGAAGGGCGATTAAAAAAAAATAGAATAGAATCCGTAAAAAAATTCAAGGCGATTTTTATCGATAGATTAAATCTTTATTTTGCTTTACATACATTATAGAATCAAAGACGGATGGGTCGATGAAATCAAATTCATGTCTATAAACTGGCAAACGTCTATGTAATTTTACTTTCGCATAAATCTCCCCTTTGAAATCACTGAAGGAATGCTGAAACTATTTGCTGAATTTAAGTAACTGGAAAGTCAGATGAAAATTTAAATCAAAGAAAGCTTCTTGACACGCAAACAGCACATGGCAGAAAATGAGTACCATTTGGATATCACAATCTCACTTTGGATATAGTTCGTCAATGGATTCTGAGATGACCACATTTCGACGACTTCATCTCATTATGGCGTGAGACCCTCGACGATGAGTGCATTTCCGGTATTCCCTTTGACCTTGGATTTGTGGTGACGCTTTATAAGCCAGATAACAGCTACGAGACATGAGAAATTTCTTTTGTCTTGTGGTCATGTTACTCGGCTACGAACCATAAGGTTGCGAGTTCGATCCTCGCCTATCGCCAGTAGCAACAGATTTTCTCTGTTATACACTAGTAAATGTAAACATCTCCTCTATTCATCTTTCCTTTCACCCCTATTTTGAAGAATTAAACCCATCCTAACGCATGCGCAAAAACGCGGCGGATTTTACAATCCGTTGCTGAACTATAACTGACACATTCGAGACGGCAGTGTTGACGGACAGACAGAAACTGCTGGTAAGAGATTCATCCAACGGTGAATTTACAACCTTCACCTTATTAATTTCATTTTCAGATTCTGCTTTGGAGAAAAAGAAATAACCAACAAATCTCACAAGACAGTTATAATCTAAGTCATAACATTAAAACTGTCATGGAAAAAATAACGAGAGATATCCAACAAAGACTAGCACGAAATTTGAAAATTCAATGTAACAGTATTGACGGTAACAGTCATGATTATGACTACAAGCTTAAGAATAATTTCTCAAATCTTTAATAAAGTCATCAACTAAAAATTTAGCAATTTGAACTTAATTTTCCAAAAACATTTTTTTTTTGTTCTAAAAAAATGAAATAATGCAAAATACATTTTGTAAGAACAAAAAAGTTTGAAAAAGAAATACACTGATAGCATAAAACACGGAATTTGTCGATTTATATATATTTTTATACTATTGTAACGTTTCAAGCACTGAAATAATTTAAATATTGGTTTCTGTTTAATATTGAGAGATAAAATTCATAAAACCCCCTTTATTCAATTAACATGTGAATTCGACTTTTTGTTTGGAATGGTATGTATATGTTTTCAAACAAAGTATGTTTAACTTTCTAATTCACATTCCCTCTCTTAACTAATATGTTTGCTGCAATGGCATGTAAAAAAATTGGGTATGCTTCAAGTGGACAAGACTTGAAACTTCATTTTTTAAAAATGAGTTTTCTAGAGTAACCTGTAAAGTTTCCACCACAATGGCCAATTATTGCTCCACAGTGCCAAAAGCTGTGCCAACTTGTCTGTTAGCAAACTAGGCGCAGATGAAAAATTCACGGAACGCCATTTCGCTGACGGGTGCATAGCAGATGCTGGTGCCGAGAAGGAAGAAGAAGCAACTACTCATCTACAAAAGCAGGAGGGGAGGGGAAGATCACAGAATTTTTTTTCTTTCCTTCCATTCCCCTATCAGGTGGCAAGCGCGCGAGACGGATCGCTTTTAAGTTCAGAGCCGACGACATAAATGCAATGACTCGTCAAAATTATTTACGCGCAGCAAGTGTTGTGAAAAAAGAGCAGCCCGGCTCCGGTTGCTAACAAAGAGGGCCAATTCCGAGGAACATCCATTTCCAACAGATGCAGCGAGAGCGGGTTCATTTTCCTCGTGGAAATAAGGGACGGCTTGTTCAATAGGGTGTTTTGGTGAGATGAAGGAATGTGTTTAGGTAAATACATTATTTGAAACTTAGTATTGAGTGATTCAAATGATTTATACAGCAGTAGCAAATTGCCCGGCTTAGAAAAAGGACAACACAACAGTTTTTCCAGGGTATGATCTGTGCCTTTTAATTCTCAGTAAACAATTTCCAAGTAGTCGCTTGTATAATTATCTCGAAATTTCGATTTTTAATTTTAGCTGTCCTGTTTGCCAGTTTACTTCCCCATTCCAAAATTACAATATGGTTAATAGCAAGCAAGA
Source organism: Argiope bruennichi (assembly GCF_947563725.1). Lineage (NCBI taxonomy): Eukaryota > Metazoa > Arthropoda > Arachnida > Araneae > Araneidae > Argiope > Argiope bruennichi. The sequence goes on from NC_079155.1 coordinate 1,709,494, forward strand.
TTCCAGATGTAAATTTAGGCTAAATGGCAGAAAATAATGTCACAGTTTGGACATTCTAATGCCAAATTCCCGTTTTAAACGCTATCTTAGAGTTCAATTTCTTAAAGTTTCTACAATTTACGAGTGTTATAACTACTCAAAAGGATTTCTGGGCAATTTAATAGGTAGGTAAACGTATGTATATTAAATTCTGTTTCCATGATTGCTATAAATACGTAACACTAATTGACTATGATTCTGAGAAAAAAGCCAGCTAGAATTTACAAATACTATCAAATGTTTTTCACGAACTTTAAACAGGAATAAAAATTTTTTAAAAAAAAACTAGTTAAACTTAAGCTAATAATTAAATTTAATTTTACAATTAAAGACTATAATAATTACAAAACATGCATGGAAGATACCTTAAAACCATCGGGGGGGGGAGAGCGAGACTTACGTGTTACAAAACATAAAAATATATATAAATAACCTCCTATTCACGTAATATCAATTCAAATACAAAATTACCAAAACGAAATATTCACTATCAATAAAAAGAACAAAATGCGAAAATAGAACAGAAATAACAAACACGTTCTCGAAAAATAAAGGCACTTTCGGTACATTGCATTTATTTTAAAACTTCACTCATTTGCTCATTCACTCACAGCGTACCGTTACACTTTCTTTTAAAAGTATGTCAGTGCAATGAGTCCTGCCGCGCATTGTCGCAATCACCACAGGAGCAAAGGATCATTTTTCTTTTCCGGCAGCAATCTTTTCAAGACAACAAAATACACAAAAACGGACTCGACTCACATAATTAGTCGACGAAAACAGTGGTGGAAAAACATGCTTAATCCTTTTAGCTCCAGTAAAAAAAAAGAGTGTTAATGGAGTTAGAGGCCCTCTCCCAATCCAGCCGCCATCTCCGATAAACGAATTAAAACACGGGGAGAGCCTTTCCCTGTAGCAACTGAACTAACTCTTCTCGTTCATTCCACAGTTGCTGTTACACAATGAAACATCAGAGGCAAGCTAATAAGCAGATGGTTGCGGTCGCCAAACATTCAAAGTATGTCGTTTGGGGTGAAAGAAGACGATTCTTTTAGACATAAAGAAATAATTCTAAGAAAACAGACGACCTATCCCAAATATTAAAACAAGACTTCATTTGCGTAAATGAATTATTTTGCTTTAATTTGAAGCAATGAGAAATCTTGTTTGAGAAATAACACAGACAGGCACACAATACACTGAGTGTGTGATAAATTCAATTTATTCACATCTTAAAAAAACATTGCTATACAACATTTCCAGTTTAGCTTATAAGTCGCGTCATAAACTTTTTCATTTTCACTTTCTTTTTTTCTCCTTTAAATAAACGCTGAAGATAGAAATGACGGATTTTCTCCTTTAAAGAGAACCAACCCTGAGAGCCCTTTTACTGCTTTGGATATATCACGATACGAAACACTCAGCATACACGGGGATTATGGTTTGGACTTGTCTATAAATCTTTCTCAATATTTGTTTTTTATAGTAGGCTTTCGTCCACCATAGGAATAAAAGAAGAACTCAAATAAAAGATTTTAAATGACGGCAACTCCTTCAAGACGTGTCTGCATACCACATTAACTTGATATGATATTAAATAATGTAGGGTAAAATCGCCTTACACTTGTTCGCTTTTTAAAACAAATTTTGTTGCAAGAATCGGGCAACTTTCAGTACACATTTTTATTCTTTAATTACATCATCAGATAAAATTTTCGATTTCATTTTTCAAAAGATTCTACAGATTCCACGCTCAAACATGAGGAGTGTTCTCACAGTTCCGATGCAAGACATAAGAAAATAGCTCTATACATTTCTTAGGACGATTTTACCGGAAAAAAGAAATGCTGAACCAGTATTTCATTAGGCGAGTCATTTTTACGTGATACGGAAGCTTAATGTTTGACAAATTTATAGAAATTAGATCCTGAAAGGTGCGGAAAAATCAAACGTCCGCACAACGTCAAAGTCAAAGTAAAGGTCCTTTTTTTTTATATAAATGGTTAAAAAAGGAATTAATTTCACAGATAAATGGCATACGCACACATTTATTATTAGTATAGATGCGTAATTTTGAGCAAGCCCTTTCATCTTCTTATATTCAAAGATCTTATATTAAAAGCTTTATAGCTTTTATTGGAAATCGTTATGAAAATGCGCAAGGGCTAACGTGAAGAGAGGCGATTTTTCAAACGCAGAAACAAATCTATTAGTAAATTCACATTTTATATGAAAGGTTTGTAACATTTTCTAAAATATACAAAACATAAAAGTAACTACACACTTAATGAATATCCGACACTTTCTAGATTACAGCTTTTTTTTTAAATGGTATTTGGAGTATTTTATAGATAATTCAACACTTCGGAAGAGCTGTTATTTCAATTAACAAAGTATCTCAATCATTCTTCCAATTCTTTGGTCAGCTAATAAAGTGATATAAAACATACACTCAATACTAAATTTCGATATTTTTAAATTACTTTTTACATTTAATATGAAAGAAATTTCTATTTTTAACGTATATTTGCTAAATCAAGACAACTCGAAAGGGATTCTAAATTTTTAAATGCAGTTTTAAAAACCCAACATGTCCGATTTAAATGCATTTTCAAATTCGGCCAATTAACTAAATATTACGATGAAACTTGTAGTTTGGAAAAGTTTAGTCATTGCCTTGACCACCGTTTTCATTTCTAAGATTTAATTAATAAAAAATAAACGCCCTTTGACGAGCGAAAGAAAAAACAATGAATAAAAAATCTTACGCTGAATTTGGTAAAAAGACAACAGCTGCTCCATCGAAATCCCCCCTCCCCCCCAAGGCTCCGTTAAAAACAAGGAATTTTCCATTCGTCTGAAGATTTTTGCCCCAGCCTTTATTGCGAGGGGAAACAGAATTGGGAGGCTGCGCGAGCAGGAAAGAGAGCCCAGGGCGATGGACGAATGGCGTGTTTATTTAACCTTTCATCTATGGGCGGCGTCCCGCAGGCCCGCTGGACATGATTTACATGCCGAGCAGCACGGCAGTCGTGCAAGTGAGCAGGAAAACCACCGAAACATCGGCGAAATAGTTGGATCCCGACGACCACGGCGGAAATTTAGTTGCACACATCTCAAAGCCATCGAAGGCTTGCTGTTAAATAATCCCCAAATCTGCGCCCATTCATAACAGAAATGACGCAAGTTCCACCAAGAGAAATTATCTGTACAAAGTTCAATGGAAATCTTCAACTAGCAAAATGCTTGATGATGATAATTATCTGTTCGTAGAAAAAATGCTATAACATTCCAATTTTTAAACCGCGCCATTATATACACAGTTGTAAGTTTTTGAAATTGATATGGATTTTAAAAGAATGACTAAATGACTTATAGAGCATTTCATTTTCGATTTTTTTTTCTTTCTAACACTTTAAGGTAAATAAATGTTTTAATCTTGTTTAGCAGATAAAATTTCGCCCAACAGTGACAAAACGGATAAATGTAAATCAACTCTCACGGCTCAAACAAGTATTCTTTAACTCTACTCAAAGTAAATTTATACGAATGAGTTCAAATGTTTCCATTACCGTTTCCTCAAGATATTAGTTCATTATTCAAAATATCATTCATTCGGAAAAGTTAGTTTTATACAAGAAGTGCCGTATAAAAAAAATAAAGAGTTCCACTGAATGAAATAAAACCCGCAATACGATGGCATAATGCGGGCACTTCGGCTATTAATATTCAAAGATGGCAATAATGCGAAAAAAGCCCAGTTTTTTTTTTTTTTTTTAATAAAGCCCTAAAATGCTGTTTGTTCTCTTAAAAATATTATTTTAGAATATATTACCACAACTATCAACGTAAAATGAAAATTGAGTCTACAGGTAGAATAACGCCCATCCGAAAAAAGAATAATTTTATTTAATTGGCAATCACATTTAAAGATGTCTCATGATCATTTTAGCCACATCACGTACATATATACATTACATAAAAAATCTATAAAAAATGAACATATTCATTCTATTGCGATTCAGCTATAAAACAAAGCAGGAAAGAGTCAATCCAGTCCATTGTAGTTGCTAGTTTTTCACATTAAATCGAAACATTCCAGCAACAACTAAGAAATTTCGGCAACAGTATTCTATGGGCAAACAGGAGACGAAAACGAAAACACACACTCACACCAATATATATATATATATATATATATATATATATATATATATATATATATATATATATATATATATATATATAAGTATTAAAATCAAGTTAATAGGAAAATAATAAACCAACAAAAATTAAACCAAATAAAAAAAGAATCCGGCCTGAAGACTTTTTCAAGGGTCACCCTCAGGCAGGGATTCAAAGAAAGGGATTTTTTCTGTAAGGAATCCAGACAAAGGTCTAATAATGATTCCTCGTGACCCGAAAATCCCCTGAAATTAGGCCCAAGAGATATACCATTTTAACAGAAAGGAAAATACAAAACAACAAATTAGAAGAAAATAACCACCACAAAGTAAGAATACAATAACAAAATTAACAATATAAACAAATATATATATATATATATATATATATATATATATATATGCATGCATGAAAATGTTACACAGTATCCTCTCCAAAATGAACAGGTTCTTTTTCTAACAGCAGGTTCCCTTTTCTGGAATGCCGTTCTCATACGGAATCCTGGGTTTAATAGCACGTTTCCTGCCGGTAAAACAGCTAATGAAGATACTATATAAGATTTTGTATTACCTTTCTCTGTACCTCAACAGCGGGGGGGGGGGGGCTTGCGCATTACAACAGCCTCTTTTTAGTTGCTTACTTAGAAAACTGTACCGCAAAATTCGCCAAGGAACAGAAATAGTTTCGGATCAGTGGAAAGAAAAGTTCAATTTTTCAGTTCCAAGAAATTTTGACAAACAAGAATTGCCCCGGCAGCAAACGAATGATGAAGGTCCCTGTTTCGTAATAGAATCGCTTCTTAATAGACATTTAAAGCCTCTTCAGATGAATTCTCTTTGTTTGTCGATCTAGGGGGGCAACGGGGAATGGTAATGGGCAATGAGAGCATCGAATTTATAATCAGAACACTCCTGTGTCTTTTTAAAAATGAATGGAAAAGAATAAGCAGAGTGGGCAGAAACTTTGTTATATTATCTCTAAATCTAAAACACATGAATATAAAACGTGTCCCGAAAGGGATAAATTCCTCTTTTTTTATTTAAAAAAAAGTAAAGTGATGTTAATTTGTCACGGTAAGCGAAGCGCTCAAGTACATAAAATGAAATCACACGCAGAAGAGGCAATCAATCAAATAGGTAATTTCGTCATTAAAAAATTACGATTTAAGGTTTAAAGGTATGCAAAGTGTGCAATCGCGTCATGGGTATGGGTCGAGAGCCTTGTTTGGGATAAAAGGTTTCAAACGTGTCATTATCTCGGCTGCTTTTACACAAATAAAGGTTATTAAGGGTTTTAAAATATTTTGCAAATAATATTCAGATTTAATTGACGGCACCAGGCATGATGATGATAAATGAAAGAGAATGAGTGAAACTCTTCAAATTTTCCCCATAAAGTGCTCATGAGATTGATATTCGCCTTGAAAATGTATTTCCTTTTTGCTTCAAAATGATTTCGACAACGAAGCATTTTTTTTCTACAACAAACTATGACGAAGAATCCATTTCATAATTTATAGAAACAAAAGGACACTTGGAGAAATATGTTAGATGATGATGTGTGATTAAGTGACTTTATAGGGATAAAGAATAAATTCAATATAACCGCACGAGTTTAGAACTCTCTTTCAAGTTAAAATTATTTTTTTTATTGCATTTATAAAATTAGGCATACAGAAAGATTTCTATGTATTTAAAATAATAAAAAGAATCCAAAGAAGCAGTCAAAATCATTTGCAAATTTTTGTTTCATGTGAATGTTTAATACCCCTAGATGCTACATTAATAGTTGAACGTCGCCCTTTTTCTTTTCATTTTGAGAGACACCATAAAACAGCCTTCAATCTAAATCAGCGGCATTTAAATATAGGTATTTCAATTGAAATACCAGTCAAAATGTTTTTTCCTTATTCAACGAAAATAATTCAAAATAATACCTTTTTGCTGTTCTGATAAGAAGCAGTTCATCAAACATGGCAATGATATTTGCCGCCTTTAGAGACTGAATAATGTTATTAGTATTGTCATGTCGATTCATTTGAAAGATATCAAAACATTTTATATATTTAAAATTATGATTGTATACTAATGACACAGCAGTTTGATTAATTAGCCATGCCAGAAAAGTAACAAATTTAATCAGTTAAATCTGTTCAGTTGTTGAAGTTGGAGTGAACTGTCTGAGTTTTACTTTGCTATATTTCTCAAAAATGGAGATGGAGGAGACAGGCGACTCTTGATGACATATCCAGAGTTCACGAACTTTATATGAAAGTAAAATCAGCGAAATCGGAACACTAAATGCATTATTTAGTGGTTCTGAATTCTGTCAAGCCCCCTCCCACCCTCAGAGTGTACACAGAAGTAGTGGCTTTGAGATTTCACTTCAAAATGGACGTCGGTTGAGAGAAAAGAATCATTAGTGAAGTATCTAAGTGTCCTTTACTTTCATATGGAACTAGAGTTGCGAAATAAGAGCAGTGGTTAGGCGGTTGGTAATTTGGCTTAGTCCTTTTTTTAAAATATATAGATGGCAGATGAACACCTAATTCATGAAGGCGGATAGTCAATATAAAATTCATCCCATGATTATATATATATAAATGAATTGCAGAAGAGATAATCAAGAAAAAGGTATTATAAATATAAGCGACGATTTATTATATTTTTTATAAAAATTACTGGTAAATATAATGATTTAATTTTAAATAATAATAGTTTAAGGTGCTATGAAAGTATAATCCTTCTAAAGATATTCATCGATCGATTAGACGGAATAGCCTCGATTTAAAATCATGTCCCTTTGATTTAGCTTCAGGATAAAATAAATAAATGCTTAAATTTGTCATGTTAATTCGAAAATTATGGTTAACATTCACTGGATAAAAATGTCCTTTTTTAAAAAATAATTTATTTCTATTCCTAAAACTGACGATGGCACGCATCGTTGGTCTAGTGCATTCGAAAATCACAAAGACTAAGTGTACAATGTAGTTCGACTTGTAATGGCAATCCAATATTTCAATATTAAGGTAATAATAAGCAGTCAATTTAATGCTGTGAATCACTGGCATAGTATCTCCTCTTCGGTAACAACAGCGATAATCCACCGTCAACATTATGATCACTAAGTTACCATAATGTTGACTATGTAGCAGTTTAGTGACATCCGAGCCAACAGTACCTTGTTTACTTCAGAGAAGTTAACCGTCATTTAAACCTTTTCTTATTTTAGTGGATATGATAAGATAGCATTATCTCTAGCGAGATTATTACTATATTATATAACCAATAACACGGAAAAATTTTCACGTTACTTCCTCGGTACGTGTAACAGACAGGTGACTAACTTTTCTCTCCTCTAATTCCGAGACTTGACAGGGGATTTATTCAATATTTGATGTCAGCCAAATACTGCAGGTACAAGTCACCAGGTACAAGTCAAAAGGCATTACCTCGAAATACACTAGTCTCGATTCGGGGTGCTTCCTTGTCGGCGTGGTAGACGGAACATCACGTATCAACAATGGTTAAAGGGAAAAAAAAAAAAAAAAACTTGTATCCGTTCCGAACTGTTGACCCTCGGCAAGAGAGGATATTCGAAAACGTGAGTGATGGCGATGATGGTTGCTGTCAATAAGAGGAAAATACTGTTTGCTTTGGTTCAGAGGCCACATTTTGGAGCTCCTTCCACTTTTTTTTAAATTCCGTATAAATGGCAGGCAGGTTGTCATGTGTGGAAGTCAATAGATTTTCTTCTTAACAAAATTGATTCATGGAAGCAGTGACCGGTCGTGTGGGAAAAATAGGACACGCGCAAGATTAGTATTTGCAAACCATCATTTTGCGTGAGTTTTGCAACAATCTAATAAAATCAAGTCGTTAAAAAGAAAGTTGTCCCCGTTATCATTGTATCTACTGTATTTTGCAGCTATAGCAACTGTTTTCTTAATTAAATCATTTGTTTGGAAGTAGTTCCGGTATGTTAAATGGAATGGGAGTTTCTAAGAAATTAATAACAGCGTTAACTTAGGTTTATTACTCCCCGACCTCTTGCACATGACGCAAACTAAGAGATCTCAATTTTTAGTACTAAATCAATTCCTGTAAAAATAATAAAAAAATTCACTGATTAATATATAAATCCATTCACTTTCCAGATTAGAATGTGAAAATTCTACAGATTTCCTCAATGAAATACGAACGGTTTGAGCAGCGTATAAAATAAGTAACGATCAATGCGATTAATCGGTCGTTATTTAAAACAAAATATTAATTGCATAGAACATCACATATACACTTCGAATTAAATAAATTTTAAACTACCTATTAATATAAATAATGAAATACTGTTGTTTTAATACAATAATTAAAACCAGGGTTACAAGTAAATATTGTTAAAGTACCGCAGCAATTAAGATTACGATGTTTGCGACTATCAAATAATGGCTTATCGATATTTGACTAAATCAAAGAAATTTTATCAGGTCATTTTTATTTAATATTCTCTAATGTTTATCATAAAGACTGTTAAGAAAAATTTATTACAGCTAAGACTATTTTCAAAAAGGTTTTTTAAGGTAAACCGTCATTAATCCACTGAAAGTTTTTAATGGACGATGAGATTAGCCTCTTCACTACAATACATCAAGCTCCCGGAAATAAGCAAGGAGAAAGGTCTCTCCATTCATTACAGTTTTGTTAACTATTATTCATTATTACTATATATTATGTACTAATTATTACTATGGTTCTATATGAACTTGAAATCTGAAATACGGGCATCACAGGGAAATTAGCAGCTTTTGCTCCATTAAAAAACTATACTTTAAGCAAAAAAGGATTAAAATTTTGTTAGTATAGGATAATCTTTAAGTTTTATTGTTACATTCAGGGGAAGAAAAAAATGAATCCTTTGTGGCCACCTGAATCGAAGCAAACCACACGGAAATTTCAAAAGGACTCGCTCGAAGGAAAATAAATCTGTGGAAATATCTCCCCCCCCCCTTCCTTCTTCCTCTGACAAAGTTCGCGGGCACCGCTTCTCGCCACATAAATTCATAACTCCGCAATCGGGTCTTCAAAAGTAAAAGAAGACCGCTGTCCTGACAGATGATATAGAAGAAAACCCTGGACAACTCTGACAAGTTTCGGAATCACCGATGTCGACTTTTGATGGATTCGCCAAACGAAGCCGGTTGGACACAGAAGCAGCGCTCTTAGTTTCTAGAATTACATCGTCGGATATCGAAAAAAGAGGCTTATGATGAATGGGCCAGGAGTTAAAGGATTCCTTTGCCGCTTTAATGAATTCTCCGAACGAAAGAGAGGGGAAAAGAAAAAAAAAAGGAAGGAGGCATCGCCGGCAGCTAGGCTGATCGATTTGCAAAAGAGAAGTGTAGGCATTACCTAGTTTCCCAAGCGTCGCTTTCGATCGGGAGAAAGGGTTATGGGAGGAACAGGTTTGACCGGCAACAACTACACCGAAAAGTCAATATATTCCTGTGCTGACAGCAGGTCCGCAGAATTCCAACTCACTCAGAAGAGTTGAAGGCGAAATTGCACTTGTCCACCACACGCCCAAAACAAAGTGGAAATGCATCCCTGACGTAACAGATCAGAAAATGCGATTACGCGTTCTGCTTTACAGAACTTGCGCTCCCCCTCCCCATTTTTTTTTTCTAAATAAAGCATTATTTCGCACGACATGCAACGCACTGACTTCACATTATATCAATACAAGTAAAAAAAAGGGGGGAGTCAACACGAGCGAGACCGAAGACAAATTTTAATTAATCGTACACAGAAATAATCAGTATAAAAGGAAAAAACATTTCATTCTGAAATATTAATTCTTTAATGAGTTTCAATTTCCGTTAAAAAAACAACAGATTAGTTGACCTAAGATTCATAGTGCGCCGAAAGATATGCCAACATAATGATACTACAATAGAAATATGCATACATTTACTGTGGTTTTATGTCGCATAAACCGCCAATATCAAATCCCGGCATAAAATACAAAGACAGCGGAGAAAAAATTTGTAGACTTTTCAAATGCAGGTTTTGTTAACGTTTGCTATACATTTGGGGTCAGCAATTATATAAATATCTTTTCAGTTACCCCGTCTAAATTCATTCGATCTAACACAATGCAATGCAACATTTAGCATGAACATTTTTTTTTTTTTTTTTGGAAAATCGGAATTCACAAGACTAGTACCTTCACAATCATAATTTTTCTTGCATACAATAGTATTTTGGCTAAAACCTTTTTAAAAAACGAGAAACTTCCACTGCTCCTTTTGAAGTTGGAATTGAGATCATAATAAAGAGATTTCAAGCAAGTAATATCCGAGATAAACCATGGCAAAAATAAATCAAACGAAAAAGTAAAAAAAAAAAAAAAAAAAAAAGATAAACGAAAGAAATGAAGGTACACATTTCGTGGTTCACTACAAGTAAAAAATTCCTTTTTAATAAAATTTTTTAAATTTTATAGCTTTCTTTAAAAATTATTTCCCTATACTTTAGTGTATTTTAAGCCAACTTAAAATGAAGAAAATAATTTTTCCATTGATATTAAATTTAAAATGATGCGACATTTTGGCAGATTTTATAACTAATTTTTATTTTTGTTTCTAATTATAAGCTGAACCCATTTTTCAACAAATTCAATTAAAATACCACAGACAAAATAGGACAGATAACGAAACATTAAATTGAAAAGACTACAAACAGTTTAATAATAAAGTAGTTTAAATATAAATAGCAGCCCTGATAAATGTTTTCGTTTCTGAAAGTTTAAATTGCAATGATTACAGCTTTTTTTTTTTTTTTCGAATTTTAAAATATTTCTTTTTTAATTTTTACGCCATATGTACTAGAAATGAAAATGCAATTCAAAATTTTCAATAATATAAATCAATATTTGAGAAGTAGGAGCGGTTAATTGCTTTCACTCAAAATTCAATTCACTTACTGGCGAATTTTGAATTCTTAAAGCATCTGAATTTCATTTTTTGTTTTGGAATGGATCGCTTTCTCAAAAAATTTGTTTCTTTACATTGTGTTTATACCAATCACTTGTTTAAATCTTCAATTTTATCCATCGCCCTGATCACAAATAACAGCAAATTAAGTTTAGATATTTCAATTGAAAATTACTTAATCGGATAGCGTGGTTTTCAAATTATAAAGCGCGACAATGGTGACCATAGGTAATAACGTTCGAATTTAATATTAAAATGGACGAATCACCTAATTGGTCACCGAAGGGGATAAGTAAAAGAGAACGTGTGAGCTCTCAAGCAGACCGCTCAACATGGAGATATCAAATTGGATGAAAAATACTTTTTTGAGGGGAGTAGGGAAGAAGCACGATTGCGTTGAAATATTAACTGGAATATTAATCGATAAAACCTCAAGCAAAATTCTGCCCCCCCCCCCCAAATAACTTTAGAAAATATCATTGAAGAAAAAAAATTCAATCACATTCAAAATATCATTTTTTTAAATGATGAAGATTTACTTGTCGTTCATTTTTTTTCTGAAATTGTAACATTTTTTTATCATTTTTTTTAATTTTGAAATTTTTTTAAAAATATTTTTTTAACGATACATTCCATTGTTGTAAAGGCATTCAAACCATCTTCATTGCGAGATTTTTTTAAATGCTGTGGAAGAAAGATCTTGTTCCTTATATACATAGTTACATAAGGAATAAGAAAGTGTAAGTTACCATATGATTAAATACGAAAGTTCATGAGCAGAGTAAACAGGGCAGACGCAAGATTATCAAAATAATATGGCTTCAATGTTTGTCACAATTTCACAAAAATACCATGATGAGGGAACCAAACATCAATTTATAATCGAAATTAAACCCAATCAATTTTCTCAGCAAATGAGCGGCTCCAATATTGCGTCGTTAATATTACCTATTTCCGCATGACAGAAATCAACACTCGAATGATTAACATTTTGAATGGCTCATTTGGGTAACAAGCGGAGCAATTTTTTTCGATATTTTAATTAAAAATCAAGAGATATATTTCTGAATTATTCTTTATAACGTCTTTCCACATAACATTTCAGCATTAAACGTGTTTTCCACCATTTACAAATGTAAAAATCATATAAATTATATCAATTTAAATAATCAAGCAAATATTGCCACTGCCCCGCCTTCGCTTAATTTTGAACAACAATGTTGTTCAGACAAAATTTATTGGTTTGAAATACAAGCCATTTTCATAGTTTCCTCAAATATTCAATCGCGTGACTTTTTTCCATTGTTCAAAACTAAGGAAGAGAGAGTTTGTTAAGGCATCCGACTAGGTTCAGAGAGGATTTTTCGAAAAAACAAACATTTTAATGTTTATATGATGCAGTTTTTTTAAGATGAAATGATGAATAAAAGTGAAATTATTTAAATATATATATTTAGCTTTAAAAGAAAAAGCATATTTTGATGTACATTTTAGCATTTATTTACAAAAACTAGAATTGTTCAAGAAAAAAAAATTATTACAATTTTTTATTTTTCTTTATGACATAACATGTGTAGCATATCTTAAGAGTGTCATTCACTATTATCTAAGAATTATATTCAAAAATATTTACATTAAACAATCATAAAACAATTTCTAAGCATTCAACATCAAATCCATAATTCATCGTATTCTGCATAACATAACGAGCCCTAATTATAAATTTCATTAAGATATCTTGATTCATTTTTGAGATATGACGATATTCATACAGTAGAATAATGAAAAAAACTCGCTCTTCAGAAAATGCATTACAAGTTTTTAAATGCTTATAAATAAGCATCACTCGCATATCAATAGTTTGCAATAACTTGGCTTCTAATTGACAAAATAAAGATATCACTGGAAACAGAAATGCACTTATTTTTTGAAACTGCGAATAATAATAGGTAAATAAATAATGTGAATTTTCATCCACATTCAGGTTTTTAATGTCATCAGATACTTTAAATATCTGCGTCTTTCACCTGATAAAAAATAAAGTGAAATGAGAAGGTAGATGAACCGGACCATTACGTTTTTTTGATATCACGTGACTCGATTTTATAAAGATGCGAACTAACCTGCACAAAAGACAGAATAAATGCGAGTCTTTTAAATTCATCCGGCTTTCATTTCTATCAAAATTTGGTGTTTAAAAATATTTTCAAGAGGAAATTAAGAATATTAAGTTTGGCATAAAAGATTTTAAAGAAAAAAAAAAATTCTCAGGAAACGAACTGGTTAATAAAAGCGACTAATAACAATAATAATGATGACAAAAGAATCCTGTCAATTTTTAGCGAAATAGCACTTATCATTTATATAGTGAAACTGAAAGCTAGTAAATTAGCAATGCCATAAAAATGATTTCATTTTCATTTTGAAATATGAAATTTTTTTTTTTTTATTGCTTGCTTTAGAATTCGTATATCAATTAACATTCACTAAACATTTAAGCGTGACACAGAAATAAGTCATCCAATGGTTGATAAGTATTTTTAGAATAAATGCTTAATACTTCATTATGAAAGAGCAACGTGACAAAAAATACGGAAGTTTTAAAAACAGACTCCTTTATTTCGTCAACCAAGTACATGAATTTGTTAAAGGAACACAAATGAAAGAACAAGAATTTCAGACAAATTTTTAATTGAGAAAAGTATTTTTATTCAAAAATTAATACGCTTTTTAAACTAACTTGAAATTAGCGAAGGAAAAAAAAAAAAAAAAAAAGAGAGAGAGAGAGAGATTAAATTTTAATGCAATATTACTTTAATCATCTTGCTATTACAGTGAAATTCACGACTACATTGCTTATAAGAAAAAATATTAAACTAACCTCATGTTTCATTATAATGCCTTTTTTATTTCCAGTACTATCTTTCTTGAAAGATTTGAACTTTCTTTGCCTTCGTGTAAAATGTCGGTGGCTACAGTGGAAAAGCTCGTATTATTAAGAATGTTTACTATCATCGTTAGCAAACGGCACACAGCTTTCATTCTAAAATTTAAGGAAACGGGAAGAACGTGACCTTCGTGTGAAGTGAAAGAGTGATTTCCAGAAGGGGAGACCTTGGCGTTTTGATGCCATTTCTGATAGAAGCAGGGCCGTATCGAGTTCAATCACAGAACAAAATTATTAACACAACCAAAGAATGCATTTATCCGGGTGTCACGATCGTTAATGGATTATGCAAATGCAGCAGTAGAGATAAAAATGAGATTTCCAACAAGAATAACAAAAACTTCCCGAGGTGTGGGTGGGGGAAGCCAACAGGCACTCTTGACGAAGAATCAGATCGGAAAAAGGTTAGAGGAGAAAACAAATACAAAATAAAACGTAAAGAGGGACCCCCATTTTTCCACGCAAGGAACAGTTCAGAGGGAAGCTAGGGTCCACTGACAAGCAAATACTATTTGCGCCGAGCACGCCTATCTGGCGGGGCGTACGGGGCGCTTTTAATAAGATGGGCACAAAATAGAGAGGGGGGGGGGTGATGCTCTGTTCTGATAGGGAGAAAAGATTTAAAAAAAAAAAAATAGCAGCGGTTCAGTGGCCTGCGGGTTATGTGCATCCCATTCGAACAGCGTGAGGTCCGAGGATCAGGTTTGGCTCCGAAAGAACCTCGCAGACAGGTTTTTATGCCACTTCGCAAATGAATACTGCGCCCCGCCATACAATCTGATAGCGTTCACCTGAGCTCTATTTTGAAATAGGTTTCCGATGGCAGTCGAGTGCCTTTCTCCGAGCAAAGGGTTTGTGAAGCTTTTGAAATGCATCCATGTGCTCGCCGTGAGGTTTCAAAATTCTTTGAATTTACATGGACGGCAAAGAAATAAAAGTCATGAGAGCGGCAAATTTGCAAGCTTCTCGATTTAATCTCACGATGAAACAATACTTGTATGATGTTTCGTTGTAATAATAACCTTTAGCCGAGAAGAAAGCGTCTTTCAGAGAAAAAGTAATATCGAAACACGCCTTCAAGATCTTTCGGGTAATAAAACTTTATTCATTTAAAGACGAATAGATTAAATGCCAATGGTATGTGGCAGAGTAATCTGCCTTATTACTTATTATAGAATGACCACGCTCGAATGTAAACAAATTTTCGTATAGGCATTTCAGACTATTTCAATGAAAGTTTTTTCGACTAAACTTAGTTCAATGCTTTGTTTAGCTAACTAAAGGAGATACAAATTAATATTAGAAATGACAAGGCGAGAGAGTTCGTTCGTCGTGTCACCTAAACTTTCATTCAATCAGGGACTCTGATGTCAAACAGAAACTTGAATTGAGCACGATATTAGGCTTCATCGCAGCCAGACATGTAATCGCTAGGACATGCAGCGTTAAAGTAAGGAACCGCTATTTCATCAATATGAATTTCTTCAAATAACTAGAAATTCTATGATATAATTTTAGCGGTAGCGAATAGACACTTTAATTCACTTAAATTGACCCGAATAATAATTTTCTATACCCATTTTAATCATATGCTTCAGTTTTATTAAATAAAAATGAAAAATTTTTAATAAATGTTTTCCGTATTAATAGTTTAATAATCAGGAAAGTCGGTATTCTGCGAACAAATGGGTCGCCAGAGGTGACTAGTTGTTGTTTCATAAAACATTAACTAAATATGGCAAAACTGAAATGTGAGATACACAAAGGCGTTCCTATATAAAATGGCCCCCTCATAGATATTAAATCAAAATAAATACATAAAAGCTTTTCTGATCTAACAGCCGAGCAATGCACCTTAATTATCCAATCAAATATAGTACTCTAAGTATAAAAATATTTGAAATTGTGTTTTAAAATGTAATGACGGACGAATCGAAATGTGTGCATTATGTTATTATTTTTGAAGGAATCTCTGAAACATAGTTGCGACAGTTTTACACAATCAGTTCGAACAGCGTGAACTTATAGTTATCGGTGCCAACAAGTTTACAGCATCCCTGACGTCACTAATGAAATGCATATTTGCCACAGACCTTTCCTACTGTATCAAAATTTTCGCACGAACTACTGTTCTGATTTATTAGTAAGACAAAATTATATCCCCCACCTTCAGCAAAGAATCTGTTTACCAACAGCAGCTCTCACTAATGTTTTTTTTTGTTTTTTTTTAATGAAAGATTAAAATTGGTGAAGCTTATTTCTTTATTGTTCGATTATTCGAAGTTAACATCTGTGATTCAAAATGAAATAAATTCAATCTAGTCTCAAGAAATAATCAAAATAGCAATTGGTAAAGTTATTCTATCCATGCCATCATTTCTAAGCTTAACACATTTTTAAAAAAAATTATTCCTGATCCTTCTTATTTAATTTGGTTTATAGAAATTCAAAAGATTCATTAGTTTTCCCAAAATACTAATCGCTTTTTGGCTGACTAATAGAAACTCGGTGAACAAAAATATGCGCTTTAGAGCTTATATCAAATCCGATGTCAGATTGAATTTTTTTTTCTCTTATTATCTTTACACAGAAGTTAGAAAATTAGTTTTATCATGCATTACTTGCAAGATTAATTTATATTATAATAATGCTACATCTTATTTTTCTTCTTTATAAAAAAAAATATCTTCAAACACTCATGACACGTTGCCAATGCCAAAGACGAAGTTAAAAAGTTTATTTTGAAATACATTTTGGAACTTTTTAAATTAAGTGAATTTTAAGTGGTATAAATAATATAATATAAAGCGGTTCAAATGCTCTATATTTTAAAACACGAATTTCAGAAAAAAAAAATAGTGTTAACTTTACAATTAGTTTTTTTTTTCTTTTTTTTTTTTTTAATACAAGCACTGAATTACATCTGAATATCTAAATCACAGCAACACACGCACCAACGTAAATTTACTGCATTAAATATACCGGGACATCAGCATTCCTCTGAGCAGCCTCATTAGTGCATCTCAGTGTAACAGCAATGTATTCATCCGATGCAATGCTGAATCAATATTAAGCTCTAGTCTCTTGATGAACAATCCGTGATGCAGTTCCAATGCTTCGACTTCTTCCTTACACTCACTCTACACAAGTAATACATTCAAATTAAGAGTAAATCAGACTAATGATTCCCCAAAGAAAATAGCATCAGGATGGGAGAATTTTTCTCTGCCGACCCATTTATTTCCAAATAATAGAGCAACTTCGACCTTCCAGGTGTATACAGAGGATTCAGCAGCCATTTCTGCTTCCTTGACGACTGATAAAGGCAGCGCAGCCAACAATTTGTCACCAAAGGTCTCCCTTTGCCGCTGGAGCAGGAATAACGAACGCCCTCCATTTGGAGGGGTAGGTTGCCAGGAGACGAAGCCCATTAGTTATGAATAGAGCCATCCTTATAAAAGGCGAAAGCCTAACCCTATCCGGGCACAAATGAGAAAGCTTCGGCTTTAATGCGGAATTGACAAACGACACGAGGGGCGATCACTTGTCAATGGAAGCAATGGCGTGTGAAAATGAAATCCAGACTGTTCTTTTTTGTGTATGCCCCCTCCATCCTTTTTTTTTTTTTTTCAATGGTTACAACCAGGATTTTGTTTTCAGAACAGACTTCACAGAAAGCTGATTATTTTTACCCCGTTGTCCAAAACTGTGGCGAGAGCTCTTCATTAGAAAATCTCTAGAGCGGAAATGATTAAATTGAACAAATCTCCTAAATCTAATCAAAGACGCCAGGAGAAATGTGCCATCGATTCGAAACGATAAACCTTCTTTTTTTAAGAGAGGAGTTTATATTTTCCAGAAGGTAAATCGGCGAAGAGAGGATGTCAAATGACATTTCTAGAAAAGGATGGAAAGGGAAAAAAGTTTGGATACCCGGAAATGTCCTACCCTTTTTTGGAGAATGCCATACTTTCTGAGAGTAAAATAAACCGAATCGGCGTCCTCTTCTTCCTTTGGGCTGAAGGAGCCAATTAACGACGGAGCAACAAAGCAGTTTACACAACAAACACTGAAACAAAACTCCGACACTTGGAGACGTTCGTGGACTGCGCGCAAATAAAACTAAAAGATTTATCAAACAATTCTAAAACGCACTAAATATTAAATGCATTCTAGACAGTACTGTCGAGAAAGAGGATGAAAATTTGGACAATTTGATTTCATCGTAAAGTTAAAATTAAAAACTAACAAAATCGAACTGATGACAGCCATGAATATTAGAATTCTCAAGCTAATGAATCATAATTCAAAAATAAAAAAAAATATTTTAGCAAAATATTAATCTGGCATTCGACGAAGTTCTTAAATAAAATAAAGGTAAATTCACAATTGGTTTGTTACAAAAACTAAGTAGGTCACAATCGTTAGGTTAAACGAAAGGATTTATTTAAAAGTCAAATTTAATTACATTTCTCAAATGATATAGTTTTGTAAAGCTAAGATACCGCGTGTCAGATAGAAATAGAATAGCGTGATATTCTTAATAACTAATTTCATTCGTGATTAGTATGCACTAAAATTTTCAAAAAGTTCAGTGCAAAAGCACCGAGTTCATTCCTAAACGTACTAAAGTTTGAAGAAATAATAGTAATTACAATAATGGACACAATATCTATCTTATTTTCCAAAGATTTAAGCAAAAATTGCTTTCAAATGCTTCCTGAAATCTTTAAAACTCATGACTAATATGGTGTAATATCTTCCAGCAGAGTTATATTTACACGCTCTAAACACTAACAGAACAGGGGATACAATCATCATTGATGCGAGAAAGTTTACCCGGGGCAAAATCATAAAACGAAAACAATACCTCGAACCTACAATTACTTACAAACCTAATAAAAAAAAAAAGGTAATACCCTTCAGTAAGTGGGTTTGCATGCCATGACAACAAACACAGTATGCTGAGACATAACACCACAACAATGCGTCAAGAAACTGTATTCTGGGCAGTGAAAAAATCGCAAGATTTCACTTTCAGAGATAAGGTTAAAGCGATTGATACAAACGAAGAACAAAAGTTCCAAGGAAAAGGACGCGCGTTGAGAACGGCAGAAAAAGATAAATCAAACCTTAATTTGCCACTTCGATGTCCCCGTCAATGCGAAGTTGACATCTGCTAGCGGCAAGAGCGTTTTCTAGCGTGCGTGATGCCTCCCTTCATTGGCCATCCTCAAATGGCGAGTATTTAACCCGAGACCTCGGAAAGTCACGACAGATTTATAGTTTGGAAAGGGAGGGAGGGCAACCAGCCCCCGTGTGTACGTAAGCGTTTAAAGGTCAGATGCGGTAACAACAAGAGGTTGCCATGACTTTCCCACCCACACCCAGCACGCGATAGAAGAAGGGAGGTTAGCCCATTTTATTGATTCCCGAGGTTTTGTCAACCTCCGATGCTTATCGGTGGAGCAAAAAGGAGAAATGCAGCGGCGAATGCCTGCGCACGCACACTGGATCAATACGCCTGCCAGTTCGAATGTCGAGTGCAAGAATTCGCCAAAAAAAGGAATTTCGGGACGATCTCGACTTTCATTCAGATCAAACCGAGAACGCCAATGACTGCGGGCACCTCTCACAAAATATTTCACTGAGATGTATGCATGGATACATTAGGGGAATATTTTAAAATATGGTCCAATATTCCTGAAAAGAGATGCACGACTACATATTCAAACGCAACTACATTTACTAATTTCTAACATTTTTATAGCGATAGTGGAAGATTTTTAAACATCTTTCCAAATTCCTTTTTCAATAACTTATAACACAAAACAAATTTCAAAAGAGGTGGAATATTTTTATGTCAATGCCGTGAAGAAAATATAAATACACGACGGATTCGTATTATTTCACATTGCTTCAAGTTCATTATTTTTACATGTGGTTCAAGTTTTTTTGAAACTGAGTGGCTACCACAAGTAGAGTTGCGTATAACGCAAATAATTTCAAAAGAAATATTCCATGTTGCTTCATTTGAAAGTGAATATAATTTTTAACAAAAACCATCTCGGCTTAAAAAGTTATATCCAAATAGTATTTTAAATGGAGTATTTGGCATATATAATTAATTAATGCTTCTTGGGTTTATTTTCTTGGTTAGAATTCAGGACCAAAAGTTCTTTTGAGAAGTTCAAGAAGGTATTTTTTAAAATGAAAATCAATGAAGCACCACAGCGTTTTAATTTAATCCTACAGTACCCGAAATTTTATTTCAAGCTCTTCTATGTCTTTTGCACCAAAAAATTTAACAATAAGATCTTTTATATACGTTTTTCAAAATTAAGGATATGCCTCCAATGTAGACTATTACTATATTACGCAATAATTCTATAAGTAATAATGATAAAAGAAACAATTTAAAGAAACGTAATAAATGAAATCAAATCTTCAAACTAATATTCGCAATAAATATAAGCAAGACAAAATAAAAAGCTGTCGTTTATTTGGACATGTACATATACTACAGAGTCATACAAGTTAGATAGGAAGTTAAGAGATGATCCATCAAAGAAGCAGAGTACTTATTGATTCTATTAAGTGAACAAACTAACGTCTGAGGAAACACTTCGTTTCATACAACAATGTCAAAAAAATATGTTTGCAAATAATTGAATGATTTTGAAGGAAAAGAACAACTACGACAGAGATCTAAAAAATATTTAGACCTTCTCCTGAACCCGTATTTACTTTCCGAGATGGTAAACATCGATCCATCTCGCCAGCAAGAAAGGTCTCCCGGCCTAACGCTTCTCGGTCTCATTAAAAACAGCAGACACATTCCGCGGAGGTTGCTGGGAGTGTGAAGTAAAAGCTAACAAATCATAAAATGGCAATCGTAATGATCGTTAAACAAAACAGACCCGCTATTTATTTATAGTATGAAAAGCACTCACGTTCCTGTCTTATCTTTTATCGAGGGAATAACCCTCCCTCGCCGGGCGAGAATTGACGAAAGCTAGAAACAAAGAAAAAAGAAGAAGGGATAAAACTTTTAAGTAAGTAATAACTCTAAGAGAGAGAAAAAATTGCAGTGCATTAACAGTCATGTGCTGGGGAAAGAGGTTCGAGGAGAAAGAAAAAAAGCGAGAGCAACGCTTATATGTAGAGATAACAACGTGAAAGAGTATTATTAACACACAGCAATATTTAGCTCGATTCTTTTATCTCCCTCTTCCGAGTTCAATATTTTTTATTTTAAAAATTGGGGATTCGCTCTTATTTTAGTAGAATAACCTTTTACACATTCCATTAGCCCATGGATTTTACCAACCCTGAATCCAGAACTCGGTCTCTTTCTTAGTATATGGAGCTCAATGACGTGAATGACGGTACAGACATATTGCAGGAAGGCTTTCCTTTCAAATAATCCCGATTGAATCGAAGCACAAATAGCAAATAATAATAATAATAATAATAATAATAGCAAATTCTATAAACAACATGTATTCGAATACTTTCTGCAATGTTTTGTGAAAGTTGTTTCTATTTCTTACATCACCGTAAAATATCTCATCTGTCACTTAAGGTGGTACTAAAGGATAACTACGACGGGCAAGACTGTCCCTGGAGAAGGGGAGGTTTCGAACCTCTGTTCGTATCTGAGGAATGGTCGTTGCCGTTGCTGGATGGTGATTAAGAAATCAATAGGACATATTCATTCTGTCGATGCTGTGCAGTTCACTGGTTAACAGGGCTGCACATCAACTGTTAACTTAGGTTACTTCAAAATCAACAATTTCGAGACAACTGAGATAAGTCAATTCCATTATGCAATGTTTTTCCCGTCTTAAGAGCATTTGACAATACCTTTTTTCAGATAATGATTTACAACCCGTGTTCAGTGTTTATTCGGAGTATTACTTTGAATCAATAAAATATGGAAGATTAATAAAAGTAGGTAATGAAGAATTCAAAATGCGGGACATAACAGCATTAGACAGGGTAACATAGTTATACTAAGTCTTCCAAATGCTTAGATTTTTTTTTCCCTTCTCTTCATAACAATATCATTACAAAAGAAAGTGTGGACGAGGCAGGGAAATACAACATCCATCAATAGATTCAATTTATTTTCACACGATACACGCGAGATAAACCACGCCAATTTAATTTTGGAACTCATTGCAGGAAAAAAAAATGGTTATTATGTAACAGAAAGTCTAAAATATGTACACATTTAGAAAACGCAACAATAATGTTTGAAATGTGAATGACATCATGTGAACTAATTCCATTTTTCTCTTGTTTTCTTGTTTCTTCCTCTATTAAATGAATGTTTCATCTTCTAATTTAGACAAAACATTCATTTTTTTTAAACAGGGGAAAATGAAAGATAAAATTTTACGTAAAAACTTTAAATGGTGGACTTGGAATGAATAAAAATTCACGTACCATATGACTTTTTGCTTTTGCTCATGGTTTACTCTCCCCCCCCCCCAATGGAAGGGATTCAAGATTTCTCAAGGATTCGCAATATGAAGTAATCTTTTTTTCTTCTCTCTCAAGGATTTAAAAAGCCCTCACAATGGAATCCCCTCGGCCGCTCTAAAAAGACAAATGCCAAGGTGAATGTCTTCTGGAAGATCAGAGGCCAGCGCAGGAATTTATAATCGAAGGCAGGGAGGTCGGCCCAAAATCAATGAGGTCGGTGACGGCTCGGAGCAGATCGGTCTCGTATGAGGAAGGGCGATCGATAGCACGGTGAAGAAAGACGAGAGCATCTAATTAGTTCTCTAAAAGCACAAGCAATCCCACTCCAAATAAAGCTCGGACTCATTTTATTCAGTACAGCGATTTGAAAAGAAATTCTCTCGTTTTCCATGGACCTATAGCATTTAATTATTGTGATTCATTTTTTTCCTTCACGAGATTTCTGTATCGTTTTTTTAAAAAAACTTCTAGTTTATATGCTAAAAAAGGCAAAGTTTTATTGTTTACACTAATTCTTTCAAACTTCAAAATAATTGCTCGATTATAAATGCCTATAATTTCTTTTTACACAACAACATGGAAGAAAATTTTTGAATACAATACAGAAAAAAGCCAATGATTTTGTTTGTAATAATTGCTCATTGTGATCACGTTTGGTCACCTGGATGCCATCCAAACAGTAGTCCACTGCAATATCACGCGAAGCTGCGTTATCAGTTTGTTTACAGTTGAATGGAAAGGAGACGCAATTAAATCTGCGACATACCCGTAAGAAATAAAGACACGTTAAATTTCTGATCATCCCGTGCAGAAGCTGGCGGCTATCGAATGAACACCGACATTCCACAGCGTGAAATAAACTACTGCATGGATGCTGAATGAGCGAGAGAATTGACTAGGGCACTTATTACGTATGCATGTAGAAGGCTCAGTTTCTTGTAGGGCAAAGGGAGTTTCAATAGCCATTTGAAATCGTTTCGAATCCCCCTTTATAAGAATAGAAGCTAGCACACCGTTCTTTCTGATTTCTAATGTATTTGTACGAAACCGATAGATAATCAAAATATAATATTGCTAAAAATAGACTGCAATAAAGTATCTGTCTGAAAACAATAAATATAAAATACTTCAAAGCCTTATCCATAACCATAATATAACAAAAATAATCTAAATTGATTTTTTTTGCGCTATAATCATGCGAAAAACAAACTTGATTTTCTAATAATTTCTCGAACATGAGACAATTTATTAATAATGTAAAAATCAATATGGCAGCTTCCCCACACTTCGGAAATAGATGCATTTTATCTTGGAATGATAAGCTAAATGTTAAGCCTTAAATCTAGATATGCCTTCAATTCATAGAAATATAAAAGAAATATCGAATATTTTCTCAAGAGTAGGTATAAATGTAAGAAGAAATACAAATAAAAATTGGAAACCCGAAGAATTCACTGAACTATCAGGTTCGCCAACGTGTTTCACAAAATGGCCACTAATACGCGTCTTCTTCCCCACAACAATAGGAACAAAAGCGAAACAACCGTGGTACATGCGATACTAGAACGTAAAAGCACACAATTCAACTTTTTTTCCATGCTAAAGCAAGTGGGACAAGTGGGAGGGGGGGGGGGCACCTGAGTTCGTTTCGATGCACAATTTTCAACGCAATGTGTACATCTGTCCCATCTGCCGTACTGGCCCCCTACAATAAGTGATATGATTGTTTAACCATCGCACCCCCTT
Source organism: Argiope bruennichi (assembly GCF_947563725.1). Classification (NCBI taxonomy): domain Eukaryota; kingdom Metazoa; phylum Arthropoda; class Arachnida; order Araneae; family Araneidae; genus Argiope; species Argiope bruennichi. Next base: position 1,733,892 of record NC_079155.1, read on the forward strand.
TCTCGTCGAGCCGTATCAGAGTACACTTTGGGATGACGTTTTGGGGGTACATCTTAACTTAGGGTAGCAGTCGCAAATATGCAACAATGGCAACTTTTCCGCCCCACATTGTGTGAATATACCGCAAGCCCACCATTTCGAACAAAAGCTTTTCCGGTTCAAAACAGGCTGGCTGCAATATCAATGGAGAATGAACGACGGGTTAATACGGGGAACGATAAAGTATTCCCTCTCTTTCCCTCTCAGGTTTTAGGGTTCGGAAAATATTTATCTTGAATATCCACAGGACACGGATCACGAGACTCAGTATATGTACTTTACAGAAACAATGAAACAAAATATCCACAAATGAGGAAATGGTAAAGATTATATATATATATATATATATATATATATATATATATATATATATATAGAGAGAGAGAGAGAGAGAGAGAGATGCACAATAGTTTCTTTCTACTTGTATATTATATGTGAAAGAAATAATTATTGATGGAGAGATATGATTACATTATTTGTTAAAATGCTTACGGAAATTACTAATAAATTATTTTGTAAAAATATGACTCTAAGAAAGCAATTACACTGATTATAATGTTTGAATAATATCTCGATTACATTTCAAATAAATAAATAAAAATCATTCATTTAAATTAGAAATGATAACAGTATATGAGAATCAAATATATACTAATTACATAATAGAAAACATTAAGTAGAATTACGGAAAATATTTTTTAATGAATACTGGACTTCCAAAGTAACAACACATTAATAAGCAGTAAAAAAGTGCGGATATTTTTAATAAAAGGTTTATTAGATTGGAAAATGAGATGTTATGTACATAATGATAATCAACGCAAAGGTCATCATAAGATAATTTGCATAAGTGATATCAACAAAAAATTTTGAAAGGTAACCGAAAATGGCAAATAAAAGTTTACAAGGGAGGGGAAAAAAATACTTGACGGTTTACAAAACACCTCAAGACTTGCGCAACAGAGATTAATGAAGAAAAATTAATTTCCGTCCAATCTTTTCAAATCGAAAGAGGCTAAATGGCACGGCTGTTTTCGAATCTTGGGACTAAAAACACCATAATTTTATATAATTAGCTGTAAATGATGAAACTTTTTTCATTTTAGATATCTGTTACGTTGAAGATGGAGATATTTAAGAACCAAACAATAAGTCTACAGACATCTGCAATTATCCAAAAAGATTTAAACTGTTCATTTTCTCTTCATATAAATTAGCATTTTACATAATTTTAAGAATTCATAGTTATAAAAAAAGACGTGTGTGTAAGGGGAAGCGCAGCAAAAGGTCATAAATTAGCAAGCATGTGAATGGAATACGGGCAAAAATGGAACATTCCTCTCCAGACATGCCCACTCCACACTGAACATTTTCGAGCATAAAAATACTGGCAAGGGTTTACGTGCTCACATTCCCGCCTCACTCCTTTTGCATGCATAGAAATCCATTGTTAGCATTTTACGAAAATAGAAGGGACGCCACAAGAATAGCACAGACAGGTGGCGGGCAGGGGAGCAGCAAAGATCAGGGGAGCGTATTTTTTGTCAGGGGGTGCACCAAGCTTTCGCATCTGCTCTCTTCTGGGTTATGGGAAATCGTAAGAAAAGTCTGTGTAGACATGAAAGCTTTCTTCAAGGATTAAAGTGCAACTATGGAGAGATTAAATCGCGAAGGATTAAGCGTCCCTTGTGAGGACGGATTTGTGTGTGCGGATAATATTTGGTGAACGTCAAAATTTATCAAATAAATGGAAGCAGGAAAAGATAACAACAACCTTATTTGCTTTTTTCTTGCCTGGTACACAGTACCGATCATATCATATTCAGCAGATGTCTGGGGATTAAAAAAACGAATGGAAAATATACAGCGCTCCCGGTCAGAGTGCGCCGGAAAATATACACTAGATAAAGAAGATTAAATTCCTTGTTCTTGGTTGCTCATAATCAAGAAAAGTTCTTTTCCAGCAAGTCAAAAATAAAAGTTGCACTAAAAAAATGCAACATTAAACGTTTCATTTATGATGGAATACCAAACAGAAAGCATTTCAAAAATATTGTCTTAAAATCATTTGTAACCTTGAATTTAGTTATTATTTTCCATTCTTAATCCAAACATTAATCAACATCTCATTTTACGCTCGCAGCTTTTATTAATTATACGAAATTTAACTTCAATTCCATATTAATATTAACGACTAAATAAATTTAGAAAAGCATGAAAATAGCAAATTCAACCGATGAAGCTGATTGTAAAACAAACCAAAACAACATCAATGTCACTAGTTCTCTGTTGCCAAAGATTAGTAACAAAAAGCATTTCCAGCTAAAAATCAAATATTCTTTAAATTTATACAAAAATAATCGAATGCGGAGTAGGAAAGAATAACACTTATACTTCACCTAACGCAGATTATTCGGGCATATATCTTTTAAAAATTCCTATGAAATTACAAAACAAAATGATGTAACTAGTACTTGAAAATCATAATGATAATATCTTAGAAGTCGAAATGTCCAATTCATATATAATAAACTTCAGCCCTTCTCAGAAAATCATTTTCCCAAAACTACACCAACACTAGGCTTTTGGCTTCTATATTAACCTTGTGGTAATCAGTACGGATATCAAATAGCCAGTCATCGCTCAAACTCAGTCGTCCACTTATCGTGTCTCGCGCCCGCACGAAATATTAGCGTGCTCAACTTTTAATAGAAAATGGTGCGTGCCCATTATGGGCAAGCATTACATAAGTGAACAATGCACGTACAGCGACCTTAGGTACTACACTAATTATATCCCTGCCTTCTATTTTCCATGCAGATACACGAAATGTCCCATATAAATATATAAGAGTTCAATCTATAAGACAATCTCAAAACGCGTCAAGTTAGTTCTGGACAATGATAGGAAGTGATTGAATGAATAAAAAAAATTATGTAACAAATCAAGAATCCTAAATTATATACATTTGACTTATATCTCAATTTGACTGAAGAAAAATCTTCTCGAATTTAAATGAATATTTAAGGCTTCTTCAAAGAAATTTTTAAAAAGAAATAAAAATAAAAATCTGTAAAAACAAGCATTAGACAGCGCCACTCCAAAGTATTTATTAAATCTAGCAGTTCTGTTGATAAAAATATTACTCAGTCGCAACTGAAACATTTCGCAAGCCTAATGACGCGAAAGAAAAATTTTTTATACAAATAACTCAGGCTTCGAAATATGTTTAGTAGTCATTTTTCTTTCCCTTCCTATATAGCCTCAGTACACTAAAATAAAAAAAATAAAAAAATGGGGTCTTACAAGGAGATACTTTTTTTTTTCAATTACAAAAAGTAAAGGCTTTTTATGTCTCTTTTCTTGGCAGTGGTTACTTATTTTGAAGAAATGAATTTGATGCTTAATCACTCCCCGTCTATTCTCCCCAAACGATCGTTGAAAAATATAGCTTCCCCATCACGTAGCTCCAGAAGAGCCTCCAGTCCCCTTCTTCACGATGAAAGGTGCTAACGAAGCCATCACGAAATAAAAAGAACAAGAAGAATTAAGCAAAATTATCGAATCGATTCTCACGCGGCACGGGGAAAAAGGGTCATCGAAATCTATTAATCGGATTAGAGGCTCGCTTGCGTATCAGTGATGCCGCGATTAAACTTCAATCATGAAATGTCTGGGCGAGTGTTAAGTCATTCATCAAGGCAAAAACTGGCAAAAAGAAGCAAGAAAATCGCAGCAGCAACTTCGGAAGCACATGCCAAGAATGGTCGGTGGAGATTACCATTAAGGGTCTGACGGAACAATGAAGTGGTGGAGGACTGGCATTCGTCCAGACGTTATTCATCAAAGAACATCCCCCTCTTTCTTTGGGAGAAGATGACACGGCCAGAAACAACTTGTTACGCCTCTTGATGAGAAGCAACGAAATTTCTTCCACACTCCGCAGCAATCTGTCAAGAGGCAGCGAAAAGAAAAGAAAGATGTAAAAAGAGGGACGTGCGATCGTTTTAGAGTAAAATAAAGATTTTGTTAGGCGTTAATGGAAAAGAAGACACTGGGATGATGGCGCTTATTATTGTTGACGTTGTGTTCATCATTCACCAATGCTCCAGCACTTCACAATTGGCCTTCGTAGTGGAGCAATTTTCACAGCAAAAACAAACATGTGTAAAAAAAAAAAAAAAAAATTAGCTCAAAACAACACAAGTATTTCGTAATAGAAATGGGAAAGCGCAACTACAGAAAGTCTTAGATGCTCGCTCATTCATCACATTAGAAGGTTGAGACAAGACACATGAACGTATACGCACGATTTCAACATTAAAAACTCACGGAATATGCTAATTTATTCTTTAAGCAAAAGTTGTAGCAAATTTTCTGAAGAGCAGACTTCCCAATTTATCTCTGGTTTTTATTTCATATTAAATTAAGACTTATACTAACACCTAGACTAATCCTTAAGAAGTATGTAGTCTAAATGAATTTTAAAATTCGGTACTAAGTTCTCAAAATAACTTTTTAGGTGTTTTTTTTCTCCCCACACTGCACAAAGTCTTTTTAAAGAACCAGAGGGGGTGGTTCGAAACTTTCTCACATACTTTCCAATAATAATTCGACACCCCTTTCACGCGCATAAAAAATTGTAGACCTTAAGCAAGGCCTCGATTTTTTTTTTTTTTTTTTTTTTTTTGCATGGCTTTAGTGAACAATAGTTATGAAATAGAGACACCAGGCAAGAATTTAGCTTTTTTACTGAATCTATCGCAGAATAAGTGTCTTAGATGCCTTTTTTGCTACCGGAACTAATATCAAAATTTTGATACAATTGCAAACACAAGATAATATACCGAATTCATTGATTTTAATCATTGCGTTTAGGAGTTAATGAATTTATATACAAGAGAAAGTATAGACCGACTTACAGTCAATCTTTTGACGATTTTGGTTCAAAATATGAAAAAATTTTCATATTTTAGATGCTAAACATATGTTCCGAATTTCTGAGGAAGGAGACTAACAGAAATTTAAAGTAATTTTATGCCATTACAATTTAAAATTGTTCATTTAATAATTGAAATTTATAAAATATAAAAAGTTAAAATTAATTTTTCTTTCCAAACTCGACATGGTAAATCACAACTTTTAAAAACTCAGGTAGAGAAACATATGAATCCAGTCTTTCAATAACTGAATTTACGACATGCAAAATTCAAAAATTATTTAAAAAGGACTTCATTCTAGACATTAAAAAACAATCTTGGTATCCACTGTCAAAATTTAGCAAACTCTCAGCTACACCTGCGATCCATCGAAAGATATAATAAGAGGCGAGATTAAAGGGGGGGGATTAAAAAAACGCCTGACGGCAACTAACTCTTTTAAAATGAAAACAAAAGCGGGCATTCAGATTACACATCTAATCCCCATAACGAACGCTCGCATCTCATCTAGCAGTGCATTATTTGCAATGCACCTTCACTTCTTTTAAAGCCTTCTTCCAAAGAAAGAGCCTTAAATATTCACTTTCGGGAGACGGAGGTCTACCTTCACTCACGCCAGGGAAACTCCAATTTGGCCCCTCTTCTTATTGCGTCATTACGCATCTCGTCCATTCAAAATAAAGCATACAAAAGAGAATGCCACGGATTATCTGTTGGAGCGATCGCCCGCGTTTAAAATTACACAACTTCGTGACTCCGGAGTCTCAACAAACATTTAATGCTCGCACATGGGTGCGCTACGTGCCGGGCCTCTGATCGGGTCGAGGGGGTCTTTTGTTTTATCGACACGGCCCATCTCGGAAATGAGCGTACGGAATGCAGCCGTCTTCTTTTCCCAAGGCAGAGACACGCGTGTCTGCAACAGCATAATTGTAAGAAACAAGACCGCCGTGAGAATGCCAAGGCTGCACCGGATGATGAGCTCGCCGGCCAAAAGATGCTTGATAAACTTCTCGGAATTAGTAAATGAGCCCCTTCAGCGGGATAGTTAAGGAAAATCGATTGCAGAAATGCCGGCTCAGAAAGATTAAGTGCGCTGTCATTTATGGACTGTGGGATTGCGGTGCGAGATAAAATATCACGTACGCAACAGCGTTTTAATTTTAAAATGGTAAAGCCCTAGCAGTTAGAATGTATCTAGAAGAAAAAACAAAGCAGACGTAATTCAGATAAAAGTGTTTGTAGCGGTAGAAAGCAACCCAGACAAGGTGAATCTCATAAGCGAGCATTCTCCGAGGAACTTCAACAAGGCTATTAACTAGATTTGTTGAAACGAATGTGATAACAAAACGGAAACATCGCCACATAGTAATATGTTTCTGTTATCAAGCAGCTGGTCACCATACTATCTGCGATAACAGAGAAGACAGCAATTAAGAAATAAATTCCTTCGCCAACAGATGACAATCCTGCGAACATATTATATATATAGCCCAGAAAAAAAGAAAATAACGAAACATGCAACAAATGTGGTATGAATGTATGGATGTTGAATTTATCCTTGAACCCAATTATGCTGAAATTATTCAGGAATTTTTTTAATTCTTTTTTAAAACACTGGGTAAGATAGGGTTCTTATTCAGAAATGGGAAAACAACATAGCATCTTTAGTAAAATGGGTGAACCATTGGATTCATATTTAATATCGTTATTCCTTCTCCTTTCTTTTTCAGGAAATAAACAAAGCAAATTTGATTCATTTTGAACCGCAGTATTGAAATAAACCTGAAAATAGCAATCTCATTAAAGAGTTTTTGAAAACATAAGATTCCACACATTGCGGTTAAGGCCAATCTCCATCAGAAAAAAAATTCCCGTCAACAATATTGTAACTGCTTGCACAGATATTTTTAAAACCTTTTTCTGTTTAAGAATTCTAATAATGATCAGGGGGGGGGGAGCTATCTTTCTTTTCCACCTTTTCTGAGCAGTATAAAAGAAGAGAGCTGTGTTTTGAGACCAGTTTTGAGAACAGATTTGCAGAATTAGTGAAATACAAACGCGCGTGCTGGAAATATTGCGATGTGTGAAATTTGCCCACTATTTCCATTCTTTGAAAATGCTTAAGTAAGCTTTCAAATCGAAACCACTTTCTTAGTTAATGCAGCTGCTTTACACAGAAAATCTAATAAAAGCACGAGTCTACTTAAGTTTAAGCAAACCCAAAACTTCCACCATAACACTATTTATGGTAGAAATGCACCATTTTTAAAAGCCTTTTGAAACGGAGCTCGTCGTTTATTTAAAACTTATTAATAATGGATATTAATGAAATAGTAAGGTCGTTGAAATAGATTCCAAAAAAACCAGAAAATGCACGTGAGAAGAAATGAAGAAGTATATCGAATCGATTCACTTAGGAACGACGATTTATTTTTATTTCATTTTTTCAAGGGAATGTAAAAGATCTCCTTGACAGGGGTGGAGGACACATGCAGGGGAACGACGACAGCTGCGGAAGGAAGCGTCCTCTGGGGGCCGATTAGGTGCAACGAGCGTAAAAAATTCTTATCAGCATCTTTCCATACATTGCGCCCCCTTGTCGAGATCGAGGGGAAGAGACACAGATAAAAAAGTTCACGTAAGGATTGGCCTCCCCCTCCTCTTATCCCTTGATAAGGCACTTGTAAAGGAAATATATATTTCATATTTAATAATGAGCTTTTAAAAAATGTGACTCAACAAGGAAGTCATTCGGAAGAGATTTATATCCATGTCTGAAAAATATCTTAAGCTGGCGAATTCAGTGTTACATGACTGGACTGACTGTAGAAAACAGTTACAAATGACGGTGTTTATACTAAATCTTAACTGTTTGAAACTGCTGAGAAACAGTAGAATGTAGAGCTTATGTATAGATAAAATGTTTGTTCTTTTCTCAATTACCATTCCTTTAGCGATAAGTTTCAATGACAAGATATCCCTTTAAAAAACTCGTCATATATATAAATATGTAGGAAAAAACAAATAAACTAAATGAAAAATATAAAATGCTAAATAAGTCATTTAATTTAATACACTTTAATGAAGTTTTTTTTGTTTTTGTATAATTAAAAAAATAATAATAAACAAGAAATATACGGACAGTGAATTTTCTAGGATTTCAAATCTCTACTTACATTTAAATTTACAGTTACAAGGATTTAAGACGCTTTCGTGCAACGAGTCCGTTTCATTTTTTTCAAACAGCTGGCCACGAAAACAACAAACTACTTGGGTTAAGAATGTTGAAAATGCATCTTAATCAGGAAACACTAATATTAAGTAACTGATGCTTCTGACAACATTGTAATTTACGGTTCAAAACTTTCATTAATCAAATGGAAATAAAATCTGTAAATAGAAATTTCAAAATTTTGGAACGAAGATTTCAACATTTTTCCTATAATTCCCAACAGGGCTGATCTTCATTGTTATCACAGTAAGCACTTAATGCTTCCAAGATTATCAGCCGGATCATCCATCGGGCAAATTGTTAAACAGTCTGCACACTTCAAGCAGTGACAGTTCATTTGTCCATCGAAAATACAACTTCCTGATTTCCGACGGTGATTCACAAGACTGGCATTCTTTTGATTTTGATCTCTGAGCGCGAGAAAATTCGTTAGCAGTTCACACGAGATTCTAAATACTGCGCATCAACAAGATAAGATAAGCAAATCGCTCTCGTCAAGTATCACTTTCTCCTCGGAAGCAACCGTTAAGTGCGATTAAGTTAATTAGTCAGAAATTATGTCTAATGAAGACTCCGTCGCTGGCGTTCGTAAACAGGCAATATCCATTATCGAACAAGTGAAGTTATCTTGATTTTTCAGTTTAATCTTCGGGATAAAAGTTGTCAATACATGGTCAGATAAAAGGTATTCTGAACTTTAATTTTTTATTTCCATTTTTGGTTATCAAATGTGAAAGAAGCAAATTTTGATAAAAGTGTAAAACAACACAGAAACTAAGATTTTAATGCTCGAGGAACTGATGAAACATAATAGTTTCGAATACCCAAATAAAATATGTGCAAAAGTAGACCATTAGATAAATCTTCACTTAAGATGAAGTTAAATGCGCGATTGTGAGTGTGTTACCACTCGACAGGCCATTTGACTTCGAGTAACTAAGTTGGCATACAAATACTTCGGAGGATGGAAATATGCACCTCGGAATGATTTTTTTTTGAAAATTTTAATTAAAATTAATCAAGATTTTGGACAACATTCGAAAATATCACAATATAAAAATGATTTTTACACGATCTTATAATTCAAAAAATTATTCCCTACCAATTTTTAAACAAATAGATTAAGTTTTTATTTTTAATCCATTGAAAAAACAAAACATTGAAAGCATATTTTCCAACAATATAATACACGCAAAATAAAAATAAAATTTAAGCTGCTGTGCGTTCATGTAAAAAATTAGCTTTTATCAACGTGTCGACATTTTATTTACAAAAATTAAAAGATTATATTAACTCTTATCGCAAACTAAACCTAGCAGAATGTAAAGCAATCTCTGTAAAAAACGAAATAAACATAAAATTTGATATTATCTAGAAAGACAAGTGCAAGAAAAAGGTTCACATGAACTTTAAAAATATTATTAATTCAATAATTCTGCAGTCATTAAGGCAAACATGGTATATGGTAAATATAAACTCTGTGGACCTAATTTCTAGTATTAGGCCTATACATCTAATAGGAAAAATTGTTAAATGAAGTAAAGAATATTATTTATGCAGTTTGAATCAATCAATGTGAACTCTGATGAATGATCAATTTTATAATTGTATACTGATTTTCGATATATCTTAGCTTTAGTAAAACATTCTTGAGACACTAACGTTTGAATTAAAACAAAAAGGCTCCTCTATTGCGACTAAAACTGAGTGAACTCTGAAAACTGGAATCTAACTATTTTATAAGAAAATGCGATTTTAGTTCATGAATCAGACGAACCAATCGACCCACGGAGTTTTCACAAACCTCATTAGCATACAATTAGAAAATTCAAGATTCATAACTCATTGAGATTTGGTGGTAGATTTCTCTTTTTAAAGGATGGAATGTTGAGAATATTTTTCTGAATATGATTCCTTAGGAACAAAGAACTATAAAAGTAAGACTTCACATTTTTTTTCTTTCAAAATTGCATTTATTAACTGAAAGTAAATAAAATATTAAATCTTTAATTCATTTCGTCATTTAAATCTTTTTCAAAATAACACAAAAGTTTGATTTTATGATGAATCAGATATTTTTAAAGCATAATTCTTTGAGATGTTTGCAGGAATTATAAAAGACATTCTGTAGTATGCATAAGATTTTAATGCTAAAAGATTCCGTTTTCTGTATTATATTTATAAACAACTTGTCTGGCTTCAGTAAAAAAATGTTTGCATTTATTGAGGTTTAATCACTTCTGCGTCAATTTAAAATTCAAATTTTACGGGAGTTCATGGAAAATTAGAGAGATCCCAGAGAACCAGTTAGTCGCCGAAGTGGTTAATAATAATAATAATAATAAAAGGTATGAACCACGAAAAAAAAAAGAAAACCAACCCTCCATTTCAAATTAAGTTTAACAAATCTATGGCACAGAGAACTGATACAACAAATTGACTATCGATGAAAATGACTGCAATCACAATATTTTTTCAATTGCGCCCCCCCCCACCTTAAAAATTGCTTGATTCGGGTAATCAGAGTTGATATAAATGGGTTTTACAGTATGTAATTCACTGTTTCGTCCAGGCTTTAATTCATATTAATATCTTTTTTAAAATTATAATGGTAGAAATATGAAACCATAAGAGGAAAAATTTTTAGGGGTACAATTTCAATTCACAGTGATTTAAACAAAATCAAACACTACATGAATCGGAATAATATAATTTTTTTCCAAACATAACCAAAGAGCATTTCTTTTTATACTTTCCTAAAGAGAATGAAAATCCACAAAAAGCAATTGTAATCAGAATAATTGTTTTAGTCAATTAATTGTACTAAAATTATCTAAAACACTTCACTACAATTTATATAAAAAACAAAGTGATGCAATGTTATCTGCGAAAAAAATTTCAGAAAAAAAGAAAGGAAATATACTATTATTCAAAGAGAGATATATGAAGTGCTGTAATAAGTCTAAATAAGTGTATAAATATCGTCAACATATCAGCATAAGTGCTGTACTAAAAGAATTACGAAATCTCGCAACAAAGTACCTATTGTATTATACTGTAAAGAAAAACTAAGAAATTCATCGTACTTTGAAGAAAGACTCGATTTATATCGTTAATGATCATTACCTCGAAAACATGCTAAAGAGGTTTCACAGTATTAAATAGCTGGCTCATGAGAACGAGAAAGTATGAGTACAGAAAAATAGTTACAATAAGAAAAGAGAAATTTCTAATTGAAGAGTGCTAAAATTTGTAAAAAAAGTACTAATCCCTTTTCAATGAATCACAAAATATAATGTTATTTCAATATCTTTCTCATTAGCAGAAATGCTTCGAAGTATTTATGGAGTAATTGTCTGAAAATCAATGAGCATTTCAAAGAAAATATTATTCCAGACGAAAGTTCGCTAGTTCAATATGCAATTAACCCGTCACCTTTAGCAACCGCTTAGATTGACTTTTCAGGACTACTGCAGAGTGAAATTTTTAAATTTCACTTCTTTATTTGATAAGAGTGAAAAACACGAATTTAACTAAATCAATATTAATAAGAAAAAACCTGCTGCGCGTGTTAATGTTTTAAAAAAGACGCATACAACGAAATAAAGCGGAAATAGAAGTCCAATTTCGGAGTTAATGTATAAAGTAAAAAATTATTTTACCTTCATTTTAACATTAGCCAAAGCGCACGAGTGAATTTCCGGAAGGATAAGTTCAAGGAATTTTATCTTAACATTACAGATCAAGTTTTAAATTAATTAAAAAATAAAAAATAAAGAAAAAATAGTTTTGGAAGGCATGGCTAATAATTTCCACAGAGTCATAGCGATAACCCATCTAGTGACGCTAAGCCTATTTTCGCGCTCGACTTAACTTTCTGTTCGCCGTCATTTCTTATTTTCTTTTATACCTTCTTTCCTTTGAATGGAATTTTAGGTGAGACGGCGACCCCTCTCCAGAACATTTCTAACAAAATTTTGCAATTTTATTAACTAACGATGAAGAAAAATCATTAACTATAAAAAATTAATTAAAACTAAATAATGCTGAAAATTGCTAAATTCTACATAAGCAGAACATAGTTAATTTGTACACAAATGAATATTTGGTTAAAAAAATTTACTCGAAAGCCATAAAATTACGCAAATCAGTTTTAAAATCAATTATTTCTTTGGAGTCAATATTTTAAAACAGTCTTCGTTTTCTCTGTCTCTCTCTTTTTTTTTTATTGAACTTGTAATTAACAGAAAAGAATAAGCTAATTTTTCATTACAAATTCGCATTAGAATCATAATTTTCAATATTATTATTACTTTAAGATAAAGAAGTACGGTATCTGAACACAGTGAGATAATAAAATAAAGCAATATTTCAAATTCGATTTTTAAGGACTCAGTTTAAAGATCTGGAGATTTAAAGTACCCCAATCAATTTAGTTTTTAACGCCTTTAGCACTCAGGCAACTCCCGTTAATTTTAGTAACTATAAAAGCACAATAAAGAAACTTAAATGCCAGATAGAAAGAAATCATCTTTATCTTTGCTTCTTGATATTGTGTTTAATCGCGAAAATCTGATTCAGCACGAGTAATAAAATGAATGCCGCTTAACATACATTTTTTTTAAAAATCCAAATCATGCTTTAATGAAAAACTTTATGTTGATACTTCGGAAAAGTGAACAACAGACAGAAACCGCATCGCCAATAATACGAGTACTTCGAGGTCATATCACGTCCAGGACAATTAAACAGAGACTGCCCACTTGAAGTGTACAGATTACAAACAAGAGCATCTTCATGGAAATGAAAATGCGTGCCAGATCAAACCTGACCGACACCTGAAGCCTAACGACGCTATATTTCATCTTTTGTCCGTACCAACGGAAAAACCATTAGTAGCCAGCAGACTGCGCAACGGCCTGCCCATTACCATAAAACCAAAGCATGAAATTCCCTATTAGCGTCCATTAAAGCTCTCGCTTCCTAATATTACATTTTCCGTTCGCTTTAATTTATCGGCGCGGCAGGGGCGGGATAACGACCCGGGGCAGAAGAAGTTGAATTTTTACTGCCACTCGAAGGCGCGCCGCCCCAGGTGTAATAATCAGACGGTGCGGGAGGCTATTTTCCATTTCCACCTTTTTCTCAATTTCGGGAAAACAGGAAAACGAGAGCCGGAAATTACGCCGGGCATCTCGGAAGCGCCCGCCTTCTCTCTACCTAGCCCGCTTTATGAGGCAGCCCAGGCTGATGGAACCTAATGTCCCGCATGATTCCGGTAACCAATGAAGTCTTATTAAAGTCCACGCCCGCTTTTCGTACTAATGTTTTAAATAAAAATGAAGAAGATTAAGGTGAGTGAAAGAGAGAGAGAGAGAGAGAAATGGGGCGGGGGGTCATTGCATTCGCTGCAGGATAAAATTTTCAGAATAGAAGTACGCATTATATTTACGCATAATGAATAGAATAATTTTGTCTAATTCACTCGGTTGAAAAAGAGTAACGGGAAAGAGAAATTACAGACTGAAAGTGTTTCAAAGTTTTCAATAAAATAATTCAATCTCTTCAATTGGAAAAACTGATGCTGCATTAACGTACAGTAAACAGAAAAAGAAAGAAACACATTTAGTGATTGTGTAAGACGTCAAAGATGTTTTTTCAAGAACAACACATTTTCAGTGCGATATTTAGCAAAATTACACGATAAACGGGTTTGATATCAAAGTAATAATGAAAAATATAACATTCGCATCATTCCTTAATCCTGCAGTTTAAAAAATTCTATTCAAATTTGCATAATTGTTATGATCAGGAAGTGCAAGATTTTATAAACTAAAAATAACTTTCGAGATTCACATCCTGTTTCCGTTACCCTATAAAAACTTCTTAGTCTGAAAAAAGCATTTTAGTCTGATAATTTAAAATTATTCCTGAATAAAATAATAAGGTGTTATAAAAATCGTAAAGTATTGGAATTCATGTACCCAATGAAGCCCCAATTCAAGTTGAATGTTTCTTTAAAAGCGAAAGGCAATCGATTGCTCTGCTATGACAAGTGACATGATTCGAAAGTAAGAAATGATTGCTTGTAAATGAATTATTAAAACATTTAGCTACCAAAATATAATGCGTAACGTTTGGTAAAAATACATATTTAATTGTGAGAAACAGGTGCAAAGTCTACACATTTAATAACTAAGAAAAAAAGTACAAGACAGCTTAAAATAATAATAATAATAATAAATATATTTTATTTTCAAAAATCCCGAAGTTTTATTATTGAAATTAGAGAACTCTTCGAGATCACACCGCATCGATCCCCAGCCTTACAAAATAATGCTGTGATTCATTTGGGATGACCCAGCAGGCTTCACTCGATCGCTATATAGTTATAAATTTCTAATAGTAATAAGAAATTATAGATATATCCATCAATAAAAGTGCATTTAAGTTATTGCAAATAGCATAAACACTTGACATTTTTTTTAACAAATACTAAAAACTTTCTTATATTATATATATAAGAATATAAAAATAAAATACTTCAAAATTATTTACATTAATTTGAAGTCAGTCAGTTAAAACCTTCTCCACCAGGAGCGGCTGCACACATTAACTGAAAATATTTGACTCGTGAGTAGCAACTGTCCAAGACTAGAAACAGAATTTTGCAACATCAAAAGGTTTGCAACTACGCTCTTATATTTCAGGAACTTTGCTAAGCCGGGGCAAGCATGTCAAAAATTAGGATATGTCTATTATTTTGCTGGTAATAACGATGCGCAAATTCGGCTTGGTTTTACATACACATAAGCGTTATATATGGTTTACAGTTAGCATAGAAAATAGAGCATCAATACAATAAGCTCAAGTAAATTTCCTCATAATCCGTTAAAATAACACTGATTTAGATTGAAGACAATATAAAAAATAAATGAAGTTTATGCATAGTTTTTTAAGATTTAAATGACTATTAATGATTTAGGAAAGACCGTTGAAAAATTGATTACAATAAAAATTACTAGTATAAAATCATCGCTTTTAAAATAACGATACATATATTATAGTTTCTTTACAAATAAATCTGTCAATCGAAACTGCAGATCAAAAACTATAAAAAACAGAGTCCAGTGCACGTTTACAATAATTTTCCAACGCTCGCTATCCATTTTTCTTTACAAAAATTCTTACATATCGTTATGAACAATGTAAACTTGTGAGCAGACATCTAAAATGTTTCAATTTCCATGTGAAATATTAGTTTCAAAGGCAGTATTAATATAAGAAATATTTGATAATTACCGAAAATATAAAATTTCAGTAACAGATATTATTAATCCATTTTTAATTTAATCTAATAGGGAACTTCATTCGCTTTTATTTTTCCTCACCAGCAGGCTCAATATCAGGCACATCACTGATTATGTACTGATAAACAAGCAACATTCGTACAAGAATGCATCAAATATACGCTTTTTTTAAAAATTAATTTTTGCAAACAGCCATCAGGAGAAGAATGATTTGCAGCGGTGAAAGGAGTTGAGCAAAAAAATGTTTCATCATTTTTTTCCTTTCGGTGGAGTGGCAAGTTTTCTGCTTTCTAATACTTAGTTGCAATTCGCACATAAAAATGAAATGCCACGTGAGCTGAAAGCAGCAAAATATCAATTTATGTTTTATTATGTCCGGTATTCATGATTCATTCAAATTTAATGTTATAAAACAGCAATTGTTCTGCTGCAACAGATAACTCTCTTGAATCAGATTCGATCATTTCATCACTATCGAAATAGCAGCAGTATCTGGTCAGTCGTTTGTTTATTTTGTTAGGCTGAGTGCCGAAAAGATTCCGCTTCTCAAAACAAGAAACAGCATAGAGGCACTGGATCAGATGACTGCCAGGCATTGCTTTTCTTTTATGACGTTATATTAAGTGGTGAATGAAGCGGACATGTATCGATAGTATTATTTTGATCACTGCTCACTCATTCACTAGTAGTTTTAAAGCCCAACTATAACACAGAGCTGATAGCTTAAACTGATCGATCAAGTACTTGTTTGGATACAGGGCATCATACCTCGAAGATAGGAAATCAATGAACCCAATGCTCTTCCTCAGAATCTATCTTGCAATCATGAAACACGAAAAATCAGTTGAAACTTCATAACGTTAAAAAAATAGATTTAATTTCAGGTAAGTAAATTATATTCAAAATAGAAAACCATTTAAAAAAACCCAGAATAGAAACTATAATTAAGAAATTAACAAAAAAGTAAGACTGCACTGTTTTTGTTTTCAAACATCATTCAATCATACTCTGTTTGAAAGAAAATTCTTACTATTTCTTCAGCGATTGTGCTCTTCCAAGCGAGGCAACCGGACAAATACACGATTTTTGCTTGATTAAAAACGATTCACATGTGATCGAAACGTTTTTTTTTTTAAATTTAACTTATGGTCTAACTTATTTATCAATTATCAATCACAAGTTTATACAAAAAATGGCAACGGAATGGAAATCGAATATGACAAAGCAACAAATAAAAAACTTATTTTAAATTCTTATTTTGTCTTTGAGCAAAACACACTTCGAGACTAATGTTGACTCGAAAGTGCAAAAATTTGCAAATATTTTCCAAAGTAATACAAAGCTAAAAAAAAAAAAAAAAAAAAAAAAAAAAAAAAAAACCACCATGATCAAAATCAAATGCGAATTTCAGCACTAGCAGAAAGCATGAATTCTTAAAAGCGTCGAAAACAGAATTGCCAAAAATATCGGCAACTTCACTAGTATAAATGTTTAAGTTCTTCAAGATAACTGAACATCTATTAAAACGAGAACGTACCTTTATTATCTTGATATCCAAACCTACTCTCTGACAGGCACACAATAATATCCGTAATAAACACTAATATCCAAAGCGAATAACAGATCCGAAACCGACACAAAGCGAGAAAAGGCATCTCGCACCACATCCACTCGCGGCCAGTGGAAAACAGCAAGCCAAACGATGTCACTGGCGAGCACTCAGTCCTTGCGACTGCTTCCTCCCATGACTCTCACGGTTATGGCAGTTCCTCCACTCAACCACGTGGTTCAGAGGCCACCCACCTCGCACCCCTCCCCACACTCACCCTCCCTCCCTCTAGGAACCCGACTGCCGTAAGTCAGTCATCGGAAAGGGATATGCTATGAGGCAGGGCGTTGATTAGTTTATGGTCGTTCCCTCTCTGTCTTTCTTTCGCTCCAGCTTTATCCTGGACAAGCCATAAAAATGAGTCACACCACGTGCTGCAACATGACTTGTCCAGGGTGATTTCCTTAAATTGCGGGGTCTTCCTACACCTCCCCTCCCAAGCTTTGATATTATTTTAATTTCTGGGAGAACAAAACAGGAAATGTCGCGAGTAACAGCTGATGGGGGATGAATCGGTGTTTGTGGGATTGGCGAAACAGTTCGCCCCTCCACTCCCTCCTCTTATTTCGATCTGTCCGCGAGGAAGGCATCTAATTTATTCCTCGTTCCTAACTGTGGGTTCCCCCCTTGAGAATACTGTAGAAGGATTGCACACATTCTGATGAAATATTCCTTACTGCATATTCCAAATGGCGTTTCCTGCAAGAGCTGAGCATGGGAGGCACTTTCCAATTTGTATAAACACAAGTGCTTAAAAAAAAAACAGAGTGCAAACTTAAAGTGAAATACTAAATTAATTACGCATGGAATAAAGGTTATGACAGCAAAATGTTATACAGTTATAATAAATGTATAATTATGATAACAGAGTGTGCGGTTATATTTTCTTGGACTATTTAGGGGGTTGTAATATGTATTAATACTAGCAAAAGAATATATAGAGAGAGATGGTGCAGCTGAAATAATTCAGAAGTTTAGCTAGTTTGTATTAAGCATACATTCTTTTCAAATAATTTTTATGGGTTATATTTCTGTTTAAAAGATATATTAATTACTTGTCAATTTCCGAAAGAGATTGCAACACAAAAAATAAATAATATAACATTTTCCATTACTTGTCAATTTCCGAGCAGAATACAATATAGAAATAAAGTTTCAAGACAGAAATATATAAATCGAATATAAAATAAAATGCGATAGTAAACTTTAAATAATATGACATATTTTCCCTCTTGTTTTTCATAAAATATTTCGCCTTTTTCTCCTTATTTACAACGAGAAGCTGATTATTCAGTCATTTTAATGTTTTGTGTGAGGTTAATTGGCAATTTTTTTAAAATTTTTGCTTATTTGCTATGCTTTTACTTTGAACTTGAGCTCATTTCTGCGCGATATCACTGCATTTATTTAAAAGGAAATATGTCTCAATACAAAAATAAAATTCCAAGAACATAAAACTCTAAAAATTATCAAACCTTTGAACTTATGTAATACAACTGTAAGGTCGCCTTTATCTATCCAATACGAGCATTAGAGATATCAAGGCATGCCAATAAATTAATTTTCAAATAAGAAATTGGCCAATTTAATATGAAATAAACAGGATAATCTACATTCATAGTTTGATTTGCGTCATTTTGTTTGTAGTAGCTAGTATTGATACACATTAGTGCTTCTTGCCCATTTTTCATTTCACAAAATGTGCAACAATTAATGCAAAATCGATTTATGCTCACAAATAACATTTTTCTTGTCAAAACAGGAAGTGAAATTTAATTTTTAAAAATGACGATTAAGCCTATCAGCACTCATTTACAATTAAAATATAATAAATATTAAAACATAAAAAGAACAAAAGTGCATTTGTATTCACTTGATTTTTAAAAAAAAATGAGACTTGATCATTTCGATTTATAACAAAGTATTTCGAAATAAGCGATTGCAATCTTATCAAAGATACTACAGGAAAAGATTTCACAGCAATTCTCCAACAGTGAAGCACACTCACTGATTCATCAATGACGGCCTTTTGTCATCTGACGAGGAATTTAACTATTGAAAACCACACAAAGGCACAAAATTACCCACTGCCAAATGAGTTCTCTTCTTCCCCAGCAACCCAGGAGGAAATATTTTAAGGATTTCACTGACCGGCCTCAACAGACACCAGCCGAGTTTTGAGGAGTGCATCTTTTCGCGGACCCTCAGGACACAAGATTTATGGTAGTCAACCCTACCGGGGAGGGGATAATGACGGAGATTAACCACAGAAAAAGGAGTCAACAAGGGAAACAAAGTGATTTATGGGAGATGCAAACAGTTAACTAATAAAAGCAAGAGTCAAGTTTCGGGAAGGAGTTGTGAAGATGGACAACCCCAGCAGTTTCTGAAGAATATCACTCATTCATTTCGGAGTTGAAAATGGCTGGTTGGAGACCAAACCCATCCACTATCTGTCTTCATAACTGGGCAGTTTCGAAAAGTGGGTGTTAACAGAAAGGGTGGGAAAGGTAAGCGGTGGTGACAAGCAGGCAATTTCCTTCAAGATTCACAGTTTCTTTAATAATAGTTCAAATTAAAGTACTCTTGCCGAAAAGCATATTTTAACAAGTATGAGACAATTCAATCAAACTCCGCTTACGCAGACACAGGAAGCAAAAAGCAAATAAACATAACCAAATGACATTGAATGACGCAAGAATGGATCAATAACTACATTTTCAGCAACTGGACTGTGTTACGATTTCAAATCCACGTTAAAGAAACATTGACAACATATTGCAGAAATAGCATTAGCAAAATAAATATTGTGTCTCATTTCGCAGTTAAAAAATATCGCTCCTTAGAGAAGTTAATAAAATTGCTTGCAATTAGTATTTCACACATTTAAATTTGTTCTTAGAAGTACTTTTATCATTTTAGTTGTATATCTGTGTCAGAAAGAATTCAATGAAAGATCAATCCTGTTTAACAGGTCAAACGAGTCAAGACTGAAAATAATTCATTTACAGAAGGAAAATGTATTTTATTATATACGTTTTATTGTTTTATTTATCAGAATGAAAGCTAATCTCTCCAATCTAGAGTCGAAAATTTTCCCCACAAATGTTACTCAATTAATATTAACGGAATGATTTTTATCAAAACCATCACAAAGACGCCACGTACAATAGATAAGAGTTTATTTTACGCATCGAATGTAAATGGATTGTTAGTAACATGACTAGGAAAAGCTTGGGAACACATACTACCCTAGAAGGTCGAAATAATGTAGGGGTAAGCCTTGTGGGAGGTGGGGGACTAATAAAGGCTCCCTTTATTGCCTTTAATAACTCACAGAAGAAAGACAGTGCATATGACTAATTACGAGGTCATCCATCACAAGGAAAACATACGGGGAGGACCACTAACCACGAAGGACCCTGATGACCATATAAGTGTGCGCAGGTACTTAGTAGGCCAGGAAGGATGACTTATTTAGGCACTTTATTACACCGCTACGTAATGGGGATCGCTAGGGTGCGTGCGATTCCGGATGCTTTAATAATATTTTAACTTCCTCAGCTTGAAGAGTGAGTTAGTAATATGTTTGTAATATATACTCTTTGAAACAGTGATGCCTTACGAGATGGCATAAATAATTGGCTATTTGATGATAATACAACATTGTTGCAACATAAACAAAAATTTGTTCACACAGATATACTTAACGTCAAATCATTTACTTTCGGTCCATGGCGCTCTATACTCTTTATCTCAAAAAATATTTGATTTCCCTATGAAAATTCAATTACTTTCATTAAATTGACATTAAAAAATAAAAAACGAGTGATTGATTTAAAGAGCTCAATTATATAAATTTCCATTCTAGTTATGTGATCAATCATAAACTGAAAGGCTAATAATTTAAAAAAATTCTGGCATATCTGAATTTGCAATTACAAAAATTATCAATAATTCTACGAATTATTTAAGCTCCACAATATCGAAAAACCAAACCACAGTGATTCAAACTTTTGCGTAATTTATGTAAACGCTCCTGTTAGGGATAAAATACTCACATTTTGATCAATAAGCCATTAAAACAAATCATACCAACTGTGCACTTGCCATTAGCCACAAAATAATTTCTGGCGCAAAAGATCATTTGATCTACTTTAAAAAAACACACACATTCAAGGCAATATATTTTGTACACAGTGGAATTTAACTCGTTCTAGAATTAAGGATTGAGTTACAAATCATATTATGAGGTATAAACATAAGAAAACATAAGTCATCTAACAAATGGAAACCGGAAAACCAACTTCAGATGCTATAAATTTAAGTATAAAACATTTTGAAAAGATCGACGAACTCCACAAGAATCAAAGGTGTTTGACATTAGACGCGCTCAGCACATGAACCTCCAACATTATCCACAATCTAGCTGAGAGGTAGCAAAACTTTTAAAATTACGACACTCAGAGATTCGATAAAAGCGCGCGCTTCGAAATTCGATTTGGCAAGAATACTCTAGCAAGCAACGACACTCAAACGGAATTTAGCTCAGTAAAACAAACATTCCTCGACACCAACGATCAAAGGTCTTCCTCGATGCAGAGCAAAGATAATTTCTCCTCTCCAAGACGTAATGGATTTTAGAGGGAGTCAACACGAAAACTTTATCTCTCACAATAGTTTCCTATATCCTGAGAGAAATAAAATATTGATAGTGGCTGTTCGTGAGTGGCGTCGCTGAAGACAACTTCAAACTCAAGAAAGACGCTTCCAAATAGAATTGTTTCTCCGCAAAATCACGTTTTATCTGAAGGGTGACTCAAGAAATAAGTATTCCCGGTAACCCACCCGGAGGAAGTTTTGAGCAAGATAACCATTATCGTGAATAATGCACGATGATAAGTCGTTAATCCAGACAAGTACCAGAGAGCACACTTTTTAATGGCCATTTTGTAGCGCAGAGGAAGAAGCACAAAAATGACTTTTATTAAGCTGGAGGCGAATTACATTTGGAAGACAAGACAGAAATTTGTAGGGGACTCACTTGTCTGAGTCGTTTATGAGTAGTGTAACGCAGGAGTTGAAAGAACTGCTATTTTCTAGTGTTCAAAAATGAATAGAAAACGTGTTTCTCGGGGAAAAAGCTCATCATTTCAGCATCGAAAGACGGAAAAAAGTAGTCCCAAAATTTTAAAGCAGTCAGAAACCAACAATTTTCAAACTGATGTGGCAGATAGGTGACAGAAATTTTTGGAGGGCATTGGAATTTTGCTTTTTAGAATTGCATTATGTTTAGAATAAAACAAACATACAAAAATGCTCTATTCCACAATTGAAATGACCATTAAATATCATAGAATTATTCCACATCAACAACAATAAATTTCATACTAATAATACGACATCGCAACACCGGTTTTTTTTCATTAATCTAAAATAATAGCGATATCATGTTAATAAACGTAGTAAAAAAATAAAAATAAAATTAAAAAAATAAAATAAATAAATAAAAATAAAATTTTTAAAAAAGGAATGAATGAATGTTACAAAAGTCTCATTTCTTTAAAGTGGATCGATACTGAATTCAAACTCCCCCTCCCCCAATTCAACATATTCCTAGACCATAATTCATTTCCTTATACAAGAAAATACGAATAGAGGTTCTAAGAGGGCTCGAGTTCTTTTACCTTTCTCATTTATATCAAAAAATTTTATAGCAAAATTCTTCTCCTTAATTTTATTTATCCTTTATTTAAAAATGGATTGAAATTTTATTAATTTTTTAACACACAATTTTAACTGATTTCAATCAATGCCTTCACTACGATTATTTTAGGATCCACACCAAATGAGAGCATGATGAAAAGTGGCGCCCCATTATACAAAGAAAAGTCGAACTAACAAATCTAGACGCTCTTCCAGTGTACATAAAAAATTCATTTTTGTTTAAAGAGACAAAAAACACTCAGTGACTGAAACACCCTTTGAATCCTCCATTGTGCGCAAGCTTTGTTATAGTCTGCTTCGGTTGGAGGGACGCACAAAGGAGATGGCGCTTTGTAACATATCCATGCAATATGTGGAATGGAGAGGGGGCGATAGTCATAATGAGGGGTGATGCATTTACGCGGGTTGCCAGCAGTTTCATAATTACGAATTTAAAGTCATAAGTCTTATTCCCCATGGTCGAAGACGATGATGGAACAAGCATTTTCGTTGCCTTCTATATACTGCATTTTAATGCCAAGTCCATACCGCATTTGCATGGAAATTGCGAGGACAGGGGGGGGGCAACGACGACGGCGATGTTAATGTGCAGATATTACCATATTTTGTTGCCGGAAGCAGTTTTCCCGTTTTCACTGATTTTAAATTCAGCGCTCTGGTTGTCAACTGTTAAAAGGTGCGGAGAAGTGAAAATTTTAGAGGAATGGTCAATATTAATATTACAGTTGAAAAGATAGCAACGCTACGTGAAGGAACATTTCATTTGTTATGCATGGATATGAACTGCCTTGTATTGAGCAGGAGCTAGAAGACATTTTGAACGTGGTGAAGTCATATTGCTCTTGAAGATATTAAAGTTGTCAAGTAGAAGAGATGACGAGGTTACTTTCGGCAACTTTCAATTTTCTACTTTATTATAAATAGTTTTGAGTTTTTTGAATGAAACATGTTCCAAAAAAAAAGGACCCAAATTTGTTTTCGAAATCCATAACTAGACTATCACATTAGTATATTATTTGGCATTCTAATTCCTTTTCTGGTCAGTGAATTAAAACATAGTAAATATACAGTTTTCTCTAAAAGAATTTTAAAATTAAAACAATGATTTAAAAAATGGTAAGACAACAGAAACATTTAAACCGTAGCGAAATTGCGCGTTTAAAAAAAATATGTTTCAGTTAATTTTTTGTTACTAAATACCTGATACAGAAACAAATAATATTCATTAAATGATTTATAAAATCTAGAAATGCTTTCTTATTTTGAATTCACGGAAAGTTTAAAACTTGTCTTCAAATGCAATGCTATATTGACTTTAATATAATAAAAGTCTACAGGAAACGCATACTGTATTTGTATCAACAATATGGATTTTTTATACACAATGAAATTAACAATTTCCAGATGAAATAAAATCTTTAAACTTATAAAATTTAACTCAATATAATTATTAGAAATTAACAATGCAAAGAAGAAGTTGAGAACAAATGCTCGCACATACATGTTTTTTTTAACAATATTGAGATTAAGCCATTTTTTAAACAGTAATTAGACTTCAAGCACACGTTAAACCAAAGAGATTCTAAATTAATACGATTAAAATAGGCAACTATGATTAAGGTATGAAAAGCAGTTAAAATATGGTCGCGAAATTTACCACAAAACTTCTTTTCACTCTGAAGCATAGAGGGAAAAAAGCACTTGCGGCTTGCTTAAAATCTAATAGAAATCTAATAGCTAAGAAGAAATTCTTTGGAAGAATTAATAATAAAAAAGAATAGGCATGATATACATCTGTATAACCAACATTAAACAGGGAAAGTGTAAGTAAAAATAAGCAAAAGAAAAAAATTATTATTTATCTAAATAATATTTTTTTTAAAAATTATTTTCAACTGAATTTCCTATTAATGCCATCAATTAATCTTTAATCCCATGTTGTTTTTATGAATTTCATTTTAGTTATTACCAACCAATCCTTTATTTTCTTATTTATATTTCAATGTTCCGACAATATTTTTCCACGGAAGGTATTTTGCCCTTTTAAGAGACGCGGGTAGAAAAGGTTTAAGAAAGTTTGGGACAGATTATTTCATTTAAACAAGAGTAACATTAGATATGAAGCATTGTTTCTACAGGCATATTAACAAAAAGTATCTGGGGGATTATGCAAAGAAACACTGATAAAAAAAATTAGTTCTTTTCTAGAATTTTTCTTATCAAAATGCATTTTCTTCCCTTCACCGTCCCTTCCCCCCCCCTTCGCACATTTAATCCAGCGGGAGGGAGAAAAAAAAAAAAAAAAAACCAATTGTGACACAGAGAAGCGTAATAAATTGTCAATGAGGTGAGGGGATGGCGTTTAATCTTAGGGCGTCGCTCCAAACCAAACTAGGTTGTTCATTCCTCCCCCCCCCCTCAAAAAAAATCGGGAGACATCTATACGAATAAAGCTTATTAGAAATAGGCTCTTTTGTCCAGCATAAGTACAGTAAGATTTACATTTTCTCCCTTCCAAGAATAATACAAAGGACAGCGGTTAAAAAAAATGTGGGGTTGGCGTACTTTTTTTCAGTTGTTTTTTTCTTCTACTCTCTCCCTTCCTTTCTAATCCCCCTTCCCCCTCCTTTTCTTTTCCAACCGTCACTCTCCAAAGAAATGCGTTTAAGGTGGGCAACTATTTAAGGAAGGTCAGAGGCATTTCCCCCGGCTAAGACGCCAATTGTCCACACACACACGCACAAAGAGATAAGAAGTATCCTCATGTAATGCCTTTCCTTCACCCCTTTAAAGGGAGGGGGATTGATAGAGTATTCACACAATTACCGAAAAGAAAGGGCGAAAATCATAAAGCTTGAACAAATCAAGTGCAGACTCAATTTAGATGTTGTGGCTGCACGTGACGTTGAAAAGGTAAGACTACCTGCTGTGTAATCCAGTGTGCTTCTTTCAGAGTTGAAAGCATTCTCTAATGTGGAAAATACAAATGAAAAAATTTTAGGTGCCGCATTTTTTTAAATTTATTATTTTTTGACACTCGCTAACTAATATTTCAATTCGGAAATGAAAGTAAGGAGAAAAGGAAAATTCACAATTCCTTTCGAAAAGCAATACAATTTTTTTTTTTTACCAGGAATTAATATTACAAATAAGTTTATTAATATATTGTGTATTTTCCACAAAAATCAGATATATTTCTAAGACAGGGAACAGGGATTTGGATTTAGAAGAAACATCACTTTCACTTTTTAACACACGTCCTGCATAAAAATGCATTCGTTAACAGTCATTAGAAAGTATAAGTGGCCGTTACTTGCTGAAGCTAGGAATCCGTGATAAAATCAAGCATTAAAGAGAGCTCTCATAACAGAATGGTAAAAAGTGTACCATCTGCTTAATAATTGGTATGGAAGAAAGAAACAATTCGACAACACTTGCGGAATATACGTTAAGAATTAAAACATGACTTATAGTTGACGGTTCTAAATCGTGACAATATATTGAGATCGGGAAAACTAATCAGTTCTTTTTGTCTCCTCTATCACTTCTTCAAATTACAGAAAATCAACTTGAACGAAATTTACCACATAGCTCTAGGAAAATGAAATTTTTTACTATCAAATATTAACAATATCACTTTTTTCGACATTGAGAAACTATTTTTCGAATCGAAAGCGGCAGAAACTTTTAAGAAGTTTCGGTCTAATCGGATAAGATTGAACGAGGAGCGTCACAAAGGCATGACATTTATAAGATGGAAAAAACGTGTACAGTAGACTCCCGATTATCCGCGCCTGCTGCACAAAGTTGTTGTTTTTTTTTTTGACTGATTTTTTTCAAAAAGGTGCAGTTTTACAGTTATGCTTTTGTAATTACATAATACGTTACAGTATTAAAACAGTACATATGTATTCATTTTTCTGTGTATTCTTGACGCCTCTCGTAAATACAAAGCACTTTTCAGTTTTCATTAACAAAATGCATTTTAGGTTAGTTTTGAGTGATATACTAAAATATTAAGCGTTAGTTAAACATTTCCTGCTGTTTATTTTACGTTTTATTGTACATAAAACGATTTTTCAAAGTTGGAATGACTGTTTTCTTTTTTGCTATACCCGTTTTTAGCTTTTTTCGGATTATCCGCGATTTTTGTTATCCGCGGCGGCCGCGCCACCCAATTCCGCGGATAATCGGGAGTGTACTGTATTTATATTTCATTGCGATTTTATTTTTCGGCGCCTGAAAGTGTGGAAGGGAGAGAGCGTTTTCGCTTACCAATGCAATGAAAAATTGAAAAATATGCTGTGAAATATTTTAAAGGAGAGAAAAAGATGCATTTGCAACTACCTGTAAATAATATTCATAACAAAGCACGAAAATTCAGAAGCGTTCTCATGCGCTGCCATTCATATTATATTATATTATACAACAGTCCTCGAGCCATTCCTGTGATGCTCTGAAGCAAAATCTCGCAGACGATTTCCTTTCAGCAGGGGACAAATTATTCATTAACCGAGCCCCGGCGATGCCGTTGTTTCGTCTCCGGTTCATTCCGTGCCGAAACGGAAAATTACAGATGCGAAGAAAACGAGACGGAGAAAAAATTCAGTTTTCTTTGTGGAATGGTCACCAAGATAAATTTTTTCTGCCAGTCCTCCCCTTTCTATTCGAGAGACAGTGACATTACAGGCGAGATAATAAGTAGTTAGTGTGGCGTTCCTGGTTCTTTCACGACTACCAACTGGGATTCTGTACGATGCAGCCTTGTCTCTTGCCTGCCTCTAACTTTATTCTGTTGTAGTCCCCCCCCCCTTTTTTTTTCTCTCTTTCAAAAAAAAAAAAAAAAAGTCTTATCGCCAGCACTCCTTAACATCTCAATAAATGGCGGGAAAAAAAACTCTGATGTCTCGTTTGTCTGGAATCGGAATTCCGAAAAATATTTACTTTCGTCAACAATGGGGCGTCGATGAGTAGAGGGGATAATGGAAAGGGGTGCACACAACGGCCGGAGATTCTTCATTGCAAGAGAACAGAAAATGAAAAAAATTATTTTCTGAAAACATTCCTGCCCAATGTCTATGCCGAAATTTACTTACAAAAAAAAATCTTTTCAAATAACACGCGCTTTTTATGAATTTTTTCTCAATTCATTGTGTGCATAAAATCACGAAACTCTTTCTTAAACAAGAGCAATAACAGGAAAACAGAGGAAGGAAAAAAAAAACCCTTCTGTGTATGTGCAGGGGAAGGGGGTAGAAATTTTCACACTACTGGACGCTAAACAAGAGAAAAACGATTGAATATTTGAATGACAGTGATCAGCAATTCATCACTATTAATTCATTAAACGTCGGAATGAAATGATTAAGCAAAGGTTTTTAAATTAGACAGCATACAAATTGCTAAATAATACATATGTCAATCATTTTATATTTGACAAAGTTTTAAGAAACTCCGAACAAAAAAAATGGCTTAGCATAGGTGAAAAAGTTATTTCTACTGAATGTATTTGAAGATATAATTCATAAGTTATCAGACTCATACAATCATTTCATTGCTTCAAATAATGCCTCTTAATCACCGTGATAATATATATTTTTTTTTCTTATTTCGACAAATCTCATGATAGTATATCCAGTAATGGGGGGGGGGGGGTAAATGATACCCAAGCTTGTTACTACAAACAACGACCAGATGGGAGATCCTGCACATGGCGGTATATCAAGAGAGAAAGTAAAGAAGTAAACTTGTAGGTCAGATAGACATCATATAGATTTCAACTAGATACTAGAACATTCGACTTCGTCTATGCATAGTGAAATACACCAAGTTGAGTTGGATATATTAAATATACATTCCTAGGAGTCTGTGGGACATGAAAATGTAAATAACATGGCAAATTATATATATATATATATATATATATATATACAGATCAAAATATAAAAGAAAAGCTTCATCGATCAAGTTCACAACCAACAAAAAAAAAAAAAAAAAAAAATTACAGTACAGCAACTTTTTTTTTAATTTAAAAAGCAACTGATTAATAAACAAACCAAGTTTATTTAAAATAATCTTTATTCAAACGAATATCACTTCTTTCAAATCAGGCAATAAAAAAAAACTGAAAGAGTATGGGAAGAAATATCCCAAATAAAGAGCTGCTCGCGTACAGTGCCTTTAAAAATCATGATATGCTAGATTAAAAAAAAAAAAAATAAACAAAGGACATCGCATTAGGTCTTTGTTTCTTCGCCATAAAACAGAAAGGCGAAGAAGATGAAGTCTCTTCAAAGCTGTGCCGTGCGCCGAGCATCTCCTCGCTCATTAAACTTAAGTAATAGGTGAAGTCCACCAACTAAAACAGATACCATAAAAGAAAAGACTGTATTTGGTGAATTTGGGTGGGAGAGGAGGGGGGGGGGAAACTGGAGAGAATGCATCTCTAATAAAATGAAAAGACAATATAAGCTCAGCCACCTATATGGAACTTAATCGTTAATAACATCATAGGAACACTTAAGGCCATCCATGTCAGCTGAGTTAAAATGGTTGGTAGAAGGCAGGCAATGGAATAAAGATTAATGAAGTCATGGACAGTGAGCGTATTCCATTAATCATTCGTTTTGCGAGTTGATGCAATGGCAGATACAAGCAGGAGATGGAGAGGGGAAAAAAAGCAACTCATATTCTTTAACAATGACACCTTTATTTCAAAGTTAATCAAAAAACGCACTGCAGATACTAACGATAGCTTCGAAATAAATATTGTCGTTATCATTTAAATGATTATGTAAATACAGGGAAATATGCGATATTAATTAAAATGCGTTAGCAGGGAAGTGACAGGTGTTGAAAGTAAAGTATAAAAGCAAATGTGAAATATTAGGAATTTAAATGCAACTCGGATTAATTAACCTGTTTGACAATGTTGAAATTATTAAGTTGAACCTTGGCTGAAAACATGTGTCATCGAAATGGTTGTTACGATTGAAAGACAAATGTTGCACAAACTGTGTGAATGAATATGCAAAGCATAAATCAACATTAAGAAGGCACACACAGATTTCGAAATCAGTTATCGGATGCCATCTGATGAAATTCTTTTCCGAAGAGATTTATTCAGACAACTCACAAATGCAAATGGAACCTATCAGGAAGCATGCACCACATCCAAGTAAGGTGCATAATGATAAAAATCTGTTTAAGCCTGTGTATGATGTGCATTTTTCGTTTGATTTTGTCTATTTAAATTGTGATTTTCTACATTACACTTTCTTCTCCGTGCCAAATGACATTAATGCTTTCAAGTAGCAGCGGACGAAATTTCACGCATTTTTTTTTAATACATACAGCTATATCCAGTTACATCACTGCACAATGCAAGATCCGTATTTGGGCCAATTTCTTTTTAAAGAGACGAATTCCTGGCAGTGACCAACGATGCTTTCATTTCGGAGTTTCGCTTCATTAACAAAATCTATGCAACTTCAAATTCCAGAATTTAATTTACATTTTTACATACTGGAATATATTCTTCACACAAAGTATCATTTATAATAGTAAAACTTCAAATTATGCAGAATACTTAACAACGAGAGTTCGCCAACGTTTTCTAAAAGCTTTTACCCTATAAGAAATAGTTTTCCTAATCGTCTAGACTTCCCTTTTAGCTGTCTAAATAGTCTCCCACTCATTAACAACAGTGGTTTACCGTGCTGACTTCAATTTTACGCAGCATCCGCCAATATTACCAGACACTCGCCTTGTCCGCATACCACTATAAAAACCGCACCTGCACCACTCGCTTCCGCCCCTTTCAAAAGAAAAAAAAATGATCAGGAATAGTAAATACCACACTGCCGGATAGGCCAAGTGGCCGGACTCAGTTTCCTGGGTGGGGTATGAGTAGCGTGCAACACGGACATAGGAAACGAATGGCCAAGCGATTATGGTCTCAAAAGAGCTACGCACGCAGTTTTCTGAAGTGGAAGTAACAGTAATTGTTCGCGTGCATGATATCATTTGAGCGCAGTTACACAGTCTGTTGGTGTTAATCGAGCCCCTTAGGCGGGTCTTCTGTCTTCCAGTAAGCTCAGTTTAGTGACTTAATTCCTGTTTCCTCGAATTTTAATACGAGTGGGAGGTGCCATTTGTTAATCAGAAATTATTCCGATTACATTTCTTTTCAGCGACCCAAACAGGAATAATAATAAACTCTCTGCTGGATACATCCATACATAACATTAAAAAAAATATTTGGATCTTCGAAATATATATAAAATCTACAGATCACATCAACCGCATTAAAAATAATTCTTTTATTATAACATCCACTTCAAGCGATTTCTGACTCCTGACACCAATGCAGAGCAGGAGTGCAGATCAAGGATTTTAAAGTTATTACCACATTACAAAACTTGATATATATATATATATATATATATATATATATAAGAAAAGTTAATAAAGTGATAGAAATTACAGAATTAATGCAAATGTTTATAAACGCTCTGAAATATCAGTCAAAAACCTCAAATTTTATCATGGCTTTTATGTAACTTTTTCTTGGAAAATGAATAGCTTAGTTAAAATAATAGAAAAGGTTGTCAATACCATTTATATGGAAACAATGAAAGTTAAATTTCTCTTTTTGTATAAGCATAGCATTGGTTGTCGGTTCGTGTTACTATGACAAATGTCTGATCATTCACGTGTTTCGTTTTCAATCTGTCTTTTTCCATGATCAGATTCTAGCATCTTTCATAAACAGCGAAATTTTGATTTCGGATTTTATGTGTTCCAGCGCAAAAAAAAAAAAAAAAAAAAAAGAGAAAAACAAATTTTATTGTATGATTTCGTTTCATACACCAGCAGGCATAATATACAGCTTTTTCAATAGCATATACCTGTCAGGGGTTCCTGAATTTAGGGGCCAAACTTTAAGGGTAGGTAAAATACATATAAAGAAACAATTTTCGTATAGCAATATGGAATCGGAAATACAAAGTGTAGGCAGAACAAGTAAGTGTAAGTAAGTACAAGCAAGGCTGAAAAAGGCAGTGTCTATACGAGACTCCAGTTGTGTCTGATGAGGACGTCAGTGTAAAACTGTCAGTTGCTGCTGCAATTGTTCGTGTGACAACAGACATCTTCGAAACAGTCCGCCAATCAGATGCTTCCAGGTCTGTATCGATGCTGTTGGTGGCACATTTAAGTACTTACTGTAATATTGTTTCTTTTCATTTCCACAACATTTTTGTTTTTTCTAAAAAAACTTTCCATTTTTGACCCCTCATTCCTATACAAAAAAAAAAAAAAAAAAAAGGGACACCCAGTATAATGCTATAAATCAGTGCGTATGAATTTCCGAAAAGCAGTGAAAGTGGGGCACGTGCAGACAGGTACATACATATAAATAAAGAAATGGAATCCTTATGCGCATTATTTTAAAACATAAGGATTCCCCCTCACACTCCTTTGCAGCATAATAAACTCTATTACGTTCATATCTCGGCATATTAATATTACTTCCAAGCACAATTATCTGAAGTATGCGTAAGTGGGGGAGGGGTGGAGATGCAACATTATTACATCGATTCGTCAAAGCACAAAAGAGGAAGGGAAATTATCTCAGCGGAAGGAAGCTGCCGGGATTATGTGTGGAAAAAGTTGAAAGTTTTTTTTTTTTTTTTTTTTAAACACTTCATCTTTGAAAAAAAAGAGGAGGGGGGGGGACGAACATTTCGACATTCCAGAAATCGTTCAGCTTACGAACGAATGCCCAACAGCAATCACGGCAGACACCTCCCGCCCCCGATTATTTTTTCTCCTTTTTCAAAGAAGGTGAGAAGACAAAAGAAAAACAAAGTACCTACCCAATCTGTTTTTACTTAAAAATTCGAACGGTCAGGAAAAAGCCCGTAGAAACGACAGCAAAGAAACGAGATTTTTAAAAAAAGAGCTGCAAGCATGCGAGTAATTTTCAATTTAAGATACGTTTATATGCCCCCTTTCTGAGGCTCCATTGGAAAAACTCGACATTCTTTAGATGTATAACAAATGCTAGCGAATGAACTACTCATATTAAAATGAAAAATGATAAACAGAAATCCATCGTATGAATACTTATTGACTCAATTCGAACAGTAGGAGCTTGAGTTTATGGATACTGTAAAAATAAATGGCATTTAAAGTTTTTGCCCTCCTTTCCGAATGCCATTAATATGTGCTCATGCGATATAAGCCAAATGCTTAGCGTCAGTTTAATCTTGTAATTCAATCGCATATAAACAATATGGAGAAAGAGCATGATATCATTTCATAACGTAAAGCTATGTATGCACAAATCAAATTCATGTGGTGCTGCCCTGCTTTTATTTCTACATTTCTTGCTTGAAAATAATAAATAAATAACGCACAACCAAATTAATATTGCTCAATTTATGAATGACAAAAAAAAAAAATTAGAAATGAAATAAGCATATTATAATCAACAACTACTTACAAACCAGATAAGCTTAAAATGTTAAAAAGCATCAAATCAAAGTCATTGTTTATTTTGAAATTAATTTAATCATCCTTATAATTGAAGGAAAAGAATCGAATGAATCAAAGGAAAAAATACTCAAAATCAATAATTAAATTCATAATCAATAACATTTATTTTTGGAAGAATGGATTGCCAAGAATCGAAATAACTCTGAGTTTTTAAATCAAGTGTTCAACATTAAATGACAACATTTTTCAAAATTCTTTCTTTTATCCGAAAATAACGGGGGGGGGAAACCCGAAATGGACAGTAAAAATTAAGACGATGATGTACATTAACAATTAATTTACGCTGAACATCACAGAACCATTTTGTGAATTTAAAACAAAATTCGCAAAATGTTTAGTCAATTAGAATTACTTTTCACTTAAGAAGCACTCATTTCAGAAAAGCAGTCGAAATTCTGTTGAGAAAACCAGCCAAGGAAAACGATTAACGCGGAATAATCTGGCCTTGAAAAATGATCCAAGGTTGGAGATTTGAAAAAGGCAAACGTTCAGCGGGCAAAAATCAAACAAATAAATACTATAGAGACGATTTCTTTCTCTCTTTTTTTTAATACTCCTTTAAACAAACGCCGCTTATTTGCAAACAACTCAGAAGGGGCGGTCCGATGAGACTTAATTATTAAGGCACCGCCTCCGGCCGCACGTCGCGGATCTAATGGGCGGAGGAACAGGTTCTCCCAAAGTTCTTTTAAGCAGGATTTAACAGCATACGAAACGGCGGGGCCTACCTATCTATGCCTACCGCCATTAACAATCGGAAAGCGCAATGCTAGATGATAAGGCGTCTTCAGAGTTCGTCGGCTGTCTTTGAAGTAATTTAAAATACTTATGAAAGGCCAAACCAATAACCGTGATTCAGCAAAATGGCTCAAATTACAGATTCAGGAAGGTAATGGGCACAGAGGCAGCATTCCTCTCTTCATCTCACTCGAAAGGCGAATTTCGACAAGATTTATAAAAAATAAACTTTTTTTTTTTTTCAAAAGAATCATTTTAGCTTTATTTGAAGTTTTCCCTAGAATTAAACAATGCAATGCACAAACGTGTGTATGCAACAAGATTTGACAATAAGTAATCTTGCAGTGTGAATTTCATAAAGTATTATAAATTTATACTCTAAAATATTATTTTTGGCAAAAATTAATGCATGTTTCTTTAAGACTGATGAGTGGTGAACAGAACTTTTTCACTCTCACATGGCGGAATCCGAAATAACATGTTTAGAATTTCGAACGATTTGCTCTCATTTTCTACTTTTCAATAGAAAAAGTAATTGCAAATGATGTGAAATAAAGCACATCAAACAATGACATACTATTCGGTCCCCCCCCCCCGCGTTATTGCATCACATTTATGTCTCAGATTTACTTTACAAACTTCTTACAATGCTGAGACTCAAAGACTGACAAGATTTTCAAAGACTGACAAGAGTTTTTTTCTTTTTAAAGAGATGGGCGGAATTAAAAACAATCTTCATTCGATGGCGGTCACACAAATTTGAAAGAAATAAAATAGAAGCATCCAAAGAAATTACCACTTCATCGTTTTCATCAATCCTGCATGGTGAAAAGGAAAACAATTCTCATTAAATAAATTAAATAAGTTTAAGTATACGATCTACCTCCCCTCTTAAAAAAAGGAAAATCTTTTATTAATTTCCGCGATCTGATGAATTTGAATATACATTTTAGGCATGAATAAAATGGTACAACCCAAATAAAACCAGCGGGCATAAAGTCAAGTCCGTGGCATAGCAGTGTTTCTATGCAGAGGATACTTGAATTCTCATAAGCTGCTGAGTGTCAAACATTCATGCAATTTAAAATTCTTTTAATCCGAATCAAAAGAGCATCAGTGCATTCCTGAGGAAAAAATATTTTAATGAAAATTCTGCTTTCAATTTTTTGAATACGCATAT
Organism: Argiope bruennichi; assembly: GCF_947563725.1. Lineage (NCBI taxonomy): Eukaryota > Metazoa > Arthropoda > Arachnida > Araneae > Araneidae > Argiope > Argiope bruennichi. The sequence continues at coordinate 1,769,230 of NC_079155.1, forward strand.
ACCATTGTTTATAACCAAAGAAATAACATAAACGAGGAGATAAAATGAGGATAATAAACGGAGATGCCAATGTATGACTGCTACACTATTTATGCTAATTTTTGAATCAAGCTTCAGTTTAAGTATTTTCACACGGATGGCATCTGACGGCATCATTTTGATTTACGAATAAAACTGTCGGTGCAGAGCGATTCCACTGGACATTTTGAGTGCAATAAAATAAATTCAACATTGTTAATCATTTTTTTAAAAAAGATTTTGGATTCAATTTAATACTCTCACACTAGATGCGCAGTGACAATAAAAGGAATGGATGCCCCGCGCACCAGCCTTAAAGGCTGCAACAATGAAGCAATAACTGTTTTATTTATTTCAATTCAAAACATCAAATAATTCGAGGGAACGCAGCAGAAACAAATCCGGGCCTTACATATTATTTTCAAACTGTGAAAATAGATGATAATAAAAACGGCTCTGCGAAATAAAAAGTCTGAGATCACATGTTACAAAAACACATTTTTAAAAGGTGTGCAGAAAATGGCCATGCTTTTAAATCTGTCTCTCAGATGCGAGTTGATTTTTATAACATGTTACTTAAGAATTCGAAAAGGGTGCTTGCTATATAGCATTCAAACCAAAAACAAAAAAAAAAGTCCGAAAACAAACGGCAGCTTTACTCAACTCCCAAATGATTACGAAAGCCATCGGAGATAAGACAACCTAATTAAGGGAGATGACATGTAACAAATTTATTCATTTTATCATTCGATGTCTCAGACGGGATATAAGGGCACTTACATAAAAGATGACAAACACTCGCCAGTTATTATCTCATTATCGTTACTTGAATCAAGAATTATGCGCGGTCTCGACATTAGGAAAACATTGCCCGGCATACCAGTCGGGCAGAATTCTCGTTTCGGAGTCTGGGGTAGTAAAAAAAAGAAGGCCAGCCTACAAATAGGACGGCAGACGAATTGGTAACTAGGGATAGCCCTATTCGACATGCAGCGTTTCGGCATGCTTTCTCTGAATGAAGACGAGGCTTCTTCTTTATTTCAGTAAAACTGTTTGGGTGCATGGAGAGTTAGTGATCATCGTGAAAGAAACAAGCAACAGAATAGTTCTTTGCAGGAGTTCGTATCTGGTATATTAACAGCTTATTTTTTTAATTAGACACGCTACTTCAAAAATTAATTAAAAAAATAGTGAAAGTAATCAATCTTTCTCATTCCAGATAAGAACATTTTGACTACGGATATCGAAAAATATATAAATAAGCAGAGTTACGAATGGCAAAATGAATCATTTCTCATTTGTAAAAAAAAAAAAAAAAAAAGTGTTAGGAAATATTTTTTATGCCAAATGACATTCTAACAATCATTGCTTAGCAAAACAGAATTTTTAATGAAACCATTTTCTGCTATCAGAAAAATAGTAAATAATTTCTTTTACTCCAATAGCTAAGAATGCATTTCAACGGCTCATTGACTGCCTTGTCTTCTTTACTAAGACTTTCTCAATGAAAGTAAAAACGAATTTCGAAGAAGATTAAAATAAATAATTATAAGAGGGAAAATATATGGAGAATCTTTCAAAATTCATTACAATCGATAGAGGCAATAATAATATCAAAATAAAGCGTAAAACTAAGATCTGGAATGACACCACGAAATTCAAGATACAAAAATGTATAAGAAAATGGTGAGATGAATAGATCCATAAATTTTTTATTAAAAGCTTAACATCCTTTCAATGTAAATGAAAATGAAGGCGACACATTGGAATAATGTGGAAAGGAGAAAGTAAAGCCAGTAAGTGGCATGTCGTAAAAAGTAAAATTTATATAAGAAGGGGTTAAGCATTCTTTTCTGTATAGTAATAATAAAAAATTAAAAAGTATATCATTTTCAAAAGCCAAAGAACAAATACATCGTCATCTAATATTTTAAAGCACAAGCCATTTCGTTAGAGGTATTTTAAATCCACTTGAAACGAAACATTCAAATATTCGAAAAGATTATACTTATTAATTATTTGAAGCTAAATATTACATCAGAAACAACTGTTCTTATTTCTTATTGAACACACAACAGGCTGTTTTCAAACTGAAAAGAAATCGAAATACGAATAGAACCCCTTTCAATTCTTGAAACAGGCAGATTCTCTCAATAAAATTACAACATTTAAAAGTAGTTTTCGAACCTCCATTAAGAACTTCGTCAAAGTTATTTAAGTTAAATGACAACCAGAAATTCTTGTTTAAAATTTTAACAACCCATTTCCCAAACTAATGAATATTAGTAAGGCACTCCACTCGGTTACAAAAATGGAGGAATTTGCTGCAGATACAACTCTGCTTAAACAATTGAGCATCTCGAACTACAGAAAACTCAAGTCGTCGGATTTCTTCCCACAGTACACGCTGATCGTGACCGTCGTGAATTCTGACAGCACTGAAAAGCACCAAAAACAACAACTCAATTTTTCGAGTGACTAAACACGAGCAGAGATAAAGAAAGGAAAAGAAGAAATCTCGCATAACCTTATTCTAGTCGGCGCTGCACAAGGAGAAAATCGTCCAACCACAGGAGGTGACAGAGCGCGACAACCTATTTCAAGACAACAGAGGCTCATAAACACGAAGCGGGGGGGGGGGGGATTGAGATACACCAATTACAACGACAAATTCCACTTGTTTTGATCGGACTTTCTCACGGAAAAACATGGCCATAATGGCATAATTTAAAACCCAAGAAATGCTCTAGTTATTTCCAGGAGAACGATTCTCCGGCAGATGGTTCTTGAAGAGCTAGCAGAAAATTGCTTTTGTAGTCAACTTATCTTAGGGAAATACGTTTTCTTTCTTTACTCCGAGTCCGGGGCGCCCCTTCAATTTAGTGCTCTCTTGCACATCCATGGTTTGCTATTCTGATGCTAATTAGACTACCATATGGGGAGCGGGAAGAGCTGCGGCATAGGAGGGGAGGGAGCACCGACTGGAACGCCCATTTAAAACGTTCGAGTGTTTTTGATGATACACCTTAACCATCGGTTCAAGGAGAGGGGAAGTCATCTGAAAGCAAAATACATGTTGAAAGTCAGTAGCCAAGTAGACAGAGAAGGTATGGTGCTCCTTACCATTCATAAAAAACGGGAAACCTGTTTCTCCCTCTAAACTAGATTTTTTTTTTTTTTAAATGAATAATTTGGAAAGTTTAAAGCAGATGGTTAAAAAGTATCGTCTTTAGAAAATTATCAAGATACAGTGTAATATGAAAAACTAACATTCGAATAAGTTTGAAAACTTGGGGAAAAAAATCTTTGTTTTAATCAAATATCAAAGGGCTTCAAATATTTTAAGGGCGGAGAAAAAGTCAGACAGCAACATAGCATGTATGGCTTCTAGGCACAATACATATATTTATATTATTCTTTTGTTCCATGCCTTAAGATGAATGAAAAAAATCGTCTTCGCCATATCCATTAAGACCTGCACTCAGACCTTAATACCCATCGCATCACTTCTTACTAGTTTACCGTAACAATGGATTTTTAAACACGAATTCATACTTTTCAATTTTTAAAAAGTTATAACTTAATACGAAATATTTTCGGCAAGTGGCGCCATTCTTTGAAAAACATAAAATTTGAAGAATAATTGATGAATAAGAAGAGAGTAAGAGAATAGTTTTCCAAATTGTCTAATTTCATAAATTTATAGATTTTTTTTTTTTTTTTTTTTTTTTGTGCATTGAAATTGAAAATATTTTACACTATGCAAAATACTTTTTGTCATAAACTGAATGGTGAGACGAAATCGAAAATCAAGAACAGTATCTATCCGAAGGTACATTATTTAAAATATGAAGAAACAGTTAAATGAAATTTGGAAGGGAACAATTTCAGAAATCTTTTTCCTTTACAGGGAAGGGACTCTCTCCCGCTCTCCTTTACAATTTAATTCACCAAAGATGAATGCGAGAATTATGTATATCTTTTACAATGAATCAAATGTAGCCTGATTCAGGAAAAAAACTATAGCTATATATGTTTGTTTTTTTTAATAATCGCGATTATGAGAATTCCAATTGTATGCAATAACGTCAATGTTATTAATAAAAAATTATGAAACCAACTATAAAAATTCTCACCAGATTTTTCAAAGAAACAAAAATCAAATAATTTTATTTAGCATTCGTTTAAACTTCATACCTTTATTTCACTCAGTACAGACATTCACAGTAAAATGGGTCACACAAAAACTGCGATTTAAATATGGTTAATTCATTTATTGTATATTCGTTTTTAAAAGAAACACAAATGGAAAGTTTAAACAAGTTTGATTATAAATAAATATATTAACACAAGAACTGGTAAAATCTTTTCAACGAAAAAACTCCGTGCAAGTAATTACATGCTGGAAAGAAAAAGAAAGAAAGAAAAAAAAAATCAAATGAAGCAAACAGTGAATAATTTTCATTTATTATGTTTAAGAATTTCAAAAATATCTTTTCCTTCTTTATCAAAGTAACTTTCTTCATTACTCAGATTTTTTTTTTTTAATCTAAAGAAAGGCCAACTTATTGGAGGGGAGGGAGAGTCCGGTGAGAGTTGGCCCATAAGAATGACTTTCCTTCAGCAGAGTTATTTTCCGGTGCTCAAAGAAGAAATCATCACATTAATTCTGAATATAAACAATATGAATTAATATGTTGAAATCAAATATGCATCGCCCACATATACAGAATTATCTGGCACTGCTTTCGGCAGCATGACAAAGCAGCCAGAAGGAGTTAAGAAAGCGGAGATTATATACGGAGGGAGGTACTCGGCAGGTATAAGCCATCACACAACCGAGATCAATTCTCAAACGTGTAAGTACAGGGCTTTGTGAAAATAACCGATCAATCATATATAAAGACGAAACACAAGGCTTTCCCTGGACCAAGTCAATCAAGATGTCACTACCCTGCCATTGTCTACAGCGGGGCCAGATGGCTCTCTCCGATAACGGTTGATTGAGTCAACAAAATGATTTACGCAAAAACAGAAATGCTTAAATTAGAATGGGTGATATCAAATGAAGAAATTAAAATTCAAAACAAATTAAGTTTTAAATTGACACACTTTGATGCTTTTAAAAAGCAGTGTGGAGTAGAGTGTTTTTCAATTCTCTACTGAACAAAAACTCTATAAACAAAACGAAATAAGCCACTGAAATGGATTAAGAAGAAAGTAATTATAGTCATGAAATATATTTTCCTATCAAGGGAAATTTAAATTTGAGTTTTTAATATAGATGAAGTGTATCATTTAAAAAAAAAATGTAGCTTTGCAATTTCGGTTTTCACTTTATGTATAAAATTACAAATCTTGTTATAAATTTATTGTGTCACCATTTAATAGATTCTAAACTTCTTATCTAATGGAATACAGTTATACTTGTAGGGGGTAGTAGCCTAATGGTAAGATCTCGGTTTCGGGACAGGAGGGTTCTAAGCTCAAGAGTGGATTCCAACCAAGGACCGCCAATTAAGCGGATCTGGAACATGTAGAAGTTTGAAGAGGAGGCTGCCATTGGCGATGTCATTCTTGCTATATGACCACGGTTCAAAATGACGAAGTCCATTCTCAAAATAATCCTAGCATTGCTTTAAAACGGGATGTTAATATAACTATATTAAATACAATTATATCGGTTATAATGTACAATCATTTTGTTCATCTTTGCAGAATTCAGTTTGCTTGAAACGGATCATCGTTTCCTTCTGAAGTCCGGCCGGAAGGCGAGTCAACACACCTCGTTTGAGAGAGACCCACGATGGTAGATGTAACATAAAGCTGGGCTCACATGTATAGCGGATCTTCGGAATTATAGAGTGTGGAACCAGGTTCATCATCCAATTCCAATAATATTGTTGTCTTGATCATTCTTTCTTGATTTTTTTTTTTGGATTGTCCTTTACTTTTTCTCATGTTAAATGCAATTTTTATCACTTTATACTATTCAGACGTTATTTAAAGAAAATCAATTCGACTATAAAAATATCAAAATCAATCTTAATCGGTTGGGTTATTGTCATTTGTGTAGCGTGCGTACGATATCGTCTGATTAATCTCGTTAATTTAAGCATACACAGGAAACTTTTCCTTTTCGCTATATAGGAAATTTTCAGCAGCCTTTTCTTCCCTCAACAAGTATTCGCTCTACAATAGAACTTTACATTATATTTTTGTCAGTTCGCAAACTTTTAATTAGATTATAAAGCCCAAGAGAAACATAAATGTACACTGTTATATATCAGTGTACATTTGTATTATTATATACACTGTTATACACAGTGTATTATTATATACACTGTTATACACAGTGTATTATTATATATACTGTTATTAAATATCTGTTTATATTACTTGTCTGTCGAATTAATAACAAAAAAGGATATCCACAGAATGGATAATCAAATATTTTGCATGACATGAAAATTAAAATCCAAGTATTTGAAACAATTTTTCTGCAATGATGTTTCGAAACCAAAAATTAAGGAGAGCAGGAAAAACAGATTTTTAATTATAATCTTCAATTATGACTATATTTTTTTCAATTTATTTACAGGTATATTTACAACCACAAAAAAATTTGTACAGAAGGGAAGCCAATTTTCAGATAAAATATTCAGACTAGACGGTGTAGGAATGAAAACAAGCATCAAACCACCCGAACAACAAGCAAATGAAAGTAGCAGAATCAGTCTTCTGATCCGCTCGCAATGCTGCGAGGAATTATCGCAAAAAGAAATCAGAGTAGCCGCGGAAAACGCAAATTAGACACGGTAACTCTCGATTCACGGCTGAGGGCAACCAACGATTATAAGAAGGGCGCTCTACCGATATTTAACAGCATTCTTCCCATTCAAGGACATCACATTGCAACGACGAGTCCCGTAAGTGAAGGCATTCACAAACTGGCGGATTAACACGAGATTTGCTCTTTTTTAACGGGGTCCATCCATTCTTCGCCAGCCATGCCTGACGAAAGCGGTCTGTTGGGCTCGCTAGAGCGTCCGCTCTTCCAATTGTGCGCCACCTGTCACTCTGGCGTGATTAGAAAATATTCTTTCCATTTTCATTATCCGGATACATTCTTCTTTTTCTTTATTTGTTCCCCTCAACAGAAGAACAGCCACGAGATGTGTGCATCCAGCTGTTTACAGGTGTACACACAAATGAACAGTTGGAGGCTTCCTGCCGACGGTTTTCTGCTAAAAGATGGCTTAAAAAAGAGCTCCACGAGTTCAATGATTCCTCACTGCCGAATTAAATGGGAAGTAGCGGATGGACAAACAGGTTATTTGGATCAATACCAAATCTGCTGATTAACAATTTCAGAACCAACAATGACTGCATTATATATTTGTGGAAGTTATGGATGGAATGCGAACAATACACGACTGATTATAATTCCATTATTTATTATTTGAAAAAGAAAATGTCGAAGAGACTTAACCAAGGAGAAAGAATTTCACAAAATTAAACACTATTAAACTTGAATAATAACTTTTCGCTAATGCCAAGTAGTGTTGTTTAATTTCAAAGAACACCCTTCGTTTATCTGCTTTCTTCTCAGCTCGCGTTTGGAGGACTTACTAATAGAACTATTTAGAATTATAGTCAATTAATATTAATCAAGCGAAATTTTTTTTGAAAAGCAATCTTGAAATTCAAATTAAAAATGGAAAATTTTGTAAACTGCCCAGAAGAGTCGGCTTTAATCACAGTTTGGCACAATCTATTTGGAACTGAAGAGTCAATTAATAACCGATGATATGTGATCCGCAAGATGGCAAATTATTCCAACATTTATTGTTCACAAATGGCTAAAATGTACGTCATTTAGAAAGCAACGATTAAATCAACAAGTGAAGGAAAACACCTAAGTACTATAGAAAAAAGAAAAAAATTACAATCTTGTAAATATTTTTACTAGCGCTCTTTCAATTACGCTAGTTACTTTGGGAACAGACAACTTTCTTTTTTTCTACACAGAGCATGCTAAAGTGCTGCCAAACCACGAAATTATCTGATAAGATAAATTTAGTATTCAGCAAAAAGAACCAGCTTCTTTGAAGTGCATCATAACATGCCATGAATATACTTCTGCGGTATCACAGCAAATACCATTGGAAAGTTATCTTCACGACGAAATAAAATGAGCACATTAAACGAGTGCTTCTAGTAAAAGCAGTTCGAGTCTTAAACTGCGGGGATTGTTTCAAATAATGCTGAGAAATATAGCTTGAGCTTGAAATACAGAAAGAAAGATTCACTAATGTGAAAGCACTTAGATCCTCCTTCAATCTTTATGTTATAGTGTTTTAAAAATGATAGAATTTCATCCCAGTACAAAAATTATCACTTAACACAATAGGAAAAGGATGTTATTCGCCAACTGTTGAGGGATATTTATTTCAGAATCGAGAGGTTCATTGCGAATTTCAAAACAAATCCTGCAAGATTTTATATAAGTATGGTGTTCTCCAAAACTGGAGCAAGTTTTTATTTCCATAAGCATTGTACTTAGACGCAGAATTCCAATAACAAAGTCTTGGAATAAGGTTGTATGAGTACACGTTGGCTTCCATGGAGATGGATAGAAAAAATTAATTTTTAAATATTCATAAATAGTTTAAAATCTTAAAAGTATATCGTATACAATATAAATCATCGGTTATTTCAAAACGCTCTTTGTTATTGAAATACGCCATTCTTAAGGAATGCTTAGTATCACATACATACCGAGTAGCGAGGATTTTTTTTTTTTTTTCCTTACAGCCCTCTTTCGCTGAGATACCTTAAATATCCACTTCCTCGAGTTTCTCTTCAATTCTTTATTAAGTCGAAGTTATCAAAGTGAACAGCAGTACGTGTGATTAGCAAATTCCTTTCAAGTCATGATAATTGAAAGATGTACTGCTATACAAATATTTACATTTGACAAATTACAAAAGATATGCATTTTTGAAATAAATATTTTCATCAAAATTCTTGATCTGCCGCTCTAAATTTAAAAATATCTCTGCCATTTTTGCTGTTTCACACTATAAGGCTGCATAGTAATTTAATTCCTTAAAATCATTCTGTTATTAACCTCCAAAAAAGATGAAGTGTTTTCGTTCAATTGCCCACCTCATTTGATGCAAGTTTGGAAATATATGCCAAGATGCAACATTTGAAGAAATAAATGTTCCACTTACTGGAACACACTATGCGTGTGTGTATTATAACCGTCACATCTTTACTAATTTACTATTTAAAAAAAACCCGTTTTAAATTGTAGATAACGGAGTAATCTACAATTTAAGGTCATTTCACTGCTAACAGTAAAAACAATGAAAATACCATTGGCATAGCAAATTATTTTGAAGTTTAAAATTCTGAATCTTGATATAATTATTGGTGTTTAAATGTGTTAACGATGATTTTAATGCTTTTTTTAAATAAGCATTCTTAAAAAAGTAAATCGATTGCAATGCAAAATCCTTTCCTTTAGACAGTATAAAAAGTCCGTTGCATCAAAATGGTCAAAATTCCAAATTAAATATTTTTTTTTTTTTTTTTAAGTATAAGGGCGAGGGGAAGCTTCTTGGCTCACAGGTTTTACATCTTCCGTTTAACTGGAATAAATGGTTAGTGAACAGGAAGAAAAATATGTAGAGCATAATTTTTACATCATGGTAAAGTATTAAACTTAACAAAGGAGCTCTATATTACAATTAATAACACAAAGAAAGGAAAAAAAAAAACATACAACAGATAAATATTTTAACTTTTCATTTTATTATACTTTCATGCTAGAATTTATCGTTGCAGAGCACTGTGGCTTTATCACCCTTCTGTTGGACCAAATTCGCTCTCAATTAGTTTGTCTGATAATGAGGGCAGACGGGTGAAAGGTTCGATTAGGGAGTCACCCTATTCTAGAGGCGATGTCTCTTCCTTTTGTTTCTCTGGCCAAAGACAATCCGGCTTTCTTCGCAAAGATTTAATTTCGGATAATATTTCATCGCTACCTCGGTAAAGAATTCCTTTATTGTGAATATCCATAGTGCATTTTTATTCCTACTATATCACGGGAGATCTGTCCGGCAGTGTCATTGAAAAGGGTCTCGAATTGTTACCGCAGGTGTTTGCAGACAAGGGAAATATAGCTGGAGAACGGGCACGGATAAGCTTATAAGGCAGCAATTTATTCTCTAGCGATTTTCTACACATCAAAGGATGCAGCCCTGCTATCGACATATGAAACTTTCTACGAATGTTTTCCAAATGAATTTAGAAAGTTAGCTTCATTTCTGTTTTTATAAACCATCGCTGAGACTGCCCATAGTTGCAGCTTAACTAGGTTCGTCTTCAAAATTGCACAATCAAGATTGATGTTTCAAGTCATGTAGATGTCATTTATAATAAAAATACAAGGGCCCTCATTCCGATCCCTGAACTACAGCAACTTCGGATAATTGTTGATAATTCTTTTTCTACTCTAACCACGATTTTTTTTTTCTGCCTGAAGTAGATTTTCTTCTGTGTGTCAATATGCCATTCAGTTATCGGCAATATACAGATACCATTTTTATATTCACGCACCATGAGATTATCTTTGACAAAAATACAGGATGAAAAATTTTGTTTTAAATCCAATCTATTAAAATTAAAGAACAGAAACGGCAGTAATCATTGGCAAAATATGGGGAAAAAACATTTCAAAATGACCCGTCATGTTTGGATAGAAAGGTGTGAAGACAAATTCGTCTTCAATTTGACCAAACACATCAACCCAGAAGCTCGAATTTCGGTCCCGCCCTTCTCCGTCTTCGTAACCGAAAATCAGGCTTCACTCCATCCACAGAACCGCAACTTGCCTTCTTATTCAATAAACAAGATGGAATACCTCAAGACACATCACGTATTGCAGCCCCGCGACATTTCCTAACGAATAATGGAGAAGGGATTCTGAGAGACAGTGGAAAATAAAGGTCGGCGGGTCCTAACCGATGGGATGAGGCTAAGGTATGGAGGGGAGGGGGGACGAATCGTATGGGGGGTTGCACAGCACTGGGAAGGGAGGGGAACAGCACAGAGGCAATCCAGTCATCCGACCAGACAGACGAATCCGGTTCGGGCAACGAAGCGCAAAAAAAAAGCCAAGAGGGGAAAGAGCAGTATTAAAAGAAAAAGTAGCAGGAAAGAAAAAGAATCTGGTTGTCCAACTGAGAAGATGTTATCAATGGAGACCCGTAAGAATACGTCAGTCTTCCTTTGATGATGAACGCATGGAGAATTTTATTCTCATCCTGAGCTCAGCGCAAAAGGATTTTTTTTTTTTTTTTAAATATTCTTATCGAGAGATAGACTTTCCCTGCCCCTCGTAGTACAGAAGGGTACACTGCTCTTCAACACCAGCAAGCATATTAAATTTACCGAGACTCCTCTTCAAGGATAATGTAATATTTTACAAAATGCACGGACAAGGATCCAGATGAACGGGTGTTCCAGCGATTAGGTATCGTGGTCAAGGCCACAAGTTATTCAAGATCAACATACACAAAATGATGCGAATCGTTCTAACGAAATAATCTAAACAAAGAGAGAGCAAACATGTCCCCACTGTTTATGCATTCAATAAAGCGAATTCGGGATTATCACCAGTGGATTCGTTTCAAGCAAAGTCAAATTTAAACTGACCTGAAATACCAGAACAATATCAAAAGTTTTCCTACAAAATCACTAAAACGATATCATGCAAGTCAGTTCATAAAAAACAGATAACAGCGAGTATTTGAACAAGGTACACAGAGGTTCCATATCACAAAGCCTATAATAAAAGGCAACGCGCCAGGGACGGTAGTTTTTCTTTTCCTTTTCTTTTATCAATAATAATGAAGGAATGATTTTTTTGTTTAATGGTTTATTTGCTTACTCTCTGTTTCTATGAACAATTTATATCGGGAAAAGAGATGCAGGAATGAAGTTCCAGAGGCTCTTCAAGAAAGTAATGTATACATATAGAAGACTCATTAACTGACTAAATGATTAACTAAACTGTAGGAGTAATATATAAATCAAGATGCCATTACAAATCAAAACTAACAACGCATCTTCGGAAGCGAAGTTATTACGGTCAACACCTACCGGTCAGAGAGTTCCATTTGTGGGAACGACAACATAATTCATAAATATTTTGGCAACTTACGTAAAAATTGCATTTTTTTTAAAGACGACGTAATTTTGATGGACATCGATGGATCAATTGTTGAAGAAAACCAGTAGAAATAATATTAATAAAAAAAATTCAACGAACAGATATTCACATTCAGAGAGCACAAACAAGTAAAATGTGCGGGAAGTGAAGAGATCAGAAGTTCTCGTCAAATCGGAAATAAAGGAGGGAGGAAAAAAAAGCTCCTCGCACCCATTTTTCGGCGAAGAAATTGAGGAGTAATATATAAATCAAGATGCCATTACAAATCAAAACTAACAACGCATCTTCGTAAGCGAAGTTATTACGGTCAACACCTACCGGTCAGAGAGTTCCATTTGTGGGAACGACAACTCAAACACCACCTTCAAGCAATTTTTCTTTCCCCCTTCCACTCATATTCTCACCCTTCACCTCGAGTCACTCTTTCCAGCGAAGTTTGTCGCATACTTCCGATGCAGAAGAAAACTGCTTTCTTATCGAATGTGAAAGAATATTATATATGCACCCATTAAAAGGACAGAGTCTTTGGCAGGATGGAAGGAAAAGAATAGAAATATATTTCAAGGCCACCAAGCCTTGCATCGGAAAAGAGATGCAGGAACTGAATTTAAAAGAAACAAAAGCCTAAAAGTTAAAAAAAAAAAAACTTTTTTCAATTTTTCCAACCTTGTTTTTTGGCCAAGTGAGAACTAAGGGAAAACGAATCGAAAATTGAACGGTCCATCTGTTCCGTTATAAAAATCCAAAGAGAAATGTTTATGGCATTCTTCCCGAACTTCTGCCTCTTCCCCCCCCCCCCATTTACATCCCGAGCTCTTTCCCGAGTCCGTCCGAACAGATTGACTGGCCCCGTATGGAAAGAAAATCTTCGCTCTGTCCATTCCACTAAAGAAAGAAATCGTAGAATCAAAAAAAGAAATAAAATGGTGAGAAAAACAGAAGGAAAATAAAGAAAAATTGTAGCTAGAAAGAAGGACCCCAGGAGAGCGTCCATTTTACATATTTTCCTCCTCCTCCCATCATTTTTGTCACCCTCTTTTTTTCTATCGTCATAGATGCACAAAGGAACATTTTCGGCGCTGAAAATCTCTCCCCAAAATTAGTTTATTTTTCTATCCCATCCAGTGAAGGCACGAACTTTAGGCGACGCGACTAGAGGGATGGTTTTTTTCCCCTCACCATTGCCTTTCCAGTAATATAAACCAAACTACGGATGGACTAGTAAACGGGTAAAAAAGAAAAGACTGCACACAGGAAGAATACAAATGACCACAAAATAACTCATTGTGACCTAAAAAAAGCCTTCAGATAACCCGGCAAGATTTGAAAAAGTAGCCAACAAAGCAATGTTTCATATTAGCAATTAGTTTAGTGTTTTCATCACGGTATTACTTTATTAAAATCAAGCTGGAGGCCTCTTAATCATTTCCCACCAAATAATTAATATGGAACACAATGCAAGCCGTTGCAACCACATGAATGGATCAATTATTAGCATTCTTTCAGCACGGTAGGCAATACCGAGGACAAAATGAAAAGTTAAATGAACCGCTCCTAAATGAATTATTTAAATCTTTAAAATCAAGTTTACACCACGCAAGATATGGGAACACTTTAGCAGCCCTTGCTGGATCAGTCTCTCTCAGTGCTTTAATAAGGAAATGAAAGGCGCGCGTGAGAGATGAAATGTACGCACGCTAACAAGTTGTTTTCAAAATTTTAATTAAAAAAGCATTCATTTTCAAATGCAGCATTTGTTAATCCAGTTCAACAATAACTTTAAAGCAAAGAAATGGAAAGAAAATGGATGAAAACTTCCAAATGCATATTGAAAGTTGAAATCAATATATGGCCTTCATTGATATGCTTCACATTTAGGGATTGCAATACCGGACCAAATTTTCAATACCGGTAATCGGTATTTTTTAGATCTTAATACCGGGATACCGGTTTTAATACCGGTATTAGAAATTTTAGAAAAAGTAAGAAAACACAGGTGTTTCTTTGTTTTATTTGCCAGTTTTATAAGAGAGTGTAAATATCACAAAAAATAATAGGGAACTTATAAATTATAACAGTATATAAAGAATTACAAAAAAGTAAAGGAACAACTTATTTATTTAAATCACAAAAAAAGTGTAAATATCACTATTCAGTCTGTGGTACTATTACAAATTTTTGAAATGTGATCTTAAAAAACATGATGCATCAATTGTACTGTCAATAAAGATGAAAAGTAATTTTGTGTAAAAATTACCAGCTGTCGAAAACGCTCTTTCGGAATCTACGCTAGTTGGTGATACTGTTAGCAATACGCGATATACTTTTTCCAAGTATTTACCTCTAAATCCCTTATCTTCAAATAAATCAATTTCTCGTCGGATGGTTTTGTATATAGCTGATTTCTGTATTGTATTTTAGTTCGTTGAATTTTTTTTTATTTATCGCTCATTCTAATTTTTGTTCAAGAAACAATTCCTTTTCACTATCGACATTAGTGTCACCATAATCTTCGATAACTGAACCGAATTTTTCTCAATTTGGATAGGTTTGTGGGTAAAAAATTGTAAAAAAATTTACTATAAACTTAATCAGATTTGAATTGATTATTTTCTTTTCTTCTTTTTCATTTTTAAAATCATTATAATTATGTAAATACCATAAGACATTTTCTATTTCGGTATGCCTTTCTTCTGTGCGATTTTTCAATGCAATATATAATTCTTCAGATAGTGATGTGTGCTGTTCTTTCAGTGACTGCAACATGAAATTTATTGTTGCATTAGCTGTTAATAAATTAGAATCTCTCCAACATAATGCCTCAGTAGTCAGTTTTATTGGAAGTAGAGCTGATATAGTTCTGGATATTAAGTCGAATTCACTGTCTGAAAAATTAATTTGCAGGTTTAAGTCGATTATTGCTTTTTGGATTGGATTTCTAAATTCCAAAAACCGTTCCATCATTAGGAGTAAACTGTTCCAACGTGTCTTAGAATCTATTATTAACATATACTCTATTTTCAGTTAGTATATATTTTTGTAATATGGCATTTTTTGTAGGGAAAAGTTTAAATATCTTAACAATTTTTCAAACTTTATAAATTATAGGAGGCAATTCCTGAAGGGTTAATATTTCATCCTCATTAGCAATATCAATTTCCACAATTACATTGTCATTATCTTCATTGTCAATATCACTCTCACTCTTACTCTCTTCAATGTCAGAATTCGAAGTTTCCATATCCACAATATTTGGATTCTTCTGTTCTTTATTTTTTGGTATAATATATCTATTACTCCTAATTCAATTCCATGAGCATAGCACAATTGCTGATTTGCACCAATCAACTTTCCAATTTTTTTTATAACTGTTGCACTATTAGTTGTTATGGATACAATATCTTCTTTCAGGGATAATCCATGTTTCGCTCATTTAGATTTAAGCAATTAATTAAGCCATTAATTAGCTAATTAATTTCGCCAGTTAGGGAGACATAAAAACAAAAATGTATGCTATTTTGCTACGTTGGCAATCCTTGAACATATAGTGGAGACAATTTAAAAAATTTCTAGTAAATACCGAAAAACCGGTATTTAAACTTGTGAACACCGGTATTACGAAATTGTAAAATGGCTCAAAATACCGGTATTCGGTATCCCGGTATACCGGTATTGCAATCCCTATTCACATTTACTAAAAATTAGTCAAAAGTTTTGAAATGAGTTTGTTTATCTTACTTTTGTACAAATGGTTACTTTGAATTTCTCGTCAATCATAATCTTAATACAAAAATAGGCAATTTAAATGTGTTCGTAAATTTATCACAAACAATACAGAAAATTTTAAAAAGAAGTTTCTACTAATTAAAGATTTTAAATTACTACAATTTACAAAATACAGAATATGACCTTCAATTTTTACAGAAGATTACTTTTTCATAAATCAAATAAACTTACTTTTATTTCGTATAAATTTATTTGCATGAAAGGCCAACAATAAAAATTTTTACAAGTAATATGAAGCAGGTGTTGGAATAAAATAGCGAAAATGCTTCTTGAAATAAATTACCAGCAATTTGAAGATAATGTTAAATTAGCTAATATTAATTTTTAAATATTATTTTATTCCTATTTTATAGTATCTTGGAACAATTTTAGATTAACACTCGGATAATCAGAATTCGCAGTCGTGCACGAGTTTTTGGATATATGTAAGCAATAAAGGAAAAAAGAAAAAAAACCCCGTAAAACTGAAAAAGAGTTTTGTATGCTCTTACTAATTCTGATTTTCATCTACCAATAAATATTTCATATTAACAAAAAAAGATGATCTTGCTTACTTAATTTTAAAAAAGGTCAGCCTTTTAGAAATTTTCCTTCAGTTTTTATTGAATACAGAATATGATAACCTTAAAACGGTTTAAACGGAAAAGGGAGAATGTAGTAAAAGAAGTAGCAGAATATAATAAATAATGTTTTGTTTCTTCCTGCTGTCCTATTCAAACACCTAATTGCTCAAAGTTGCGTCATTTATGAGTTTTATTTAATTCTCCACATTTTTTTCTGGGTTTTGTATAACACCCAAGTACCATTTCAACCTCATCAGCGTTCCGGACTGAGAACCTCTCCGAAAAAGTTGTTTGATGAAATTAGGAACCCAAATACTAACAAGACTCAATTTGGCGTTCATTAGCTTTCACAACAATCGAATCAGAGGGTATAAAAGAAAACGGCATCCAGTTCAAAAAGAAAACCGTGCTTTTGACATGTCGCCTCTAGACGCCCAAGCTGGTAAATGAAAGCAATTCCCGTTAAATACGTGCCATGAAGTTCTAATCGGCAATCCCGAATGCGAGGTGCACACACATTATAGGGAACGTGCGCGTAACGACAAGACGACGAAGAGAAATAAATACATTTCTTTTTTCTTAATAAAGCCGAAATAGAATAAGGGCGAAAAAAGAAAAAAAAAAGTTCTTGACAGAAAACGGAAGTCATTGGTAGGTGGAATGGAAAAGAATATACACCGGAGGAGGAAGAGGCAAGGGAGGCCAACCCGAGAAATAAGAGCTTTAGCCGAAAATGAAGCTTTAACGACTGGGAAAAGAACAAAGAGCATGGAAGTCGGAGCCCTTTTTCGTCCATCTATTTCACGCCTCGATGTCAATGGGCAAGAAAATGAACCGACAACCTTAAGAACCGAATCTAAATCATCCCTCTGCAGGGCTGGCGTGAAGAGCACTGAACTTCAGCCCGAGTGTCAGGGTCCAAAAAGTCCGGGCCTGAAACGTCACCCGACTGCAAGAAACGCCTTTCATTCATTCAACAGAGATTTATTTTCTTCTCACTAAAAGATGGCGCAGTCGTCATTCACATCTATAATATTGACGTAAAAAAATGACGTTAAAAGTTTCATTTCAATTGACACAACATTCACTTTGCCACAAAAGGTCGTAATTGTATAGTGAAAATTTGGATGGGTAGGTTGGTTCATAAAATCGCTGATAAAATTTAAGAACAGTTAAATGGCCGCCAAAGGAAGAATTAATCTACTTATCGATGTTTTGAGTTCCATAATCAAAAAAACTTATTCATCTTTAGGTACGTGCCTACCCAAAAATAAAAGTTTTCGTGATAACTATCGAAATTTTTATTATGTGCTCATTTTATAGCTCATACATTTACGATTCCAGAACTGTTTCAATTTTGTTCTTACGTTAATTAGAAGCAAAGTTACAGCCTAATGAATAAACCGGAAGTTGATTTTTTGCAAAAAGGAAGTGGAAATTTAAAGGGGCGTAAAAATATAAACAAAACATTTACGCGTCTGTTTTGTAACTTTTAATCGATATAAATGCCAAAATCTTTTAAAAAATATAAATAAACGTTTTCTTTTTTCATTTTTAAATTATTTTTTAAATCTGGCAGCAATTTTTTTAATTCAAGTTTCAGTAACTGAACCGCAGTACTATTATCGTTTGTAGCTTGTTTACACTCGTCATTTCCATAGATACTGGAAAAATATTGGGTTTAGAAGTGATGACCAATATTGTAGAATGTGTGAAAGAAAAATAACTTGCAACCGTGAATGTTAAGGACTTCAATGTATAGGGTACATTCAAAGAAAGAGTAGGGTCACGACTTAGGAAATTAAAAAAGAAGACTAAAGGACTCGGTGGAAAAGGAACTGATAAATTTATCGATAAACTTCAAAATTACTATGGAACTGCTATCCTTAATAATGTTGGAAAAATGCCATCTGCTGTTATAGCTGCTTTCTTTCACTGCTGTTCTAGCAGTAGGAACTTAATGCCTAGGCAGTGTCTAGAAGGGAGTGACAGCTGGTGTCGATATCAGCAAGCTATGAGCAACGGAACAGAATATTCAGAAAAATCATGAAATTCCTATTTCTGTCATGAAAGTGGTAAAATCACCATATTTAGAACTCTGTGATAGAGAATTACTAAAAAATGCTTGCACATAACAATAATGAAAGTTTCAACAGCATCTTGTGGTCAATATTACCTAAAGAACATTTTGTGGAACAGGAAACTTTGTTTTTAGGTGCATATGTGGCAGCCATATTGTTTAATTCTGGTTATATAGGTAGGTCTATTGCCTATTTTTAAACATTTGCAAATTTTAATTAATCCTCTGACTTTAAAAATCTATATGGGAATCGATAATGAGCGCATTAAGAAATCGAGACGTCAATCATTGCCCTCCACTAAACTGACCAGAAAAAAGCTGAAAGTTAAAAATGAAGTGAAAGAGGGTTTGACTTACAAATATGGTGAATTTTAAGAATAAAAAAGGAGTAAACATTTTTTTATGGTGCATTAAAATCTTTAAATGTGTTTTCTGAAAAACTGAGTTTTTCAATATTTTGCTTTACGCTAAACATCACCAAAAAACATCTTTTTAAGATATTGATTTGAAATTTTGAGAAAATGTTTAAATATATTTTATCTATGTTATGAACTAAAATCTAATCTCCATCTTCATTTTTTTTATTTTATTGCTTTTTTGTAAAAAAACACGAGTCTTTTTTTAAAAGAGTTTTGACACAAAATTTCAAATAGTTCAAAAACTTTAAAAATTTTTGCAAATCTTTTAGTTTATAAGAAAGATAAGGGCGTTATTTATTTAATGTATAAATATTATTGAAATATATTTATTATAATTTTTAGTAGAATGTTTACCGTAAGTGTCATTTTTCACTAAAGTTTGACAAAAAATGACCAATATTTCAAAAATTAATAATAATTTCTTACAAATTACATTTAAATTTAAAGTTTTATGCTCTGTTTTAAATAAAAACATCTTTTGTTTATTGTAAATTTAAATATTTAAAAAAAAGTCTCCAAAAGGTAGGCACATACCTTAAAAAGAATCTAAAAACAGAAAACATAGGCTCATAAAGATTAAATAAAAAAATGCGCGATTTTTCTTTTGTAAATTTTCTATTCAAACGTGGAAAAAAAAACTGAAATACTGGATATTATTAAAATGTTTAAAATCTCTCAAATAAGGAAAATTGTAGCCGCTCTTGTAACACAAACCATAATTGAATACGATGACGTGAGAGACAGCGCCCTCTGATGCCTTATGGCGCTATGACTCAGTTCAGATCTAGCGATGGCATGTCCTGCATGCTTTAATCCATGCTCTCATATATATATCTTAATATTATTCTTAACTTTTGTATGTAAATTGTCTGTGTGTAACGTAACATTTAAATAAAGAATTGTAATACTCATTCAAACTTTTTACTGAACCCCTTAACGACCCAACAAAATGATACTCTTTCAAATATTAAATTAAGAATACTTCTGTAAAGGAATATTAAAATATGCTTATTAGAGACGAGATACGTACTTCATTAAAATAGAAACAGAAGTAAGAGAAAAATGATAAAAATCATGCAGTTAGTTTGAAGTACAGAAAAATGAAAATTATAATAAGAATCTTGCATAAACTGAACCAATAAGCTGAAATTAGAGATGAGATATCAGAAAGTTCGAGGGGGGGGAAGAAACAATTAGAAATGTGTATGGATGAAGTTAGTATAAAATTATTTAATACGTTAGCTATAAAAAAGAAAGGAAATTTAATTCAAATTCTTAAAATGCAAAATAAATTGCAATCGTCTTCATTCTTAAATATTTCACATTAAGAATGAAGACGATTAGGAGACAATTCATATTAAACTTGTAGCACAATAAATAAAAAAAATACTAAATCACGGATTATCAGGCTTTAGAAAGAAATTTTTAAAAGGCATTGATAAGAAAAAGCATAAAAAAGTGAAACAAGTTCAATTTATAAATTTCAGTGTAAAAAACACTGTAAAAAAGTTGAAATTATTGGCAGCAGCTTCTTGAGTATTTTGAGAAAGCCGTGAAAATACCGTTTTTAAGACGCTTTCTGCAATTGATGCAATTACATAAAAATGTAACATGTATGGAAAAGATATGTTTTTCTTTTAAGGAGAAAAAAAAATTCCTTTAAAAAGTGAACTCTTTTCTCAAAAAATAAAATAACATTTTAGTTGTGTGTTTGCACTACAGACTTGACTTAACGATGGTAATTCACGATAAATGACTTCCGCCTTTAGGAGAAAAAGGCAACTAAGGCAACACGATCCACAAAACAACAACGACACAGAATTGGGGAAAAAGAAAAAAAAAAAAAAAAAAAAAAGGAAGAGTTTAGTTTCCTAGTAAAATTCGCAGAGGAAAAATTCTAGTTAAACGTCTTTTCTTCACAGTAATCATTCAACATAGCAGTTATAGTAACGTTATTTAGTTTCTTTAGCTAGAAAAAACGTATTCATCAAACTGAAAAAAAAAAAATTGCTGCGACCTCGTTTCTATTCAAACAACCATCTTCTTCTCAACTCTTGGTCTTTTTGGCGTGGAAGCGCCGCAGCCGTAGACAAAACTATCTGCAGTCGCGATCTCTGAGAAAGTAAGGCTCGTTCAATGAGTGTGTGAGCTTGAAAAGCACGGCAACAAACACGGGGGTGGGTGGGCAAAAAGTAATTGAAAAACGGAAAATGGAGTTTCTGACCCTTTTCAACTGCTACTTAGCGTGCGGGCGTGGTGGAAGCGCGGGTTCCCTGTTTGTTTAAGATTATGAATAACTCAAATGAAATTGGCACGCTTTTGTCATCGGCGACAGAAAGTAATTGCGAATGACCTCAATAGAGTAAATTGAATAACAGCCGTTCAGTCGGATAGAATGGACAGACTCGGGAAGCAAACCTTGCACTTATTTCTTTTCTTTGCTAAATCACTAAGCAACAAGAATACCGACTTTCTCATTAAAAGGAACATTTCATTAGATTTTTGATGAAATTTTTAACAAGTTAAATTTATAGGAAGGTCCAAGGATAAAGTTTTCAATGATTCGAGAGCGTTCACTTGGTAGTATTTTAAAAAACTACTGACATAAGTATTTTCTCACAGAATTTGAGTATAATTTTTCTTCTGCGAATTTGCGTTTCATTAAAATGGCACGATTTAATTCATTTTAAATCAAAATGTTTAGATATAGATGAACTGTGTGCGGTTGGACACAGTTGAACCAATATAATATCTATATAATTTTTTTGAAAACATAGCAAGTTATCAAGGAATTTACAAAACATTAAGAGGAAATAAAATAGAAACATTTATTACTTTTCGTCACATAAAATCATGCGCTACAATTATCTCAAGGATAAAATATTCTAGACATGGTAAAATTTGGAAGAGGAACTATACAGAAGATACTTTTTAAAGTTTAAATCTGGTTTTAAAAAAGAAGTCACTGTTAAGTCACACATACCCCCCCCCCCCCGACGTTTTCCTTCCTATCCCTTTTTAACTGACTTCCCCCTCCCCTGCTTCCTGTAACTAAGCACTATCATTACAAAAGGAGAAACAAATATTTAAAGATAAATAAACTTGAACGGATGGATGAAAAATATATTTCGAAATTCTATCGATGAGACAGACAGTTTTACTTATGTAATCGAATAAGCACATGATAACGATCACTATACCACAAGACTACATTTAACTGCAACATCAACCCCCACAGCAGGTAAACTTGTGATTTCATCGCCAGAAAAAGAATAAACAAGAGGACTCACTTCCTTTTTTTAGTGTTACCATTTTCAGCTGTAATAATAAAAATGACGAAACAAGACCCATTTTAAAGCACATCTGTGGTCTGACAGTGATAATCAATCATTCGAACAGCAAATTTCTTTTTTAGAATAAACAAGCATTAAACGTTAGCAAAAGTGTGTTAGCTGGAAGCTTTTAAAATAATTCGCCGTAAATCATTAAAAAAATGCAAATGTTGTAAAGAATGATGACAAATTGGATCGAATTCGATGATTCGTTTTGTAATACAAGGCATCCTTTCTTCTGATTTTTCTTATTAAATAATTCGATTTCTAATTTCCCCAAAACTTAATTTACAAAAATACTAATGAACAGTTCATTAAACGGTTTTAGAAACCGATTCCTCTTTCTGACATTTTTACTGGTATTGCTGTTGATTTCATTGCATTAAATATTCTATAATAAAGTTGAATATAAGAATGGGCGGTTTGATCTAGAGCTACTATGTTGTGGAAGAAGAAAATGGAAATTTTAGAGTCATTTTTTAAAAACCTTAATAAATTAAAAATGATACGAAGTGTTGATTTTTTTGACTTAATTTATAAAATTTTATAGCACAAAAAAGATTTTTCATCTTAAAATTCAGAAAATATTCTTTCAATAAAACAATTACCTTCCATTGCAGCATGTTTCTTTTTTACATAATTTTAATTAATTTTTAAAAATGTTTCACAAAAGCTAATTGTACAATTGAAAAGACATCCAAATTATTTCCAGTATTGCTACACGTTTTTATCCAAAATTTTCCTTTCATTATTGATGGTGAAAGCAAGCAAGCAGTTATGGCTTATTCCTGAAATATGAATAAGTTTCTATTTAAAGTATGCTTTTAATGTACTTTTTGAAATTTGCTGCTTTCAATGACTGTTTTGTTACCGTCAATGAAGGCTTAACTTCATAAACTAGCATTGACGAAATTTTTTTTAAAGTGCGTTCATTTTTGAACATATAATACTAATATTTTGAGCATTTTGATTCTATATATAGCTAAAAATACATATCTAAAAAGACTTTTTTACTGTAATAAATTGATTTTTTTTCGTTGAATCAGAAAATATTTTTATTGGATGAACCTCTATAAGACAAATTATGAAAAATATTCTTTAGCACAGATGAAATTTCGATTCCACTACCTGTCGGATTTTAAATAATAAATGATTCGTTTCAGGTAGAAAGCTTTTGTATTGGATGAAGTTATTCACTTCCGTTTTGCAAATTAAATACCAAATGTTAGGCGAGATGACAGAAAATGAGAGAGGATGATTGTGATGTACAGAATTGATAGTATTGGACAGAGTGGTGCAATGCTTTTAAAATAATGTGTTACAATTTTTCAAAATTTGAATTTTAAAAAATATTTTGACGGGGAAGCCATTAAGACCCAATTACATAAATTATTTAATTGAAAAATAAGCAACCCTTCATCCTGTCGAACTAGCTGCTCGTTTAAAGCGGTTCATTTTTAGCATAAGGACAATTATTATGTATATAATGTTTGCGCTCAAATTCCACTTAAAAGGAGTGATTTTACTAAATACATTTATTTATTCAATTCATATATGTATATCTTTTTTTCCAAAGATATTTAATTAAAAAATATTCAACTCCACTTTTAAAAATAATCCAAAAGAAATGAGAAAGAAGCACGATAGTATTAAGAGTCGGGGAAATCAAACCTTCTGTAATAAATGAATGCTAAAAAATACAAATAAAATGACTTAAGAATGTAAAGTGAGTAAATCAATCATTAAATAAAAATGTTACAAAATATAAAAAGATCTGGATATTCATTAATAATCTAATACAAAAATCCATATTTTATCTCACCCAATAGCTTCATTGAAGCCTCCTTCTACTGAGTTCAAGTAAGAAGGAAACGTGGGCTTACCTGAAAAAAGAAATGAAATATATTTCAGAAAAATATACATATATCATAGTTAATATTTTTATATATGAAATGATTGTTGCGCTACGAAATTTATTCATTTTCTTAAAAGGGAATAAATAGTATAACGAACTTAAGAGATTAAAATGTCATGTGAATAATATTTGCTATTAGCTATATTTTTAAAATACTAACAAATATTTAAAAGTCTTTTTTTAAAAATAACTATTACCAGCTGAAACGTTTTGCGTCACTCATTTTAACTATTCATTCATAGAAAAACAATAAATCTACATCAAACCAGATATAGGGACAAATATATTAATGAGCGAATATTTCAGAAGATACATCGTTCGTTCCCACGACTTCCTTCTTCCTTCACTTCATTTCGCACGTGCGTCTTGTTTTCATTTCATATCTTAAAATATTTTAATTAAAAAAAGCAAAGGGAAAACAAACTTTTACTCCGAAACTCCACGATAATATTATGTTAAAAATCATCATCTATTTTACCGCGCATGTTTTTATAAGTGACAGTTTACGAGTCGATTGTAAATCAAATTTACAAAATCAAAAAGTTATATCAAAATATCACAAAATGCGAGGTGCATTTTTAAGTTTGAAATAAAAGTACGAAAGCCTATTTTGAAATGTAAAGAACTAGTTCGAATTTAAGTTTTTTTTTTTTTTGAAAGTCAACCCCAAAAGTAATTCAAAAGCGAATGAATAATAAAAACCTATTGTATAGTTATTTGCATTGTATTTTCTTAAAATTTATCAAAAATAAATTAAAATGACTGGGAAATACGGTTAGCATCAAGGAAAAGTTATTTTCTTAAATTTTAACGTAACGTAAACGTGCATTTTCCATAAAATATTCTGAAATTATACTGTAAAATGTTTTAATTTTTTTATCAATTAAATATCCAATTAAAATTTTGAAAATCCTTTCCTTGGTAAACGCCTACTGTTCAAGAAAAACTTTGAACTCAATTTGGTGTCCTTGTGAAGTGTTTTTTGTGTCGCAAATGAAACCCTGGATGCATTCATTCATCGAAGCATACTAATGAAATATGCGGCAGCACCAAACACTATTTTATAGATTTTGGCTTCTTGTTGCAGTAACTAAGGAAGTGTAGTATAACTTCTAACACTGCAACAAGTTAGTTACTATGTAGTAACATAGTAACTTGTTATAATAGAGAAAGGGTAGCATTTGATTCAGGTCTTGGGAGGGGGGCAGTGAAGACAGAATATTACAGCGTGCATTTATGTTATGAATGACAGCCAAGCAGACTGAAACGGAAGCGAACAACACTTAGCCTTGCTCCTGTGCTGCTCTGAAGAGCGGGCAGTTTTTTTAGAAGTAACTTCGACCAGTTGCATAATGAACACAGTAGCATGTTAAGAAATGCTTTAACAAATGGCTTCCTGTTGCATAAAATACCAAAATGAATATTTTTAAAAAATTAAAATATTGGATGAGCATAAATACTTTTTGAATTTCGTAAATGCACCCTTTCTAACGGCCATAATTTCTTAAACAAAACATTCCAGATGTCTTATGAGTGAAAAGGTGAGGGAGAGAAGTAACCGTTTGAGAGCGATCATAATCTATAAGCAATGAAAAGAAACAAAAATAAAAGCATATTATAAAAAGTCACACTCCCGTTAGCAAAAAACACATGTCCCAAGAAAAAAGTCTCGGAATTTATTCACCTTTCGAAAGATCGTTGATATCGCTCGTGAATTATTGCTAAAGCCAGACCTATCTAACGGCGAAAGAGACAAACACTGGAGATAACGAGAGCGTCATGTTACTTCATATTGTCGCGGAGTTCGTTTCGGTATCGGCTTGTTTAGAACTAATTAATCGAGCACCCCCGTTAATCCATTATCGTGACCATTCAGAAAGCGACTTTCTTCGGGGAAAAAACGATTAAGAGGAGGCGGGGGAAGGAAGTCCTTCTGATCAAGATGAGAGCTACATATATTCCCAGGGCAACGAAGACAGATTTATTGGTGGGAGACCTTCCGAGGCTGGCTCGTTCGTTACCCGGTCACGCGTTGCTGTTTGCCCAATCCGCGGATCTATCTCCAGATCGAGGTCCAATGATCTACTCCGACGAAGCAGAAGAAATACGGCCCGGCTATGCAGTTTTTACGATCCCAGAGTCAACGGGGCCACAGATCAGATACCAAATAAAATACACAGCAGATGTCTGTGACAGAATCGCTACATCTATCTTTGTGTCTAGATGCGACGACCTAACAGACAAGGGGGATTTATGCCAATAGCCGCAGCACTAAAACCCTAGAATCCAAAATACCAGGCATGTGTTTCAGTAAACGAATGGCTTCGTGGCAGCCGATGGAAAGAATTCAGTGGAGGACAAAAACAGTAAAACTGAAAGGAAGATTTGCTGTAGTCATCGATAAGTGAATTAATAACTTTGGCATCTATTCGATGCGGGTAATCGAATTCTAGCTCGAGTAAGACAAATAAAGATTTTTGTCAATTTTTTGACGGGGGAAAAAAAAAGATGAACTTTCAAGCTACCAAGCTGAATCAACTTTTCTAATTACAGTAAACAATAAAAAATTAGAAATATTCAAATCCCTAGCACAACATATACGTTCTTAAATTATTCAAAATTCACTAGGCGCGGCATTTCATTTGAAAAATTACAAAAAATTCCTCATGCCTTTTGCGACGATTTTCACTCAGGAATTTAACATTTCTTTCATTTGAATAATGTTTTTCATAAAAAATTCGAAGAGGTGGATTTTTATCTTTCAAATTTACTCTTTTTTAAGAAATGAAAGATTACTTAAATTTCAGAGCTTCGATGAATTATAATGGTTCAGCAAAAACAGACAACCTTTGCATAGAAACAGAATGTTTCATCGCTCTCAACTTGTTCTTATAAATCTTTATGCAGAGCGTTATTGGCCATGGATCGATAAGATTTATAAGAAGCTTATTGCAATCTAGATTCGAGTTTACTAATGAGCAAATAAAATTCTGGTAAAAATCCCCAAGTAGTGAACAATTTTCAATTACGGTCACTTAACGAATTTCTCATTTATCTGCAGATTTATTTTAAAAGGATGCAGCATTTGATATTACAGCTTTCGATTGAACGTTATCTATAATTCTGTAATTACGATAATTTATAAATACTTTTTTTTTATAAATCCACAACCACAATCAAGTTTGAAAAAATGTTTCATATTATATATATAAAATATCGCCAAAGTTTCACAAAACAGAATAACAAATACATGTCCATCGACTTCATCTTTGGTTGATTCTAAACTGTTGTTGCACATCCCCAAGAACAGCAGAGCTATATCAAAGTTTTCTAAATTTATTCATCCTCTATTCCACAGTTACGGCATCCCCAAGAAGCATTCTCGAATAATTCATCAAAAAGGACACTATGTATCAATCGCTTTCCTTTTGTGATCCTAATCATCCACGTCGACGGGATGAGAGCAAAAAACTAAACAGAATGAACAAATAAAAAAGCAGAAAAAAGCTGCCCGAACGATATAAATCACATTGCGAATGAATAATTCATTTCATTCTATCTCGAAATTAATTGAAGTGAATAAATAAATAAGCAACTATGAAATGGGCAAAGTCTCGGCGAGGTAATATTTCGCATCCTGTCAACGGCGTTTCAAAACATGACACACTCAGTTCCTGCCCCGCTATGCAGCATGCCCGGGTAACAGCAAAACGTCAAGCAGGATAAAGAGAAAACACGTTTTAATATTCAGATTTTCGCTCGCCATAGGCGTGACATGCAGCAGACGAGACAATCCAACTTTTTCCTCTCCCCCTTCTTTCTTTTTCCCCCCTCCCCTTCATATCAAGTAGTTTTCTACATATTCGGGGTCCTCGCCCATCTCCCTACTCTATTTATTTTTCGTTTTTCGACCCCTTCATGTCACTTTTTTGGAAATGCATGGAATCCCCACCTCCTTTAAAGTTTCTTTCGAGCTTCTTGCGCCAAATTTCATCCTATACCGGTGTTTTATGAAGATTTTAATATTTTCCATAGACTGTTCAATGCAAGCGACAGAACATCCAGAGGAAGAAGGCGTCTTTGTATGAGAAAAATATAAATAAAACGGCCAGAAGATGGCCTTATATTGAAAAAGTGAAGGATATTTGCATGAGGATTCCATGCGTGTTTGACAGGGACAAAATAACTTATTTAGACACTGCTCGCTCCTTGTCGAGAAATATTAAGCCATATGGCATCACTCGCCATGAATGCAAAGGGTGGATTAAAATATTTCATTCTCCTGCATGTTCAGCATTTATATTTGTGAGGAGGAAAAAATATATTTTCATGTCATCTACAACACTTGACAAAATAAGTATGTTCAATAAATAATTGTTCATTGGAAGGGAAAATATATCTGGAAATGAGATCCATGTATTCGAGTCTTCGTCGTCGTCTTATTATTATATATCGCAATATAATGACATGTTTAGCAACTTATTAATAATGTTACAAAAATAGAATAAATACATTTTAGATTTAACAACAGGATTGTTGGTGAAGCTTTCCAGAAGACTGTTGAAATGTTTAAAATTTATATGAATACAATTTTATTTTGAAAACTCTCTCGTCTGAAAGTGACTTTAAATGGGGTACATTTTCTCGTGATTTTCATTAGTTCACCTTAAAAAAATATTTCTCTTGGGTATCCAATCTCATAATTGTGACAATCTATATATGTATAAAACGCTAACATATATGACACAGAAATCGCTCTGATTTGGTAACGAATTCACCAATGGTAACAGTCAATTTTAAATAAACACGTTCAAATTGCTTCATAGAACGTTTTTACAGCTATACCATATCCAACGCTTCGCTAATGAATGAAGCTGCAAAATATTTCTAGAAACGTTCTGAAGAGAGCTTATAACAATTCCAGTCAGTCAGAAGAAACAACATGTAAATGGACTATGTGCAACAAACACATTTTTGTTTTTAGTATTAGTATAATTACATTATTACAAGAGCAATTCAATATCATAAGAAATATTTAATGTAATTTTATAAAATTATTACTAAAGACTTAAGAGAAATCTGTTCAACTTTCTCAGAAATTTTTTGATTCCATAATATTATAAAAACTTAGAAAAGACTTCAATGAAAAATCCGAATGGTTGCTTGTATGAGAAATTTGGATACATCAGAATAATCAAATGTCCATACTATTGATCTCCCAGGGGTGGTGTCATTTAGATGAGGGTATCGGCATGTAAAAGCGTTTTAAATGTATAAAACGTGTTTCCAACTGCATCCACATATTTTCATAAAATTTCTATTATGATTTGTTGCTTATATAATTACTATATTTCTTTATAATTATTTTTAGATAATTAAGATGCAATTTTCACCAAAGCATAAAATTTGGGAGGAGGGGAAAAGACATGAGAATAGCTATTTTTTTTAAAAGGAAGAGGGCGCTGTTCTGTTATTTGCTCTGGGGTCATTTTATTTAAATAAGTCCCTAGGAATCTGGAGGAATATTTAAAACCTGAGATATTGGAACGACGACAGAGAAGTAGCAATACTTTAAACATTCTATCAATATAGCTTTTTGAAAATGGCATACACTGAAAAGGAACGAGGAAAATGTTTTACAGAGGAAGAGGAAATCAGCGCGTTTACACGCTGGCACCCCCGTAGAATTTCCATCAGGATCTTAAAGAAGAAAATTTGACAGTAACAAGCGTATACTTTCACATTTCCAAGTTAAATACGCATCGAAATGACCAGAAATAAATGTCTAAAATGCAATGATTACAAAGAGGAATTAAGTAAAGTTTCAAAAGATAATAACAAATACTCATAAAAGGTTAAAAATTAATCAAAGGGCACCCGTTTAACCAAGACGGAATTACAATACCAATTACAATTGCGAAAGGGGCAGGCAAACCAGTCCCAAACGAAGACCCTATGGTTATGTCGGAAACAAGCGGTTAAAATGATTCATTTCTCCTCGAAATTACTTTTCAACCCACCTGAAGATCCCACTCAGCGAGCATTCAGATTTTCTCAGAGAAAATTAATTTATTTGACCTAAAACTGTCATCCTCACTCTTTCAATTTAAAAGCGGAAGGGGGCAAAAGGCCGCTTCAATCAGCCGCACGCTACTGGATGCGGAGTTCATGCGATGGGCCCGCCATTAACAGCTCGTTTGTCCAATTAGCCCCCCCCCCAATAAATAGAATGCAATTACATGAAAGATTAGGGAATTGTTTCCCTTAACACGAATCTTTATTATTACTACTAATAACAAAGAACTAGTCCATTCGATCCGACCGTTTGACTTGCAACTACCAAATTCGCCACAGATATATTTTAAAAGATTAAAAAAAAAATATTTTAATTAATTAAAAATAATTGGGTGCTTTCCTGCAATAATTTCTGAAAATAATATAGTACAAAACCGACTTCCACACCATTTTAAAACATGACATCAATGTGATTGTGCAAATTCTTCTTTAGGAAGAATTAAGGAAGAATTAAATTTAAAACTTTTTTAAAAAAAATAAGTTTTAAACCTCATTTTCAGCAACTAATTGTATTGTTGCAATGTAATTCAAATTATTTTTACTGTTCCATCAAACATTTAAACGCTTGATTTCCTTCTGTATCTGTTAAGTTCCAGGGCCGCGAAAGACAGAAGAGAGACGAATCGAATGGTTACAATTCTATCAGGACTGTAACATCATGAATGTTCATATATACAATAAATAGAACAAACATAGGGATTTTGAAGTGACACGTCTTTAATGTATATCACTATTAGATACTTAAAAAAAATTCTTTGTTGAAAGCATCGTACTGAAATGCACAGCAGGATCACACTATGTAAGGCAACTGCGTAGTCAAGATCATCTTGTGACTATAATGTTCCGTGAATTAACTGCACTAATTACTCAATTAATGCTACATATAAAAATAATTGCCCTGTAGCCCACTGCCTGCAACTCAATTAAAATTATAAACCATTAATATATTGAGCAATGAATCTTTTAGCAACGAGAACAAATTCCTGAAGCTGCAGGAAACGAAGAAATGCGAATTCTGTTGTATACCAGCAGTTCAATAAGCTTGAATTGTTTTTGTTCGGATATAAGCATTGGTTTTATGAGAAACGAAGTTTCATTGTGCTTGTTTTGATCCTTTCCCTATCCACGATTCATCGCACATAGTTAACCACTGATAGAACTAAATACGATTTTTCAAGTATTCCCAGTTTTTGCATAACATTTGAAAAATAAATTCTATGTATAATGATATTATACATAAAATCTATAATAATATGCGCAATAACAAAACATCTTATCTTAAATTGACCCTATCCTGGTGCCATTTACCATGGCACTGCTACTGCAAGCAATATTTTAATTGCAATTTCGGTGATGTGTGCATTTTCTTTATATACAGAACATTCAGAAACGACGTGGTAATCGGTCATTGTTGCACAACCTCTTGTCCCCTCTCCCCCTCATGTATACAAATATACATTTGTTTAAAGACCCCCCCTCTATACGTTTTTGGAAGGTTATGCACGAATTTGGACTCGGATTTTCTAGCGATTTTAATTCTTCTAGGTGGAAAGCACATACCCTTTTGCTCAATAGCATGTGAAAAAAAAAGTTTATTTAAACTTTAAAAGCAGAAAAAAAATCATGTATTTTCATTTCAGTGTCAATAATCTTATTTCATATTTAAGTATACATTGATGTTGCCATTTTATATTTCAATAAAACGTTGTTGTTACAAAAGACCACAATTATATACGTCTGTCTGGTTAATTTTTCAGAAGAGCATCATTAAAATTTATTTTGAGACCCCCCCCCGCATTTCGGAAATGCTGCTGCAAGCAAATACAGACAGAACAGCAGATATCAAATTTGTTAAAGCGCATGTAACTTATTTACTGAGGGGTTATAGATCGGATTATCCAAGTCGTAATGTATAGTAAAAGATACCAGGTAATTAATGTCTGTGGAAACGAAGTGGAAGACGTCCTTACTTTCAATGACAAGCAGTTATAGCCCCCTAGATCTCGAAGCAGAAACGCTAACAAAATATTAAAGAACCGCTTTCAAGGAAGAGGAAAACTTCGGGTAAACTTAACTCTTTGAAAGGGGCACCTGTCAAATCGACATAGCTCTTCTTGCCGGGTTACTTGCAGTAAATATGGAATTCCTGTTTGGATGACGAAAACAATTATGTTAATTTGTAGGGAGATAAATGTGGATGGGCGGGTAGGGAGTGATAAAAAAAAAACTAACTGTCGCCAAGTAGAAGGCAGACAAGACTCTTCCTTCGTTTCGATCTTGATATAAGGTTAAAAACGGTGGCGTCAGAAAAAGACTGAATGAAAAACATTGCAAAGGAATGGATGAAAAATGTGACAAAACGTAATTTCTCACAGTGTTTTTGTACCAGCTGTAAGTTAACCTTTTCCTTCTTTACCAAGTAAACATATCCCTCGTTCAATAACGGATATTGAAAAGAAACACCTTTTTGAAATCTCTAAGTCGAGTTTTTAATGCTATTCATTCATTAAAAATAATACATTTTTACACATGACTCTGCTAACTAAAAGTGACCTGGAAGTAAACCCATGGTCTGCTAATCATGTAAATCTCTGGCAACCCTGTTAGTATAATAAATATATAGCCGTAATAGTTCACTCCCAACTTCAGGTCATCCGAATAAAATGTTGAGGCCATTACAATAGAATACTACAAGCAAGAAGGCACAAGCGATATCTGGTAAAAGGATGGAGGAAATTCAGCATCTACCTCCTTCTCCAGACACATCGTCCCCAGTCGCAATCAGCAGAAACCACAACCAACCAAATGAGATACCTTTCTAGATTATATATAATCTTTATTTAAATCTCTAAATTTTAAAACCTTTAAATCAAAGCAGACATTCATTTCTCTTTCCACGAAAGGATGTCCTCTTTTCACTGGAGCTCAGGATGGGCATTGACCTTCCTCAAAATTCCATAGCATGTCATTCTGTTCTTAGCTAAAGTTTTCCAGTTTATCACCTAAATATTTTTCAAGTCTTTCTCGGGCAGTCAATTCACCTTGGTTTTGGTCTTATTTCTTCCTCTTTTTCGGGTGCTAGACGGTTTCGCCAAAAAGATCTTTTTAGCGCCTCGATTGTCATTCAATCTTTTAAAATCTTTCGCCTATTTAATCCTCTGTATTGCTATAAATTTAATAATATCTGGCTATTTAAATGGTCACTAAATTTCCAAATTCGTTCTTGTTCTCCAATAATCAGCACATTTAATTCTACTAAACATGCTTCTTAGAAGTCCTCTTTCAAATCGAAGAATCTCCATCTTTCTCAGTCACCACTGGCCCATGTTCTCAGCAGAGTATGCAAGACCGCGCTTAATCAAAGTTTTGCAAATTCGTTTTTTTCCCCTGTCGAAATTCCTTTTTAATTCTAAAACACGTGATATTTTAAAGCATAAACAAAATATATTTACAAACAATATGCAATACAAATTTGAAGATTCCAAGAAATTTTCGGCATGTAAACAATAATAACATCTAGAACAAAGGAAAATTTGTCACCATAATACAATGTACAAAATATCATTTACAGCAAGTTGCGATTCACAAAAAATTTCAAACATCAACACTTCAAGTGCATATTCAGATTCATGTCAACTAAATCTCAATTTGTTCATATATTATATATATATACAGAATAATGCTTACAATCGAGTTTTTTTTTACCCTAGAAGATTTTAAAAATTCAGGAAGTGACAGATTCTTCCAGACTACAGAACACTTCCTTACTTTCTTCAATGATTTTCTCACAAAGTGCAGTTATATATCAAATGTTCTGCATTTCCTTATGAAAACCCACATTGACACATTATTAAAGAATTGATTTTGATAGTCCTGAAATATTCTATGGCTTGTATATATCTGTCTGTACCTTTTAATCTTTTAGGAGCAATTATTTTGGAAAAATGATTCATTTTTCAATCCTGATTTGAGCGTAACAATCGTTCTTGCCAAAGTAAGATGATTCTTTTTGTCCTCCCTTATTTTTTTTATAAAGAATTTTGTTTTTATATAGTTAAATTGAATATTTGCATTGCTTAAAGCAGTTTTCGCCAAAGAATTTATGCTTTCATTTCCATACTGTCCTTGTGCCTTATCCAAAACAATTTTATATTTTCTTTCATTTTATAAATTTTCTCTCGTCAAAAATAATTTTTTCCTAGTTTCTTTTAATGATTCCAGAGGCTCAAAAGAACCTTACGTCTGTAAAAATTTTCGTTAAATGTATCCCCTTTTGTTCGATAAAGGCGACTGCTAATCCAATTGTCTTCGGATCTGCCATTAAAATGAAATTACGGTCGCTAAGCCTGCATGTCCTTGTTTTGTCCTCAATTCCACTGCAAAAATACTAAAGGCACAGCCATCATACCATCCATTTTAAAATCATATGCATACATACAATTTCCCGTTTCTTCTTCTACAGAGAAATAGTTCCATGTTACTGAGCTTATTTTTCAGTGAGGGATAGTAATTTTTCCATAAACGATATTTGCCATATTACTTACGTTTTCTATAACTTTTAAATTCCTCTTTTATCACTTTATTCTCTATCTTTAATTTGAAATCAAATGGACAACAACTCCTCGACACTTGACGAGCCATTGTCGATGCCATTTTGTACGACTCAGTTATTGCCAAGAGAGGCAAACGCTGATTTTTTAAAAATGCTGTATTCTGTTTAAAAAAGCTAGTAAACCGAGCCATATAACATAATTCTACCTACAACTATAGCATAAATATTTTTCTGTAAGGAATGGGGACAAGCCCCAGGTTGCCTTAACGATTCTTCTTGTCTTTTATTATTTTAGAAGTCTGCTTTTGAATTATATTAAAATGTGGAATAAATATCAAATTTCGGTTGAAATTTATTCATAGTTACTCTTAGTTATTCTTAGTATATTTTAATCAGACATCGTTTAATTTAATTCTTGGAAGATCAGTAATATTTTTCCTCTTTTAAGCACTATTAATTTACCTAACTAAATTTTAAATTGTACTTCAGTGCCTATTTTTCCAAAAACCTAACTGGTTCTCTAGACTTTTGTGCAAAATGGTACGGAGCAGAAAACTCCAAGAAAATCACAAGATAGCGAGCATAAGCGTGAATTTTCGCATTTGCATGTTTTTCAGAATCATTCATTAACTCATTTGCTATTAAGAACTAAAGTGCTGCCTGCGCCAGAGCTCGAACCCTGTGATACTCCAATAGCATGTCTATAGTTCTTCGTTGGAAAGGAAGGTCATTTGCAAAAATTTCGTAAATACGATATAGAAGTCTTGGCACCCTTTATTTTTTTTCATAATACTTTTTAAATTATTCGGTCCAGCATATTTATAAGCACTTTCGATATTAAATGATATCGTACAAACTATCTTATTTCCCAACCACTTTTGAAATAAATGTTTAAACACTTTTCAGAGATAATTTTCCCAAAGAAAATATTGACTTTTTTTTAATATATGATTTGATTCCAAGTAGAACTCTACATGGAATGATTTGATTCCAAGTAGAACATCAGCTTATCCAATATCTTTCCCCATGCCGGAGGGGGACAGAAAGATATTAAATAAGCTGATGATCTGTAGAATGATATTCTACTTGGAATCAAACCATATATTAACAAAAGATACGTCAGGAACAATTTTAAAGCCGCAAACAAAGTCAAAAGTGAAGTATTTATCAGATATTTACAAGACAACCGTAATGTTGGAATTCCAGATGAAAACTGCCATAAAATGGGAATGTATGCAAAATTATCCCAATAAGGTTTCTGTTAGCATATCACGATTTTATTATTTTATTTCTAAACTCAGAATTTACATTAAAAAAAATATCATGTGCGTTTTTCAGCATATTTATAGACTCCTAAAATGCTTACTTTTACTCTTTTTAAAAATTATTTTCTGCTTTGTAATCTGGAATATATTTTATAATTCCTTCACACAGATATCACGGAATCCTGTTCATCACTTTTTCCTCGAAAATTCACTGCCAGAATTGCACTTATTATAGAATCAAAAATAAATTAATCGATTAACTGATAATAAATTTTAAAACCCGTAAAATTATGATACTTTTCTCCAGAATTCACAAATATGCAACATTTCAGGGTTTGCTGAAACGACTGTGGATTCGCTTAAAGTAATGCGATTGTGATCATTCGAGTAAAAGAGCTTTATT
The DNA here is from genome assembly GCF_947563725.1 of Argiope bruennichi. Classification (NCBI taxonomy): domain Eukaryota; kingdom Metazoa; phylum Arthropoda; class Arachnida; order Araneae; family Araneidae; genus Argiope; species Argiope bruennichi. Next base: position 1,805,882 of record NC_079155.1, read on the forward strand.
TTTGCTGGCCGACACGTTTGCAGGGGACTCGAGGAAAAGAGGGGGGGGGGGGTAAAAGCAATATAATCCACTTCATCGCTCATGGAGAAAAGAGATTCCCCAGAATTGAATGATTCACAGTAGTAAAATAATTTTTCAAGAAATCATCAAACAAAGCGTAGCCAAAAAAGTGTACACAAGTATTATTCCATTTATGACTTCCTCCCACTTTAACATTACAATCCATTCATTTTAAAACTATCAACCAAATGTTTGAATGTTTGGCTAGAATTTAGATACACCTTTCCTTAGTGACAAGATTATCAGATAATTGCATAGAGCAAATGAATAAAAGATGCAAAATTCAGGAAAAAGAATATTTAAAAAAAATTTATTAGACATAAACAACCTTTTTTATATTTTGGGTTCATTTTAAGCCCATACAAAAAAAGTATGTTATATATATTCAGGTTCTGAACTTTCCCAGGAGCCTTTTTTTTATAGTTTTTTTTAATTACAGTATTTGTGAAGATAACTAAGAAAAGAGCCATTTGTTTTAAAATACAATAGAATATTCCTAAGTGAATAGATTGCTTATTTTCTCTGGTTCAGGAACTGCAAAACATATTGAGATATTATTATACCAAATCTGAACAAAAATATGCATTGGATTTTAATTAATGAGATCAATAGTGATAATATTTAACGATCGCATTAAAGGAAAAAAATTTTCACCGGTTCGGGAGTAGAGAATTTAGATTACAAAGCAAATGCTAACATTCATCGTGGTCATGTTAAACGACGTCCAATGTGTAAGAGGAAAATCATACTACCTCCAGTGAATTTCCGATAAAAAGGACAGTTAAAAATTAAATTACTGATGAATATTAGACATTTGTTTTAGGTGCAGAGTATTGAATTCACAGTATTTACAAGCTGAGATCATTTTCAAAGTAAGACAGCGAGGATACCTGAGTTTTGAAAAAGGAAACAAAATATCCTTTTTCACCTTGAATACTTTCAATGCTACCGACGAGATGTCCATTCTTCTGGCTGTTAACATTTTTTATACAAAAAAAAAAAAAAAAAAAAAAAAAAAGTAAAGGTATTCTTCAGATATGTATTAGAAAGTTCAATCTATCCAAACTGGCACAAGAGACACATTTTAGTCCACAGAAACCTGTCATTGGAAGTATCTGAAACTCGAGATGTCTCGTCGGTAGCGTTGAAAGTGTTAATAATATCAAGTAACTAAAACAAAATATTTCGATTAGAAATGAATCGAACACAAATTCTTTTCTAATTTAAAATAATATGAACCTATTTTGGAGAAACATTTTACCTCTTTTCTAAACATTAAATTAACTACATTTAAGACCTCCCTAGCAATTTAAAATTTTTAAACTTTCTTAAAGACTGAAAAAGAATTTGCAAAACAATTAAAAGCAAGGTGAACAATTTCAAGTACAGAAAAACTGAGAAAAGATGCTGCATAATCACCTCTTAAAAAAATTTTGATGGGCGCCTATTAAGTCATACCCGTTTGATAATTTGAGTGATTCATGCGAAATGTCCGATTGAATGAAGGGGAAAAAACATTTCATTAAATAATGTTATTCAAATCCCTTCTTCAGCCTAATGACCAACTTACTTAAATGATTTTTAGATTTAAATTTCACTTAAAAACTTTCTTGATAGGAAAACTTAAAAAGCTCTCTTGATAGGAAAGTATATGATATTTCTTATCTCCCAGGAAAATACATATTTTACAAGGACTTCATCGTTATGGGAAATTGTTACCACTCGACGTGTTTGCGGCATTTATTGTACATCAGATTATTCAGGAGAACAATTATGCTTAAGAGAATAATCTCATAAGCAAAAATCTTGTTCGCACATGATAAAAAGTGTCTCTGACATAAGAAGGGGGGGGGGGGCAATTCGCCAAATGTTTCGATACTGAAATGTAATCTGGTCATTCACAGTCAAGTCTCCAAAGACACACAGATATCAAATCACAAATAGCAACTCCGCTTTTAAATATGCGATTACAATTCGTTTTATGTTGTACAAAGTAACAAAATGTCGAATTCAAGTGTGTGTGGTCTTTTACTCCCAAAAGAAGATACATTTGAATCCTATTTGAGCACTGGAAAGGCATCGTCAGTTCATTGTCATTCTACCAGAATCGAGAATTCCACAGCGATAGCAAACGATGACGGCTGACACAGATAAGGCAAAGGATATCAAGTACAACATCATGCGGAGTGAGAAAAAAAAGTCAGGCAGCGTCCCACTGTTTTATAGTGCATTCCTGTCGCGAAATATATCTACTTGCTCGTCCCCTCCCCCGTTTCCCACTGGACTGCCGCCCTCTGCGAATTCTCATACAGTTTTTGAGATGTCGGACTATGTTTTTTATACATAAAAACGGGGAGAATATTTACTTTTATCATCCTGCGAAAAATAAGATTTCGATCTGTATAAGAGCGATGCATTCCTTTTGTTTATTTTTTTTTTTTCATTTTACAAATAAGAAACAGGGCGATAAAGTACCTCTGGCATAGAAACGAGATTTGGGGGGATTGAAGAGAACACATGCGTATTCGACGACACTTTATGAGGGAGAGGTCATAAAGATACAAAAAGCCTTATTCAATGCGATTCGGATTTCGGAATATGAAGTTTTCCGTTAGGGCTCGCTGTCATATAAAATGGTTCATAAATGTAAGCAAATATTATGCACACATAAAAGATGAATCGAACACATTAATTTGATACAATTATTTATTAAATTCAATTGAAGTATTTCAAAGTTGTTTCTTATACTAATATTGTATAATTTAGCAGAAGTTTCTGCCATTACTTTTCAGAAGTCCTCCACTTATTTTATATAATGTAAGCCGATAGGGTGTGACTACATCTAATTTATTCGTCGCGTCTAAAAATAAATTTTGAATTGTTTCAATTCGTCACTATCATCGTGATTTAAGAACAGAGGCGCGATTTAAATCGAAGCAACTAAAAACGAGAGACAATAATCAGACGCACTTCTACCCATCCGCGTGAGAGCCGATTCATGTGCGAGTCGACCATAGGAAAAGTGAAGCAGGCAGACACTCATTAGCACATTCCGAGGGATTTCGAAACTACCGAAGACCGAGCATCCTTTTCTGCGGAGATAAATTTCTAACTACCCTCAGATCCTTTTTCACGCCTAGTTGAGGACTTGTTATCGCTGTTGAACATCTTAAGCGATCTCCCATGGAAATGATTCAGAAAAACAGAAGAGGGCTTTTCGACACTCTTGTTCGCCGCACACATTATCCGTGACGATATCCGCGATTTTACGCACGACATCCCGATGTAATACGTCCGATGCCAGCCAACCCTTTTATCTATCGGCTACTGTGAAGAAAGCAGAGCTGTTGAGGATTTCTTTGCACCAAGGAGTCGCAGGCAGCCGAATGCAAGTCCGTACGTATGAAACTATTCCGGGAACTAATCCCAAAATTCGTCTGCAAGCTTTCCGTTTTCTCAAGCAAAAAATTCAATTTTGTTATCTTGAAAGATGCGTCACTTAATATATAAAATTGTCAGATACAAATTAGCCAACCATTATATTTGTGTAGGTTAGCTATCTCTCTGTAGCAGTTTCCAGTTACTGCATCCAATTTTCATACTTACAGTTTTTGATGAGAAATTAAATATTCATGCCGTATATCTTACTTAAAAAAAAAAAAAAAAAAAAAAAAAAAAAAAAAAAAAAAAAAGGCCCCTAAAAAGCTGCCTGCGACTCCTTGGTCCTCAACAGCTCTGCTTTATTCACAGTAGCCGATAGATAAAAGGGTTGGCTGGCTTCGGACGTATAAAATATTTATTTAAAAAAATATGGCTTCTAAAATTTTTGCGTTGAGGCAGAGTCGTAAGAAATGAGATGGATGATCCTGCAATATCGTAGAAATATAATATACACAAAAAGAAACAGATATTAAATAACGAAGATTAAAGAAAAGAATATCGTATGTAAAAAACAGCGTATGGACTGAAAGAGATCGCTGCCTATCGCACTACAATCGCTCCTTCAAGAGCAACGTCGAATTTCGAAACGGGACATTACCAAATTCTTAAAAGCAGTATTAAAGGAAGGTAGCGCACAAACATTTCTCAGCATGCTTTAAAGTATAGCAAAAACTAACAGTTTCGAAGCAATTGTATGTTTTCTAAGTATTATCATAATCATTAAAATTTTTTTAATGAAGTTTTCAATCAAAAAGGAGTATTTTGTCTCAAAACATGTCTATCATTAAAACCAAATATAAAACTCAAAACACAAGCGTAAACTTCACGTGTGAAATTACTAGTAGAAAGGCTATAAAAATTATTAAAATTCCGTCTTTAAAATATCACTTTCACTGTTTACAACCCAGACGACAGAAAACAAAGACATTGTATAAAAAATGATTAAAAGAAAACATACCAAACCCAAAGTGACATCGCATTATTCACACATTTGACACTGAATGGCATTTAGAATTCTTAAAATTGTAGACACAATTGCAGCACAACCTTCTTTACTTTCTGATATAACATTAATCATTCAGCATTACGTAAAATATACAACATGCATTTTGGAAAATGACAGAAACTAATTACAATTCTGATAGGTTTTCTTTACTTTTCTATAGAAAAAAAAAATGCCTCTTAATGTAAACTCTTATAATATGAAAATAAAGAGGGAAATAAATAAATAAATAAAAAGGAAACAAACTTTCCACATTCCGTGTTAATTGGGGATACGTTCGTTTCTTTTCACCAAAATTTTCATTTCATTCATGTTCCGAAATCAATATTTCCACACATTTTATTTTCGTATATTTCTCTAATAATGAAAACTCTTAAAATGCTAAAACCATTTTCACAAACTTTGTTAACTGCGATGCGATTTCCATCAGAAAAACTAAGATCAAATTATTTACTCAAGGTGGAAAGTAAACAGTCAGAACGAGTATACTGTTGGATTCCTCCACCAGAAAAAAAGGTTCTGCCCTCATTTCTGATAGTTGGAACAAGGTCACTGCATACCGGCAACTTTCAGGACTTGATATACCACTCGTGCTGAAGTCATGGGAATCATAAATTAAAAGATTTATCGCCATTTCATTAATTACAAACAATACTGTGCTTAAGTCATCAAAACAGGAAAGCAGCCTTCGGCACAATGGGGCATAAAGTAATCGCGGACGATTTCCGTTTGTGAACAAAAGCACTCGCACAAATAGGAAGATTATGTTTACAGCCTTTTATAAACATCCCGTTTTTAATAACTTTTCGGTCCAACTTTGTAGTAGGCATCTCATTCACAAAATCATTATTAACAAGTAATAAAAGGCAATTCAGTACGGGAACAATGGAAGCGTTGGGAAAGCGGCGAATAGAAAAGGAAGTTAGATATCTGAGTCGCGATACATGCAGAGATTTACAATAAAAGCGATTACAAACAGCTATAATCGAGATTTCACTTTTAATTACTGCTTCATTTCAATATTCAGCGGTACTACCTTTTCGATTTTCTATTTAAAAAAATCATATTAGCAAATTAAAAGAGAAAAGTGTTTATCAGGGTTTTCAAACCTTCACATCTGGGATATACTTTTAAAACCAATTTTCGTTCCAAACTTTTTGGAATATGGAGCATAGATTTAAAATTGGACAAATAAAGTGATAAGAGCAATGGTTAGCAATAAAAAGGTAAAACAGCTTTTTTTTTTTTTTTTTTTTTTTTTTTTTTGCGACAACACCGTGAATAAAATATGATAAAACATACGGTGATGCGTTTTCATTGCCTTCTACTGTATAACAAAATTAGATTCTAAAATGATGCATTCATTAAATAAATTTGCGCTTAATACTGTTACATGAATTCATGCATCATAAATGCAGCATCGTAAAATATTGCAATTCACAGTTTTAAAAAAGCACAGCAGTATCCAAAATAATTAAACAAACTTAGTTAAAACGCAAACAACTTCAAATACTTGGGGGGGAGGGGGGAAGAACTACTGGAGTATTAATTTTCGGTTCGTTCACAGAATGTTTCGTAGTACAACGAGACGGCGACAATTCAAATGAATAGTGCGGATTATATATATTTTCAGGTACAATTCAATTTCCTCAAATACGCAACTGGGAAACCCTTTACATTGCTGTTAAAAATGGGAACAAGGGACTGCAATACCGGGATACCGAATACCGGCATTTTGAGCCATTTGTACAACTTTGTAATACCGGTATTCACAAATTTAAATACGGTACTTACGGTATACGATTTTTCGGTATTTACTAGAAATTTTTTAAACTGTCTTGTAATTATTTAAATTGTTCAGGGATCGCCAACATAGCAAATAGTATACGTTTTTGATTTTATGTCTCACTAACAGAACAAAATTAATTAGACTGTGAATTCAAAGTTGCATCGTACAATCAAGAGAAGTAATAAAATACTGTAAGACAATGGATTGTAAAACCCTCCACATTTTGCGCATGCGTTAGTATGGGTTTACTTTGACAAAATAGGAGTGAGAGAAAAGACGAAAGGAGATGTTTAGGAGGAGATGGATGCTAAAACACGTTGGATCAGTTTACTCCTAATGATGGAACGATTTTTGAAACTGAGAAATCCAATCCAAAAAGCAATAATCGACTTAAACCAGCAAATTTCAGATAGTGAATTCGACTTAATATCCAGAACAGGTTGTTATAACTTAATATAAACTGAATATTAAAACAGGCTGTTGAGGCATTATGTTGGAGATATTCTAATTTATTAACAGCTAATGAAACAATAAATTTCATGTTGCAGTCACTGAAAGAACAGTCCACATCACTATCCGAAGAATTATAAAAATCGCACAGAAGAAAGGCATACCGAAATAGAAAATATTATTTATTTACATAATTATAATGATTTTAATAATTATAATGATTTATTATCATTAAATTATTAATTTTTTTATCATTATTTACATAATTATAATGATTTTAAAAATGAAAAAGAAGGAAAGAGACTATCCAATTCAAATCTGATCAAGTTTATAGTAAATTTTCTTAAAATGTTTTTATCCACAAACCTATCCACATTCAGAAGAATTCGGTACAGTTATCGGAGATTATGATGGCACTAATGTGAAAGGAATTGTCTCTTGAACAAAAATTAAAATTGGCGATAAAAAATTCAACAAACCAAAATACAATACAGAAATCAGCTACATCCAAAACCATCCGGCGAGTGATCAATTTATTTGAAGATGACGTATTTAGAGGTAAATATTTGGAAAAAGTGTACCGTAAATTAATAACAGTACCACCGACTACCGTAGATACCGAAAGAGCGTTTTCGAAAGCTGATAAGTTTTGCAAAAAATTACATTCCAGGCTTAATGATAGTACAATTGATGCATTATGATTTTAAGATCACATTTTAAAAATTTGTAATAGTACCAAAGACTGAATAGTGATGACACTTTTTTGTCTATCTAAACATTATTATTGCCAGGCTCTCCGCTGAACACTCTATACACTTTCAGTGGGTCCCTTCACATGTTGGTTTAAATGGTAATGAGATAGCATATAATTTAGCTAAGACTGCCTCAGCTGACATATTTCATGGTGATACAACGCTAACTTATTCTTAAATCTCCTCTATCAAAAAGATGGAGTCGAGTGCACTTTGGAGAGTCCCACCTGTTCACTCTTGGTACTTTCGTAAGAGTCCCGGTTGGTGTCACTGTCTGAATATCTCTAGAAAACAGCAAACGCCTCTCTCTCGTTTTTTAAGTGGGTACAACAAATCCCTCACCTTCCAACACGGATGGAGGATCTTTGCGGAATGTCCTTGGTGTAAGACAGATCAAGCCTCCCCCAATCATATTCTTAAATGTTTAAATTTTACGATTTTTGAGATTTTAAGGGATCTGCTATTGTTTTTGGACTTTTTAGAGATCTTTGGTTTCATGGAGGTGTTAGAGCGCAGCTATACCACCTTGCATCGGAAACAACAACAACACTTTTTTGTGATTGAAATAAAGATGATGTTCCTTAACTTTTTTGTAATTCTTTATATACTGTTATAATTTATAAATTACAAATTATTTTTGTGATATTTACATTCTCTAATAAAACTGGTAAATAAAACAAAGAAACGCCCATGTTTTCTTTCTTTTCCTAAAATTTCTAATACCGGTATTGAATTTTTGGTCCGGTATTGCAATTCCTAATGGAAACAATTAAATTTCTTCTTTTTCCTCGAACAATTAATATTATTTCAATATTTATTATTCTTAAAGAGTGTTGTACGGACGTAACCTATATTAAATATACTTAAAAAGTACGTATAGAAAGCCACTTGTGTATTTAAATTATCAAATGTAACTGTCCGGTTAATGCTTAGAATATAGACAGATAAAATGCAATCTATTTAAAGTATAAATTCTACAGGAGCTAATAGAAAATTAGAGCGATACATATCACGTTATGACTGAAGGCCTTTATAATATTATGAGTGATTTATATGATAATCAAAATTTAAGTTTTAAAATATTTTGATGAAGAAGCTACTAAAGTAGGAATTACATAAAATATTTAATTATTAAATTTTAACGAACATTAAGATTGGCGAACCGGCTGGTCGCCAAAAGCCGTTAGTACTTATTTATACAAGCTGAATGTGTGTGTGTGTGTGTGTGTGTGTTGGCGCTCTACAGGCCAGACCGCTTGACCTACAACTACCAAATTTGGTAAATGTATACCTTGGAGGTCGGGAATGTGCACCTGGGTTTCCTTTTTTTGAATTTTTAATTAGAATTTTAACTATTAACTCTAACTATTTATCGAATCTATCTATTAACTATTAATTAACTTTCCCGCCAAAATTTTTTTTCATTTTCCCCACCGCCAAATGAGTAAGGCTTCAGTTTTTCTTTACAACAGTAATGAGGCTAGGCTTAACATTTTTCAGCCGATTATTTCAAACGATTCTGTTTATTTTCTGAATGTTTGATGCATTTAAAATTAAACATTGTTAATGAATCGATCTTTCAGATTCATTCTGAAGTAATTTTGAATTAAAATAAAACAGAATAAAGGAAATAAAAAATTTCTTATCTGCATAGCGTTACCCCAACTGGCGTAGAAAAATTCACGCATGCGCATTGCGTTCTGATTGTTGACAACGGACACGGACGTTTTGAAGGCTTAATCTGTTTTCGACCGATTATTTTAAACGATTCTGTTTATTTTCTTAGTTTCATGCATTTAAAACTAAACATTGTTAATTAATTGATCTGTTCATGATGAATCTGAGAAAATTTTGTAGAAAACTTCTTGAGATATTACATAAATTAAGAAAGATATTCTTTAGTGCCCATAAGGTTTAGTTTAAATACTCAGCAACTCGGTTTTCAGTACTCATATTTTTTTTAAAAAATGCTTCGTTTCAGTAAAAAATTTCCTTATAATAATTGCAATTTAACCATTTCCACTTCAATTTAAAGAATAAATTCTACGGGAGCTAAAAGAAAATTAGAGCGATACATATTACGTTATGGTTGAAGGCCTTTATAATATTATGAATGAATTATATGACTATCAAAATTTGTGGCTTTAAAATATTTTGATGAAGAAGCTATTAAAATAGGAGTTACATAAAATATTTAATTATTAAAATTTTAACGAGCATTAGGATTAGTGAACCGGCTGGTCGCCAAAGGCGGCTAGTATAAGAATAAAATTTCAATGTAAGAAATTTTTATTATTAATTTGCATTTTTTTAAATTCTGTTTTGATAAAAATGTCATGATAAATGCATTTTTTTTTGTGCAGTGAGTATTAAATTAATCATACACGATAAAAATTATATTCTTAATCAATTTTTAATTCTTTTATTATCAATATTTGAAGCGTTGAGCATTAGAGTAGATCAAGTCATAATTTTCGATAAACTGTGCTGAAAATAATACTGAAACAGAAAAATATGTTCTGCTCCTCAAAGCGTCTCATTCAATGCAGGATCTGGATATCGGCCGATCAGATTCCTTTCGTGAAAGACGGCACTGAACGTCTAAGAAAGCTGCAGACTTGAATTTTGTAAGCAGACTTCACTTTGCCCAATGATACAGTTTTGGGCTTCGAAAATCTAATAAAAATTATTATTAAAGCAGAATACGCCATTCCAATACGAAGCACTTGCAGCTCAGATGAAAGCCCAGAAGTTATTTGCACCTGAAATACTTGCATTTACACACAAACACGAAATTGAAAACATAATTTCATGCATTATCAAGATAAAAAGGTCAGTTAATAACAGGAATATTTTGTAATAAAATTATAGAATAGAAATTTAAATAAAAACATTTACAACTTACTCATAATATATCTTAGAGTAGTTCAACAAATACGTCAGAAATTGTAACTTACCTGAAAGAGAAAACAGAAACAATCAACAAAGGTTTTATACATGTTAAAACAAACGTATTGTCACAAACATTATATCACAACAAAAAAATATTGCTAAAACATCATAAACAATGCACTCAAAATACGATTTACGATTTCTTTTATTAATTTTCCACGGTCATTTATGACAAAGTCTTTCAAACTATAAATCGCGATGCAATTTTTTAATAGAAAAGAAAGCAAAATTAAAATTTTCAAACTACAGAACAGGGTGTTAAAATTTTCCTTTAACTTCATAATATTTGTGAGCAAAATTAGAAAGAAAAAAAACTGTTTATTATTATGCTATAGAAAAGGCACACAATATTAATTAATGGCACATACATTATAGGTTTCAATTCTTGGTTGCAAATAATTCTACGTAACGGATGCGCGAAAAATCCACAGAGCACAATTGCCACATTGAAGCAAATTCGGAGCACCTGTGTCATTTCACCCGATACCGGACTCGCGTTTTTAATAATGTAAACGTTAAAATTACTTAAAATTATTCCAATTTTTGACTCAGGGTCCTAGCTTGATGCGCCCCATCCAAAAAGAAGTTCTAGATTGAAGGTTTAAAAAAAAATCTAGCAATTTTAGATAGCGAACAATTAGTTCATTCATATAACTTTTCATTCTCAAAAGGCACTATTAAATATAGTCTCAAAAATTAAACTGCTTAAAAAACTAACATTTTTTTAAAAAATGTTAAAATATTTTTTCCTAAGAAATGTAAAATCGTAAGTCAAAATTTAAAAAACAATGAACCAGTTTTTTTCTTTTTCTGTTCTGAAAAACTTATTCCTATTGTTTTATAATCATTCTGTACTAAATTCATTAAAGAAAATTTATGCAGTATAAACAGAAATTACCAAAAGAAAACAATCAATTTATTTTTCGCCAACTCCACATTTAAAAAACAAACATATCCGGTTCACTGTTTAGACAGCGACTCCTCAAATCGATAAAAATATTAAAAAGATGAGGGGGGTAAATAAATTAATTGATATTAAATCGTCTACCTACCAAAACACATAAAGGAATGCACGCTTGAAGTGTGTGGGGGGTGGGGGTGAGAGGCGCAGCCGAAGAATGGTTTAAAACCACACCTTGCAAAAGCAATTCGAGACTTAATAATTTGATCCCGATGTGATATCCGATGCCACCACCAACGACGAAATTCAAAAACCGGAATCGAAATGTAATAGAAACGTTAAACTTCCCTCAATCCCGAGGAGGAAAGAAAAAAAAAATGCGTAAAACAAAACAGAGCACTGCAAACAGTACATATGTGGATACAACTCATGCAATAAAAAAAAAAAAAAAAAAAAATCCTTTTTGAAGAGATCGAAGATCTCATGGGTCGCCAGAAAATTTTTACCACTAATGATATGCCATAAGAAGCTATGATTAATGATCTGGTATTGAAGGGAGAAGCGGCGAATGGTCACGAATCAAAACTAAAAGAATATCTGCATTTTTTTTTTTTTTTTTTTTTGTGGGTTTTTTAAAGACTCGCTTCTCGTTCAGTTTTCTTTCTTTCTTTCCATTTTTAATCGTCAGCTCATCTTGTCGGGCCGCACACGCGAAATGAAAGGATTGGACGGACTCACGTTCAGGTTCTTTAAGTGGGCGGGTAGCCTACAGCTTCGAACGTTTTCATTCCAGACGGTAGAGTTCTCGCTCTTTAACATGTATTCTCCCCATGGAAGCCATCCAAAATTTTTGTCCAAATTTCTTTTATGACCCCCCCCCCATCTTCATAAAAGGGAGCGCGCACGATCAAGTTTAATTTACGTTTTAATGCAACGAGATCGGGATTCGTGACATTGCACTGATTCGGGAAAAAAGGGGAATGGTATTCAAAAAAAAAAAAAAAAAAAAAATGATTCGATACAGCCTGAAGGCAATAGCGATCTCCAATTATATTAATTATTTAGAGGATGGAGGAAGATTGGCTTAATAAGGAAAAATATAATATTGAAAAAATTTCTAAATAATAATATTAAAAAAGACATTTTTTTTTAAGTGTTTGAATCGCCCCAGAAACCAGGGTACTGGTCTTCCCAAAGCCTACTCGCATACTTCCCAATGAAAGTCTGCCTCCCCCTCATATAAAACTGTCGAACTTAGATAAGGCGGCGAATTTATGGCATTGGTGAAGGACAGGTACGAAATATAGACGTTTGGCGTGGATTTAGTATTTTTATTGAATCTATTGCAAGAATAGATATTTTGGACACCTTTTTGCTGGCCGACCGACACCAAAATGTGATACAATACATTCATCGGAAGATAACATATCGAACTTCATTGATTTAAGTCATGGCGTTTCTAACCGATTGTGTTTACATGCAAGGGGAAGTACAGACCAACAAACGGTCAATCCTCCCATGGTCAATATGAGGTATCAACTCTGTTGGTAGATACCTAGACAGATATGGTTCCAAATCTGATAAGTTTCTATATTTTAGATGTCAAATCTATCAAACAAATACTATATACTAGCTCTTTGCGTTCTAGTGTTATCGAGCAGTCAGAGAGTAGATGGATCTCATTCAAGAATTCGATGGAAATCTATAAATTGAGTCATAATGCCAAATTTCAGTCGTCGCCTAACTCAAAATATATTATCGTTTGCAGACAGACACATAAATATAAAGCACAAAATATGTTTTTCGTCCCCAGAGAGAGCTAAAATGTGGTCATTCGTCCGGATCTCGAGTTCGAATTTTTTGACGATTACAGTACTTTCTCCGTAAACCAGAAAGTAAAAGAGCACAGAAAAATGATACATGAATTAAAAAGAGGCTTCTCAAACTATGGTCTAAAAACCTAAGCAGAAATGGAAAAAGACACATAGCATTCATCAGAATCTTCATTATAATTCAAATAAAAGCAAAATTTATGTTCTTTTGAATTGAATTACTATTCGAATATTAAAATTTAAAAGCAAATGGATCTTTTAAAAAATTTTAACGCTTCTTTGAATTATTTATTCTTGAATGTAATGTACATAGGGACTCGCAAAAGAATGCTACGTGCAAATCGGGAACCCATGCCTGAATTTAGGATACCTAAGTAAGTAACCAAATTGAAGTTTTTAAATAGGCACTTTCATTAGAGTGCGAAAAAAAGCAAAAACGTTTTTTTATTAATATTTTCTATTTTTAATCTTTAATTTACAAATCATTATAAATATTATGCAATAGTGAAATATATTTTATTTCCTTATATTCACTAGCAATTAGCGCCACTAATGCTATCAAATGAACGATTAATAGGTAACAATAATATTAAATATTAATATAAAAATAATATAAAAAATATTAAAAACTGCATCGAGAATTCAAAATTGGCATAATTTTAAAACTCAAACAATACCAAGAAGTGAATGAAAAATCCAAAATTCCCTCTTTACGTATATAAAAAAATGTAAAGTTAAAAAAGAGTGAGCAAAAAGGAATGAGTTTTTGCAAAGAATAAAAAGCAGAAAGAAAATTATATGGATAACCCTATAAAAGGATTAAAAATCAACAACAAGAAATTTATTGTTAAAAGATAACTACTAATAAACCTAATAAAAAAGTGATTTTTATTGATATAAAAGAGAAAACATCCAGCTTTCGTGTTTTGATGCTGCCTGTTATATTTCTCTCTCTGTTTGATTCTTCCAAATCAATTCAAAAATCAATGCCCACAGAATTAAAAATCAACAGTTTTTCGCTTCAGACATTTGGAAATTTAGAGAAGCATTTCAATAACTTAATAAACGATAAAACATAGACTTCAGGACAGGTTGGATATCTGCCACGGCGTGAGGCGCAGCGCACACGAAGAGGAAGTTGCTTGGATAACTCTCAAGTTTCTTTTAATCAGCTTGCATTTTCAGATGATTCGCCACTTTCATTTAAGCACATGTGTGCTTAAATACGAAGTAAAAATATCTAAATTTTAACTTTAGATACTATAGGATAGTATATATCTATACTATAGGATAGATATAGAGGTAGTATTTAGATACTATATTATACTATACTTTTCCGATAGTATTTAGATGCCAGGGGAAGTCCAGAACTCGTCTCGTATCTCACTGCCCATCCGTTTTAAACGAATTAATCAACAGCAACTATAACAGTTCCCGGAATGTACGAGAGGAGGTGGTGCATGCACACTCCAGAAAATATCCAATGTTTAATCTGTAAAACATCTTGTGATATTGTAAGCATATATTTCTGAGAATGTGTGCACCAGCACTTACTCTATAATATTTAAAAACAACATCAACTGCCCTTTGAGTAATGAATACGGGGATGGAATTTCATTTCTTCCAACCGAGCAACCTCTCAAAAGCTATCTCGAATATTTTAATTCGACAAATCCTCCATTCCGCTAGAAATCTGCATCGAGTTTTTGCAATATCTGAGGCGTTCAGGTTACTAATATCGACGGTGAGGAACAGAGCCTCAGACGATCATTTAGCTTGAAATATTCTAGAGAAAATACATCAATGGGAACGATCCATGCCTACTAGATGGAGAGGGAACAGACAGTGTGGATCACGTGACTGGACAGCGTGTTTATTCCCCGGTGGCAAATAAACGCTTACTTCACAGAAACCAAGTGAGAAGAACACTCACTCGAGGGGAGATGGATGTGGTACAGAAGATTTATTTTCTTTCTCAAGTTCCGTGACACTTTTATGTTTAGCATACTTGAATTAATTTTAACCAAATAAGACATCATTTACGTAGTAATCAAGCTATAATACATATTTAATGATAAACTAATTATATTGGCCATTTATCGCAAAACGCACGATAACGCATATTTCAAAAAAAAAAAAAAAATATTTCAGATAAACATATGTGGTTATATTTTAAGGATTTCAAAAGCAAAAAGAAGCCCGCAAAAAAATATTCTCTTATTTTGCGATCCCATTCCACTTTCGGTTTAATTAATTCCTCTGTAAAACTAATGCGCCATCAGTAAGTACTACGTCTCAAATGAAAGTGTATCTTTTGCCCTTATCAGAGGTCAAAACATGGCACATGGTCGGAAATCCCAGGTTATATAAGACGAGTGATCATTTGTTTCGGCCCTTTTGTCTTCTTTCATACTTCTGCTTTTGTGTTGCGCTGCGCCTTTTTGTAAAATAATCATGTCTGTCTCCCGGAAGAGAATAAAACGAAATTAAAACTTCAAAGTCTCTTCACTGCTTCGAACCTGCTTTCTACTTAAACCAAAATATGTTACATATTATTTAGCCGACAGGATTCGAAACACATTATATATATATTTCTTTTTCAAAAAGAGTTCCCTTTTGGAGCACCTCACTGTAAACAAATGCAGTAAAGAAGCTTTGGCAGTTTCATGTGCAATTAAGTGCTTAGGCCCATAACATTCTGAATTTCTTTCAATACGAAAATTCTCTTCAGTAGTTAAAAATTTCAGAAAAAATTTAACTTTGATTGCTTTCCGTTGACTGATGATAGTGAAGTATGCATTTACGATTACGTAGAACATTTTTGTATTATTTCAAAGCATTAATGAAAGATTATAAAAGAAAACATGAGCAGAAAACAGCCAAACACAAATAGAATTCTCAAGAAAGATGCACACACACACTTAAATGAGCCATAGAGACAGGGGAGAGAAAAAAAATTGCACGTAAATTTTATAAAATCCTAAAATAGCTAAATTTATACTGCGAGGAAGTACAGAACGGATGTTGAAATACCACTAGTATGAAGTGATGGGGGAAAGCAATCTTTTGTCCAATAACTCAGTCGGCAGCTTTGAAGTCGGCGCATTGGCGACATTGTCAGGGCCCTCTTTTGGTAGGGGTCGGAACACTTTGACAGAGACAAGACGAGCCAACCACACACGACGGATTTCATAATTGGAGGGACCCAAAATAAACTTTCTCCCTCCAAGAGACAAGGGGTTGGTAAAAGAACACACTGTCATAACAGCTACACCTCTTCATCGGGTTCCTTTTTTTTTTAAATTTATTGTTCGGTTCTCTTTTTACGAGAGGGAGATCGTAGAAGATAGGCAGGAGTTATTATCCATGTATCCGGATATACTATTGTGTAAGTGACTCTTGAAGAGTAACAGCCAATTAGAATTTTAAGACACATAATTTAGCGGACGGTCTTTTTCACAGATTGCCCGTCTAATCAATAACAAAAAACTTCGTAATGGAAACTGAAATTTGCAGATTCGTTTATTCAGCATGTGAATATTAGGCCCAACCTTGCGCGATTCAACGATCATTCTAGAATTCACCAAAATATCAAGTTTTCGAATTAATTCGATTTTTTAAGGCTGCATTAAGTTTTTAAGAATGTATTTAAAATAAAACAGTGAAAATAGAATTGGAAAAAAATTTAAAGCATACCTAATGGTGACATTTCACTAATTCTCAGTTCACATATGTCTTCTTTAAATCGTACTTAAATAAAGGACTATTGGCGGCATTACAAATTAATATGTTATAAATCGAACCACGTTCAAAGAATCAATACTAATAAAGGAGAAACTTTAAAAGTAAAGGCTACAATAAACCAAACACTAGTAAGATACAATAAAGAGAACGCAAAAAATTGATAGTATAAAATTTGCACAGTGAAAAAAAGAAAAAATTCTGATAATTGGGGGATATTTGGTTTGGTTTAATCGGCGTAAGAGAAACACTTTCCAAGTCCTCGTGGGCTGTATTTAGGAATTTTTAATAGCATACAGTTTTAACGAGCCCTCCTCCCAATAACTTCTTTTAAAATACAACAATGGTCCACTTTTGATTGTACAAGTTAGCTTCAAAAAGGTCACAAGACTTATACTCGCTTTGTCAATACACGTTCACGACATATATATATAGAAATCTCACAGACTCTGGAATATTCCCCAATGAGTTTGCTTCTCTGCTTATTGAGAAAAATGGGCAAAATTTCTGCTCTTTTCCCCAGTCAACTTAGCAGCCTTTCCACAGCAACTGAGGACAGCTAGGTTAAAAGGTAATACTGCTAAACTGAATAACGCGACTAACAGAAAGAGATTCTGCCAGCAAAATTCCCTATCGATTCCCAGATGGCAAATTGAGTGCAGAACTTCCCATTCCCCTCAAATGAACAATAACACAGCAACGCACACTTGGGCTCCATCACATTCATTATTCAAGAACACCACGATCCCTTGCAATTCTGCGTTCCATACAGCACCCCCCCCCCAACAAAATCACTCGCGCGCACATAACACAAATGGACGGCGTCTTCCCAGGGAAAAAAAATATATGCAATTAAAACGTTCGAGCCTCGGGGACTGGGAGGGAGGGGTCAGCATTCCGTATATTTGCGCCCCACTCCAGAGACTAGCAAGCTAAAGCTGTAGCAGCCAATAATCGGCTACATCTATCGATCTATAAAAGGCGGGCCGGGGCGACTTATTGGTGGAATAAGTGGAATGCGCTGGGGCTCCGGTACTTTTTCCATTGGAAATTAATGATCCATTTCAAACATAAACGGATCTCTTTTCCAGGAGCAAAACAGCCAGAGGCAGGAAATATCTGCCCAATGGACTATTTTATACTTTCCGCTTCAGCATCTATTTCCCCCGTCCTACCCGGGTTATAAATTGTTACCGTGCATCAAACACTGATTTTTTAGTGTTTTCTCCATTCCTCCCCCCGGGTAATGTATTTTATTAGAGTGCGTAGCAGAATCGGTGGATAAAATTAGTTGATCCCCTCTCCAAGAAGAAGGGAGTGCAACTACCTGGGACCAACCAAGATTGTTTTAAAAAGCAAGTCAATTAGATTAGGTCCTTCTCTCCTTACAGCAATCCAGAGTAAATATAAGAATAATGAAAAAAAAAAAGGGGATTATTCGCAGCAGCGTTTATTACTAAATGATGAAAAATATATTACAGACAATTTTAAAGGTTAAAAATATACCACAACTGTAACATTCAATATCTGTATGTATAACGTGGTTTTATGTTAACCGCAGAGACACTCAGAATTTTCAGAAAATTGACACTGGCCTACGTCAATGTATCATCTATACATTTGTTATTATAGGAGACCACCTGCATTTGAATGACACCAAAGCCTGACGATTTCCATAAGGCTACCGTGCGGTCATTGTCATATCCTTCTGGTATGCTAATTTTAGCGATAAGATCCACTGTTCAAATTTCGTACACATTGATGAAATTAGGTGCGCAATGGATTACTTATCAAGCAATTTTAGAGGAAATTCAATCTATTAAAAACTATAAAATTTAAAGTATTCTAAAAGACGTTGATAAGTTCAAGGGCATTTTGTAAAAAAAAGTAAACAGCGGATTGTCTTTAAAGAGTCTTTTTTCTTAGTAATGATATATAAAAATATTTTAGGAATTTAAGCTCCATTTAAGAAAAGAAATTCTTTAACTTATTAGATAAAATTAATTTTCAAGATATTCTTTATAGTTTGAGATGAGCTTTAACAAATAAGTTTTTATTTCATCGGAAAATTTGTCCAAAATTTATTTTCATCCACCTTATTTTCAGCGTGTCACAGAAAATTATAATATTATAATGTTACACAAAATAAATTGAAAATGTCATGCTAATAATCAAATTAATATGTGGCTTAAATATTTATTAATATTCGTTTGTGGTTTCTATGAAATTAAAATATAGCAGGTCTAAGCTAAAGTGCTGAAAGGGATTACTATGGACATTTAAAAATTGACGAATCTGGAGGCTAAATATACTTTTTTGGCAGTATTAAACAACAACAAAATCATTAAGGTTGATTGCCAGATCTATCCGGGTTCGTCGATGGAAACTTACTTTGCAAAAATAAATGAACATCGAACACCACTGGTATGTTTCATCCTTAAGAGAACAAGCATATGCCGATCAGATGGAGAATGAAGGTACTTAGCGAAAATGCGGGTGATGAAAAGGAGAGTGATATGAAGGAATCATGGTTGCAACGCCTAAGAGTGACGAATGACTGTTGGACATGAATGGTGAATATGTAAGAATAGAATGTAACACTCTGGAAAGCGATTTTTACTGTGGATTTCGGCTGTCGTGTTCCACTGCTAGAGGCTGATTGAAATAAACTAAATTATACTAAGCTGATTAAGATAAAAAGTAAAGGGGAAGAGGAATCAGTAGTAAGTTCAGCTTGCATATTTTGGCAAATTCTAAATATTAAAAATGCACGAACACAAAATAAGAAGAAAAAAATGTTGATATTGATAAATTAGAAGAAAAATGGTTTAAAGATAACTATTTTTCTCATCGAATGGTACAGAATTCGAATTTAATTTATAACATTTTTGATTTTACAAACTGCTATTTATTACAAGCTACAAGGGCATCCGCTTGTTTCATTACAACTATTTTTAAAAAATAAAATGCTGAATTAGACAAAATGAATTACAGCAGTTCAATCCATTTGTCCTGGGATTCTCCTATTACTTCGATTTTACCAGACTCCTCTGCCTTATCGGTTGCACCCGATTTAAAAGAGAAGGTGTGATAATCGGGACGCAAATTTCGGGGAATTTTCAACTACGAAGTTTATTAAATATATGAATGAAATGTTTCTTTGCCAGTCTGATACCTAATAAAGAGTTTTTAGTTAATAAAAACTGCGCAGAAAACAATCATGTAATAAAATGCTGAATTTGACAAAGTGAGAAGTGTTTAAAGAATGTAATTAAAGAAAAAAACACCTCTACAACAATTTTATCTATTGCTGTCTTACCAGCGCATTTCATCAGAAAGAAATATAAATTAATAAACCTAAAGAAAGCCATAATTAAATCAACGATTTTATTGAAACGGAAACAAATATAGATCTTAGTTGCAAGTCTTAATATCACTACCAGTTGATTAATGCTTACTCCGAATCTCCTCCGAAAAAACAGATCAGACCAATTTTTCATCGATATCGCCGAGTCTTGATCATTAAGCTTGGCAATGTTTCGATAGTATTTCTCCAAATATAGCACACAAGAAGAAAAAAAAAAAAAGAATGTGTGTGTGTGGGGGGGGGGGTGAATTATCGAAATGACAGATTACCGATTCGAGCGTTATCGCATGAGACGGGTTTTTCGAAAGCGGCCTTGGTCACCTGCACCGAATGAATGAGGTGAATCTATTACATTCTTCGGCAGCGATTCTTCCATTAGCCGAGAACAATGGCCGACAAAGATGCCGTTATTAGGACTAACGACAAGAAACTCGTTACGTAAGTGAAGATAATAGATTCTTATTTTTAGGAATGTGGGTCGGTCGCCGTTGGAACTACTGACCTGTCATGAGGATGAGAGCTGCAGAAAGGAAAATCGCTTTTATTCGCCGGGTCAAAACAAATATAGCGGGAAGGGAATGTGGAATCGATCGCCTGAAGAAACTGTCACGGATGTGCATCTGCAGGATCGTGTCTGTTTCCGACCACACAATCCTGATCATTCAACATTCAGAAGCGTATGAAAAAAAACTCGAACTTCTTATAGGAAGCGTGTTCCTCTCTAGCCCCCCCCCCTCCCCCCCCCAAAAAAATCGACCCGTTTTGAAAGTGAATAATTAAAATAGGGTAGAGATGAGAACACATTGCGTCTCGGATTTTTATTAGAAAAACCATTTATTTTAATACATCAACTAAGTTATACACTTTGCAACGAAATGAAGTTGTAATTTGGAAAAATAAATAATATTATTTTCAGTACAGCAGTTAATTTAGGAACAATAAAATGACTTAGTCTCGAAAGAAAATGAAGACATAGTCGTGACAATATTTCAGTCGAAATAGATGTAATGTGCACCTTCTTCGAGAGTTTATTATTTTTTTAAAGAAAGAAAAGATTCTGCGGATGTTTCCTTGTCAATTCTAGCACAAGATTTTGCAACCAGCAACAACATATCGACTTAGCGAAACCGTTTTCCTGTTAGATATGATAAATATAGCAAGTGGTCGCTGCACATATTATAAACGGATAGAGCTAAAGTGACTGTATGATGAACCGTCGCAAGGAAATTCGCCAACTTTTATTTTGTAGTAGCCGTCTTTGGTTACCATCTGGTTCGCTAAATATTTAATGCAATTTAATTTCAATAGCTTCATCAGCAAAATATTTTTAAGCTTCAAATTTTGATATATATAATCCATACTATTTTATAAGCTTTACGTTCTGTTCATTCTAAAACATATTTATCTTATTTTCTAAAAGCTCAATTACTTTGTTTTGTGAATCCTATACAGAATGTTTCCATGTTGTAAAAACGATTGTATCTTGTACGTCCTCATACACGTGAGTGGAACAATTCATTTTTGAGAATTTGGGGCAGGAAAAATTTTAAAAAGTACTTCTCTTCAAAAGAAGTAATTGATTTTCAATATTCTAGCCCCCCCCCATCAATAGCAGACGGGACAATTCCTGTAAATGACCACCCTAGTTATGGTATAGATAAAATAATTACAAAAAATTCCATCTGTTGGGTTTTTTTTTTTTTTTTTTTTTTTTTTTTTACCCAAGATGAATATAAAAATTCTATCAGTGACATGGCAAGCAATATTATTTCTTAAAAATAAACATCTATAATTATAATAAAGCTCAATGTGTGTGTGTGCTGGCACTCTACAGGCCAGACCTACAGCTACTAAATTTGGCACATGCATACCTAGATTGTGCACCTCGGAACGATTTTTTAAATTTTTAATTAGAATTTTAACTAAAAATGAAGCGAAATTTCAGCGTTTTTCCGCGTCAAGTTAAAATTCAGAGAGAGAGAGAAATTAGCTTTTATTAACGTGTTGCCATCACATACCAGAAGTTCAAATTAAAAAATAAATCAACTATTATTGCAAATTAAATATATTAAAGTGTAATTTTCAGCACGTGTCTGTATAAAGTTTTTTTTTTTTAAAGATATTTTCTGAAAAATAAATGGAGGAAAGGGTTTCTATGATCTTTTACATTACATCTATATTATTAATTCAATAAAACAGTTTAATTTAAGGCAAACATGGTTTAATATATATAGGGTAATTACTCTAATCAGCTCCTATCAGATAATTAGAGGCATACATATGCTAACAAAATGGTCTAAATGAATTAAATAATTATATTTTATGTAATTTGAGTCAATAAATGCTCTGATAAATTATGAATTTTAAATTTTTACATAACTCCTCTGCCCTTTCAATCATATTTAACAAAATATTCTCGGGACAATATTTAAGTAAAAATTGCTGAACTCCAATTAACTAAATTAATCATTCAAACCGGCTAATTTATGAAATTTGAATACGACTCTTCTATAAAAACTAGCGATTTTAGACCAAGAAGATACGACAATCTACTGCCAGGGTTTCTGGACAATGATTGACCTATGATTACGAAAATGTTGAACGTTATAAAATCTAACATATAAAAATCTCGTGTCACAGTGTTTGTGTTCGTACTCCTCCGAAACGGCTCGAGCGATTTTTATGAAATTTTTTATGTGTATTTGGTAGGTATGAGAATAGGTCGTAAAGTATATTTCATAACGCTAGGTAATGAGGGTGTCCCTATCCACGTTCACCGTACGCTGATGAGATCAACGCTTGCTTGAAACCAATGTGGCGTAATGTTGAAAAAGTCCAGCTAAAAATATACATGCACGTTCAAATGCTACAAGATCCAACTGCTGACATATTCTCGGACCAATTGCTAGATATCGGCGATGGAAAAGTTGCTGTCTATGAAAATACTGGATGCTAAAATTTTCTACTAATTTCTGCACTATCTTTGATTCACAAAATGCTCTCATTGACCGCATATTTCCCGATGTACGCATACAATGCATAAATCATGCGTGGCTGACAGAAAGAGCCATTTTGGCAGCAAAAAATGTGGACGTCGACGATGTAAACTTCAAGATACGTTGCCAGGTGACTTGATATCATACAAATCGATCGATACAGTTTGCGATGCTAACGAAGCTGCAAATTGTCCAACAAAGTTTTTGAACTCACTGGATTTGCCAGCCATGTCACTACACCTTCTACGACTGAAATTTGGATCTCCAGTTATTTTACTTCGGAATTTGACCCCACCACGGCTGTGCAATGACACGCGATTGGTCATTAAAAACTTCAGAGAACGTTTAAAACGTTACATTAAAACATTAAACGAACATTAAAAACGTTAGCGAAGTCGCCATTTCGAATGGCAAATTCCAAACCGAAAATGTTTTGCTGCCACAAATTCCAATGATTCTCACAGACGTGCCAACTGAATTGAAACGCGTTCCATTTCCTATTAGATTGGCATTCGTAATAACAGTCAATAAGTCGCAAGGTCAAACGATGTCTGTTTGCGGCTTAGATTTGAGCACACCATGTTTTTCACACGGACAATTATTCGTAGCATGTTCTCGCGTGGGCAAACCATCGAGCTTATTTGTGTTGACTTAAGACGGACTGACAAAAAATATCGTACACTCAATTACTCTTCGAAATGAAGAATAATTTCTTTTATTTCATTTTTATACTTTAGGATAAAAAATATATTTCTTTTTTCACTTTACGTTTAACTTTTAAGAGATCAAACAATCTATATGTTTGTTACGTTAATAAAATACATTGTATTGAGAAAATGAATGTTTTTTTTTAATTTTGTTTTTATCGGCGATCATCGTCTACAGCGCTCCATTTGTCTTTCTGTCACACATCCCATTCCCACACATTTACAATACATAAATAATTTTTATATTATATATATATATATATATATATATATATATATATATATATATATATATATATATATATATATATATATATATATATATGTGCGTGTGTGTGTGTGTGTGTGTGTTATGTATATATATAATGAAATAATTAATAATTTATATGTCAGAACAACGTTTGCCGGATAAGCTAGTTGATATATAAAAACTTCATAAATCGGCGAGATTTGATCGCAGAAGATAGAAACGTATATTTATTTATTTAAAAGTAGAAGTGTAAATAGTATTTCGCAAAATACGATTACCTTAGGGCAGAATAACTGTGTAAAATTTAAACAATAATTTTTTTATAAGTACATTTATTGATTGAAATATTTTTTTTTCATCATTTAAATATTTTGAAAGTAAAACTACATTTACTATGAATCAAGGAAATTTTTCTTAATAATTCTTTAAGATATTATCTAAATTACGAAAATTATTCTGCAGTGCACATACAACGTCAATGCCGAACGACTCAGCTCTCAATTTTCATATTTAAAAAAGAGACATTGTTATTTTCAGTAAAAAAAGTTTTTATATTAATTACCATTCTAATTTAAAGTTGAAATTTTATGGGCACTGACAGAAAATTAGAGAGAGAGAGAGAGAGAGAGAAAAGTAGTGCAATGAACAGAACTGTTTAAGGCCTACATAATAGTATGACTGAATTATATAACTATCAAAGTCTGAAGCTTAAAATTATTTTGCAGAAAAAGCTATTAAGAGATCAAGTTACATAAACAAATTTTAGCCAGCATTAATAATGGTGAACCGGTCGATCGCCAAAGGCGGCTAGTATATAGATAAAGCAAAATAAAATTCGGCCGCCATAAAAGTATCAACTTCGCCTCGAGTCTGTCGAGAGATCTGGAATCGAAAACAAATGAATGATGAAATTGTTTTTAAAAAGTTTGATGAAAGTAAAAGGGTAAAACAAAATTCTAATTTTTGATAAAGTAAGCAAAAAGTGGCGAAGCATAAATTATGACGAATGTTACGGAAATCGATTCTCCATTCTTTGGCTTTCAATATTACATTAATAAAGAAGAAAAAAAAATCCAAAGAAGAGAGCTGCAATCCAAACTGATTTCTCTTTCATCCATTTTTCCTTGCGATTATCCAATCCGAACTCTAGCACTCTGACCGTATTTCCCACATTGATTGCTTAGAATGTTAGCTGAACTCGCACCGGTTGTTTTCTACGTTCTCGTCTTTATTTTTTTTTTATTTTTTTTTTATCTAATTCTAAGTAAAAGAAAAAGAAAGAAAAAAAAAACAGACAATCTAATGACCGTTTTCCTCTTTAAACGAGTTTCAATTGCCTGGCGATGGCCCAAACCTCAACAGCAACACCTAGAAAATAGCTGCTGCCGATCACAATCGATTGTGTGCTTTTAAATTTTAAAATTCGGAATCGAGAGAACATTCTTAAGTGCTCTCAGCTGATGCTTGTCTTCGTAGCTTATTTTGCATAAAAGTAATTGTATTCTCCATCCATTGGAGCAGTTCGCATTTCAGATGAATGTGTTTTATTTTCTCAACTACTGGAGAATCAATGGAACGGATGTATCATTTTTAAGAGAGTGATTTTTAACAGTTTTTGTTTTAAAGATTAAAATTTGTTTATTGGTCTGGAAAAAAAATTTCAGTATATTAATTTTAAATAAAAAAATGTTTTGAAATAATTTCTATGATTATTCTATTATGAACGGATGAGAAAAAATGCATTTTTATTCTTTTTAATTTTTATAATAAAATTCTATGTCTTTCTTTTCCAAAACAAACATGTCGGTAGAGTTAGATCATTGATATTTAATCTTTCATACATATTTTCTTATACGTATCATTTCTAAACTACTCGCCACTCTAATCATTACTCTATTTTCTTAGATCGAAGCAATGAGAGGGAAAATGCAATGAATAAACGCTTACCTACAAATACAATAAACATTTATCTCATAAAAGATCAATGAAGAGATGAAACAAACAGCTTAGTTACAAAAAAGGGAAAGAAACTGTCCAAACGGGTACAACAAAAAATCCAGGCAATCCACCCATAAGGCATCGTACTCATTGACGTGTGTGTGTGCTGATCCAACATCCCTTCCATCATTCCAGAAATGGAGAAATAATGACGCTGCCAGATCTATCAGCCCACTACAACCAAACGATACACACTCGAGGAAGGTGGGAGGGAGGGAAGCCATTTATTTACTCAAGCCCTAACAATGGAGAGAAACATCGTGCGATGGCAATGATAGCTAGCGAAAAGCGATGATAATTATTATTCACCGTTAGGAAGAGGCAGCGCGCGTCTCATTGTGTGGAAAAGGGGGTTTCTGGTGCGGTTGCCGAAAAAGGAAAACTCCTCAAGCCTCTCGCAAAAGGAAATTAAAATGGTTCGGAAGGAACAAAAGAGCAGAAGATAATGGAAATGAATGAGGTGTACATTCTGTCAGGTTGATTCGATAGCCAAGAATAAACCGGCATCGTCTGTGATAACTCAAATAATGATCAATAGGGTAACAATAGGAATAGGACGTGGTGAAATGACTTATTTTTTCGGAAGTACAGGGTTAACTGTCTATGCGAATTTTAAGGATCAGATAATTGTAACAATGTGCACAATTGCTGCATTGCACAGATTGAATGACAATGAAAGGTTCAATCACTTCCAATTGGACTTCACCAAATCCATCTCGAAAATCAGTTTTTTTTTTTTTTTTTTTTTTTCCCATAGGTAATCGAAAAGCTTCCAATTTCCATGACCTCATTTAGTCTAAACAGGTGAATTCTTAAAGAAATCATTCAAGCCTTTTGTTCATGGTTCGCAACATTTTAATGAATACGGTCATACGGTGCAACGATTTTCTTCTAAACGAATGAAATTTTTCTCATCTCGTTACGCGATTTCCTTTTCAATACAGATCCTATTCCTTTTTGTACTGATGACAAGATTCTGGACTATTTATAATTTCTGGTTAATATAATCACATAGTGATATTTCGAATCAAAACTTATAGGAGAGCAGAAAAGACAATTTATCGTGAAAAGAAAGCCTTTTTTTATGTATACATTTATTTTAAAAAAAAGAGAAAAAAAAAAGGACGAAACCGATTAAAAAGCGGTATAATAAACCACTACGCAAAAGATATCATATTAATAAGGTTCATTACATTAAAGATATCAGATTTAATAAGGTTCGCACTGTTGACTGTGAGAAGAAATGTTACAGTCGAAGCGAGATATCTTTCCACATTAAATGCAAATAAGATAATTATTTTCACAAAAACATATCGGAGACGTGAATAATTTTTTTAAAAACTGTCTTGAAATACGCACTACAGCAAGAAAATAAAAAAAGAGACAGTCAAATATAAAAACGGTTACAAGTAATGTTCATATCCATTGTTTTATTTTCTTCTGTTAAGGCTATTCGGACTTAATGGATGGATGGAACCGATAACACATCACGTGATACACATGAAATTAATTTTAAAATAAAATCAGGGGCAGGGTGACGGTGTAGAGCAAGGTGGAGAAACATTCAGAGATGAACCATTTTAAGTGGGGAAACAGAATCAAAGAATTAGTATTGTTATTTATTACCCGGGTCGGATTATTAAATAGGAAAGCAAGTAATTGTCTAAAAGCCTTTACGGGATTCTGAGACATCGACTGTTATTATTTTTTTTTTTTTGCGGTATTTTGAAAGTTATTTCTTTGCTTTTCTTTAATTATAAAGGTTGTGTAATCGAAATAATTTAAATTAAAATCCAGAATTGTTTAAATTAATTTTGGAATATTATTCTATCAACATTTCTAATTATCACTTGGAAGTCTTATGTTATTTTATAATGTTAAAACAACGTGGTGCTTTGCAGTTAAAAAAAAATGTTCGATCCTGTTATTAATATTATATTGATTGTGGTAAGAAAATGTGTCTTTTAAAAAAACTATTTTGTTTAAAATGACTTTAAAAATTCATCTGTGCAGTCTCTCTCTCTTTCCTTCTTTTAGGAAAACAGTTTTTTAGAAAGCGATCTGTCTGCGTTTTACTATTTCAGAGTGCCATCTTAGGTACATTTAAAAGAATCTTGTAAGTATTAGGGATTTCTATTTCTTCACTCGAAGAGTGATAAAATGCTGAAGTCGTCAGTTTTCCAAAACACGAGTTAAAAATAATCAACGAATTGGATCAGGAAATAAGAGAACATTTTGGGATGAAATTAATATGGTTAAATAAGATAAAAATTAGGAAATTAATTAGGATTTTAATTAGATTAAGAGATACCATTACATACATATATATAAAAATAATAAGTTTTACATTTAATCTTTTTTAATGTGTAGATAATTTGTACTTGATTAAAACCCACACTCAAATATATATAGTGAAAAAATATACATACACCTATATTATAAAAAAAAAAATACCCTAATAAGTGAAGCGAATTGATACTAAATTTATACAGCTCAACACCAGTATCTTACAGTTCGAAACAAATTTATCTATATCAATAATATGTTAAATATCTGAAAAATAGACAGCTAATAAAGAAATATATTATGTATATAAAAAAATATTTTATTTTAATTATTTTTTAACGTTACATTATATAAGTACATTAAATCTGCTTTCACAAACTGTTCGATCACGATGAAAATAAGGGATAAACAATTTGTCGATCACCTATATCCTCAAATATGCATTCGGCATCGCATGTTTTTCATGTTTAGAAACGTTAACAGACAGTGAGATAGACGCCTTACTTTAAGGTGTACGTAACACACTAGAAGATTTTTTTTTTTAAATTTTAACTTTAAAAATCCATTTTTTTCACAGTAGGTCATTAATATAAGTTTAAACTCTTTTCTGTAATTACACTAATTATTAATTAATTAAATAATATTTAATGAGCTAATTATCATATTTTTTGAAACATGATATCTTAAATTCTAATTTGTGCAGACACACAATTCTAGTTCGACATGATGCTTAACATTAGTCTTCATGTTGTCTGCCTCAATCAAGTTATAAAAATATATAGTTTTTTTTAACAATGTTTACATCAACGATGAATAGAAAAAGCGAGATTTTTTCTGTCATTTTAAATAGCTATTAAAAATTTATTTCTATAAATATAACTTTGATTGAGGCACAAAACATCCACTGTTTCATAAAGATTATTTTGATACATAAATAATTGTATTTGGTTCATTTCTTGTCGAGTTATGATTGTTTGAATGGTGCAACATAGTGGGAAAATATCATTTTTCATAAAATGAGTTAAAAAAAAAAAACGGAACTTGAGTTTTTAGTGAAAGTACCTCAAGAAAAATAATTATAACTCGAGAAATATTTCAAATATTGACAATATCTAGGTATCGTTTGAAAGCTACAGGATTAGAGAACATTTTGAAGCATTAAAAAAATATTCGATATTTTGGACGATTTTCGAAGTTTCAAGTGCGTACGTACACCTTAATGAATATATTAATTTTGTTATCACTATAGCTGTGATGAAATATTAAATTTGGTTTTTAAAGAGAATTAATATATATATAAAGCTCGGCGACTTTCCAATATGGCGCCGTCATGCACTGCACGAACTTACACATATTGATTACGCAGGCTAAAAGATTGTTAAATCCTTAGTCATTTTTTACTGAATATAAAATAAATAAAAATCAGAATTTTTCGCGGAAAAGCGCCAATTCAGAAAATTAATAAAAGGAGAGGAAAAAAATAAATACTGAAACTTCTCTACCCAAAGCCAAAGGATAAACATGTCTTCCTTTAGAGAAATAATGTACACCAAGCAAATGGATTTACACACGTAGCAAGCACGGTGGGAACCTCACTTCCATTCGCGCGAAGGATATTCGATATTTGAGTCTGAAAAAAGGCGGACAGTTGCACCCGAAGCACGTCATTCGCATAGTTTCAGGGGGGGGGGGGGGGCTTGAGCAGAACACAAGAAAGACGCCATCAAAATTGATTTAAGAAACAGCAATGAGGATTGATTGAATTGGAATAAGAAACAGCACTTCCACATTATGACTTGCAAAATACTGAATTACTCGAATGCATGTAAGAAGCACCTGAGACCAACTTCTGCTGGCGCATCGGAATACCGATCGATAAAGTAGGAAATTCGGAACACACATAGAAAATCTAAGCATTTTTTAAAGACATGCTTATGTATATAAAATTAAGGTATAATTATAAGGTATATAGGTATATTATTATAATTATTATAAGGTATCTCGATTTACTATACAGTAGAAAATGGATGGAATCAAAATCGTACACTCCAACCAAAATTCTTTAGTTTGGAAGGAGAATTTCTTCTGGTTCACATAAAAAATGGATTATATGACATTCGGGAAAATAGTCAAATCATCCTTGAAATAGTTTATACAAATGAGGTAAATTCTGAATATGTAAAAAATTATGAATACGCAAACACGAGGGAGGGGGCGAAGAATACAGATGCCCCGAACGCCATGCACGCTACAAGAGTGAATAATAGATGGGCGGATAAAAAATAATTTGCCCTACACTCCATGTACAATCGTTAAAATACTGATGGCAACAGGTAGTGAAAAAAAATCATTGTGTCCTGGCGTCACTTACCTTCTACTTTGTTTCTGTTTAAAACTCAGTTTCCAGATATATTTTCTAATTTGTATGAATTAAACACTATTACAAAAGAGAGGAATGATACTAGATGTTATGCAGCCACATTTGTATTTATATATATATACCCCATTCTCTGCATATTGAATTTATAAATGAAGGAACAAATAAATAATAATAAATAGATTAGATTTAAATAACTAAATCTATTTATGATTTCTAAGATTTCGACTCACTTTTAAAGCTGTACAGCTTATTTAAAAAAAAAAAAAAAAAAAAAAAAAAAACAGTTTGAAAGAAAAGAAGAAAAATTTGAAGTAATTAATAATACGCATTTTATGCATCAAATTAAAATGGAAATATTATCAATTATAACTAATTTAAATTTAATATTTCTCACAATTTACATTTTGGATAACTGAAAAAGTTTACATAATTAAGAAACATAATAAAAGGATAAAGCCATAAACTCATTTTAACGATAACGCAATTTTTCAATTTACTCATCACTTGTTCATAGATAACTAACACAAAATATCTTTTTCAAATTGGATTAAAAAAAAAAAAAAGTAACGACACTCTCAGTTGAAATTTTTTTCTGTGATTCCAAAACAAGAAATTGCTGTGAATCAAGATATTTTCTGATACTTACAACCACTAAAGAACCAGGCAGAAAGAAGTAGTGCCAACACTTCACGCACACTCCCCCCCCCCCCCCTCCAAAAACATTCGGTGTCAAATGTATTGTAATACAATTACTCCATATCATACCCCACCCTGCTCCCTTCCCAACTGCAAAGTGTTGGCTGGCAGTTTTTCAATTCACCACCCGTGCATCTATCTGATCTCATAAAAATTATCTCACACACCTTAGGATTCATGATCGTTATTCTAAAAGATCTTCGGTCAGAATAAAGGGAAAGAGAAATGCCTCCGACAGCTCCTGGGAGGAAGACACAGGGACAGATCATCCAGAGGCGTGGTGACACTCACATAGAATAACAATATGGCCCCTTCACAAAAGCGCCCCTTTCACCGTTGGACAAATCCACGACAATAAAGGGATTCGGGAAAAGTCAAATTCAGACAGACTCTCTCTCTCTCTCTCTCACACACACACTAAAAAAAAAAAAAAAAAAAAAAAAAAAAAGACACAAACGCCACCCTGCATTTTCCGGAAATTCCTCTTCCGATTTCGTAGGATAGAAAAGTTCCATCGTAGCCATCCATTTCCTCTCTATATAATTGCGAAACCAGGAATTCGGATGTCTTGCGTGCCTTTCGAAGGGGCAGCTTCTCCCTTACGAAGGTGGTTTTTAAAAAAACGAGAAGGAGAGAAATGAAATTTTCGAGACGCATATATAATTCCACTCTTCCCTCAGAAGTTGTGCAGTAATAATTTCTCTCCTTTCCTTTCTTTCTGGAGAAATTGGAAGAGAAGCTTTTAAGTACAGAATTTATTTCAGTTTCAGTTTCTTTTTTAATGGCCTTACAAACTCCTATTTTTTTTATTTTCCCAAAATCCACTAAGTCCGCCAGAAGTGCGCACGTTTTCATTTTCTAAATAAATAAAGCATGCCAAAGTTGAGAGATTTCTTGGAAAAAGAAAGTAAAAAAACTACTTTAATGCCGCAAATGCAATTAAAACCGGATCCTGTTCTTAAGGAAACACACAAACATATAAATCATAGGTTCCCCACAATTCTGATACCCAAGTATGTCATTTGAAGGCAAAAAATTCAAATGAATTAACATTTCCAATTTAATACGTGTTTAAACTTCTCAAGTTCGCAACGAACTGCAATGTTTATTTTTACTTTTTTTTCCCCGCAACAATTTTTTTTAAAAAGCTGGATTGATCTTTTTTTTTTTTTTAATTCGGAGAAATCAAGCGTCTTAAAAGATCTCACAGAGATTAACAGACAATTATATTCACAATTATGAGAAAAGAAAATTCGGACAATGAGATGAGCGAGGAAAACTTAGATTAAAATCAAACTAACCTAAAAATTTTATGTCAATTTGTCAGCGTAATATTATCTTATTCTATCTGTCATTAAAGGTGCTGTCGGTCATTAATCACTAAAGCGGTTTTAGTAGACTTCAAGTAAAATTCTGAATATTTTTGTCAGTCTGCACTAAAGAATGAAGATGTTTTAAGAATTTCTTCCAAAATATAATGCCTAAAAAATTAAACTTAAAAGTAATAAACAACATAAAGAATTTTTTAAAAAATATGATTCCTCACTTTTTTTTGCGACATATTTATTACCCAGTTCTCTTTTCACATTTGAGATAAATAAAAAAAATTTAAAAAATCCAAGAAATAATAAAAAGTATTTTATAAACAATTAAAATTTATTTCCGATTGAAACAAGATTTACTTTATTTATATTAGCTTCAACTGAAAACAGAATGATGATTCCCCTTCCTCCTTTTCCGTTCAAAGCTGGAATATTTTTTACAAGAAATAAGCACCGATAAATAAAAACTGGAAATAAAAATCGAGACTTGCCAGCCAGAATAGATTATAAAATGAATATGACCCAGTGCCGTTATTTAGATAAGAAATATTTTGACTTGGCCTAACATGTCTACACACTTCATTTGCATTAAGTGCATGACTGACGCGTCTATTCTTCAACATGGAAGACAGATCGAGGCAAGCAGTCCATGACTATCCAATTTGAAGAATGAAGTGTGCTCCTCTAACCAAAATCAAATAAAGGTTTCTTTTTCGACCTGCACCAGAACATTTAAAAAAAAAAAAAAAGCAGCAAGGGATAAAGATGAGTTACCATCATTAATCAAGCAAGAATTCGAGTCGGTCGCCACGTAATGCTTGTTTCTTCCTATTTCGGGCCATCTCCTTCAAAGCCCATTTCCAAATGAAATTGGCCACCCGCCAAAGGGTGGATGAACTGGGAACTATCATTTTTCTCCATGATTTGCGACACCCCCAAAACCTACACTTCTTCATTCGATGGTCATTAAAAGAGAGAGAGACACGAATCTACTTCGCATGGAATTGTAGTCGGTGCCAAATGACGGACATCTGATGGATCGGGTTTCGAACGGGGGCTTCTTAAAACCCGACAACGAATTTTTTTCTTCTTTCTCAACAAATCCATTGAATAGCATTTCCCAGTGATATTAAAACACAGGAGTATTTTTGGAGTAAAAATGTAGAATAAAAGATCGCACGTCTTAAATTGGAACAAAAAATTATATATTGGTTTGATAATATGAAACACGGATTCATTTCAGTAGCAATGTCCAGCTTGCTTGTTCTAACAATTCGTTCGTATGAATGTTGTATACGAGGAAATAAAAGTAAGTAACGAAATGAAGCAAACGGATCTTCTTTAACATACTAACAATATGTGCATCACAGAAGAGGGAAGAAAAATTGGACGCAGATCATTCGACTGGCACGATACATGCCAAATCCTCATTATTTGCGTCGCCGTGCTCACATGCATTGTAGGAGGGCAAATCTTTGAAGGACCGGGTACAAAAT
This sequence comes from Argiope bruennichi, assembly GCF_947563725.1. NCBI lineage: Eukaryota > Metazoa > Arthropoda > Arachnida > Araneae > Araneidae > Argiope > Argiope bruennichi. The sequence continues at coordinate 1,840,301 of NC_079155.1, forward strand.
CTGATGTAAATCTACAATTTCACTCATAGAACCATATGTTATAATTCATTTGCACTTTAGGTTCATCGTTCTGACGATCACTATTATCTTGATCTTCTGATGATCTTGCTCTTTGTCCAAAGGGTAAAAATATTTTGAATGGTTTTGTCGTTTCAATCCAACTTCTAACTAGATTAAAAAACAAATGTGAAAAAGTATGGCGCATTATTGTTTATTCTAAAAACTGATACGTTCATCAGAATTTTCGATCCGATACAAATCTAATGTGTTACCGGCCCAACCTAATGCACAATAATCAAGGCACAAATGATATTTTTTTAAAATCTGGTTAAAGTAACAATATTTTAGTGTGGATGGAATAGTTATGATAAATTAATTTAGTTGAATATCTATTTTTAGGATTTTCTTTGCTTATACAGGATTCGACTATAAATATGTCTGAGTAAATCTCAGATCATTGTATCTTTTCAAAAGAATTTTAATCGAAATAGAACAAACCTATGTATTAGTTATTTGAATATCAGGACCATAAAGCATTCATTGATACCACACCTCTGATAAACATGACTAGCATGTCTTTAGGTCAGAATGAAAGGTTCGAAAATCGAAAGGGAGAACAGAAACGAAACGTGCGAAAATTCACTAACTAATAAACCTGTGTTAATTAAGCTTCAATTTTAAAGGAGCAACAATAATGCAAAAAGGAGTGATGAATATTCATTACTCAAAGCGAAGAAAATTGGTGATAGGAGAATGCGATTAAAATATATAAGAACTATTTTTCACGACAAATAAAATCAGTTTTCTCTGTTTAAAAGTACATGTGTTCAGAATAAAAAAAGACTCTAAAGAAAACCACCGAATTCAAAATGATATAAAGCGATTTTTCTTAATTTCAGCACTTTCCCGTTTCTTATCTCCTTTTCTAATCCATAAAAGGCTGCGAGTTTGACCCAAGCCCACCAAAACAAATCAACTATCCAACATATCAACACTATTTTTCAAAAGTAAGGCGACCTGAATTCGTCATACTAATTGCAATAATTTCTAGAATTGCCGACACTTCATTTTTAAGACAAATCATTTTTAATCAAGCACATCCCACAAAGTCCACTCGAACAGTTCAAGGGAACAACATAAATCAATAGCAATTCATAAATGAAATGTCGGCAAAACACACAACAATAACATTAAAAATGAAAAATCAATACCGCTTGCACCAACCAAGAATTCGGTTCCTTTAGTGTGCAAACGCCGCTTTATTCAAAAAGGAAAGTCCGATCAAGCGTTACTTACATGATCGATTTATTAAAACTGGCACAAAGAGTAATTAAAAAAGAGGGCGGCGGCCCGGTGATATGATGAAAAACAGGCAAAATACCGAGACATGATCACTTTCGATCGACTGACAGTTGAAAGGTGCTTTTTCCTTTTCCATTTCGAGTAGGAAAAGAATGCAATAATTGCAATATATGTAGTAGATAAAACGGAAGCCTATAATTTTAATTGTAATGAAGGAAACGGAGCAAAAGCCGAATGTACAATCCGCAAAGCTGGATCGCGATTCCAAGCAGCAGAGCTGCTAGGATATTATCTTATAAACAGAGATATGTTTTTTATTTTTAGATCTATGACGCTCACTCGTGAAACTATCGCAAAGTTCTGAATTTCATCGTGATTAAAAAAGATATATGCAAAAGAAATATAATTTCGCAAACATGGCTTTTAAAAAAACGAGAGTTGGCCTCTACGCATAACCAAGAAGACTCAATAAATGCTATTACGATACGAATTCGTTTACCTTGCACGGTTTTTTTAATTTAAAATTTAAATACTCAACACAATCAGAAAATCTAAAGGATATTCATTTTTCGATCACAGCAGTTCCCAAAAGAACTGGCTATTACATACATTTAGGAATCGGTTCCAGCAGAAGACTTTCGAAACCATCCACAGGTCCGTGAGTCCGGTTGCAGACTCACCAATGAGACTTGAGAGCCACAAGTTCCGGTATCGACACCAACTAATGTTCTACCATGCATACGACTCATGTGGTTCCAATAAGTATGCCAATTAGCCTAAGGGCACCTTTTAAATATACATCTTTTTTTCACGCAATCAATCAATATATCTGCATCGAATTTAGATTCTAGAAATATCATATGGTAAATACAGATCACAAAAACTTCATATGCAGTAAAAATAAACACGAATAAGTTGATTTTTTAAAAAAATTTTTTGTCTGTGTTAATAGAGATAAGATTTTTTTTTTATAATGGATAAAATTTAGATGAATCAAATAGTTGGAAATGATGTATATTATAAGAAAAATAATTAGAGTTGTTATGCAATCTTTCTTTCGCATGTATTTTCAAATTTTATAACTCCTGGGGGGATAATCTGTGACTTGTAAATGAGCTTCCACTATAATATAATTTTAAAGGGTTTTTTTGTTTATTTGTTTGTTTCTTTGTAAATAAAATAGAAAGCAAAGATATTTTTGAGCAAATAAGACAATCTGAAATTCAAACAAATATTTCATTATGAAATCCAGGAATAAATAAAATATAGATGTATGCCTAGATACAGCTCAGAGTGAAAAATTCATCGCCCTGGTCCGAAACAAGAAAATTCGTTGCTTTTTCTTTTCCCCATTCGCGTCACATAAAAGAGGTTGCTACTGCAAACTGCCTACACCTAAGAAAGGAAATTAAAGTTTCCCTTCTCCCTCTTCACGATATCAAGATAGGGGGGGGGGAATGCATGGACAGGTGTATCCTCCCCTCCTCCACCTCGGAGAGCCAGCCTTTTCATACCAAACGATCCCGATAGCCGCCATAAATCATGTCAGGCAGTTGGTTCTGAAGCCCAAGATTCGAAACCCGAAATCAATTTCGACCAGTGAGGCGGACGTCGATTTCGCCATGACCCGTCCACTTAATGGACAGCACTTAAAATCGGTCAAAAGTTTTTGATGAATGTATTAACTCGCCATCCGTCTTTCCTTCCGACAAAATGCTTATTAAAGGCAGCGTGTCGAGTTAAACTGGCGATAATGACCGCAATGAATTTTGACGCGTTCCCATTCATTTCGATGATTTACAGTGTAGTCTGATTGTGAAAGGATCATTCCAGTCTGTTACGGAAAGGAAGCCGAGCATTTAAAAGCGAGATTCATTAAATGATTCCGCATAATCTTCATAACAAACATGATTCGCTTGACAAAATTGAAGTTCCCATCAGTGATCTTTAATACGTTTAATTTACACAATATTAACTAATGCAACAATTTTAATACGTTTAAATTTTTTGAAATTAGGTAATTGAAAGAAATACTGCAATAAGACATATCATTGAAGCGATAAAATGTTGACTTTCAAGATGTTATTAAAATAATTTCTGTTACATTCATTGCTCCGGAGTTACCTCAAAGAAAAAGATAAAATTCCACATCATTTCTATTTCATTGAACCTTCAACTTTTACCTTAGGAAAGATGACGATATTCTTTTGCCTTAACGAAAAGATATGTCACGAATAAATTGGTTTGAAATCAGCTCAGTCATTGGGAGAACATACATAACAACAATGGCTCTTATTTATATTAAGATTATAACATGAATTTAAAGATAATAAAACAAATAATAAAAGGGATTCTTATTATAAATGATTTTTACTATTAAAACTGGTTTCCACATTTTCAATATATACAAGAAAACACATGGCACCAGTGACAATAGTTTAATACCGAACAATTTTCAATATGCTGACTATGCCTCTAAAAAGGAAAACTCGGACAAGGGAAAACAAAATTTAAACTTAGCAGAAAATTATCATCTGTCCAGGAGAAACATTTACATTGCGGAAACAGGGCTATTTATTGAAAATATAAAAACAAATAATATCGATATGTATAAAAGCGCACGCACAAAAATCTATTCTACGCTTAAAAATACTCATATTATCATAAATAACTCATGCATATCATCATATAAACACAAAGTGAGACAATTCAAACTACTATACCCCCCCCCCTCCTCCGAAATACGCATATGGATTCAAATTGGCGATTGACAGCCAAAATGAAGCATCAATCGATTTTCAAGGCTCCAAATCCATCAAAAGATCAGCAATCCTATTTTCATTTCGTTCCACATTTGGTTACCCCAAACAAAATGATTCTCGCGGGTTGATGCGGGAGGGATGCTGACTGACGCAATTAACCCAATCTTTAAACCTTTTGGAAAGGGGACCTTGGGATCGGAGGTGTTGACAGGGCAGCCGCCCTTGATGGATTGCGGTCGACCGTCAATAACCATCGAACCAATTATTGGTTCAACTCCAGTCTGTCCAGCTCAGTCACAGGTAGGAGGGCGAGGTTCACTTGGCCTACATATCAGCCCGACAGACAAGGCAAAAGACTCCCCTCACAGAGAGATTTGCTGCCATGGCCAAAAGTTTGAAAAATGGCAGCAAACGTTTATCGGTTTCGTAATGCGGAATGTGTCAGGCTTGTTCACGTAAATTTTAACGACGTGTGACATGTTTGAATTTCAATCAGGCAGAGAGAAAAAGAGCGTTTTGTTTGCTGATTTCCTTCTTTTCGACCAGCGCTTCAATTAAAGATGGCGACCTCTGTTCACAGGTGTCAGACAAAAGTGGGAAAGGCAAGGTTGAAGAACGGAATGAGAATGAATAGTTTAGTGGTAAAAGAAAGAAAGCGAGTGAATAATTTTCGTCGAAACGAACGCAATTCAGTTTATTTTTTGATTTCATTTTAGTCCTTCTAAGGCTAATTCTTAATAGGAGTAGCAAGTTATTACCTTGAAATCGCCATCAAAATAAATTGAAAATTTCACATATTCACTCTGAAACAGAAGGCAAAAAAACATCAAAATAACGAAAGCAAAGATTGAAAAGTCTTCATATTTAGAGTTCCTACGAAATGAATCGATAAACCTTTCAAATAAATGATAATTCAAGTGTAAATACATCCAAGAGCGAATCTCATTGTCGAAATCAAAATACGCAGTTGGAAATATTGTCTTAAATATTTGTTCGCTCATTATTATGCTCATTCAATATTTCTTTGTTTTGATTTAGTAAAGATTCCACGCAAAATTTGTACGGCCTACTTGAAACATACTAAAAGCACACATAAGAAATACGTCAAATTTTCAGTTCCGAACATCTGCATACTTCTCGCTATGGTGCTTAAATGTAAATGATATGCAGAGCGAAAACAACGGTTAAAAATATTCAACGAACAACGAATATTTAAGCATTTAATTTATGTACTACGGGATGCATTACTCTAGTAATTCATTTCTTGGACAGGCCAATCAGGTAAGTGCTAATATCTTTTCGAGTCAATTGATGAAATGAAAATAGAAATTCACATAGAAATAAATATTTTTGAAGTTTATGAAATTGTTAAGTTTACGAAAAAGTATTTTACTATCCTCTAATCTGATTTCCTTCATTTCACGTTTTGGGGTGATATTAACTTTCATCTTTGTGACACACATAACTATCAAGTAGTTACAAAATGATAAATTTGAGAGGGGCTGCCACTCTAATTCATTGAAGAACCTCGAGTTTCTTTTAACACACTGTTACATGAACTTCTTTGAAGTTTGCTAAAATAAATTCTGAATCCTTCTCAATTCCTTATAGGTTCGAATTCCGCAATAATGTTGTGTGTTTTGTAGGATAATACATATTTTCAGAAAAATCTATGGATTTTTTATAACTAAATTTGATGACATGTAAGAGGCGCCGAATTTTTCAGAACACTTTTTTCACGGAAAAATGCCGTAATGCTGCATATGTAAGGAAGAAATAAATAAAATAAAAGTTACAAAGTCATGCTACAAATAAATTGGGTGAATGAAATGCGTGAATGAAGTCCGCCCCGTAAAAAGGGTTGTGACGTGTGTGTAGCTAAGTTTTTCTCTTGGCCCTAGTTGGCGCTACTATCGATACAAGAGCCCCCCCCCCCAGGCTTAAATCGGCTGTCTTCGAACAGCGGGCTTGCCCATGGCAAGTGCCATAAGAAACAACAAGAAATAAATTTGAGTTATGCATTTGTCGACATGATATTACTTATATGTGAAGTAGGTCACCTCCATTTGTCTGCTTGACTGAAAACATGCGATTGCATTGAGCACAAAGGAAAATTTTGTGAATTCCAAGTAAATGGAAACAACATTAAAAAAAAAAAAAAATAGAAGCAACTCTATTGTTTGACCAACTGTCAAAAAAGTGCGACAGAGAGAAAAACAATATTTTAGAGGTCATCTGTATAAAGCATAAGTTTATGAATAACTTACTTTTTGGATTTTGAGTATAAATTAACGCATACTTAAGCGAATAAACTTGTAATATTAAGAAGGTCACATCTTTCGATTATAAGATAATATATTTAGGATTATATATTTAGGAAGAAACTCGAGATTAGAAGAATTTAAAGATAAAAGGAATTATTATGTTGATCATTTGGATTTAACCTAATTCCTTCGCAAATATTCTGAATAATTTCGCTCAATTTCGAAATCTATGTTATTAGAAATCAACTAAAAATAAATAATATTGTTATAAAGTTGAATGAATCTGTACATAAATCGCAATTCTTTTTTTTTTAATCCAACGGTGAAAGAAAATGAGAGTTGGTTTTAATGCAGATAATATATATATAATTAAAACAGTGCAATATTCTACGTCTACCATTCATTTTTTATTTTTGACAAACGCAATTAGCAGTGAAGAGGTGTGGGACAATACAGCACAAAGACAATAAATAATAAGATTAATCATGGAATCTCGAAATTGGTTCGTCTCAATTTCACTACCATTAATATGGAATGAAAATTTACACTAAAAGACTCTCTACTATTTATGAATGTATTAAAAAAATATTTAAATGGTATGTCACTTTTCGAGAATAAAAAATGCACAAATTTTAAAACTGTATCACGCTAAGCAATGAGTGTAACATCGATATTAAATTCCCTCTTGGCAAGTCAAATAATTCTGCCGTTCCACCCTTTCGAAGTTATTTTCTAGATGCAGATTTTGTTAGCGAGGATGTGTTATTTTTCTAAAAATAATTTTATTTGCATATCTGCTACATTTTTTTTTTCAAATAATATTAATGTATCGTTCTGGTCAATACGACCCTATAATACTGCTTTCTTTTAACTGTACTTGAAATCTTGTACTCTGTAATACTACGTAAACTATAAAGGATGGAAATAAATTAGAGCAAATTTTGCACTGATAATAAATAAATCGATTCGTCAAAAAAGAAAGGTGTCACTTTCCCCTGTTCGCGAAATGAGGGACAAATGGCTAAAAATTCAGCCAAAGCTTTAAAAAAATCTACAAGAGTTACGTCTCGATAGGCGAACAATCAGATCTTTTCGAAAGCGATCAAATAAACCGTCTAAAATGTTGTCTTTATGTGCTAGTAGAACTTCATTCGTTCTTAAAGCATGTATTTATACTGAGGGGAGGAATAAATAAAAGGGGGAGGGAGGAAAGAAACGGGGCCAAAAACCAAAAACATGCGAGCTGTAAGTGATTTAATGTATAAACTTAGAGGACATAACTGTACATCTTTTTTCTAAAAATTAGATCAAATTCCTCTAAAATAAAACATTACTGCAAATAAAATGAAATAATATTTATTAGTGTAGGATAAAGAAATAATTCAAAATTTTCTATCAAATGAAATAGGGACACATCGCTGCAGTTTTCGTTACGAAGTTACGTGAAGTTTTTGTTACGAATTACACTGAAAACTAGTAGCAGTGTTCTTCCCGAAACTTCCTAGCATACACTCCAATAATATTTATATTCTCCTTCCACCACATAAAATGGAGGACTATGGGTTTATTTTAAGTTAGTTATATAGCGTCCATTTTAAAGCAACACTAGAGCTATTTGGACCTCGTCATTTTGAACCGCGGTCATATGACGAGGATGACACCTGAGCTGGCACCCCCCCCCCCCTCCGAACTTCAACACCACACCAGAGGGAAGACCGCGGATCTTAGGAATACCTTGCACAGGACTGGCGAACGATATTTGCGAAATATAAATCTTTGGCATGAAACTATCATTTCAACTGAATCGATCACGAAAATATGCACTTCAGACGCCTTTTTGCCGGCCGCTTAACACAAAAATTTGACACGAAATTACAATTACAGTCATAAGATAATATACCGAAGTTCAATGATCTCTTTAAAATATTGCGTTAACATGCAAGTGAAAATATAGATAGATTTGGTTCCAAATTTCATCAGAAATCGTTAAATCTCTCTATATATATCAAATTTTATCTATCAAGCTCTTTATGTTTTGTACTTACGAGTTCACTTGTATTCGAACAATCAGACTTCCTGTGATAGATTTTGTTCAAAATTGGATAAAAATCTACACATTTAAAATCCCATACAGTAAATTTCCTTCCTCTCACTCCAAGCATTTTGCAGTTATCGTGTTCAGAGACAGATACAATACAGAAATGAATTTTTCGGACTTGGGAAGGTTTAAAACGCGGAGATTCATCAAAATTTCGAGTTAAAATTTTTTGACGATTACAGTATCTCCTTGATACTTCGCATACGAGAAAGCGAAAAGTACAAGAACGTCATTCTTATGAAAATCAATCCGAAGCACACCGTGTAAATGATATAAGAGAACCGTGACAGCAAACAAGCTGTAAATAATCTTAAGCGATTTTTGAATACCTGCACTTGTAAAAGGAAAAGAAATCGCTGACCTAAGATTTTATTTTCTAATCGTTTTTGTGGCAGTTTTGCATGCAACGCATTGATGCATTGATAAAGATCCAATGGGTTCATTAAGAAAGGGCCATTTTTAAAGAATTAGGCAAATGATAAAAATAAATGCACCCAATCAACGGTACCTAAAAAATGAAGAATCGCATAATATAGCTGATGGACGACAAGGCGAAAAATAAAATGATATATTATTAGCTTTCCTTATTCATTTGCAAGCGAATAATAAATGTGCGAATTTCAGGCTATGTCCATCGTGCAATGATAATAAAAGAAATACATTGTTTAAGATTTATTAAGTAAAACACAACTGCAAGCTCCCTGTAATACATTTGAGTCCAAACAGAAGAGGTAAAATTCAAAAAGATTCCAATTCATTTTTTAATTTTAGATACATAAGCTTATACTTAGACATTTATTACATTACTTTTCCATTCTATCCCATTCATTCTAATGGAACAATGTTCATTTATCGCTAAACATAATATTTTTGTGAAAACAAGTATAATGCAAGTTCTGGTGGCAGTGCTCGATATTCAGGTGACGCTGATTGAATGTCGCTTTCGAACAGTAAATGGGAACAGACAAGCGGGTTTAAATGAAAGAGAAAAATAAATTCTGCAGCAATTGATGCCAACCATTACGTAGAAGGAAAAGATTAAATTTAAGTAAATACAAACGACGATTTCACTTTCAGAAGGGAAGATAGTTATTACAAGGTCCCGAGATGACGATTCCTTTAAAATTGTAAGTAAATAAATGAATCGCGCAATAACGAGAATATAAAGAAAAGTCAAACGAAACATTATTTCAACCGAGGCTGCATTCTCGAAACTTACAAATATGAAGGTTTAGTATAAATTTATATAAAAGAATTTTAAAATCATTTTTTTAAAAATCTAAAATATAAATCGGTTCATTCGATGCAATTGTTTAATCCTAAACGAACCACACACTTTGGGATTTTGGTACCTTCAGTGCAGTTTGTCATGGAAAAGTGAACCCATTACGATCTGGTGCGCAAAAAATAATTTTGAAGAAAAACAAAACAAAACAAACAAACAAATAAAAAAAAAAGCTTTGATACTACCTTCCTGCTTTTTAGAATGCTTAAAAAACACAGCTATACCTCAAAATTAGAATATAATCGATTCCCAACAGCAGCTTTCCAACAATGTGTATCAGAATACAATAAGAAAAAACACTTCCACTGAGTGCTGCCAAGCTGGCCGTAGAGCGCAATACAAATTACAATTCACCCACTCGAATGAAGATTTGCATAATTAACTTCTTTAATATAAACATTTTTGAAAAAGGTGGCTTCCATTGATTCATATTCCCACAAAAAGTCAATACAAGCGCACCCTTAATCATTAAAAACTGAACAGAAAAGGCATTACACAGTTTTTTTTTTGGGGGGGGGGGGTCTTTCGTTTCCACTATTGTTCAAAAGGAACACACAACAAAACAATTTCGAAATTCAAATCAAGGAACTCAGCCTTCGGGGCATTCTCCGTTCTTTCAAAAAGAAACAACGTCTTCATTTTTCTTCCAAATACCTAGCAAATAACGCAGAAACTCACCGATATTAAGGGACAATTCAGCTCATCAAAGCCGCCCGCTCAGGAATGACGTGGCACATGCAACTCGATATCGGCGAAAGAAAGAAACTACAGCAAACACCTTGGGTTTAAAGGAGCGGAGGTTCGGAAGCAAACAAAAAGAAGGAACATACGCCTTTCCCATTCAATTGAGGCAAAGCCACCGAAGTCCCCCCTCCCCCCGCCACACGATACAGGCGGAAGGAAACATCCAACAAGAGGTACACAGCGCGAATGGGAATATCGACTGCAAATCTAAGAATCGATGATCTTGGGCAAATGCCTTTGGGGATGCTCCCGCTAATACATTAGGGGCGGCCTCAGCCATTTTGTAGGGCTTTGTTTGCAGGCGACAGAAAAGGGGCTAAGCTAACCGGATGTCTTGACAGAAAAAAGGGGCACTAAGAGGAAAAGTGAAAAATTACGAGAGAATGGGATGCTAGAGGAGATGAAGAGGAAAAAGTGGCTTTTCTTAAGATCAGCCGCTAAGTAAAAGGGAAAAACTTTGGTGGAAAATATTCGTGTAATACAAGAACTGGTTTCTTTAACTTAAACATGAGAAGGAAGAGAGAGAGAGAGAGAAAAAAACGGATTTCATCTTCGGGGCATTTGTATCGAGTAAAGAATTGAGAACTTCATGGATATCAGACGATACACAAAATTATTTTACAATTATACAATTTTTCACAATATTTAGTAAAAGAAAGTGTAAAATATATATATATAATAAATTTTCCAAAAAGAGACTGATTAATTCCAACATATATTTATTCCTCCAAAAGAAATTTTCAACCGCCCTATGTCACCAATAAATCAGTATAGTTAACTGTGGCTTCTAACCATGTGGTTGGTGATAAACAGCTGAATTTGCCTCCTCCATCACAGAACTCAATCCATCTCAAAATGAAATATTCTCGGTTTCTGTCACCATAATTCTAGTCAGTTAAAATTCAAAATGTATTTAGAGTTTGCCATATACAGGATATCTAAAAAAAGAATAAAGCTTTATTTTACTAATTATTGCATCTAGACATATACTTCTAATTACAAAATTTCATTAAATAAGGTAGGTAATTGTATGTGAACACCTTGGCACTTAGAAAAGATGAAAGTAAAAGGTATTTTTTTTAACAATTTTAATAGGTCACTTGTAGCGTAAAAGTATCAATTAGTAAAATGTTTCTCTTACATCTATGCGCACATCAAATTTCACATTTCTATTCAATTTGCAGAGATATGCCATTTAAAATTTAGTTTAAAAAATGTTTCTCTTACATCTATGCGCACATCAAATTTCACATTTCTATTCAATTTGCAGAGATATGCCATTTAAAATTTTTAAAATTTAGAGGTATTGGTCACAAATTTAAATGAAAACATTACATTTACTTCAAAAATGCTAATTCATTCGGCAAAGAAAGATCGTCGCATGCAAATATTTGTTTGGCAGTGCATCACCAAGAAAGAAATATAGTAATCGTGCATAATGTTCATTTTCATTGGTCGAAAATTTGATTTTATGAAGGGTTAAAAAAAATCGAACATTTAAGATATCTTAGAGCAGTATTAGAATTAAAAAAAAAAAAAAATCTTCCCTCGCACTTGTGCGCTTTCTATTAGAATGGCATATTTTAGTAACAAGGAGCGTTAGGATATGCTGACGATTTATAATAGTAATGCCAGTCCATTTGAAGAATAATACAAACGCTGTTTTCCAAATTTTTGGCATTTTTCTAGAAAGTATGTTTACAGAACGAGTGACTGATTATATATTACAGGATCCTTTTTTCCTTGCCATGAACCATGAGCGAAGTTGAATCGTTATACATGTGATGCAGAAATTGACCTTCTGGCTTATTTTTCAAATTTTCCTCATGCTAGTGAATGAACGGTCAGTCTAAACTCACCCTTCCAAAACCAACAACGTAGAGATTATTTCAATGTAATAATTAGCCTCTATAACGTATTCGAGCAGATATAACAGTTAATAGACAACTAAACAATCAAACTCCAGAATTTCACTATTGGGCCCCACCTAAGGTAAAATTAAATCTATCTTTTTTGAAAAATGGACGAATATCACTTTAATAGAGATAGAAACATTAATCTTCAAAAATATAATCTTTGGGACGGTAAAAATCCATTTTTCGCACTAGATGTTCCTCATCAGGGGCAATTATCGATAAATGTGTGTCGTGGAATTTTTGATTGGTTCCATTTTGTACAACACTATGTTGAACGGTGACCGATATATTCAGTAGTTTTAATTGTTATCAAGTCTGAATTAAGGGATAATTTGGCTTTGTCAGTGTACACTCTGCAGATCATAATCGATGAATTCAAAAAGCCAATCCTTATGTCAGATGTAATGAACTCAGGTTGTATGACTTTTGTGTACAGTACATTTTGCGTACCAGTCATAAAACTGTCAATCAATAGTCTCATTTACAATGCGGCTGTGTTCCTGATAAGGGTCGATTCTAGAAGAGGTTGTTGAAACTTTTTTTTACACCTCGCGAGGTCCAAGGTCTTCCGCCCCTCGAGAGGTGTAAAAAAACTTTCACCCCCCCCCCTCGAATGACCATGGGGTTCATTCAAATTAAATATTTAAAAGCCTTCCACATTGCAACATTTCTTATTTTCGCACATATCTAATTTTAACATAAATTAAAATTTCTATAAATTCACATCATTTAAATCAATACTTATGTTGCAATGTTATGAAAATTTCAGTTTAACTAAATATTCCCACTATCATGAACTCAATCATACATGCGGAGGTATTATTAAAAGGAAGCAGTATATAGGAAGCAACTTTGTGTTTGACTTTGTTCATTATGAAGAAGTTTCTAAAAGCACTTTAATCATATTGCCAAGATATTTTTTTAATTTAATAAAAAATTATTAAATATACATTATTTTCCGATTCTGCCCTTCCAATAAACTTTAGTTATATGCATATTATCTCTGAAAACCACAACAAAAGTCTCACGCCAAGCACTGGTCAGAGGTATGGGAGTGGGGAAAGGGCCCAAATCAATAAAGTTGCCTTTTAAGATCTCGGCAAATTTTACTGATAAAAGTATGAAACTGACACTTTTTTCGTTGGGGAAGTGGCATAAAAATTTAATTTTTCAAATTTCTTATTACCCTTTTCTACAGAAGTACATAGGCACCTTACTTGATGAAACTTTGCGATTGGAAGTATTTGTGTAATTACAATAGTTAAGGAGATAAACGTTTGTTCCACATTTTTCAGACATCCTGTAGTGCTGCTTTCAAATTCTTTTTTCCCATACTATATTTAATTTCAGTGGGTTCAAAGAATAATTTATTGTCATGTAAAGAGATTTAAAACTTGAAAGCACTTTGCTTCTTCATAAATCAATATAATAAACCATTTTTGCACTCAGAGGACATTCGTTAACAGTTTTTCCCGATTTTTTTAAAAATTTCATTTAAAATATAAAAAGCATTTTTGGTAAGTTTTTAAAACTTCTGACAGAGGTTCTAATGCATGCATGAATTTCGTCAAATTGCACACACATTAATTAGCACCATAAATAGAGGCATTAACAATAACAATAATTAATGCAATCATCTGTTTAGACTGAAATTTAATTTTGGAATGAATCGCACATAACTAATAAACTAATTTTCAGCAAGTAATTAAATTAAGTATTTATCAAAGAACAAACTGACCTCAAAGAAAATATTCCCTTTCAACTTTTTATTTATCTCAACATTAATTAAAAGTTATCTTTCATCAATATTATAATTAAAAAACGATAAAATATTACTGTCTAGACCCATGAATGATAAGAAATGAATTTATGAAAAGATATATCAAAGACATAATGCGATTAGACTGCCTGATTGCTATCTTCCAAAGCAAAAATAAAAATAATGCATTTAATTAAAAAGACTTAATTGCGTAAAATATTGCGCATATTTAATATTTCCCTTTTTTATTTAAAAAGAACATGAATGAAAGATGGGAAAACTCTTGGTCACAAAACATCCATGAAACGCCGACAATCTGAAATTTCAAACAATTTTAAGTTGCATTAAAAAAAAAATAGAAATACGTTTGCCATAATTTAACACAGAACTTCATAAAAGCTTACCGTTCTCTGTTGCGTTTTAATTGGAAAACTCGCAAATGTGAGTACTGTTCAGCAAAGGATTGTAAAACCCTCCGCGCTTTTGTGCATGCGTTAGGATAGGTTTAATCCGTCAAAATAGGGGTGAAAGGAAAGATGAGAGGAGATGTTTACATTTACTAGTATCTAATAGGGGAAATCCAAGGTCAAAGGGAATACCGGAAATGTACTCATCGTTCCGCGTCTCACCCCTTAATGAGATGAAGTCATCGAAATGTGGTCGTCTCAGAATCCACTGACGAACAGTAGACGAAGGGTGAAACAAACATGACATGTTCATTTATAATGAATATACAAGTTTAACAACAATACATTTGAGGGCAATTTTGATTTTCTCGAGGAAATCTCCACTAATAGGAGGAAAAACTCGACCTGCAAATGCACATAAGATGGAGGGAGGAGTGGTGGAATCAAATGAAGCATTAATGCAGGTGAGTAAACAGATTTAATGTAATACACTCGTTTAGCAAACTTGAAAGGATGCAAACTTTCTAAATTACATTTACTAATACAGGGTGTCTAAAAAATGTATAAGTCCTTTGAATAGCTATTATATAAAATTATAACACAGCTTCAAAACACAAATTAATTTATATAAACACAAAGTGTCATTGGAAGGATTCCAACTGATGGATTCGAAAAATGCACTAAGCATGCCAATGTTCGCCATTTTGAATGCATTCCCTTTCGATGAACACTTTCTCAGTTCGCCTATTATAGCTGATCTTGGACTACATGTATCATGCTTCATTTATCCTGCGGAAACGCAGTCAGAGTTCAGAGTGATCCCTTCGTCTTGACTATTGGTTGTCCTCGCATCACTGTGAACCTATTGGAAGAAACCCATTATGCTTTCTCGAGCACCCCTTAAACGTACGATATAACATCAGTCAAAATACTGCGAGAGGGAAGTAAAATTCGAATCAAACAAAGATTAACAATTACAGAATAGTTGCAACTATGACGCCTGAATATTTATTAAAAAAATTCAATATTAAAATATGGAAAATTATTGCATTAATTAATGAGAATCATGAAATTTTTAACGTGATTTTACGTTTCAATTTTTGAGTTTGAGCAAAGGGGATTTAGAACACTCTGCTTTGAAGCAAAATGATCAGGATATAAAAACTCCATGAAAGGGTTCATTGAAGAAATTCTGAAATTTCCGACGTAATACTTAAACGGAAGGAGGAAGGAAAGGAAATTTTCAATGCAGTATACTTTACAAGGCATTTTTCTTAGATACATCACTGAATTTAAATAAGAAACACTGAAAGTTGCAAAAAAGAACCACAAACATTTTATAAGAGATTGCATTGCATAACGCTTGAAAATTTTTTTCTCCAATCTGATGGAGTGTTTTCTCTAATATGATCAATCTAGCGGTAAATATTTATTCCAAACCAAATTGTTTTAAAATCCTCCCTGCCGTATGCATTTCACTTGCAAATAATACCATTTCAATTTTTTTTTCAAACGCAGGCGGCACGTTCACTCCAAACGGAAGCGCATCATTACAGCGCTTTTTCTAAGTGGAAACAAATGCAGGAGGCAAACTTCGCAGTTCTCGGCCGGGGAAACCTTGAGAAAGAAGGGCAATTGAGAAATTAAGGGTGCCGTATACACGCCACCTACAATTTTCAAACGTAATGTTATCCTATGGAGAAATATTTTAAAACTGTAAAGTTTGCTATTGCGGTTTATTTCTGATGAAGTCAACTGCAATCAGTAGAAGGAATAAAATCACAAGTTTCTGCCAAAGGAATTTTTTCTCGGACTTCTCAAAGTATTTTTAAATATTTATTAAAAATCGCAAAATTTCAACATCGCACATTTAAATAATTCTATTCAAAATTCTATCGTAAATAAAATAAAAATAGCATAATAGCAACATCACTATTGGTATCTTCTTTCCGATGCATATTTAATTTTTTTTAAAAAAATGTGTAAAAGCAGTATTTTAGTTCTAAAATTGGAAAAATAATTTGCACTCCCCTCCAATGCTCCTTTAACCCCTCCCATTCGCGGAGGAATACACTATAAACCCACCCTTTACAATCTGATTTATTATCTGGTCTTCACTAGGTCTTAAAATCTCCCCCTCAGCATTATCTTCTTTCCTCCTTTCTTTCTTTCTTTTTATTTTGTTTACCATCACAGCTGTGGTCTTCACAATCCACACTTGTTTCTGCGAATGCTACCGCATCCTTGTAAACAAATTTAGTAGACTGTTTTCAAGTATATGATTATATCTATCTGTAAATTTGGAAATCGTTTATTTTTCTTGCTCACATGTTTGAAATATTGAGGGGAAATTAACTGAATATGGATTATCGAAGAGGTAAAAAGGCAAGATTGTTCTCGTCGGCAAATTGGAAAAAGCGAATTGGACAAAACTTGGCATCCTGCAAAAGTATTTCTCCAGATGAGGCAATAAAAGCAAAAAAATTCCCATTCTGGAAATTAAACAAAGATGGAACAACAATTGTAAATAAAAACCATAAGTATTATTTTCAAGTGCAGAGCCAGCTGCATATTACACAAAGATGCTTTTGTTTATTTGCAATGTGGACGGAGAAGGGGCAAAAAACAGAGAAAATAATTCGTGATCCAATATTTTGGCATCAAAAAATGGAGAAAAAATTGACCTACTTTTATTTTGACTGTTTGTTGCCAGAACTTGTTGATCCCAGATATCCGAGATCAATGAAAATTCGGGATCTTCTGCTATTATAGAGGTCCAAAAGAAAAAAAAAAAGGAGAAAGCACAATAAGAATGTTTTTGAAGCTTTTTGTTCTCTGGTCGCTTTTATAACTGTACTTTTTTGTATATAATTCGTTGCTATTTTGCCTACGTTTTTTTTTATCAATGTTTTATATATTTTGTAATAAATGATAGTAAATTTTATTCTAAATGGAAAAGTAATATTGATTTCATCAGAAAAATAATTACAGGAATTAAATTCATTTAAAGGGTGGTAAGATATAAGAAAATCTATATCCTCTTGTATTTACTAATATTTGAATATTCTCATATTTCTGAATACGTTTTCTTCAAAATCGCTATAATCTTTTCTCAT
The DNA here is from genome assembly GCF_947563725.1 of Argiope bruennichi. Lineage (NCBI taxonomy): Eukaryota > Metazoa > Arthropoda > Arachnida > Araneae > Araneidae > Argiope > Argiope bruennichi. The sequence continues at coordinate 1,857,954 of NC_079155.1, forward strand.
AAAAGGAAATGTATGTATATTACATTTGTTCACTAAGCAATATCTTTATAAAAAATAATAATAATAATAATAAAAAATAAACGTGTAAAATTGTTTGTTTTCTTGTTACCGATTAATATAATTTAATAGCTTTATTTTATGTTTCTGGTTCTGATTTTGCTAATATTTATCAAGTTACGAGCTATGCAAGTACTCCTAATTATATTAGTGGTTTGGGAGCTATTTTAGAAATCTTAAATAAAGCTTCCAGAAACATTTTCACGCATCGTTATCATTAAATTAAAATTTCAACAGCAACATGACAACAAAGTAATGTTGTTGTTTTTTTTAATCTATATTAGTATTTCTGTACCAATATATTTTACTATCGATCTTTCCTCCTATTCATGTATCTACATTGCTTATATTTGGATAATGAGAAAATAATTGTTTAATGGAACAAGGAAATGTCCTTAATGTAATAAGTTATTGGATGTATAAGGATCAATGTTAGTGAAATTAATTAATATTAGATAAGAATATTATCTGTAATGCTCATAAACAATGCTGAATGAGAAAATTTTTGCATTAGTTGAACTTTAAATACTTTCGTTTTTCAAGTTCCTATTTTAGTTGAGATTATTGAAAATTAGAAAGATGCCTTGCACAAAATGTGGAACAGTATAAGTTTTTTAAACTAATAGTAAATGTTGCATGTCTGTCGAATTTGAAGTTCAATATACACTTATGAGTATGAGTTTATCAATCTTAAATCTGGATTATAAAAATGATCTTAAACTAAGTTGATCACTACTTTCATAAAAACTTTTTCTTATATGACAAAGAAATAATGTTTTTTAATGTATATTGGCATTTGTGTTGCAATATATTTTACAACTATTTTTCTTCCAATTCATGGTTATATATAAGTAATCATAATTTCTATTTTGAACGAAACAACATTTCTACCAAGTTTTTTAATTGAATCTCGCTAAACATTTTTTAAATTTTAGTTACTTACAAATAAAAAAAATGGCTGATAACCTTCAGGAATGCGAAACAGTTTTGACTTATTCCGGATGTTAGAGAAATGTTTGCGGTCACTTTACTCTTTTCTTTGTTAAATACAGGTGACCATATTATACATATTGTGAAATATTAAGAAAAGAATTCTATAGAAATTAGATTTAATTTTTTTTAAAAAAAATTGTAACCCTTTTTTTTATTTTCATATTATTTTTTTATATATATAAGTAAAAATTATTACAAGGCCAAGATGAATTTTCAGATTGAAACATTTCAGAATTCTGATACGAAATCCTGGCTAAGCGGATGAATGGTGATATTGGCAAAATCCAATAAATAAATAAAACAAAGCAAAAGAAAAGAAAGAAATCGTTCAATTAATGGTTTAAAAAATTTCGAAAACCAGGAGAAACTTAATCTAATATATGCATTTTACAATTTATTTTTTTCTTCCAATTTATGCACATTATCATATTAAGTTGGTTATATTCCACTTTTAGAAAAGCTAATTAATAGAATTTATCCTAACATTATTTTCAAAATAACTATATTTATTTTTTCTTTTTAATATGGTACAAATGAGTCATTTAATTAAAATTTAGGATATTCTCTTTTTTGCGAAAATCAGGCAGAAATTAGGAACATCCCAGCTACACAGAAACACCAGGTCATATCAAATACGTCTCATAAATTGAAAAATTCACCTTAATTTTATTCGTTTCCTTCCTCATTTACGCTTATTTAATATTTTTTTAAATAAATAATTTACTTATAAAATTTTAAAGAAAATCTAGGGACATTTTATTAGAATTATCTGTAAGTACTAAAACTATTGAGAGAAAGGATTGAACCCATTCTTTGGGGATGAGTAAGGTGACCATTCGTACTGATTTTACCACTACAGTACTGGTTTTCAGGGCATAAGTCCTGGTTATTCATTAAACAAAACCAGTACACGAAAAGTACTGGTTTTAGATTAGAAAACATTAAAACAAAAAAAGTAATAAAATAAAAATAATAAAATTAGAACTGGCAACCCTGATAATTCCATGTGATATCGTCAGGTGTCGCATGAGCAGGACCGCCACGACGTCATACAAGCCAGTGGTGGTCTGATGTACTAACTACTGTGATGTACCTACCTTATTATTATCATGGCGGCAAAAGGACGAAAGTGCGTATTTAATGATGATTTAAAATTAAAATATACATTTATTAAAGAAAGTAATAGTATTGATCCTAGTGAAGTATATTGTGAAAAATGTAAAAGTACGTTTTCTATTACAAATAGTGGAAAAAGCGACATTGAAAACCACATAAAAACAGTTAAACACAAACGAGCAGTGTCAGCAGCAATTGCAAGTTCGAGTATGACATCATATTTTAAGAAAAAAAGAATTTGAAACTGCCGAGAAGAAAATAGCTGCATCTGAAGGTTTGTGGGCATATCATACAGTTATGCATAATGAATCTTTTCGATCAATGGACTGTACCTGTAAACTTATTAAGGCATATTTTGATGCTAAATTCACATGCTCTAGGACCAAATGCGAAGCTATGATCACCGATGTACTTGTCCCTTATGCAAATCAAATATTGGATGAAGATTTGAGAAACGTAAGTTTTATATCAGTGTATTCAGACGCCTCAAATCACAAAGAAATTAAACTTATTCCTTTACTTGTCAGATATTTTTCATACAAGAATGGAATACAAGTAAAAATTATTGAAGTAAAGGATTTGCCAAGAGAAACGTCTGACATAGTTACCAAATATATTGTAGAGGTCTTAAAAAAACATAATTTAGAAAGCAAGATATTAGGGTTTTGTGCCGACAACACCAACACTAACTTTGGAGGCCTGCGAAGAGCAGGGAAAAATAATATTTTTACCAAGCTAAAAGCTACTTTGGACGGACGGGAGTTTGTGGGAATTGGTTGCTCAGCGCATATTTTAAACAATTCTATACAAACCGCGGCAGACTGCCTTCCAATTGATATACAAACTTTAATTACCAAGATTTACTCTTACTTTTACATTTATACTGTGAGCGTCAGTGAATTAAAAGAATTTTGTAATTTTGTAGACATAGAATATTAAAAACCTTTGGGTTACAGGGATACGCGGTAGTTAGCGTTACGACCAGCTATTGAGCGCGTGTTGGAAATATTTCCTGCAATAAAATCGTATTTTGCGTCTAATGAAAAAACTCCGACAATTATTAAAAATTATTTTGAGAATCCTGAAACCGAATCTTGGCTTTTCTTTCTCCAAAATGTGTCGTCAATGTTTCATAGCACGGTTTTAAAGATAGAAGAACAGGATATTTCTATGTTGGAAACAAATATCATTTATAAGGACCTTAAAACCAAAATTGATGACAGGATAGCAAGTGTGTTTCTGCCCCTGCAAGTTCGACAAAATTTAAAAAGTCTAGAAGACGGCTTAGTTAAATCGAATATTTTCAAAGAAAAAGTGGTGGAATTTTACAGCACATGTTTTCAGTATCTGGAAGAATGGGAAGGCCATTTTGAGGGAATCGAGAAGTTTAATTGGATTACATTAAACATGAAACCTACGCATCAAATGGTTCAAGTATGCAGTGACTATTTAATTCAACATTATCCGGAAATAAATTTAATTGAAGATGAGCTCTTTGATGAAATCTGTTTCATTCAGCGCTACAGCACAGATGAGAAACTTGGGCATTGGAAACAAAATTGTGTTTCGGTATCAGATAGGTGGATTCAAATTTTTAAAGCCTTTAAAGAAAATGATGTGTCCAATAATATTGGCAAATTGGTAGAGTATTGCCTCTGTATGCCAAGAACTAATGCACCGACCGAACGGTTTTTTTTCTTTATTAAACAACATCTGGACTAGCGAGAAAACCCAATTGAAAGGGGAAACTTTGAAATCCTTGTTGATTGTCAAAAATAATTTAAATGCAACCTGTATGGAATTCTATGAAAATATACAGAAAAACAAAAATTTTTTTAAAAGCAATTCACTCCTCAGAAAAATATAAAAAAACAAACTAAATTAAATAACTCCTTATATTTTATTATGTTATTATATTAGGTATGGCTTATCATGTTATGTTATGTTTATTATGTTTTATTTTAATATTGTAAAATCATATTTTAGTTTTCGCATTTCTTGTGTTTAAATAAAAGCAACATTTTTTGATATCTAAAAGTTTTTTATTTACTTAGGTATACAGGTTGGCCGTTGGGTGAATTTTTGATAAAAATTTATAAAATTTGAGCGTGGCTGGTCAAAATTCATATTGTCCTGGTTTCAGGTTAAAAAAAAAATGGTCACCTTAGGGATGGGTTCGTGGTCTTATATTTTCATAGGCACATAGATCTTGCCCGATCCTCCTGGATTGAAAAATTAATGAACGCAATTTTTGTTAAAAATAAAGTCGCGTCAAACGAAATACTATAAATATTAAAATATTCAATTACTCCTTCTAAATTTCAGGATTCTCTAATATTAATTAACAGAATTATGAAGAGCAATTAAATGTCCCAAAATCGAAGTACTTCAATAATTAATCAGTGCTGAGTTCTGTGTTCCAAGAGTCCTTCTAACATTCACGCTGCCCTCGGTACGATTTTCTGTGAAAGCAGAGAAAATCTAAAATATCCAACTCAAAAAGTATCTTTTCCAAACAAGTTTGGGTGGGTCATGAACCCCACTAAACCCCTCTCGTGATGTACAAAGACAGTGTCGGTTTTCGGAAAAGAGTAAGGGAAAGTTTTATTGGGGCCAGTTCGGTGGGTCGGTTGACCTTCTGAGTGTCACTCTCTTCACACAGCAATATCTCCTGGGGACTAGGAATTCTTTTTTTGTTGGGTGTTATTCGGCTTGTCAATCAAACCTTTTAAGCCTCTTCCGTCATTAGTTTGGTCACCGCCTTATCCCCCCCATCGATAGGTGGCGCTTTCGTCGACATCGGGTTTCTTTCTCTGTATATGGCACTCTTAAGGAGGTGAGGGGAGTTCTTAGCAAGCGGTAAAGCATGTTCGATTCAACTGCATTCAAAAAGTTAAGTAAGCGCACCAATGAAAAGAACATTAGCGGCAGTAAACAATGGAACTTCGCATTACATAATTTGTCATTTATCTAAAGATATTTTTGATGCCTTAATTCACGTGAATTAACTAAAGAGGCTAAAGGGAGGTGAAACAAAGAGCTGCGGATGCCAAAAATTATTTGCTCAAGGATAATAAAAACAGAAAGGACAAGAAATGTAGAATAGTTCTTCCCCTGACCCCCCCCCCAGTAAGCCTACGAAAACTTCATTAGTTACAGGCGAATTGCGCCTTTAATAAACGACTAGAAAACAAAATAAAATAGCATTTGGAATGCTTAATAAATCGTTACCTACTCTTTTTTTTTTTTTTTTTTTTTTTTTGAGAGAGCATCAAACATATATAAAATATATCACTTCAAACAAGCAAAAAATGTAATACTCTTTTTTTTTTTTTTCCTCCCAGAAAAGAAATGTTCGCAATCCCAAAAAAGGTCCAGAGGCGATAAAAGGAACGTTGAGCGAAACGAAATTCAATTGCAAATACTTAATTAAGTTTATACAAGAATTTTTAAAGATAATTTTCCTTAAATACAAGAACGAATTTTAAAGCAGAACACACAGTCAAAATGTTGTAATTCCATTTAGAGTAAAAAAGTATTATTCAATACTGTTGGCACTTTAGTATACTGATTTTTTTTTTTTTAATACTGAGGAAAAATTAAAGAATAAAGTATAGTCAGTGAAAAGAAGGTACTAATTTCCCCGCCAGAAAGAAAAATGCTCTTTTGAATTCGTTTCGGATAATTTTGGAGAATAATTTTAGTACAGAATGGACGGACGTAGAAAAATTTGTAAATAATCCATAAGTACAGTTCCAATAGAAAAGCAATTTCACTGTCTGATATCACAAAAAGCAGCAATGACAGTATTTGAAAGATGCAAACAAAATGTAAATTAAGAATAACATATGATATCTTTTATGGAAAGTGGATCTGGAAAAAAAGAAAAATACTGAGCTGTAATTTTCCTGTCACTGATATGTATAATCGCACACGCCAAATAAAGCATTTCTTATCTAATCATAAAAAATTAAAAATGTATAAATATCTCTATAACATACCTATCCAAGAAATTGCATCTCTGGCCAATTTACTTTCATTCCCAGAAAGCTTTCCATTCAAAATACTATTCATCAGATGCCAAATTATAAGCCACATATATCTGATAAACGATCGTAAGAATTCGAATTCCACACATCATGACATAGCTGATAAAATACAATATTTTAAAGCTCCGTCAATGACACCCTTTGAAAAGATAAAAACAGTGTATCACATCTCCAATTTTATGAAAGGGAATCAACTAAGCAACTCTCCGCTATCGGATTCCGATAAATATGTTTCTCCCAATAAACGATTTCAATACGATCCATCTCATCCCAGTTTGGACTCCACTTTCCAATTAAGAGGGTCCAGGGATAATGATGAATTCGTCAAAGTGATGCCGCATCGATTCATCATGAGTTATCTTCGCGACCCCTCTCCCATCATCGCAAGACGATTTTAAATTGTGACAAGGAAGTGCGGGGGGGGGACTTGACAAATGGATGACAGCTCTTGGAGAGGCCCAAGAGATGAACCGATTCGCAAATAGTATATACAATGCCGGTTGCTCTTCCTCCCAGGAAAAGGTTACTGCTCACGCCATGCCGCCCTCTTCTCGATCGATTATGTTCAGTTATGATATCGGACATGCTTTTAATCGATGCAGAATTTTAACAACTCAGTTACAGCAGGCGAAGTGTTGAAGATGACGATTTTATTTTGGGGAAAGAGGATGGGGAGAGCCTTTGATTCCACTTCCCTCAAATGCGAGAGAATGTGGTTTGCCACCGACATTCGTGACGATATTGGAATTTCTAAGAATAACTTAAGAATGGAGGTGAGGAGAAAATGAATGGCAAGGACTATCATTCGATATGGATGCATCTCACGTTAAAAGAAGGTTTAATTACGAAATATACTCGATGCATGAAACATAAGTTAGTAATTTTAAAAGATAATCAAATGAATAACATATTTTATACTATTTTCATAATATTAATATCTGATTTTTTTTTATATCTTACCAGCAATAAACAAAGAATTAGATTTATTTCAAGAAGCATTTATGATTCTACTTAGACAAAACGATTATTTTTGTAATTAATTTTACAGGTTCTAAACAAATTGTGCGGTATTGAAATGCTGACTACAATATTACAAACTTTCTAAGAATTTCTGCTAGTACAAACTTTTGCCAGTTGAAGTGTCAAACATGTTATTAATTATCTATTCTGGAAAACTTTCAAAATATTTTTTTTAATTTTAATATTTTCAGCTTCTTTATAATCTGTGTGTAGGATAACAAATTTTTCTATTAAATACCATTTTGTACATTCCATTAAATTTAGGCGAAATAAAAATATTTCACCGCTGTGAAAGAGTACTAAGCATCAATGCATCAAATATGTTATATAGTTGTCCTTAATAGATAGAAAATGTAGATACAAATTTGACTACGACGTTTCATTATATATCAACTTTAAAAAATTCAACGGGTAATCGCAACGAATTTCTTTCACGTTGAATGATAGTTAAAGGACTATACGCGAGTTCCCAAAAAGGGCACATTGTGCGCCCCCGTCAGTGTATTTTGTATGGATAAAATGACATGATTATATGACAGCAGCTATATAGAGAAGAAATATAAGACGTGTATGACATATAATAAATATGCACGATATCTGGAAGATAAAAAAACTCGCGAACATCGGTAATGATAGCAAGTAGTAACAAAATCTCTTGCGTTGCATTAAGGAATAAATATATCCCTGCTTCTGGCAATCAACAATTTTTCACTTCCAATCCCCCTGCACACATCAAGAATAGCGCCTCGAATAATGCATACAGACACAGTTAGCTCCATTACTCGCCGGCGATGCAAGTGTCGAATTTTCAGAAGAGTGCGGTGTATTACCGGTGCATTAAGGCGCGCGCTGCCTGAAATTCCATCTCTATCCGGGGTACAAGAGGAAACCCTTTATTAATTCAAGGGGTGGGCCGGATCGATATCACGTGCACAAGTCACTTATCGGAAAGAGACAGCTCTCTTCCCTTGATAAATGGTACTGTGCTGTAAGCGGAACTCGAACCACAGAATTCGGAAATTTACATAATTCATTCTTTTCCTTAATGAAAGTGGCAACGATCGCACCCAATTACTTAGAGAACCAGTCACTGGTGGCAAAAGAATAGTGGTACGGAGATGACCCGAATGCTGCCCCCCCCCTACTGGAGTGAGACGAATTGTGTTAGACAGAAAGCTCCTTTACTCTTTGGGGCATTTTTTTTCCCTCCCATCCTTTCCTAGAAATGAATTAATGCTAAAAGCAATCATTAAAAACTCCTAAAGAGGTTTCGATGAAATGTTTGGGAGAGCGAGGAAGCCATTCATCAAAGATACCTTCGGCTGAGATGGATAGATAATGCGACCAGAACACGTTTCGCAGAGGAAGAGGCAGATTCAGTTCAAAAATGATATGACTGAGCGATACTGAGTTGTGAATACCTAATAAATGAGAAGATGACACAATGAAGCGATATGTATGCTATTCTAAACAAGGGGAAAATAAAATACATTGACTGAACAACGAGAAAAAAAAAAAAGCACAATAATATACAATTAACGGACTTCACGCGTGTTTTTTGCATTTACTCAATGGTGTCAATCCGTGTGGCGTCACACGAATAAAGAAAATTCGCCTTACATGTCGTATATTTAAATAAAACTTTTTCGAGATTTCATACATTAGCGTAATTGTTGCAAATTAATTAAGAAACGAATACGAAAATCTCATTTGAGGACAATTTTCGCTTTTCACTTAATTTTCACTCCGCTGAGAAATGTGGATTTAAAAAAAAAAAAAAGAAGTTCTGTTTAAAATCCTTAAGATTAGTTTACAGATCTCACAAAGAGTATATAATGAAGGAACCATCTAGCGCCTTTTAGAAGAGTAGAATTAAGAACACTGATATCAAAGGCAAATTTCGGAAGACGCATTACTTAACTTTTTTCGGATTGTCAATAATTCAGAGATAAACCAAAACGTGAATGCAGGAAATTACGTCCTTCAACGCAAAGAGTTCCGATTAAAAAAAAAATCTGGTTCTCTCCTATTCCGTGTTGAAACAGAAAGCGTGTGATTATGAGAAACAGAAAACTTGTCTTTCAATAGCGTCTAGGATACTTTGTTTGAAAACACTCGTAGCAGTGATTTTCAAACTTTCGTCTATTCTACTGCTTCAGCCAATGGTGCTAAGTCTAAAACTCCAGGTATGGAAAACAGAAAAATTCGTTTTGTACTGACTAGCGCCCTCTATGAACGAACTCTAAGACCAGAACGAAAGACGGCATGATAGAGTGATGTGAAAATGGTGTGGTGTGGTAAACGGTGTCTGTGATGTGTTTCAAGGAATATGGCCTCCTGTTAACAAATTTAAATGCTGAAACTACTTTATATCTTTATATATGTGTATGTGATGTGTGAAACTAATTACCTATTAAAAAAATATTGCACTAAAAGGTTGTTGACCCTTATTGCTCTTAAGAGACGTCACAGTTTCGATTTATAATTTTCTAATATACGATTTCATCTAGTTGAAATAAGCGTAAAATTAATCTCTCCCCTTTGTCTGCTCTACCAGAAATCAAGAAACTGAAATTCTGGTTGTTATGAAATATAACAAAATTTTACATTTCGTGATTTAAATACAATAGCTAAATATTTAAATTAAAATTCTATTCTATTGAAGTTTGCAATTGAAGAGAAATTAGAATACGTTGACTAAACAATGTGATTCATTGTTTTATGAAATAATCGACCGAATGTTTAAATAAAATGATCACTGAATCATATAACTAACCACACTGCTGCTTTTACTCATTCCCGGCAAATGACTTCCACGCTCCACGCAATATTCGCTCCTAAACGTCAACGAAATGATCTGAAAAAACATGATCCAATTCAAAATGTCTTCTTTCACAGCATTGGCCACAGGAGAGAAAGCTCCAATGTAATGAGAATATCTAAGGGCGTACCAAATCATTACGGCAACATCAGTTTTAGAGGTCAAAATGGACGCCGACCGAAGTAATTTTCGAATCTTCTGCTTATACCAAATACTAACTGCATTAGGGACATTTTTCCCGTTGCTTTTCCTTCGATTTTAATTCGGAACTGCGGACTCATGGCGTCAAGAGTCGACGACCGCCCGTCGAAAACGCATCCACCGACACACATTAGGAAACCAAGAAGGTTCCAAATTGACAGATATAATTAGGAACACAGGCAATAATTACAGAACCTCAATTTTATGTTTCGATTCCCCCCTCTTAAGTGCCTTACGGAGGCGATTCCGAAGAGAAGGAAAAACTGGCATTTCTTGGGCGCGGAATGGCACGGAAAAGAGGTGGGGAAGGTGCTAAGATTAATTACGAACAATTATCCAAATTACGACGTAATTATTCATTAAGTGGTACAGCGCTTTCCTCGCCTAAGCGAGCGGCGGTAGGGAATTTTGACATTCGAAGCACCCCTCCCCGTCGGAAACATTCAAATATAAAGAATACCGAAAGGGGACATAACATATTAATCTCCCCAAGAGTGCTTACAAAACACACATTCTTCGTCTTTTTAATTATTATTGTTGATGGAAATGATTTTTTCCTCCTCACTTTTATTTCGGAATGGGAAGGAAAAAATCTTTGATCTTAAAATCTATGTTGATTAAGAGGTTTTAAAAAACCTTAAATATAAAGAATTCCTAGCGGCTGCCGCAAATGGGTAATCAGATGAAAACAGTAAATTGAAACAAAGTATTTCTGATACAAATTTGAGCAAATTCGATATATAACAGATGTTACTAACATTCATGAGAATTCATTTCTTTGTATAATTTATAAAAAAATGTTGCTAAATTCTTAATGTTTTTTAATGGAACAGAACTTCCTTTATTCTTCGCAATTTTGCAATAAATAAACTTTTGAATCAGAGGCAATTCTGCTAAATTTAACATTGAAATAAAACGCATTACGCTGATATTAAAATGAGGGGTAACTCAAATCGACATAGAACATTGTAATGTCTTTGGAGAATGACGTCATGACGGTTTTTAAAACTCTTACAGAAATATAAAGTTCCTCAAGAAAGTGAACACCTTTTGTTTAAATGCATTGCGTAAAACACAGAAAGTTACTAACTAGAATTTTATTCTGTTTAAATACAACATTTATTTTTATATGTATCACAATCGCCAAGCAGAATTATTTGGTTGGACGTAATTGCTAAAAAAATAAATTCAATAAAAATATTTTTTTTAAATATACTTTTATTTGTATGCCAAAAAGTAGCATTTTTCATTTTAATTATTTCATATTTTAAATTCGTTATAAATATTATTAAAAATATGAAATTATTTTTTCCTCTGATACTTCTCTATTAGGAGGTGTCACGGTTACAGAATCAAAATTTGATTAAATTAATCTAATTAGCTCAAAATAAGTTCTGAAAAAAGCTAAATAGCTTACATCATCAGGATAGACAATCTCAAAATTCTTGGATATTAGGAAGGGAAAGAAAAATAAGTTGCAAGTTCTGCTTTTACACACATTAAATAAGATGAGTAAAACTTGCAAAAAATTCGTCAAAGAGATAACTCAATCAATAATCCGCTCATGAAAATTAACATGAGTTTTCACCCATTGCTTTTTACCGAATGTAAAATATATTCATCTATACGTAGTACCTGAAAGCGTCTGTAAGTTTGAACCACAAAAACTCGAAAAATAGATAATGGATATTGGAGATATTTATACCATTTTGTAGAACATTTATTGGAGAGGGTTTTAGTACATTAAAGTCATATATATAAAAAAGGAGTTTTATAATTCCCTTTTAATCATTTTGCGCATGTGCGAAAATTTCAAACTGCGCATGTGCAAATAGCAAGAGTTGTGGTATGCATATGCGATACATTTCTTTGTTTACGTCTGATTTTAAACAGCTATTCAAATCTCATTATGCCCAAAAGAAGGAAATCCAATCACAAAATTTCAAGAAATCGTTAACGGAAATTAGAGATATTTTTAGTACATTAAATTCATATCAAAATAAAAAAAAGAGTTTAATAATTGCGATTTTAATTATTCTGCGCATGTGCGAAAGCCTCAAACTGCTTATGTGCAAATAGCAAGAACTGTGGTATGCATAGGCGATATATTTCTTTGCTTACTTCTGTTTGTTAGTCAATCACGTCAGAACGGCTGAACGGAAATGGATGAAATTTAGCACAGGGATAGATTATAGTCTGGAATAAGACATAGGCTACTATTTATTCCGGTTAATTTTTTATTAATTAAAAACTAACTTTCCCGCCAAAAATCTTTTCATTTCCCCACCGCCAAATGAGTAAGGTCTTTCAGTCTTTTTTTCCCCACGCTAATGATAGGCTTACGATTTTTTCGACCGATTATTTCAAACGATTCTGTTTATTTTCTTAATGCTTGATGCATTTAAAATAAAACATTGTTAATGAATCGGTCTTCCGGATTCATTCTGAAGTACTTTTAAATTAAAATAAAACAGTATAAACGAAATTAAAAATTTCTAATCTACATTGCATTACCCCGCGTTGAAAATTCATGCATTTGCGTTACACCCATTGGCGTTGAAAATTCACACAGGCGCAGTTTGTTCTTATTGTTAACAACTGCATTTTCATTTTAATTAAAAGTTTAAAAATGATGTGCATTATACTGTTCTAGCTATCTCAATCGATAAAATAAAATAGATTTGATTTTAAAAAAATACGGATTTGATTTGAATCTTCTGCTAGCCCAACTCCGCAAGGACCTCATTATAGCTTTGGCTGTAGCTTCCTAAGGCATTGCTGCAACTTTGCTTAGCAATGATCGGACGGCACATTCCGTTTTCAAAATGCCGCTTAATCTTGCAAGCAAAGACACCTTAACATGCAACATCACCAAAAACAGTGGCCGGGGAGTCCTTTTGCAGCAGTGCAAGTTAATATTATGGGGCGAGTGTACAATGTCGAACAAGCTTGCATTAAACGCGTTAAACTGCAGCCTGCAGGATATCCGCAGCAACTAGGCGGTGATGGACGGCGTTGTCGTTTTGCTCATAATGACCTGTTTGCAATTTTAGTGAGCACTTATGGACTATCCAACCCCTTCCAGCTGTGGGATAAATACAAGGACGCTTTATCAGAAGATATCGTGCACAGGCTGGATGGCACTCACATTGACCTAATCATTAACGGAGTTTAGGTATTGATTGAGGCGCAAGATGCCTAGGTCAGTTCTCATACATGTACATGAAAATTTCCACGCGAACGAAGTCGCGGGTAATAGCTTGTAAGATATATTTCTCTCTTATTATAATAAAAGGAAGAAAAAAAAAAAATCTGCTCCTATCGATACTTAAGAGAGGGCCTCACCTAATTCAATGAGAGGATACACTAGTTTTATAGCCAATAAATACCCTTGAAGTATCCCCCTCCCATAGCTTCAACATTATAAAACGAAAAAAGTCAGGATTATCAAATAATCAATCAATGACATTAAAATGTAAAAATTTGGTGAAATACCACTCAATGCATATACTGCACTGATTAAAAAAAAAATGGGATTTATATTAGCAATAATAGTTCAACTTTGAAGTCATTAAATGAGACAGAAAAAAAAAAAAAACTGAAAAGTAATTGGTAAAACAGAGGGCGACGTTAATACTTTTCTTCGCCAATAATCTGAAACAAGTTCATTATTTTGGCTTTTTAATTTATTTAAACTTTCAAATGAACTGAATATTTCTAACGGGAATAACCAACCATTGATCTTGAGAAGCCACTCAGTGAAGTGAAGTTGGTAAAGCAAACGAGACTGGTTACCTTTGAAAAAACTATTATCCAAATGTTGCTTTAAAAGTATTTAACAAGGCAAATAATATTTCACTTCCATTTAGATGTTTAAAATATTCATAAAAAATTCACAGCAAGCAATTTATTGCTAAATATTGTAACGTCATAACACAAAGATAACTTTCGCTTTTCTTTCTGTTTTACAAAACAGAAATGTTATTGATTCAGGAGAAATCCATCTAATTCAGTGATACCATGTGATACTGTCAAATACTTTGGGAAATCCAAAATATATAAATACATAGACACTTAATACTAAATGATTTGTCTTTCATAAAATTGTACAGCCTTTAAAAATTAAATTTTCTCATAATACATTCCGAATTGGACAATTAACACTTCAAATTAGACGTAGTTTTAAGAAAAGTGTTATTTGAATTTGCACTGCAATTTATTCAGGAATCTTAAATTCCAACGATGAAAGAAATTTCATTTGTCACCAATTAAAAAACGATCGTAACTCCCTCCAAAATGATGCAAAGTGTATAACTCATACGACATCACAGTTCGGCGATTAAAGAATGAAACATAACAGTCAACAGTGCGGCAGAACAAATGGCACTTTGCAATAACATTCCTCACGCAAAGAAAGCAACCCTTCGCCACACTTATCTTAGGCGCGAAATCTCGTTAAAGTTAGTTTCGCGATAAGCTAGATTTACTAGCGACTAATTAGCATAATGGAACTCATCCCAGTCGGTGGAGGCATTTAAGCAGGGTGATCCTTTCGAAATGACTTTCCTCAAGAAAAGCTAATTACTCGCTGCCTGACTCCTTAATCGGGGGGATCTACCCTAAATGAGCCGAGGACGCTTCAGCTGCAGCAGAGAGAAAGAAAGTCCCAACCTGGTAATCCATGGCGAAGGCGCTGTTATTTGAAGGGTGCCGACGCATCCAGAAAAATAACCGCCAAGAAGAGGGATATTGAAGACAATGCTGAAATTTGATGATATAAGGAGATGGTAATCCATTAAAATCGAGCCACAGGAAGAAGTCATGTTAAGGATCACAGCGGATTTCAACACATCTACGCCGAGGTTAAATGTACATACAACGGAGCTAGCTATATTGTCGAATTACTGAAGGAGAATTTAGAAAAAATACTATCATGAAGATCCCCATCCCTATATACGCACAAAAATAAAACTGCCAAAGGTGTATCGAAGTCTTAAAATAATTCAATAGGAAGTAAACTACTCAGAATCATAGAAAGTTTTAAGGCATGTCATTCAACTAAATAATGAAGCATGAGTTGGCAGTCAGATCATGAGAATGATCTCCACATCTGGAGACAGCGAAACTTTATAACAGAAAATGTATTATGTAACATATTCAATTTATTTACGCTACTCAAAATCTAATAGTTCTAACGTAACTAACGGTCTCGCATTTTTTTCTGTCGTCCAATAATCGAAAGCCACACTCAAAACATTGGCAAAGCAAATCTTTAGTTTTACTATCTAAACGAAACTCTCGTTCGGAGTTGAACCCATTGCCAATACTCTCTTATCTGTTTTCGACAACTGCCATTTTAAATTGCTTTAGGCATCTATCTGGCCAGATTTTAATTTGAAAACTACTCATCGCAACAAATTTACGCACATGATACGAATGCAAAGAAAACAAACAATTAGTAGTTCTGCAGATAAGAGTGAGAGAGAGGTACACATAAAAAGTACACATAATTTTATGAGCAAACACGTTTCACATATTAAACAGATAAGAAATTATAACTTGTTAAAATGAGGAACACAGTCTGCTAAAGAAAAAAAAAAGAGCGACTTTAACGTTAAATTAATGATGAGCCAATGGGTGGACATTCTGAAGACATATTGAAGACGACATATCGATACTGCGTGGTGAAAAATATCCCACATTATGAAAGTCACATGAAATTGACTTAATCATGAGCTTCATAATGACATTTCTCGAGGGTAATGATGATAATGCAAAAGCAAAATAAGTGAAAACACACTTTTATGTTTTGATAATTTTTACACAAAGAGATTCATATCACCGTCTTAGTTTGTATCGCCAGATTAAATCATTCAGAACTTCTGGCAAATACAAGTCATTTTGAATTTAAAAAAAAAAAAATTATGAAACTTGAAGTAATTCTGTGAAAACCGATGAGTGACATAAAAATTATTATATTTATAATAAAATTAAAGCTTATTATCGAAGGCGACCCTCTACACGAAATATAAAAACATGTGAAACATGTTGAATCTATAAAAATAATATTCATATAACATATTCTGGTATGAAAGGAGAAAATAAAGTAATAAGTGACTTTTTAGTTAGAATTTTTACTATTAAGTAGATGAAAAAGTAAATGGAAATATTTGTTTACTTTTTCATCCATTGATGTTGCCAGAAAGAGTTATTGTACGCTCTAACATGTTCGGATAGACACTAAATCCGTCAGTCGCTTGCTAGATCAATAATTAATTCGAAAATTAAAGGGGCGAGGCATAGATGAAGTGAATTACATAAAGATGAAACATCTATAATCATTTTAATATTGGTTGCCACATAAAAATTGGAAGTGACTACAAAATGGATTCAATAATTTGAATTAGAATCAGCGTTATCTAAATTTCGTACCGTTAGGTATATAAAACAGCACATTAGCACATCGTTCACAATACAGTTCATGCCATTTATAGACTTAAGTTTTATTTTGACAAATATCGTGCATGGCCAAACTTTCGCATCGAATGAAATGACTAAGGAAATCATCATCTGATCATAAGACTTGAAGTTTTTACCTAACAAAAATAGGGGCGGGGGGGGATTTTTAATGACTTCACAGTTCAATTTGTCCTGAGAAAATTAAAGGTGTTAGAGATGCAGTGAATCCTTAGGACTTGATTTTATCGTAAAGTCAGAAATCATTTTTAATACTGAATTTCTTTTGTTAACTTCATCACAATAAAAGGACGCGATTCTTTTTGTTAAAAAGTAATCACCATGTTTTCTAATTTTTTTTATGATATTAAATTGAAGAAACAGATAATTTTTATTCTGAAATTAATTTTGTTTCTTTTATGTATATCAGAACTATGATTTAAATTCCAATCTGGATTATCGATATGCGGATTAAAGAATTTCTTGTGCCTTTTACAGTCAGTCATTCCGATCCGTACATGGGAAAATAAAGAAATAATTTTGCAGAAAAAAGTAATCAAAACGAAAACTTTAGAACGGTAAAGGATTTTGAAATCAAAAGCCAAATATTTTTATTGTTCTTTAATGCCCACAATATGGAAAAACGAAGTCTGGTTATTTTTTATATAATTAGGAAAAAAATTCTACGACTGCTATAATATTGGTTACACGCCATTCCGTAATCATTCATTCATTTCCCACACTTGAAATCCAAAAGTTTCTCTTCCGAGTTTTATTATCCTGAGAATAAAAAGTAATTTTGCAAAATGCGATTTTCCAAAATTTCTAATAATAGTCATCCAGAGAATAAAAACGAAATGGTTTTCACGGAAAAAGTCTATAAATAAAATTTTCCGTGAAATGGACGCATAGTTGCAAAGCTCTACAAAATCCGGAAAACTTTTCTCGATTCGGATGGGAATAATTCCATCGTTTGGCAAGGATTTTTTTAAAGCTTTCAACCGGTCATAGCGACAAAATGCCTTGGACTATACGCACGAGTAAATTTTTTGTTCTTTTTAGCGGGGGGGGGGGGGATTTGCGGCTTGCCTCGCGGACCCAGACTCGGAAGTTACAGAATTGCTCGCTTCCGTAAAAGAAATGATAGCAAGAAGGAAGTCTTGATGTGAAAGAACAATGGCCGCGTAACGAGCCTTGCTCAGTTCAACCTCATAACAAGTGTGCCATATTCATCACCGTGGAATGGCATCGACCACGGACTTTCAGTATTGGCCAAATCAACTGCTAAATAAAAAATAAATAATAATTTAAAAAATATATTTTGCGTGAAACAATGGCAATTTTTGTTCACTTAAAAAATGCTAACTTCATTTAACTTTTACAATGTGTCTTATTTAAAAGTTATTTATAAAAAGATTAGATATATTGCCAGAAAATACGTTTCTGAAACAATTCCATGAATTTAAATATAACGGAAATTCAGTTATTTGTCATTCTTAGCCTGAAATTTATATCAAAGATACACATGCAACATAAGAACAAAATGTCATGCATGTTTTTAAAGAATTCTTTCTTTAAAAAAATATCTTGTTTGAATAAAATATTTAAATCAAGAATGATCATTTTATGAATAAAAATATACAAAATAAGAGTTTTGATTCGAGTAGCATACCTAAGCACACACAGAAAAATAATTTATTACGATAAATTAATGCAACTGTATTTATATAAAATGTATTTGCATAATTTTATGATTATTACAGTTCATATACAGGGTGGCCATAATTAAACTGACAGTGCTCACAGTGTTCTGTAGCGCGATCTATTTGCGAGAATGACGCCACATTTTGTAGGAAGATTAAACAAGACGGGAGACGAAAGATTCCGCGAAAAAAAAAATAGTTCCAAAATTCACCGCTAGGGGAATCTGTTGCGCTGTGTAATAGAAAATAGAGAGTTAGCAAATGTAAATCAATACGGAAATAAAATTACCTTTTATTTTGCACTTTTGATGATTTAGTTCAAGTGCAATATGGCAACACTTTTAAAAAAGCGAAAAATTTACATAAACACCGATAAAGTCTCTTTATTTGCAATTTCACTTACTGGATAACAGAGAACGCTGAGCAGAAGAAGAAATTCTTTATTCAATGGCTACGGGGTTACCTTAAGTCCAAGGTCTATCAAGGAGTTGTCCAGGACCTGGCTAAGTTGAAGGATAACATATCACGGATTGTACGGGAGATTCCTGCAGACATGTTATTTTTTGCTGTTGTGAATACTGTGCACAGAATGCACTATGTGGTCCACAAACCTAACCACATGTGGTTATATTAGCTCTAAACCTGATTATCGTAGTTTCATCCTGTAAATTTGTCATCTTCCATTTATTCATCATTATTTGTGCACCATCATTAAGGTAACTACACTGGTGTAAGAAATTAGGTGAATTTGCATATTTTATCGAATCGCATGAAAAGAACTGAACTGAAGGAAAAACCACTGCTTCTAGATAAAATGCAAATGTTGTACGGCTAATACATAAGCGTACACGTGTGTGTAGGTGGAGCCAGCAGAAAAACAGGCTTTATAAGCGCGTGGAGGGTAAGACGAATTTCGTTCGCTAGCACACATCGGCGAATTTCTTGGTGTTATCTTGCAGCAATCGGTGAAATTCACATCGGAACAGTAAAAACGAGTAACCACCAACGTTTAGATGATGGAATGAGGTAGCAAATTGCAGCAGATTAGAGGCAGGCCAATCGCAAGTCCAGATATGCAGAGAGTTTCATTTAACGCCCAGCGTCGTGTGTAACCTATGGAAACAGTTCCAGGATACTGGATCCATCGAGAGAAAGCCTGGGCAGAGAAGACGGCCAGAGAAGATCGCCATTTGTCCGTTTTAGCGAGGCGTAACAGAGGGGCTACGGTTTCCGAGCTCTCTGGACCTGTATGCAGCCACAAAAGAACACGCGTATCAAGGGTGACTTGTTCCAAGAGACTGAATGAGAGAGGATTGTTAGCCAGAAGACTGGCTGTTTGCGTCCCGCTCACGTCTACGAACAGTAGAGTCCGATTAGCATGGTGCAGGCAACATAGTGATTGGAGTATGGAGCAATGGGCAACCGTGCTGTTCACCGACGAGTCCCGTTTCAGCCTAAACACCGATTCTCGCCGTACTTTCATATGGAGAGAGCCAGGGACCCGCTAACTACCCTCCAGTGTCCGCGAAATCGAGAGTAATGGCGGTGGCGGTGTAATGGTCTGGGCAGGCATCATGTTAGATGGCCGCAGACCTCTCCACGTCTTTGACAGAGGCTCTGTGACTGGCTTGAAGAATAGGGATAAGGTCTTGGAGCCCTATGATCGCCTTTTCCGGGGTGCAGTGGGCCCTGAGTTCTTCTTAATGGACGATAACGCGAGGCCACATAGAGCTCTTCTGGTCGACGAATTTCTCGAGATTGAGGATATTCGCCGGATGGATTGGCCAGCCAGATCTCCAGACTATCCTATAGAGCATATCTGGGACGCTCTGGGGAGGGCAATTGCAACTCGCAATCCCCCTCCGAAAATCATCCACTAACTGAAAACAGCGTTGGTGAATGAGTGGGGTCAATTGCCACATGCACTGATAAACTGTTTTATTTTCAGTATGACATCACTTTGCAAGGTGTGTATAGCCGTAAGAGGGGACCATACCCACTATTAACCCATTTCTTTTGTGCATTCTGCAACCGCTGTTTCAGACCTTCAGACTTCCATGAGTGTTTCGCACAAACACGTGCGTCTATTATAACTGTTGAATGTTTATTTTGTTTGCTTTATATCAACCTATGTTCACACCAAATTTTATTAAAATCTGTCCAGTAGTTCTGGAGATCGTAGATCAAATATGAAAATTCTCTTAATTTCTTACACCAGTGTATATTGTCACTCATTCATTCTCAAATATAAACTAGCTCGAACTTGTTATTGCTTGGCCATCACCCTCACATATGTATTTATTTAAATGACAGATTTTTATATACTCAATGTGGCACTCTATTTCGATTCGCTGCAAGGAAATTCAACGGAATACACAGAAGAATTTCAGACCTCGAACGTAAGCAAAATCACAAACAAAAACCAGCCGTCCCATATTTCATTATCACTGTGCAGAACAAACAGCAAAACAAAAAATAAATAAGAATATCCTTCTAATGAATCATTGCGTACATCAAAATCAGCAGCTGAAAAGCATTAAAGAACTAGCAGCAATGAAGACATCAACGCCACCCAGTACCACCCCTGGCGACGTCTTATAAAAACGAGAACCGTGCTTCGCTCATGTCTCGATTCATCTTGAAACGAAACGGAACCGCACTTTTAATGTCGAATGCAAACAACACGGCAACCACCTCATTCCGACGAGGAGCCTAATTAAGTTAGAGGTGAGATGCTGCAGCAAGAAGCCCGGCTTTTACGAGCGCATATCATTTTTGCAAAATAACGATTCAAATGATATTCGATTCGCTACCGGTCCATCTGCATCAAAATGATGCTAATCCCGCACGAGGTGTCGACGGGCATAATAATGAGCTCATTTTCACTCTTACGTCTACGGGCGATGGGCTCATTCATTAATGCAAGAGAGCTTTTCAAATGCAGAGCTCATTGAAATTTCACATTAAGGTCCCGAATTTCCCACAGGTCTTTCCCATTCTTCCCCTATCCATCGGGATATAGATTTACCACCAAATAATTGGGCGCAGTCACTGAGAAGTAAGGAACAGATGAACAACTGAAATCCTAAAGAGTCATTTCAGTTGGGCGAAATGAGTAGGCGAGTCCATTTGCTTTTGGAATTGACAATAACAGAAGTTATCAAAGACACGAAGCTCCGATAGCAGACAGTTTAGTTATAAAAATATATAGCATTTGCTATTCTGGGCTGAACCTCGTCATGTATCCCATCACCATAGTCAGAAAGACGCCATAACAAAGCAAAGGCTTGCTGACCTGCGAAGGCAGATTTGGCGAGCACGAGGCCCAAATGCATGGAGCACTACTTGCACAGTTCAATCTGGGGCACAGAAAACTGTATAAAATAAAGGCGAATATTTCCGAATTTTAAATTCACTTTTCGCAGTAGATTTGCATTCTTATTAAAAACAATGATGTCACAAAAGCGACTGCATACTTCAGTGCTTATGAAGAAGTTATATATTATAAGTAATGGCCCGTAGTCTCTATAAGCTAGGAAATTTAAGTATTTTTACAGAATAGACCGTTTAAAATTTCAAATCTTTTAAATGTTTACACCAGATGGATAGGTCACAAAATTTAATGAATTGTCTTCTATTCACAAGGCAGGAAGGACAGAGAGGAGATCTATCTTGAAGAAACATGTGCACGTACATAAAACAAAGGGGAAAAAATGAAATGATCGGAGCTTTAGAGAAACAGTTACGAAAAAAAAAAAAAATTAGAAGAAATTTTATACGATCTTCCGAAATACCGAAGCACACACGGTCATTTTAAAATAGAGATCTGTTTCGATTTTTTCCAGCTACCTACTGCCTTCCAATAAGTTTCAACACTCAACAAAATACGCTACTAAAGAACGGAATTAAACTTTCAGATTATCCGAAATGAAAGATTAAGAAATTGATTCGTAGCAAACTATTAAAATTTGAGCACATGTAAACTCTGCACATGAATAGATGTGAATGATATGCGTATGAATAAAGAGAGGTGAATTGTTATAAATGACAACCACTGTTCAAAAATGTCTTTTAAAAGTGAAGCAAAATAATCGGATATCAACCATAATTTTATAATGATTCAAGATCAGTATTTTGGCATACAAAATTGAGTCAGTAAAGCTCAAAAAAGGCCATTTAAAATGTATCGATCAGAGGAAGAAACAACAATAAAATTCCTGCAATGTTTTACGAAATCAATGGCAGCGTTCTTCCTTCACCTCACTATGCAGTGTTTTCTTTTTTTGTGCTTTGTGAAAAAAACTGAGCATGAAGGATTTTTTTTTTTTTTTTGTCATCTCTTTATAGATTTGCTTAAAATTTTATACATTGTTGGCGGCAAGACCATGCACCAAATGCTTTGATCACTTTGTTTTCACATTCATCCACTCATAAATAAGCACATAGTTAATTGTTTTACAGTTCAAAATTTGAATAAATCCATATGCTTCATTTCATCCAATTATCTAGTTGCATTTTTGAATTACTATATTCACAAACAGGCACATTTCAAAATACAGAACACATCATTCAGACACAGAAGAGGTGAAAGGTGGTGACTACAATACTTTTGCTTACTATACAAGAAAGTAATAAGCCGCGCTTTAAAAAAGTGTTATCTGGAGAAAATTTTCTGTTACGAAACAAAATTCAAGAGTTCGATCGGAGAAATACGGTAGCAGTTCGAGACAGATTCTTAAAAACCCTCATAAATAAAACTTGATTCTTCTGAAAGAGGAGATTTCAAAAAACGCATCATCAGAAAATAAATTAGAGAACTCAGCAAACGAGATATTATATCCGAATTCTTCACAAAATTCTGAAATAATTACTCGGATATATCCGAGTCATTATATCTTTATATCCGTTCGGATATCTAATTAATTATATCCTCAACAAATCCGAATATTCGCTGTTATATCAACTTAAATAAATAGACATATTCATTTAATATACTTCTATACTTAAGGCAGTCGACAAAAGCTCTCTTTCAACCACTGAAAAAGTTTTCAGATGAAACAAAGAGCGACTGATGGGAGTGACGACCAGCGTATTCATAACACTGATGTCTTTCTGTTTGAGTGACAACGCCATTCCAGATTCTTCTCGTTCACGGAATGACAATCTTCGTCTGAGAACACTACCTACACCTTACGCAAGGAATCCAGGAGAAAGCACCCCAGGGAAAAGAAAAACAGAGAATAGGCGAACCGGTTATGCTTATACGACTCCCTCTGTTCAAACGAGAGGCGGAACCCAGCGCCAAAAAAGATAGCAAAAGTGATCATCTCGGGCTAGACTAAAATACACGGACTCGCCTGAAGAACAAGGTTCGCCTGCGTGTCACCCTTTAAATCATAATTAGCTGGCAATCGGAGAGCTGAGGACATAGAACAATGGCTCTTCGACCCTTTTACGTAGAAGAGATATTTCATCTAATAAGCATGGGATTCTGTCCTGCTAAGAAGTTGATTGCCTTTATGTGATTCACACATTTTAGATACTATGTAACTGGAATGGAGGATTAATAAGCAAGTCAATTTTATAGGTCGAAACAAATGTTCACAACCATTGGCAAAGTATTTTCTCTTGATCCCATTTCTCATAACTCAAAAGTAAAGTTAAAATTATAATCTGAACCCATTTCAATAGTACGTAATTATTTCCCCCTTCAGTTGAAACAAGCGGAATGATAAAGGAAAGGGTTGCATTCCTATTTGAATAACCGAATACGATCCTTTGAAAAGAAATGCCAGCAAAGAATGTTTTAAGTTAAAAAACGGATATCTCCACACGAGGTTCTTACTGAAATTTCAGATAAAACTTGTAAATAATAAAAGTTGTCAGACATAACTTGTAAACAGAAATTTTTTCAATCCATTACAGCTGAAAGCCGATATATTCATTTTTTATTTACAATCTTATCATTAAAAAGCATAAATTAGAATAAGGCGTTATTGTTCTCATTGCGCAGTAGCACGAAAAATAGTTTTGAAGACAGTAAAAATAGGTACGAAAAAATCAATATGAAAGTTTGCTCCAGATTTTGAGTACTGCTTTTGATTTTTTTAAATGACGAACCGGGTCACTTTAATGTATGAAATTATTATTTCACATTTAACTTTCCTAACAGATTTTTGTTACCTAAGAATTATTTCGCTATTCTTTAATTCTTATACAATATTTATATGATTTCTTCTTTTTAAATTTGGATTTATCTATTTTCTCAAATGATCTTTTTAAATTTTCAACATATTACTTTGTTTCTTATTCATACTTCTAAGAGTGATTTAGCAACAGATTTTATGTTTATAATTTCATTTATTTATTTACTGCAGCATATAATTTATTTTTTCATAGCTTCTCGCAAGATCTGATCCATCAGCAGACAATTACTTATAGTTCAAAAACTTGCAGTTAAGACATTTTTAAAAAATCTGAATCATCATTCTTGTTACGTAAGGTCAGAAAGAGGTAATATCGTAATCTGAACAGCAAAAAGGCGTTAAGGTCTGCATATAAATTAGTATACAAATCATCGAATTTTCACGTCGCACCAGAATGAAAGCATTTTGTATTCCATTTATTAAATGCGTGGCATGCATAAACGAGCTGTCCAGAAAATCAGAAAACAAGTTCAGTTTTTCCAATTATGAATCTGTGATTATCACAGTTTGAAAAATCCTATTATTATCTCGATGCACATACTTATAAGAACTTTTAGAGAAATGCCTTTTATTGATAATCTGAAAAGCTTTTCAAAAATCCCCCTCCCCTCCACCGAGGAGAGCCTTAAACATTTATAATCTGGGGACTATTTCGGTTTCCGTATCTTTCGAACTGTTGACCGCTCGAAAGTGTTCTTTGGTAAAAAAAATATTAAAATATATTCACGCAGATAAGTTGTCTTCACAGGACGAATGGTCAATGACAAAGAACCACGATAAGAGAAGAAAATAAACAATGTCACACATTCTGTCTGCATGAAGAAAGCACACGCTTCCAACATTAAAATCCCAACACAAATAACTGTTACTAACCCCTTCAGATTATGTTTCACTCACGATTTAAGCTGCACAAACAAAGCAGTGCCTTTATCTTTAAGACCTTTTCCCAATCGGCTGAAATAAATCCAGGAAAGGCGATAGCAAGGGAAGAAAGCCGATAGTCCTCTTCCAAGAGGGCAAGGCAAGTCGCGAAATGAGAGGTATGCCGGAACGTTATCAGTTTCTCAAAAACACAAAACACTTCATTTCAAGCAACCAAACAGCCTGGGAATAAAACACGAGGAATGTTAAACGGATAACCACAGCCGAACCCAGAACGAAGCGGCCCTTCCTTGTTCGACATGGGGGCGGAATGCGGTTGCGATAACAAAACCTGACATTCTTAAGCATTGCACTAGGCAGGAAGAGGCACCACTTCTATTATAAATAGTTTTTGATAAAATTTGTTAGTAATACATGCCAATAAAGGTCCCCCAATGTGTAAGAAAAAAATAATCAAAACAAAAAGAAGTCTTTACATTCTTCCTGTAAATTAAATATGTGATAGTGTAACTTGAAGAATTAAATATGTTATCACATAAAAATTGATTTTTTTTTTGTCCTCAAACCTCTTCTAAGGAAAAAGTGCATGTGTTTGCATGCAACACATAAAACAGAAGATTTTTTTTTTTAATTCTGAATTTTAAACTGAAGAATTCATGACTTACAAGAGGAAATTCAATAACTGCACGACTCTACAATATTTTGCAAAATATAGTGATTAATTGATCACTTAATTTTATATTTGTCAAGCTTATTTTTAAATTGCGACTTAAATTAAAAGAATGTGATGCGTAAAAACTTTGATGGAGGAAGATATTGATTTTTTTGGTCCCACTGATAAATAAGGTGGGGGAAAAAGAATATAGATTATTTTTATCAACAGGAAGTAACTTTACACGAAAAAAGAAACTTGCATCGTTGTCGAAGCTTCCAGAAAGAAATGCATGAATAAGAAACAGAAATTATTTAGTAATTTTCTCTCTGACCAGTAATCAGCGTTTCTTCCATCAAGTACAATAGGACTCATAAAGAATAAGTTTTAAGTTCCAAGCATTAGCAAAGAGGGCCTTCTTGACCTCTGGTTTAGAAATACTATTCTTATTTCTCTCTTCACAAACATATCTTGAGACCATGACTCTTGAAAAATAAAGGATAAATCCAAAAGACACCTCATCTTCGAGCTTCTTTGGCAGATACATCTGAATGCATCAGATCCAAGTGAGCAAGATCGAATTTTCAGAAGCAATATGCGCAATTCCCATTCAGAAAACCCAACGAGAAAACCAGGTGAATCGAGTCGAGGCCACGCCGTCCGGTATAAAATGAGAATCGCATTCCTGGAGCGGGGTTGCCTAACTTCATGAAGGCAGACACATTATTACAATGCCATTCAATTACGCCCCACTCGCCGATCGATCAGCAGAGGGGGAGAGTAAGAGGGGACTGCCCTTGCCGCGGTGACGACGAGTTCAGAAAGACGACAAGTATTTTGGAAAGCCTCGTCTCCCCGTGTCAGGCATCCACTGGGAATAGAAGGTGGAAGAAATCGATTGAACGTCAGCCCCTGCTTTCGAAACGGAGAGCACTTTCACACAGGGGCATCCGGTACGGTAGGTACAGTTCGAATTGGAAATGGCACATCCGAATACTGATCGAAAACAACCAAGAAACTGAATAGAAATGCTTATCTAATCCCTTTATATATTGGTCGGACAGAAAAAGCAAGAGAGTCCTAACATCAGCGGAATATCATGCTAAAACACTGAATTGAGGTCCCGTGAGAATTTCGCTGCTAGGGCGCATTGCGAAATACTGAAACTGAATTGACGGTCAGCAGTAGTCTTTCAATTCTTTGTTATGGCCAAAAACATAATATAATAAAAGAGAATTCATTTGATTTAGAATGTTTCCAAAACAAAATTCCGTATTTTAGCATTGTGCGTTAATAATTTAAATCACAAAAAATGATGCAATTTGCATCACAGCATCAGAAAATATTACACACACATAATTTATACACAAATAAACAGGCACATAATTTACACTTTATTTTGCTTTCGCATAACTAAGCTATCAAATAATGACTTTTAAAACATGTTTTAAAATGAGAGTATTAGTTTATCATTAGTTCATTAATTTAATAAGATTAAAATATTCAGATTTGTGCATTCATAGAAAAGAATAACAACAAATCTATAAATTCATAGATGAAACTTAAAAGAGTGAAGCAACAATTACTTTAAGCAAAGATATTGAGGCAACGATTGCTATAAAGTATTAATCTAGTACCGTGCCTGGAAGTCTAAAAATATATTCGTATTAGGTAATTTCAGTAACAATAAATTTAGTATCTTATAATTAGAAAACTGAGATAAAATGCAATTGAAACATTAAATGCTAAACGCAACAGTAAGAATTTACATCATGATTTATATACGTTAACTGTTTCTTCTTCTTTACTTTCAAACTGATTTTTTCTCCCTGCTCTAAATCGATAATATAAGTGACTATTCCGAATTATTTTAGGTCAGCCACTGAATAATGAAAGCGAAATGATCCTCTGTTGAAAACCTATCAATTACTCAGGCATACAAATAGAATTCGCCTGAAGGAAAGAAAAAGCTCCAAAGCCACAGAAAGACATTCATCCTAACCGGCGGACATGTTTTTTCTCCCCCTTCCTCTACAATACAGTCAATTTTCCAGATGACCGTATTTATCTGGTACAAATCATCTCCCCACATTTCCACTCAAGTAAAAACAAGTTGGTTGTTGCGTGTTAACAAAACGTTCTCATCAGACGACAGAAACGCTTATTTCCAATCCGCCCTGGGAGTAGATGCCAAATTTCGCGGACAGCGGAAAAATTTCTACCGCAACAGCTAAACAAAATATTTTTTATGCCCAGCTGTGTAACATCGGGGAAGTGACTCCTTCTACAGTGAATGGTATTGGATAGATAATACGAGCGAAATTGCAATTTGAAGGTTAAAGTCATTTCGTGGACAAGCAATCATTTTTTTCCGCACGCTGCTAAATAGCACAAAGGGAGAGACCCAGCTTAAATCTAACTACACGCATACAAGGTGCGACTGGTTAAATGACTTCACGGGAACTTATGTTCAAGAGTCCTTTGCACGTGGAATATGTTTAGGATTCAGTTTTTCTAAAAGCGGAAACTTCTGCGACGACTATAAAAGGTTAACACTTCTATAGTCTGTGTATTTTCTATTGGCTGTTCAAGGTCACATTTTCTATCGCGTTACTAGTACCAGACAACCAATAACGAGGTAGTAAACGTGACTTTGAACCGCCTACAGAAAATACACGGACTATATATATATATAAAAAAAGGGCTCTTAATAAGTTATATTTTTGTAGCAAAACTTATCGAATCTTCACAAATAGTTAAGTCAACTAACCATGAAGCAATTGAATTGTGTCTACATTTTCATCTAAATTGCCTTTCAATTTTCGAATGCTATATTGAAAATTATAACAAGACAGAAGTATTGAACTGAAATGTTTGTTAAGATAACGCAGATGATGTTATAAAACGAAATTTAAATAATTTGATTTTCATACTTATAATGAATAGCATTTCAATGACAAAGTTTTGAAAAGATAGAAAAAGAGAAAAATTAAAATTTTCACAAATTTGTTGTCTCTGAAATGTATGGTCTCCAACTGTAGAGTACGAATATAATCCAGAAATATACAACTCCATACTCTATATGTACGAAACGCAAAGTACGTGGTAGCAAAAAAAGAGGGGGGGGGGTTTCTTTTTTGCCAATAGCAACCACTGGTTTATATTCTGAGTAAAATTGGTCACTTCCTAAAAATAACTTTGTGGGTAAAGAGTGCTTTTGCGTCCGTTTCAATGCAAAACAATCTTTTTTTCATCGAGTTCGCAAAATTTCATTTAGTACACGAAGCACTCATATTTTAACACACAATCTATATACAGACTGAATACATTTGCTTACGATACTGCCAACAATTACGTTCCATGTTGTTCACGAATTAACACGATAGACGTGGTAGCAAATTTTTGGATTTTGCTTATTTTAACGTTCGCAGGCCGGCCTAAACTTATTCGCTTCATCTCCTTTGAATAATCTCATCAGGAATTTTATGCGCATGCTCATCTCGCCTCCGAATGTCGAAAAGATAAATACGAAGAATTATATGGCAAACACTTTTTTCTTCTTCTTTTTTTTTTTTTTTTTTAATACGCGAAGGTTGTTTTGCACCAGAACGAATGCATGCCCATGAAGTTACGATTAAAAAATAAATTACCGATTTTGCTCTGAAAATAAAACGATCGTTGCTCTTTCGACCTCTTACTGCCATCAATACCTTAGCATTTTATATTTTATTTGTAAATACGTAACATTACATATCGTTTTACAATACATATTGTTACGAAATTTCCGGGTTCGTTTGGATAGTGGAAGTGATATGGTGTGGAGAACGCTCAATCAGCAGTAGAAAAAACGACGTTTATTTACACGAAGACAGGATAGTACAAAGACGACGAGTACACAGACGACAACTATGTACAGCAGCGACGAACACAGTAGACGACAGTAGTACACTTCAGTAGACAGCAGCACACGAAGCGGATAGACAGAATCCAGCAGGAGAGGGGTTCCTGGGAGCTTCGCTCTGCCGTCTCTCCAACGGTTGAACTTCTCGCTTTAGCTGCCGACTCGCTACTTCTCACACCACTTCACTTACACCACCTCCAGCAGCTTGAGAGTGCCTGTCTTTTATGGTTGCGGGGGGCGGGTCTAGAAACTTCCAGACCAATCAGGATGTTTCTGGGTGTATCTCGGTTCCTACTGGATGGATCGGGAAACTTCTCGAACTTTCCAGTACGATCCAGTTTGTCGCCAAAGTCATCGCCAAGTCGCCAAAGCGTTACCAAGCTCTGAATTCATTGACACTCATCATGCACAGGACAGATCGTACATCCTGTCTTTCTTAACGATGACACTAGTCGTACTGGGAAGCAAAATTACAGGTTTGTAACAATATGTATCATATAACTTCGGGTAAATGAATAGAAGTGGAGTTCTCTTTCAATCAAAATTTATCATCATTATCAGGGCAGAACGTTCAATTTTCTGGTTTATATCCAGTCTTTCTTTTATTCTAAAAATCCAGGAAATCGATCCACACATTGACACATTGAAGGGGGGGGGCGGTTATTTGAAATCATTTAGAGCGATATAACTCTAAATGATTATATATATATATTATTCAGGAATTAAAGTGATTAGAAAATAATTACTTTTAAGAGCACGGATAAATTGAATTTATTACACACATACATATTGCATATTTGCATATGTAACATATATTATAAATTTTAATTTATCTGCATTCGAAAAATAATTATTTTCTAATTACTTGAAATAACCCTTTAAAAGGCCATTTTTTTCTACTCATATTATGTTAAACTATTTTTAGGCTTGAAATTAGAATAAGAAAAGGGATTCATTTAGCGTATTAGATAAATTTAATTTGATTAATTAATAATTTAGTAAAAAATCAAGACGCATCATTTTGTGTGAAATAAAGAACTAACTTTCTGTCTTTCTAAAAAAATGTGTCAGAACTTATGCCAACCTACATAAATTCATACAAAGATTGAAAAATTTGGTGGGAAGAATACTTCCCACGGGACTAGAAAGGGTTAACTAATGAGTTGAACGGAGTTTCATTTTTCGTACCAAACTAATTCGCCATATTCATTCTATTTCAAACTACAAAATACTTTCTCAAGGCCACTTTTTACTTCTTTCGGTCTTGGGTTGCATCTACTGTTGGATCATGGTTCCTATAAAGAAGTCTTGAAAAATACCATGAAGAATAGAACAAAAAAAATTGCTAAATACGCCTGTCTCCATAAACCAAAGTATTTTATACATAGATTTCAAAAAATGTTCGATGCTGAAGTAATAAATTGATACAGAGAATTCGATTTGCAATTGAGAAATACAAATTATATTTCAAAATCATAAAAAATTTCAATGAGTAGAAAAATAATAGAGTCATTCTTCGGTCTTCAAAGCCTTCTTTGACAGCAAGTAGTTTGAACAGGCATTAAAGCATTCTTTTGCATTCGAATACAACATCGGATGAAAACTGAAGTTGGAAAAATAAACCACAAAAGTTACCTTTATTGTCATAAAAATCCCAGCACCAAGACACGGCTGTGACAGCACAATTCCGAGGCAAAGATACAGGAAAAGAAAGGAGGGGAAGAAAAAAAAAAAAAAAAAAAAAAGATTCTTCTTTTTATGAACGAAAAGAAAGCAAAAAGAATGCAGGGCCAACATCATTAAGGTTTGGGTATAAGGATCAAAGACGCCCACACCTGGTTCGGGTGTAATTGTCTTTGTGTCAAGTTCATATGCATGCCCTTAACCACCTGAGTGTAGCGTTCGGAAATGACTCCTCGGATTCTTTAAGAGAAAAGAATTGCTTTCCCACCCTGATTTCCCCCTTCCCATTCTTCTTTCTTCCTTATTTTCTTTTAATTCTAAAGTTCCATTCCCTCCCCCTCTTCTTCACAGAAGAACCTGTATTTTACTGAGAAGCAATACAAATAGAAGCAAATGGATGCAACGAAATGGAACTTCAACTGAAGAGGATTAAACAACGTTCTAAAAAAAATGTCCATTAGATTTAATTTCTGCTACAAGTAACACTGGGGGAGGAAGGGAGTGGAAGAAATTTATATATTAACTAACCGCCTTTGGCGACCAGCTTGTTCGCTTAGATATTGATTCTTTAAACTATTGTATTTGGAATAATTAAGTCAAAGCGATTATCCATTTGGAGACGGATAACTCTATTATAGCGCTTGTTGGACTTTGTTTGATGCTCATTTCTTTGCTTCTTTTACACCTTGTTTCATCTGAATGAGTGGAATGTCAGCTCTCTCCAAAGCATTGCTAATAGTATTGCATCCCCATTCATTATCAATTCATCCACTCATTAAGCTCAACATTTAATGAAGCTGTCGACATTCGTATAGCAATTTGTTTAAATTTCACTACTGCCATTCAGCAACAAGTAATACGAAGGATTTCCGTGCCATATGTGTTAGCTTTATATATAAGAGAGATTTTCCTTAGATTTGTATTTTTAAAATAATAATGTTTTTTTAAATGTTACAATCTTATGACCTGATAAATTAATAAATAATAATATAAAATGAGAGGAGTCAAATAATAATAATTCTCAAGTACCTGTAAAAAATTTTCCAGGAACATTTTTACGCCATTAAAATCTAACAAGAATTCAAAGTAATGCAACTGCAAACTTTTTCACTGACCAAAAGAATTTTTAAAAAATAATAATAATAAGAGTTTGTCCTTTGTGATGTTCGCAATTTCGGAATCTCTGTATATATAACTTTCAATCTGCTTTAATTTTAATGCTATGAATTCTTTAGAAAAAATATTGCGATATTCTGATAGTTAAATAGGGTGCGAAATAAAAAGAATTTATATCCAGCAGAATCGTTTGTACGGACAAAAAGCTGAAAGGAAAGAAAAAAAAAAACTTTAATATCCTGTTAACTGCATGATTCCCCCCCCCCGTTCCATAGTAATGCTTGAAAAATTGCAGACGATCCTAGAATACAAGTGATTACGAAAAGAAAAGAGGGAAAAAAAGGGGGCTCCTCGTTCAATACAAGCTCAATCGATGCACAGCTAAAAAATAACTTCTTATATTTACCATTCCGATTACAAGAAAGAATTGTACAGATCCTCGGAAACAAAACGAACAGACAAAAAGATTGGATGTCAGCGCGCAAGAAAGGAACGCACAGGTATCTCCTACAGGTAAAAGAAGAAGAAGAAGAAGGCACAACATAAGGGAAGAGCAGGTCGCCGGGTCAGTGCCTCTCCTGTGAGCTCTCTCTCTTGCGCCGCCTTAAAGACTGGGGAGGGTAAGCTGTCAGTCAGGGCCTCAGAACGATGATCCGTGAATTTTATTTTCGTTCTTCACTCAGAGAGAAAAATCACAAATCTCATGAGCCTGGAACTTGCAGACACGGTAAGACCAAAAACAAACATTGTGAAAGCCGATTCACCGGCGCCTCAGCAAACAATATTGCTATTTTTTTTAATCGATATAGCAACGTTTAATCGATAAAGACAGCGTGAAGGGGGAATATGACAAGTAAATTGCAGCACCAATACGATCGGAATAGGATTCAATTACGAAATGGGTCTGCACAAAACGGCGATTAAAACAGTAGGAGACAAGACAGTTTTGTCTAAGTTCAAGGAGGAAAAACAGAAAATGGTTGTATGAATAAGGTCAACAGGATTATAAAATCATTAACGAACATCCAACAACTGTACATTAAATAATACGCAAAAATTTTTAAAGTTACGGCTGTGAAATAAAATAATTTATGATTAAGAATTTCGTAAAAAGCAAAGTTAAAAGAGTGTCGCAATACTACAAAATGATGCATACATCAATATTCTTTCAATATATCTACATAATAACAGAGTGTGGGGCTGTTTAGTTTAGCTTTATTAACGTCCCGTTTCAAAGCTACACAAGGGCTATTTTGGGACGGACCTCATAATTTTGAACCGCAGTCAGATGAGGAGGACGACACCTGAGCTGGCACCCCCCTCTCCATACCACACTACACCAGCGGGAAAGTTTTGAACTGGATGGATTTAACGTGCACCAAATCCGCTTTCACGACGGTTCTTCGGTGGAATTGGGTCTCAAACCTGAAACCTCCGGTTCCGAAGCCGAGACCTTACCACCAGGCCACCGCGGTCCCCAGAGCGTAAGGCTGAAGAGAGTGTAATAGTAAAAGAATAGTTTTTTCATTTCTTTATTTCAGACACGGCGAGTTTCGTAACAGATGACTCAATAAAAGAGAAGCCTCTAGTACAACTACAAAAAAACGTCTAATCTTTCAAATAAGAAAATATTTTTCAATCTATTTAGAATATTTCATGCCTACATGCAATTTTCAACTTACTTTATTGTTATTAGGTAAAAATAAGCATTAAACAAACTTGTGGGTTATTTTGTTATTTTTTTTTTATAACTTTTGGCGAGGGGACATTTTATTTATGAATTCCGTTTTCAGATATGAAAACCTTTAGCACTTTTGCGCATGCACCAGACGACTTTGATTTCGCCAAAATAAGGTTGAGATTGAAAATGAGACGTTTATTTTTTATTAATCAGATAAAGTATATAATAAGGATTCGAATTAAAGAACAGCACGATGGAAAACGAAATTAAATGAAAGTAATGAAAAATAATAATTAAGAGAAAATTGTACCTAACAAAGAATTCTTGGAAAGTTTACTTCTTAATACTTGCGTATCACTCCTTTGCGGAGTAAAATCTTCCAAAAGGGATAGATGCGGCTTCATTTAAACGAACAGTATTTAATTTTCATTATTTTTATTGTCGTTTTATTGTTAAATTTACATTCGTTTTGTAATATCTTAATAAAAATCATCACCTAAAATGGATACGTACTTTTATTTTGAAGTATATTTGGGAATTATTCCTCCTTTTTGAAGTAACAGTGTTTCCAAAATTTAGACTTATGGAGCATTTTAAAAACTCATAAATCTGCAAAGAACAACGTCACGAAGGAAAAGTCAAACATATTTGCTCTTCTAAAACTATTTATTACTCGTTTTTATCAAATAACACACATCTTGTTAAAATGAACACGAAATTTTTTTGTCTTATTTTGTAAATATCGAAGTACACTATCGCTAAAAGAGCATAGAGCAATCAAGCAATATTACACAGCATGAAGTTATTTCATCACTATATATGCCAGAAAGGAAGAATAAAAATACAGTCAGATATATATCATCATGCTAGGAAAAGATAAAAAAGGAGGAAAGAATAGGAATAAAACACACGTCTCTCAATTAAATAATGATAATTCATTCCTCAGGTCTTTAAATACTTTCAAAACCATAATAAATTTCAAGGACTCTAATAATGAACGGGAATAAAATAATTCAACCTATTCAATGGAAAACAAAAATATTTTAACATTTTTTTAAACCCTGATAATGACACTTATTTATTTCTGAGCCTAAACAGGTTTCAGAGGTATGTGCTTTTTCAAACGACGAACGCACGTAAAAGTGAATGTTTGGATTAAAAAAAAAAAAAAAAAAACTGTTGCGATGCACCGAAATGAATGATGCAACCCATTCATAATCCCGCAGGCGACTGAAAAACGGTGCGATCCAATTTCGTGGAGTATTACGCTAACGCGCGTTTCAATCATCCCTCGCTGAGACGAAGGGGAGAAATTAATTATCTGAAGGGAATCTGTTTGCCTTCCCGTAACACGGAGAGACTACAATGGGCAATCAACCGCTGCCTTCTTGCAATTTTTAACTATCCATCTGCCGTCTCCATTCCAGCGCACCCAAATCTTTGTTCTGGCAGTCGGTTCGGTAAACATTCACTGCATTAGAAATATAAAACAATGATTACCGATTCTCATCGGGTTTGCTGACAGAAATTTATAACGCCCGCGCCCTCAGCGATGACTCGCGGCCATCGTCGTCAGCAAAATCAAAACTCAAACAGCGAATGACGCGATGACAGAAGCCCCGGGGACAGCCGGCCTCCTGCACCAGTCAGATTGTCACCACCGCAGCTCGTGTGGGCTTTCCCCTTGCCGCAGCCATCTATCCGCCGGAGGGAGGGAGAAATGAAAAATATTAGAGGAGGAGATTAATAAAGACTCATTTGAGTTCCCTGAATATCAACAAAAGACAAAGTTCGGAAGAAAAAAAAATGCGAAGGGAAGAAAGCTAGCCTCTAATTTCGGATCATGAGACCGATTCCCCCTTTACTGGTTCTTCCACCTTTCCTGCTGCCCCAATAAATAAAATGTTTGTCACCACGGGCTATTCTGCCGACAACCTTGTTATTATGTAATCTCGAAAGTTGGAGAGAGATACTCAACAGATATCCCTGGAAGGGGGATGAGCAGGAGGATGCTGCGCAGTTTAATATCGGAATGATAGATGACTTATTCAAATTTCCAGAAACCCGAAAGAGGTCTTTAAGTTCTGGACTGGACGACCGGGGTAATAAGTCCGTCCATCCCATATGGCAAGGCTTCGGTAAATGTCTCGTTAAGGCCGACAGAAAGGGGTCATTTGAAACATTCGCAGGTGCGCTGGGAATTTAACGATGATTAATCGTGCGATTTTACCAACAGAAACTTCAAGCGAGTTTCTTCAAATCGGATGATGTCAGAAAACCAACTTGGATAAGTAGTATCTCGCCGTAATGAGCTGCTATTAAATCAAATATTAAGTTTATACATGTGACTCCAAATTGCAAATGCTAAATACGACGAAGCAATTCATCATTTGCTTATCTTCTCTCATTCCATGAAACGGGCTTTTAAATTACATATCTGAATCACCATGGACTAAACGATTAAATAAATTAAAAATTGAAACCAGAAAACAAAATACTTGCGACCTACAAAGAAACCCCTTTGCAGGTCCTTCTCTTTACCGATAAGTTTAATTTCAAATAATCAATAAACCTATACAAAACAGAAACTGAAAAAATAAGTAAATAGTTTATTTGAACAAGCAATGAATTAAAATATTTCAGTTTCTATCACAAAAGCAAAGCTTTAATTAAATTCAAAGTTTGAAAATAATTAAAAGAAAATTCCTGACACAAACATTACTTAAGAAAAAGCATGTTTTATATGAAACTTCACTTAATAATGCATGAAGTAATATCCATTGAAAAAATGTTTGAATTCCAAAATGAGAGAAAACATTCACTATTAATACAGTTAGAATGTAAAACGGTAGATTTTCCTTTCCTGTTCGCAATTTTTTTAATGCGTGTCGATTTGAAAATTAAATAAAAACAATCTGAAAAAAAAAACCCATATAAACAAACAATCCATTTAAATTAAAGAATGAATCTCCAATTTACTTTCAAAAAAATCAATAAGATGTATATTCAAAGAGATTATAATAATGGAAAGCTTCATTGTGTCATTAGCGAGAATAAATTAAATTTTCAGCATGAGGAAACACATAAAAACTGGTTTCACTTAAATAGTAATCTGTACTGCTGTTTTATGTTACACTAGCAGCCTCTAATGAACAGTTAGTTCACCAGGAATATTGATTGTGTTTAGTGTCCATTAAAACTCTTAAGCAAAACTGGATGTTTCTTCGACAAAGTGCTTTTGGAAATGAAATTGCGACAAACATAAAAATATGTTCTGCACACGGACCTTTCAATGGATTCTAATCTCACGTGCCATTAAAAACATTTAACATACATGTAAACTATTTGAGCCGGCGTCCTGGCATAGGGGTAGCGCGTCTTCCCCGTGATCTGGGCGTCCCGGGTTCGAGTCCCGGTTTGGGCATGGTTGTTCTTCTGTTGTTCTATCTGTGAGATGTGTGAATGTGCCCTCCTGTAAAAAGGGGTTGTGCAAGCGAATGAGTGATGCGTGAGTAGCAAAGTCGTACTCTTGGCCCTAGTTGGCGCTGCTATAAAAAAAATAATAGACGTTCCCCTCAGGCTTAAATCGCTGTCTTCGTAACAGCGGGCTTGTCAGTGGCAAGTGCCATAAGAAACAAACAAACTATTTGAAATGATACTTTTGCGGTAAAACAACCATTTCACTTTGATTTCCCAAATAGACTAAACAAGTAAAAACATAATCTTTCTTTCTCAGCTTTAACAATAGAAGAAAATCCTGCGATAAAATGTCTGATACAACAGTGGAAAAGATTTTAATTTCGAAGCTATATTAAAATGGATCGTTAAAAAATATGATATAAATAAAAAATTACAATTTCCTGAGTCTTTAAAAGTTTTCACAATAACAAAATCAATATCATTTAGTAAGAAAATTTTTTAAATGATGTAAAAATAAATTAAGTGCCATAATATTTTTGAAAGTTATTGGGGGGAGGGGGGAGACTCATAAAATTTTGTAAATCAATAAACACACGTACACACTTTATTATAAGAACAGAATAAGTAACACAAACGAAATCCGTGAGGAGTTTTACAGGGTTAAATAAACAAGTTTATAAAAATTTTCAAGTGTAAGGCGAGCTTTTTTCATGCATTTCATTTATATTAAAAATTAATCTCCAATATCCTATTTCGCGACCCTTTATCTGTGAGGCCTAAATTTATATTAACACATCTGTAAAAATACATGTTTCAAATAAAGATTTTTTAGACACCTAACTCACAAACCCGAAGTTTATTGCACATAACAAACAATGATAGAATATCTCCACTGAACAGCAAAACGAAGCCATGTTTCCATCATGTCTCTCAACCTATTCCTTT
Source organism: Argiope bruennichi (assembly GCF_947563725.1). Classification (NCBI taxonomy): domain Eukaryota; kingdom Metazoa; phylum Arthropoda; class Arachnida; order Araneae; family Araneidae; genus Argiope; species Argiope bruennichi. Next base: position 1,896,856 of record NC_079155.1, read on the forward strand.
TAATCCCGCCCGGGCATGCGCGTCCGTCTCCTTCATTATCGATATCAAACATTTTATGCACGCGGTCATGAATATTTGATTCACGCGCTAAGTGTGACAGCCACCCCCAAGCCTCGTGCAATTCAGGATTACCAAACCGCGCATACAGACTCCTCTCAACCCAAATAGCTGAGTTAAACCATGCGGTAGAGCACCCCACCCCCAAAAGGAATGACTTTTTTAAAATCCCCTCCCTCTCTCTGGATATGATCTGGCTCAAGGTTCGGACTGTCCAGTGACGTATTCACTGTAATCATGAGTCAACGCTTAATCTCCTAATCTGGTTACGTCAGAGCATGTTCTCTAATCTATGGATCTCCCGCTTACAATCTAGGTTCGAATCTAAAAGGAACGAACGATAAATGACGATGTCCGGAATCAAGAACGTTCTTCATTTAATCCTTTTAAAACTCTGCAAAATGAGTGGAAAGGTTCATGTTTGCTGGTGGTCGCGAATTCCAATCAGGGTTCTTTGGTTTGGGCTCTAATGCGCCCGCCAGAGAAGAGCCAGGCGTGAAATATTAAAGCTTTCGCTCTATCTCCTCGTGTGAGATATAAAAAATGAGATAGAGCAGCGGGCGTAATAGGATTGGGATGAATCCCAACAAGGGAAAGAATAAAATAAAAAAGATCACGCAACACCCCCAGCGTTCTCTTTCCCGCATTCCGGCACTATCTCTTATTAATTGGCATGGTGAATTATAGAGGAATTTGAAATAAAAAAAATTATAACCTTGCGGTGAAATAAATATATATCTATGTATTCAAGCTTAGTTGCTTAAGACAATTGTACGCCATTCACTTTAAACATAATTCCTTTTTTCCTTCCATGCTACATTTTAGTACAATAGTTTGATCGACTTAACAATTAAGTGAAATGGAATAAAAAAAACTTAACGACAATTAAGGGTTGTGATCTAGGGGGGGGGGGAAGATCCATGTTATTGTTTAACTATTTATGTGTCTCAAATTTAACATATTTTTGATGATTTTTTTAATATTTTTGATCATATACTAACCTTTTAATATTGATAAGCATCAAACACATATTCTAAACACATAAGCTTCAAACACATAACATATTCTAAACAGACGAAGGATGCCCATTCACTTCAAAAGTCATACATATGTCCATTCATGCAGTCAACAGATTAAGTAAAATAATAATAATAAAAAAAGTTACGCGCACCAAAACGCTTTAAAAAAAACATCGTCAATAAATATACAAAAAGTATACTTATTGATTGGAACAAAATAAAATATTATATTTTACTCCATTTAAATCGTTTTGAACGTAAAACTACGGTTCAATTTTATAGTCAATAACAAATTTTTATTAAATAAATCTTTTGAAATATAACACATTTCTTTTTTAAAAAATTTGTAATGCACATAAGATTTCAGTGTTGAACAACTGTAAGCTCTGTACCCATACTTAAAAAAAAAAAAAAAAAGTTCGGTTTCAGCATACAAGTTTTTTTTATTAATTAAAGTTTAATTACTTCTGTTTCAAATTAAAAGTAAAAATTCACAAGGAGATGGCAGAAAATAAGGGAAATGCATATTATAATATGCATACTATCAACGGTACAGCGTAAGGCTCCACAGTAGCATGAATAATACGGTATCAGAATATAAAGCTAAAAATATTTTACTGAGAAACCATTGGTTGTATGACAGATGCGTACAACCATTTGCGTACAGCTCATAAAAAAGCCAATAAATCACGCGTAGCTCTTTGAAAAAAGGGGGTAGGGAGTAATTATTCTAGGTTTGCTAAAACATATGTTATCTGTTGGCAAGAGTATTTGGCGAGAAAATGTATTGGTATTTTAACTAAATTTTGATGCTTAAACACAGGGAAAAAAACTTTTGTCTCTATGTGTATATGCTGGCTCTGTACACACCTTGCCGTCTGCCTATCAAATTTGGCAAATATATATTTTGGAGGGTAGGAAAGTGATTTTTTGAATTTTTAATTAGAATTTTAATTTATCAAAAAATAAGAGAATTATTTGATAACTTTCTAAAAATTTACAGTAAAAAATAGTTTTGACTTCCAAATCATATAAATTCTCTGCATTATTCATTCAAAATCAAAGTATGCTAAATATAGTTCTTATGAAATAAAAATCAACAAACTTTAAAAAAATCCGAAATAGAAATTCCATTCTCAAAAAAAAAAAAAAAAAAAAAAAAAAAAAAAAAAAACTGAACTTAACTATTACTATTACAAACGATTCCCATTGTTTTAAAATAAGTGGATCATTTAAATGTGCATTTCAGCTAATTAATAGCACATAAATCAATAAGAGAATTTAACAGTGATAAATTTACTACTATTTGAAATTAAATCTGTTCAAAGCTTTTGAATTTCTGGAACTCAAATAAATAATTCAAATACACATGAAATAAATAATTTAAGAAGCCTGATATAATAAAAATACATCTTATCTTATATTTAAAAATCTAGTATTCTCTTTCATGTGAAAACTTTATCTTTTCGTACGTAAATATAAACGGAAGATCTTGACTATAAAACATACATGCTATCTAAGATCTGTATTCTTTTTACAGAATAAAATTAAGCAAAGACTGATAAACCAATAAAATTAATGAATTTTTTAAAAATTGTAAGATAATTTACATAAGACATAATATTTTTTGTATTAATATTTTTAAATGCACTGAATTGCATATTTTTTTCTTCCAAATATACGTGTGTTAAATTTAGTATCTCTACGTCCAATGGTCGATATTTTAAGTAGAATGATAGACGCATATATATACATTCACTTTCCTTCTTGGAAGAAAATCTTATTTTGTTAATTAAAACTTTTAGATTAAAGTCTGAATATTCCACACTTTAATTTTTGAATAATTTTAAACGAAAAATTTGGGGATATCTGTGAAATTTAAAATATATGCTTCCGTGTTAAAAGCCAATTTTTTCCACCACCACCCCCTCCTTTGTGTGTGTGTGCGTATGTTATTAGGTAATTTTTTATTTAAGTTCCTAAAACAGTGCTTATTTTATTTTATGAATTAAAAATAAAACTCAGGATATTTTAATGGAACATTACAAATGGAAATGGAATAATAATACGTAAGAAAGAATTTTTCACAATTTTTAAACTTATCCCGCATTTACTATTTATTTGATTTTTATAATATTGCAGTGTATTGAATACTATGATCTAAGAAATCATTTAAATTATTTTTTTGTACATAGTAGCATTAAAGAATTAATGCTCTGTGAAATATTCCTTCAAATACAATACAAACTCACCAAACTTTTAGCCTATATTGAGAAAAAAAATTATAACTGTTACATAAGTATTATAATGCAGTTTTTTTTATTTAGCAATATACTAATAGGAAATTATTCATTTTATTTTAATTACAAGATTGCAAATTTCTATAATGGAAATACTATAATGGAATACTGAAGATTTAATCAAAGTTTCATGTATTATGAATGAAAGTAAATTACAGGAATAGAAGTGAATGTTCACTTATATAGTTATGAAGAAATAAAACATCTCTTTAAAAACTTCTTTAATGTTACAGCAAGAGTTTCTTCTGCAATGCAGTAAAAGAAGTCTGACTTTATTTTTTTAAATAAAGAAACTAATGTTCTAAATTCATTTGCTCTTAAAATCTTATATGGATCTCGACTGGACTTCTGAAAACTATGGGCTCATTGTGGGATAACCAGACTTTTTCCATAGCAAAATATCTGCAAATTGTGCATTTTTTTTTTCACGAAAAAAATCGCTTAAGAACGTCCGAATCAATGGTAAAATCGAAAGATGCCCTTGAAGCCATTTCTATTAAATATAATTAAATTCCCAAGAGATTTGAATCTACTATACAGGATTTGAATCTACTATATGTCAACAGTCCAAAAAAATTATTTAAATAATTCTAATCTGGGGGGGAGGGGACAAAATTTTTAAATAGGTAAAGTTGGCAATTGTCAAGGAACCCCTCAGCTCTTGATAATTTTTAATAGTTGTAGTAAGGTAAATAGTTTTATACTTTCATTTAATGACAGTGGGCCGTGCAGTCAAATTTATTCAAGTTATAATCAAAATTATAAATTAATTTTGAGACTTTACTCTAGTAATATTTCTAATTACCATTTACTCGTTATGCTATTTTATAATTCTAAAAAATTTGAAGCATTACAGTTTAAAGAAATATATTCCCTCCTTTTACAATATTGTTTAGAGTGTTATAGAAAGTTTTCTTTTGTTTTTGATATTTTGCTTAAAATTAATTTTACGTCTTGACAGTGCACTTTTTTTATTTGTACAATATTGAAATGGACTTTTTAGAAAGGGACTTGCGACTTCAGTTTTCAAAATTTACTACTTAAAATTGGTGAATAAAAATTAAATTAAAATCAATAAAAAATTTGGAGGGAAAAAGGGGCTTTGAGATTTGTATTATCTCAGGGCCCCAGGAAGGTTTAAAACGGCCATGAATTCTTTTGAAATTAGAAATAATTACATTGTTTAAAATATGGAAAAAAAACACATAGCTAATAAGTAAACATTTCAATAAAGGGGTAGATGTATATTGTTGAAGAGTATTTTACCAGAACTTCATTCAACACTATTTTTAATGACTTTTTGTACATATAAGAACGATCTTTAATGAAATTAAAGTTTCTGAAGAACATATACTACATATATTAATGTAAAAATCCTTTTCCTTAATTTTGTTTTTTATTTAACAGTAGATTTCGATTATAGTTTAATGAATAGTGCAACTAGAAGAAAATTAAATTTGAATTCAGCTAATATTTCCTACAAATTTTCGCAGGTACAAATGATCAGTTAGCAAAATATTAATATACTTCTGATTTAGTAAGCTGCTTATTTTACGCACCTTATACTTAAAATATTTCATACATAAAGTGCAAAGTCGTATAATGAACAAATAATTTATCTTTATCAGAGTACAGATTTTTGAAAAAAACGTAACAACATTTAAATTAAATCTACGATGATAAACAGAAAAGTTTAAATTTGAATGGCGTTCTACTCTGGAAACTGATTTTTTAAAAACAAATACAAATCCCTCCTTACAAATCCTTCCAATTCCACTAACCTCATTTAATTGTACTTTAAATTTAAGAAAAATTTTTAATTGCCTATATTTAAATAACGAACTTATTGAATTAAATAAACGAATCAAGAAGAAATAAATCAAAAATTAATGAAACGCAAACTCTTTCGTTTAATGCAAAACGTTATATTTATGTAAAGTAATGCATTTATATCTGAAATCTAGAAAAATTGATTATTATTTGGAAGTGGGTACACTATTTATATGAGCAGAAATATCTTTCCCCAATGTTTTTATCTTACATTTTTAAATATATACATTCAAAAGCAATCCATCTTTCATAAAAAGCAAGTAGAAATTACTCCTATAGTATTAAAACGCATGAAATTATATTAATGAACGTATCGTTAAGTATTCGAAATTGTGTCAAACATCAGGCTAACTCTCGCCAAATATGACACTTTTAGATAACGTTTAAGATGTTGTAACCTCTTCTAGAACTGAACCTTCTCAGTAACACAACTGCATTGTAAACGAGACAACTGATTGACAGTTTTATGATTCGTACGCAAATGGTTGTACGCATCTGTCCCACTACCGAAACACCGAAACCATTAAGGCCAAGTTCCATAAAATTTTTAAGCTAGTTTCCAAAGACGGTAAGTTTATAATAATTTCAATTATAGCATGCACTCTTAAAATTAAATATTTTCCAATCACTTCAATTCACACTTCACTTTTAATTTTGAGTTGTGCGCGTTTTTGCTACCCATATTCATACCATATTCTACCTTCATATCATTATTCTACCCATATGTGCCCCAAAACTAAAATGTTTTAACAGTTACAATGCGAGTTCGGTTCTGTTTTAAACCCATATAACACTAAATACGCTTCTACATCTTTCTCCCTCTCCTGTTTTCTTCTCGCCCTGATGTATCGCGTTGCTTAGGCAGCATGCCTTTTTTTTTTTAAAAAAACAAAACTACTGTACTTTTGATTTAAACCTCATGAGGAAAATAAAGAAAATAATTTAATGGATTTAATGGCAGATCTTTTATTAGAAAATACATACTATGTGATCAAAAATACCAAATTTTTCGAAATAACGTATTGTTCTTGACTTCTGCACAAGAAATTGGGCGAACTTTATCACCCGAATAGAAAACACTTGAACTCGCATTTTACTAATTCGATATTAAGTTTATAGAGGGGATTGATCAGAAATTGATGAAGGGAAATTGTTTCGACATTCTGTGCTCCCCCTTTCATAAAATTTAAATAATGGCGTGAAATTTTCAACAATATCTTAATTTGCAATAGGCAATAATTTCATGTACTTTTTTGAATAAACAATAACACGCATATTGGTAAAAGTATAAAGATTCTTTAAAAGAACAAGTTCCAATATTTTCCGCGAGATTTTTGCTTAGAAAATGCAATTTTTAATCAATTACACAAAATTACAAAATGTGTTAAGAGTACTATTAAATTAGTTCACCACAATTTAAAATGAGTTCTACAAATATTCAATAAAATATAAGCAATTTTAGTAAATAAATTTTAACTGTGTATGCGGAAATATTGTTTCTTTCACGATTTTAAAAACAGATACTCAGATAATTTAAGCAAAAAGTATCATTAAGATATCAGTACTGCAGTGAGCAGAATTTCAGGTGCTCTGTTCGAGAAGAAGAAATAGTTATATTAATAGCATTTTTTTCCACACCAAAATGTTTGATAAAAAAATGATGACGAATAAAAAAGTAAGCCTTTTTGACCTTGATGCATCATTTTTTTTAAAAAAAGCAAAGAACTGTTTTAAGTGATGATATTTAATTTTAGAGGATTAATAATTTCTCGGTGGTAAAAACATTAGATAATAAAATGTCTTTTTTTTTTTTGCACAGAAAAGCTGGTCATTAAAAATGGCTGTATTCTTGTGTCTTAGGTATAGTGCAAGGGCATAAATACAGAATTCATTCATAAGAAAACAAGCTGATTTGTGGAAAAGTTTAACTTCCATCTAAGAATGCAGAGTAAGTAAAAGGAAACATCCATCAATATTTGATTTTGCCCCAGCCGAAAGAGTGTCTCTTATTACGAAAAGCGCACTAACACAATGCAATACAAGCAATTTCATTTGCCTCCATCGCTAACACGAACTGTCATATATCCTTACTTTCCCCCGATGAACCAAACCGGTTTCAGGAACAACTACCCTCCGAGTTGAAACAAGAGCCTGCACTGTTCTGGACGCTCAATACCGGCCTTGTGCCTGGAAGAGAGTTACGAGACGGCTCCAACAGCAAAAACCAACATTTACCAGACTCGGGATTTCTTTCATTAGTCTCTCAGTGCCAGCCTGTTGGGCAGAGATGTAAATCACAGGAACGATGGGGGGACACCTACCCACAAAAGTGCACTTAAATCACCTCTTGTAAAGAAAAAGAGAGAAACCAGCGAAACGGGACGAGCGTCAAAAATACTCGTAACTTTCTTTAACGAATTAAAAACACGAAACAAAACTTTAAGGAAAGAAGAAAGACGGCCATTATCGTTCACTTTTTTACATCCTCGAGACCCATTTCAAACGAAGGATGACGAATATTTTCAGAACTCGACATGGCGCATTTTTCTTTTTCCCGTTTAAAGAAAGCCACCCGCGTTCTGCCATGAACCAGCCGCTTGTATTTCGCTTCTTGGACACCTATTTTTATTTATTTATTTCATTTCGCTTGTGTACGAAATAAAAGTAGCTTCAGCTGATGTAATTGCCAGTTCACACTGTTTGTTTAGCAGTTTTAAATCGTGCTTCAGCCACATCAAATGTCAGGCAATTTCCAAGTGCGAGAAAGGACAGTAATGAAATGATAATATATGCCATTACAAACAATCGCAAATATTTCATTTCTTTTCCCTAGAATGAAATCCGGTTTGGATAAACAAAAAATCCAAGGCTCTCGTTGCATTAAATCAATCCATTTCGACAGTTGCCGAGCATATACGCGGCAGCATAAACAAATGTGACACAACTGTTTCTTTGCAAACGACTTCCGACCCGAATACCGGTTTCCAAACCTAGAAAGATTAAGTTGCTCAAGTCTACCCCCCCCCTCTCCCCCATCATTAAAAGGTATAGAGGAGGGAGATTCCCATAGAATGATTAATAAAGCTGAAATTCTATGTATCAACCTAAAATTTAATTATTACATTTTTCACATGCATGTATAGACCCGAAAATCCACACAAATGCAGTCATTCTAACCAATGCAAAGAAAGAGAAAAATGCAATCTAACCAATTCATTAGAATCCTGACAAAGAAAGAGTAATGCAATCTATTAATCTTTCTTTGTCATAATTTTAAATTAAAATTTCAGTTTAAGCAAGAAGAAACATAGATAAGCATACATTTCTGAATCTCCGAAAACTCTGAAAATACCAAGATAGAATTCGTTAGGCAGAGAAATTCCTAAATTAGTAATAGTATTTAAAAAAAAAAAAAACCCTTATTATGAAGACGCTTCGAGATAAATTATGCGAACTGCTATTTATAAACACCTGTCCATATGCCCGGGTGAAAGAAAGATTTAACATTAATAGTGCGGACCCTTTTTCTCCCCCTCTTGCCAATTTTATTTTTCGTATTATTTGTATACTCAGCTGACCTCAAAGATAAATAAAAATTTATGCGATAAACATTCAGAGGACTAAAATGATTTTCTACGAGTTCTAATTCTTGAAATTCAAATAATTTGCTTAACTAAATCTATAAGATACAGCATTAAATTTTAAAATATACCATAAAATTGCAAAGTATCCGGCGCAGAAGGACTGCTAGAAGGCAAGCCGATCAACATATTGCCAAGCCATCGGAACTTTCGCCATTTCAAAAACTTCTTCGCGGCTGGCAGAGGCGAAATCGTGATAGAGAAACGGCTACAACCAAGGGCGATCGTGCTTTCTAACTAATATTTTAATTAGTTTAGCTCCAAAGATAAAACGGAATCGAGATTTCATCGTTTTTTTTTTAAACTATTTCACCAAGGGTACACTTTCTTCTGGTTAAAAAGAAAAAATCGCCGATTCTCCAAAACCAGAAAATAGGTCATTAAGCCGGAAAAGCAATTAAAGGATCAAATTAAACAAGCGCGCATAACTATAACAAAAGAGAGAAAGAAAAAAAAAGGCAGAAAATGAAGGAGAGGAGAGGAAGGAAAAATCCATTTTGGAATTGACTGCCCCCCACCCTCCATTTCTGCCATCCCACCCGTTTTCCTGCGAAGTGCGGAGTGGCCCGGTGCACCTGGTTTTCTGGCAAGATTAATGGTGGACGGCAAAGATAGAATGGAGGGCAGCGAGGTGGAAAAAAAACAAAAACCCACTACAAACAATCTACCGGCGAGTTTGTTCCAAAAACGTCATCTGATAAAAAGCGAACAGGTAGTGTAATAAATACGCACAACAAAACACGTTGGCGTGGGATGAGGAACTTTGAGGAATGCCTGTTTTTCTTGAAGTCTCTTCTCCTCCCCCCTCTCCGTGTTGTTAAGCAAATCGGACGGATGACAAATTGTCCCTGAAACCAGAATGGAGCCGAAACGAAAAAACATTTTCTAATTATGCATTCTTTTCCTTTTCGAAACAAATGGAACTTATCTCTCTTTCGCCGGGGATATGGCACCCGAAAGGGTTGTAGTGGCTCGCATCCAATGCATGAAGGTAAGACCAAAAAGAAGAGGAAGAAAACGACATCCATCTCGACGGTTTTTCCCAAAGAATATAAACACTTGCGCAGAAAATTATTCGGCTAACTTTAAAATCTAAGGGAGCAGTTTTTCTAGTATCTCGTGCTATTTACAAACAGATTTCGTAAGACTTACAATCGAATTCGCAAATACGCTGACAAAGAGAACTTCTGTCAGACTTGTTAATATTAAGAAACGAATGCATTTCAGTGCACTATATAAATTCGAAACATTCAATCTTAAAATTCAACAAAATTAAATTTTTTAATTAAATATTCAGTTTTATTTTTTATTTATTTTTCCTTTTATTCCTCGTTTTCTTCTTCTATGCCCCTGTTAACTAATATTTAAAAAGTGGCTAAAAGAAAAGTCCATAGACGAGATAACGAAATACATTTTAATTTCCTAAGAACTTGAAATTTTTAAAAAATGTTATACAAATATTCAAATTATATATATATATATATATATATATATATATATATATATATATATATATATATATATATATATATGTAAACGAAAAAGATTTTTGCAGTATGACACATTTCAAATTTAGTGCAAAAATATCAATATTAATTGTTGTATATAAATAAAAAAGCAAATGATAAAATTCGAAACAATACTAGTCGTTGTACCCCGCAGCACCTCTTGCATCGATTTACTCTATATACTAGACACCTTTGGCAATCGGCTGGTTTACTGGGGATATGGGCTATATTCAATTTCAACTGAACAGCTTAGACATTACGTCATGACCAAGATTCTCCCAAATTTTTACATATTAAAGGCTATTTCAATAGTCTTGCGCATGCCTGCTCACTGTAATAGAAGCGTTCCTGATAGAGATAAAATCAATCTTTTTCAGCTATTTTCTAATTTTTAATCGTTTTATGAACAACAGATCACGAACAGACAGATACAAAACAGTAGAAGTACACGGGATTAAATATTTGATGAAACAATGAAAACAATCTGAATTTCAGGAGAATAATGCAATTTACAGTTGAAAATGAGTCAAAAAGTTGTTAAAATTCAAGAAAAATTTGTACGACTATTAAATTGGTATCACCGAAGCGAATTATAATTATTATCTTGAATTTTTAAATGGTATTAAGGTGAAAAAAACGGCCAAATTTTGATAAAATTATAAAAAAAGATCGCTTTGAGTTGCGCATTTCTACTTTCCAAAGTATATATCTGAACCAAATTTGGAAGTCAAACGGTCCGTCCTGTAGAGACCGACACACATATATTCATTTTTATTAGTAGAGAAATGGAGATGTACGTAAGAAAAAGCAAAATACGTACTTGTAAGTCGTACAATTTTCAATAGTACAAAAAAAGTGAAAGTTAAATATTATGTTTTAATTAAGTAAGAAAAATTAATTGAAAAACAGAAAAATTTGATGATCCGGTGATGAAATTATTTTTTAAAAATTTTAAGAAGGTGAAGAAATAATGTTTGTGAGGTGATTGACCCGATGATGTTTTGGGAAAACCTAAAATATTTTAAAGCCCTTTATTTCATGTCCCCATTAGGGAAGAACAGACACTTTTTAACAGCTCAATTGATCTTTCTGTGTGTTCTAAATTTGGTTTGAATCTATCGAGGACTTGGAATTATATAAAATTCCAGAAAAGAAAAAGAAAAGAAAGAATTTTATATAGAGAGATAATTTTTAAACTTAAATGTCGTTTGAAAAGAACAGAAGGGAAGGAACATTGGAATCGTTCACCATCATAAAATCTAATCTCTCGCATTAAATAAAACAATCTTCAGCCGTTACCTCGCTACGGAAACAATTAATAGATTGTAATTAAGACCCCAAAACTGCTGATGCAAATCTTTTGATAAGGACACAAAAAAGACGCCTACACCAGATTTAAAAAGAATCCACTATCTATTCTCTTTCATCGCTTGTTAGAACAAAGAAAAAATAGGAGGGAAGCTTCCAACGAAACAAAATCCAGAACCTGGAAGCTACATACCTCCCCCCCACCCCCAATAAAAACTCAGCGATAACGATGGTCCTTTAACGAATAAAATGAACAAACTGCAGCAGAGGACGGCTTCACTAGGTAACAGTGCCTGTTTCCCTCTTTTGGTCCTCCAGAGAGCGTGCCTAGCTTGCTCGGTCACATTCGCTCTAGTGATTTAGCTTTCGGCAAGAAGGGACATAGAAGAGCTCTTCTACAATAACGAAAAGCGGCAAAAAGGAACATTTTTTTAACTGCATCTTTCCTAATTCATTTGAGCTCTTATTTGCCATCTCCCAATTCTTCTAGCCTGATCACCGATTAAGCCAAAGGAAGAAAATATTCCATCCCCCCCCCCCACTCGAAGAAGAAAGTTCTTGTGAAGGTAAAAACAAAAGGCAAAACATTAAAAGAGATCTGTTATTTGCCTTGAGAAGTCTGTTTTACTTTCAGCGGTTCTTTTAGAAAAAGGAGTAACCTGTTCCAAAACAAACAGGTCTTTTCTTTCTGGAAACAGCAGACGTTATTGCCGGACACGATATTGCACTCAGGAGGCGCTATTCTCCGTTGCTTGCAGTTGGCCGACACATCATTGGGATCGATAGCCTTCCGCTCTCTAAAACACGCCTGGGGGGGATACCACTAACAGGCTATTTTTAGATACAAAGAACTGTTTAGGAAATGTCTATCATTGGCAGCAGAATGAGACAGCACAAATTTATGACAAAACATATCAGCAAAATTTCATATGTCATCTGTACATGCATAAAAGGTAGAATTTTATATTGTATCATAAACAAATCACATTAAAAGCAATTTTGCAAGAAAAATTTTTCCGCACAACAAGACTTGCAAGAAAAAAATTCTATGCTGCTTTATACTATTATTTGTTCTCCGCTTTCTTTTTAATAATAAGGAAATGTGCGGTTTGCACGACAATTTAAACGTTCGAGCGAGAAAGCCAATTCTACGGTGCAAGTCAACAAACAGATCTCTGTTTAAAACGGACTGAAATGGCAACATTAATGGGTGACGTACAAAGATCTCTTATCACAAGAACAATTAAGGAAGGTTTTGCGTAAAATAATCCTGCATATGAATTTCTAGTCGCGTCGAATTCAAAAACGAAGCGTTCTTCAAGCGACCCTTCCAGACTGACTTCGTGAATCCTGCTTACTTATTGAATTCGGAAAGTTCTTCATTCTCTGCTTGTATTTTTTTCTATCTGTTCACAAACGCATTTGCATACATGAAACAGAAAGGGGAAAAAAATCCAATACAGTTTTAACTTGATTATGAAAAATGGTCAATAACAGCATTTTAAATAATGTAGATTAAGATTAAACATGAATTCGAATCTAAAACAATTTCGATTATTTATATTAATCTTTGTGAAATTAGAGAAATGTAATTAATTAATAAATAGCATTATTAACTCTAGATATTTAACATTACTTGTTTAAATATCTGTTCGATTAATTAACTTATATTGAATAAAACTAAGAATATGACACAGAATATATTTCTAACAGTCTCAAAAATGACTGCATTGTATTCTTAATTTTATTTATTTAAACCTAGCATTAACATAGTGCTTCATGTTTTCATATCTTATTTTTATTAGTGGAAACTCGTGAATTTAGACTACACATTTTCTCACAAAAACAAAACACTTTAAATAATGTCAAAAGAGCACATTGATCCTAATTTATGACAGAAATCAACAGTTTCACCATGATGTGTTTTATTTAAAATGTAAAAAGGAAACATTTCAATACAATCAGTCTTAAAAGCATAAACAACATGATCGTCTTTTACAAATCGTCTAAAAAAATAATTGGATGGTTCGTTTGTTTCACAGAAAGATTTAGGCAACCAATAAACGATCTTAACACAGAAAAAAAATAAATAAAACAGATCTAGTGATGTAAAAATATCTTCCCATTAAAACAGTGAGAGAACTTATCCAGCGATGTTCAATTTCGCATCGCTGCAGAAGAATGGGCGGCCACTAATCGGAGCATTCACAACTCTATTCTCGCTTCTAAAGAAATCCCCTATTTGCAACATTTCTATTCGCCGATGCGAATCGGAGCCGGGGCAAAAACCAGATGACGATGAACATCATTCCCAGACGGGCAACACAAGACTGGAAAGAAAAGCTTGTGAAAACTTCAAAAGACAACTACGAATTTAACGCGCACAGTGGCTGAATGACACCTCCATCAGGCAAAAGGATACAAAAACCAATAATCTGCGTACTCACGTGTGAAGGAAGACTTAAAACTGGTCATTAAGAACCCATTTAAAAGTAGAAAGTGCTAAATGGAATTTGGAAAAAGTCAGCGAGCGAAAGAGAGAAAAAACTCCGTGCCAACATCTGATGCAAGGAGGGGAGAGAGAGGAAAAGAAGAAAAAAAAAAGGAGGGGGGGGGGATTTTAAGGCTTCCTCTCGATTAGAAAAACCAAGAACTGAATGCTGTTTTTCTTTCTTTCCCTTTTTTTTTTTTTTTTTTTTTTTTTATGATACCAAAGGATAACGATATTGCAGTTTGCTTTACCAATGGCGAGGGAGGACTAAACTCGTTCATCTTCCCTGGCAAATTTTTTTTTCCCCCTTTCTAGTTTAACCTTTTAAAACACATCTTCAGCCATGAATTCGCTCTACGCAACAGCATCACTAAGTATCGATTTAAAAAAAAGGCCGACAAAGGAATGTACTGAAACAACAACAAAGTTTGCTCATATGGACGCTTAATAATAAGTAAATACTCGGTTTGGCTGATTCAAACTGCATTTACACTCTACAGAAAATGAATAAGAAAAAAAAAAAAAAGTGAAGATGCTTAAATTATTTGCATGTTTTAGAAATCCAAATGACTCATCAGACTTTCTTCATGTTTTATTTACAAATAAAACGAAGCACAAGGAAGTTTTCCAAAGAAGGTTTCGCAATAATTAAAGAAATAATTACTTTTAATTAATTAAAAATTATACATCCACATAGAGAAAGGATTATTTTATATTTAAAACCATTTTATTTACTTGCCTCAGAGTTACAGTGATTTATTAAATTTTATATCATTCTTAAAAATTTTTTGAATAACTTTAAAAAAATTAGATTTTTGATAATTCATATATTTTTAAAAAAAATAAAGTTAAGAAGAGTGTGTGCATCATAATATTTTTTCTCTGAAAGTATTGATTACCACTAAAATATTGCACTTAAAAAACATTCATCTCCAGTAAAGTCGGTAAAATTCAATCCAGATCAAAAAGTCATCTCGATTAATTAACAAGAGCTAGAGTTGCAACTGATTGAAATTTATTTAGCCCAGTAAGAGGTTTCGCTCCAAATCATTTCATTTTTGCTACTGTCTTGAAAAGTGAACTAGCCTGTATTATGAGGTTATATATGCCATAGTCTGCTTTAAAGCAATCGGTTTGCTTCACTCAACAACGATGTTACAGTCATCTCACCTAAAACTTCAGTAAATTTCGGTTGGAATATCACGACATCTAGGACCACGACAGGAAAAAATGATCATTTCGCAGTGCGATTTTTATAAATAAAATTTCAGAAGATTTCATTAAAAAAATTTAAACATGTTTGAGATACTCATAAATACTTGGAATAATAAAATTTCAATTCAAAGAACGGAATCGAGGGCAGCACGAAAACATTGCTGAAATTATATGCATAAACAGAACCAATTCTTGTATAAGCTTTATGAAATAGCATCACTGTTGCATAAGCTGAATCAGTCATTTATTTTGTTTAATCCATCGACAATTCAATAAATTTTCGTTCGCCTTTTTAAACGAAATGCAGGAAAGGGGGGAAGAACAGATATTTCAAAAAAGAATGAAGGGAAAATACATTGACACTATTCAAGAACCAAAACTTACACCTTCCATCAGTGATCTCTTTCCCAACAATACATCATTTATTTTTCAGCAGGATTTAGCCCCTTGCCATACAGCAAATATATTGAAAGTGTGGTTCAGTGCAAAGAGCATTGAACTGTTTTCATGGCCAGGAAACAGTCCTGCCCTCAAAATTGTTGAGAACTTATGGAACCGTTGGAAAACTCTTGTAATACGCAGCGTTCATCAAATAAAAGAGGATTCATTGAGGCTATAATTGTTTCCTGGCATCATGCAATAACGAAGGAAAAGCTTAAAACTCTCGACAGCTCAATAAAACATCAGTGTGAAGCTGAAATAAAAAACAAAGGCTACCCTACTAAGTACTGATAACTCACTGCAGTCAACAGCATTTAATGTATCTCGATAATTATTGCTTCTCAACTTTTTTTGTATTGCAAACATTTGAATTTCGCTTTTGGTATTGAAATCAGCATTAAATTCCCTTTAAAATGATGTGTAAGTGTTTGCATTTTGTGAAACGTTACGTTTTCTATAAGTATACAAAGTTCGGAAACAAAAATTTTCAAAAGTCCACAATTTTGGTCACCACTGTATATATAGCTAGCTTTTAACTATAAAAAAAGTCATGTAACCGCACTAGCAGTAAAGAAAATAGATATAAAATATTTTTCACAATAGAAGAAACAAGCAATGATAAAATAATTCATTTGAAAAATGACTGTAGATAAATTTGTATGAAACCTTTTTCTATTCGAAATATTTTCTTCAACAATTTTTACTTTACGTTAAATCTGAAAGATGACGTTTTCAAAACTTCCACAAACCTATTACTATTCTTTGTTACTATATTTCAAGTCGGGAAAAAGTTCCGACATGGAAAGGTGACGATTTTGGATAACGCGATTTCAGCGCACAGAATAATAATAATAATATCAAAAATATAATATAACTTTTTACGAACTTCTTATTAAACCTTTGATCATTAATTAAACAGTAAGCAGAAATGATCACCGCCACTACTTATGATTGAGTTGACAATAGATTTCAGTACCCAACAGTGAGAGTGACGACGCATTCCTGCGATACTATCACACACTGATCGACACTGTTTTCTTTTGAAAAAGTACATTTTATCCAATTGAAATTCACAAAGCCATATAAATTACAAATTTAAAAGGTGCATTTCCACCGGCCTCTACTGCAGGCATTGCGATACATTATTTTCACGAAATCGTAGAATTAAAAACCAAACACATCAAGAGACACAATCACTTATTAGCTTTTTTTTTGTTTTTTACATTTTATTTTAAAATGTGAAGGCTTTGAAATCGACCATATAGAATCCAGCCGTTTCCTGTTCGTGTTCCGGCCGACTCAACCATCATTGCACAAACTCATTGCGTATAATATATAAAAAAAAAAATCAAATTTTCATCAGAACATATTATTATTATCACGACTTACAATATTATTAGAAGATACATCCAAATAATAACAATAAAAACTCCCATCTACCGTCCATTTATTCGCGCAAACATAAGAAATGAGAGTTTTCACGAAAAGCCAGTTTAATATTTGCAGGTCATTGAAACAGCAAGATCATTTTTAAAGGCCAAAAGTCTGTAAACAAGCCCTCGTTTATGTTTTGCACAATCATTTAAGTTAAAAAAATACAACAGAATTTTGGAAAACTCGTCATTAAAAGACTTTCGCAAGTTGATTACAAATCCCGCAATACCAACCATTCATATTCCTTTTTAATGAGGAAAACAAGACACAATGGAAACAAAATTAAAAATATTGTTCTGGAATGAAAAAAAGGGGACGACATTCGTCCCAAGATTGTTGACCGCATCCACAGTAAAGGGTTAAAAAGAATCTTTCCAGTCCAGTGAACAGGCAAATAAAGCATCTCCTTAAAAATATGATATTCAGCTCCCCTACACACACATGTTTAAAAGAAAAATGAGACAGGCCAGGAGGAAGACAGATGAAACGTCAAGCGACGTCCACCCCTTCCCATGCATAAAAGGAAAGATGACAAGAATTCACTTTGAGCACACATCTCCCGAGCAGGACATTTCAGGAACTTCCGGGTAGGAGTCGAATGACGCCCGGACATCGCTTCAACGAGGCTGATGAAATAAATAAATAGAAAACGAACAAGTTAATAACATAAATTATGCTCTTTGGGAAGCTAAGGTGGCAGCACACCTCCCCCCCCATACATTCATGATTTATGAGAAGGTTATAGCGTAAGAAAGGTCCATCTCTGCAAGCCTATTTGACCAGGACCTGAATATTTAACATGTTTCGATTTGAAATCTTAACAACCCATCTGAAAACAGCTGTAAATATGTTTTTCTCAAACTCTCTCTTTCAATGCAGAAGCTCGTTGACACGAATGATCGGCCCCAGCTTTCCTCTCCGTTTTAAAAGGAAACGAAAGATTTCTTTTTCGATAAACAAAAAAATAAAATGGATCATTTCCACACAATATAAATATTTTCTGTGCCTATACGTTCAATACACGTTACCTATACGTCTCGTGCCATACACATTAAAGCTATTGAAATTGACAAAAGATATAATGCGTAAAATAAAGTTCCCACATCGCTACGGAGAATTTCGCATACACTCGACATGATTTTTAAATAGTCTTATCCACGATTATAATGACAAGAGCTCTTTCTTTTAAATAGTGTTGCTCTTCATTCCGTAAAGTGAGATTCTAAAGCGGGAAAGAATTCATTAAGGAGTTAATATTTTAAAAATGGCTCACTCTATATCGGTACTTCAACATGCATGAGAGATACATTTTTAAAAGCTTTTTTTAGTTTATACTATTAGCTGCTACTGTAGAGAAGTTCAGTGGAGAGTCCCATAACTAAGTCCAATTGAAACGTCAACGAGACATTTTCAAGTCGTTCCCATCAGTTGCGTTCATTGCGCTTCTGAATCTCCCTAAGGAAGTCGAATGATATGATGTCATCTGAAACCTGTAATGTGTGACGCCACGTAGTCTAATGCGTTACTTGGCTTTATTTTTCATCATAAAAAGTGAGAAAAGATTACGACATTAAAATGAGGCATCACATTTCAGTTGTAATGTATGAGAACGCTGGATGGCCCGAAGATGAATTTAAAAATACGAAAGAAACAAACTTTGTTGACAGATTGCAAAAATCATCGCTACGACATTGCCAAAGAATTTTAAAAAGATCACCTTCATTCCGTAGGTTTCGGCAGTGAGAGCAAAAATATGCCATTTCATTATTTACAAAAACAGTTTAAATTTCATTGTAATAATGGAAAGTACTGTATCAAATATCGAATAAAAATATTTTCTAAAAATCATCAGATTTCAAGAAATAATGAAATCCGTATTACTAAAAAGGAAATTTTTTTGAAGTTCGTGTAAAAATAACTTGTATGATAATATTTCCAGAAGTTAAAAATGAAAACTGCAAAATTTTACTTGACACTTAGAATTCTAACTAAACCTTCTAAAAATACTTATTCTCTTCAATTTAAAATAAGAATGATCCATATATCTTTCTCATTAGTTTTTCATCCATTGTTTATCAAAATTGTTTTTGTCCATCCGCTGAGGAAAGTTTCGCTTCTCCACTGATTTGGCCGAGAGCTATATTACATGATCTCGATTGAGCAGATTGATTTGATTTGTAGCAGAAGCCTCCGCTTTTGAAGTCACGCGACACCATCGGATGCACGCAGATGGCTTGAACGAAGCAGGAAATGGTTCACTAACGTTTCTATTACTCAAGGTTCGTGCCGCGCATTCTTCTGGATGGATATTAATATTAATCGATTTATTTTTATTTTTAAAATCTACCGGAAAATGAAAGAAAGTAGTTCCAAAATAAAATTTAATTTAAAAAAAAAGGCATCAGATAACGAAATGCTCAAGTTGATGTTTTAGCATATATTTTTTTTTTTTTTTTTTTTTCCAAAGGAGGCGTTTTTTGGATTTATAGAAGGGGGAATGAGCCATTTCATTTGTGAGTGGCATTCAATCTTCAAATGTTGTTTTTCTTTCGATTATTTTATTCGAAATGACAAGGTGCATTTTTCATTAAACGTTTTTCACATTTAATTGCAGAGAGCAGCAGAATTGCTGGAAAACTGGATTGAGTGCAAGATTTGTACGGCGTACGACCGAAAATCTCACAAATGTATTAGGAAAAATGAAAGGAAATATCTTAGCAGTTTCGATTTCACCAATATTCATTAACCTAAGGGCTAGCTGTAATAGTTACTAACAAAATAATATAAGTAATACTAAGAAAAAAATAAGTACAAAATAATGTTAAAAAATGTAAGTAATCAAAAGTATACTTCCACTATAATGATTGATCAGCGACACTTCAAAATGGCGGAGTTTCAAGTTAAGATGAAAATGAACAAAATCGGTTCTTGTGGTTCAGATTTCTGTCACATATTGACTTTCCAGTATCTGTTGAAATGCATTTGAGGAAAGGAATAGATGGCCTTGCATGAAACATCTTACGGATTATGAGCATTCTAAGGAACACTAAACAAAAATTTTCGAAATAGATACAATAGTTATTGGTTGGAAAACTGAGTTGTGGCTTTATCCTATAGAGGTTAACAACGTTTTATCGAAATTTCTAAAAAAAAAAAAAAAAAAAAAAAAAGCAGATATATAAGCAATTATTGATAATATATCTAGGAGTCACGAGTTTCCATATGAAATAAAAATTAACAAATTCGGACCAGTAGCCAAAACTGGATGATTGATTCATTGATAATCTTTATTATTTTAAATATATAGATAGTTTTGTGACTCATTAGATTATTATTTCAGTAGAAAAGTTTCTGACATGTTCAATTTCTTGAGATGCACATTAGTTTTGAATTTAATTTCAGCAACTTCTTTTTTTTTTAATAGATTTTTTTTCTTTTTAAGTACCGAGATCAAGAATTCGGATTCTAGTCTTTTCTTTATATGACTGACAACAATTTCTTTTGTCCTCCCCTTTTTTTTTTATCCAAAAACAAACCATTCAATATATTTACTTTTAAAAGTCTAGAATGAATTAAAATACACTTTTCCCTACATTTCATAAAAAGCTCTTAAACTTACATGCAGAAAAAATATTTAAATAATTCACTCATAATATCGTTGAATTATAGAAAGCATTCACTTGAATGACTGAATACGGGATACACAACTACACAGACTGTTACCACTGAACGCCGAAAGCTTGAAGTTGACAAATACCCAAGCACTTGAGAGCTTGGAGAAAAAGAAAAGATGAGTAGATCGATTTTGTTGACAAAAGTTTGTGGCAAAAGAAAATGATATGAAATATATATAATAAAGTGAAGCTCTACAAAGAAATAACCACCTGAAAAAATGCAACGAAGAACTGAAGTCACAACAAATTTATGCGATTCCCAGGAAGATATAAAATTATCCTGGAAAAGAATCAAATCTATCTAGAAGTCTTTCCCACCACTGTCAAGCAAAAGGAGGAAAAAGAAACTTATTTTCCCTATACTATCAATATTTCCCTAAACTGAGGGAAAGCATTTTCCCCATAAACTCCGGGCGCAATGACAAGCCACCCATATATCAGAATTTCCCACTGAGAGTTGGAAGCTCGGAATCGCATGGAAAATACACATGCATATTATATTATATTATATTATATATATATATATATATATATATATATATATATATATATATATATTTCCAAAATGGAATTTTTATTTTTAAAATCTTCAATAAAAAAAATAGGCACGTGGATAAAAACTTACTATTGTGTATCCACCACGAGAACACTTCCAGACATATGTCTATGCTTACGGTGGGCGTTAGATTAACAGGTTTCTATAGGGAAGATCCATTTCGAATAGGAGGAATCGGACGGAAGGGGGTCATTCTTTTCTTGGCGTCAATTTGAAGCGACAATGGGGGTGAAAAATTTTCAACTTTTAATGATAAAATGAATGCAGAAATTTATGGATCCTTTATTGCTACGCTCATGATTACTGATATACATTGAAAAGAAAATCTCGTTTACTATCCTGTTATTTGAAATGACAATTCATGAGAAAAAGTTTTATTTGAAATGATTAGATTTCTTTTTTCGAGCCGGGAAAACTAATAAATTGTCATCTGGAATACTATTTTAAAACAAACTTTTACAGCTTTTTTTTTTTTTTTTGGCTAATAATGTAAAGCGATATTGAGTTCATTTATTTGAGTTTTCCTTTAAGTCTGTACTTCTGGCTCACGCCTGAATGAACACTTGAATTATTTTCAAATTCAGAATACTTTTACATATAAACTTTGCGAAATTAATTATTTTGCAGAAAGCTTGTGACTATTGAAAATAAGTTACAAATCAAAGTTAGATTTTTAAAAAATCTAAAAATTAATAGTATGGATTTGTTAATTTTATGTTTCGGAAAATAGTATATACTTTTAAAAATATAAATAAATATAAATTTCGAAAAGTTTCGAGCATATTTAACAATGAGCATTTCAATATTAGAATATAAACAACTTTTTATAAAAATTATCAAACAATTACGATTAATTATACTATATTTTTTTATGTTAAATTATACCGATTAGACAGAGAATTCGATATTAAATACCTACATAAATTTAAAACAAATGAAATGAAGAAGATTAATTTTTTGTTATGCATGATTCTAATTTAGATTTCTTAAATATATTTTTTTTTTCTTGTGAAACCGTTAGACATACAAATAATTATTCAGTTTTTCTATTTGATTTGCATTGTTCTTTGTATACATATGACAGAAATATCAGATATTTTCAATATTCCGAGTATTCAAATGATTTTCAGCATAGTAAATTAACTTTTAATTTGTTTTCAAAAATTAAATATAATAACAAATATCGCCAATTTGGCGCTAAACGTGCCAATGTAAGACACTTGAATGAATTTCTACCTATGCAAAATGAGCTCTTCCTACAGTAACCTGTTTCTTTAGCGACCGCCGTAAACATAGACATTTGTCTGGAAGTGTTCTCGTGATGGACACACGGTATTTTTGAGGTCTCGCATAAGACCATTAAAAAATAAGCGTTTTTTATTTTAAGATGGACCTCTCCATCAGTTCAGTATTATATTGTTTTTCCTCTCATCGCAAATTATTTCTCTTCAAAGTGTTTTTTCCCTCGATGGAATCACTCAAAAAAAGATAAGAGTTTTTATCCCATTATGTTACCCAGAACAACCAACTTAACGCATTTATATAATTTGCCCTAAGTATTTTATAAGTAATGCTTTTGTTTCATTGACATTGCATATAATTAACATTTTACTAACAATGTATATTTTTAAAATAAAGTCTTAATTGATGAACAAAGACGAACAGAAAAGTCAATGTGACAATTTTTTTAAACATTTCAATACAGATTATCCTTGTCGTAAGAGAAAAAAAAAATGAATGGCTTCAAATAACGCGGGTTCATACATCGCGTAATCACGGATTCTATTCCATAAACAGTATTAGAAGGGTCAGAAGAGATTGCATAATAATTTAAACTCTTATGCATATCCGTTTAGAAGTTCCGATTCTTCCCAAAACATGGCGACTTTTCACTATTCTACATCGAATCAAACATACAATTATAATACTTTTTAATACACGCCAGAGGAATAACCTGGAATCGGCACATCCCAACCCCTTTTCCTTGCATGAACATTGCTCGTACGAATTTCTCGTTTTCGTCGTGATCTTGTCACGTCCAATTTATGATTTCCGCTATTTGACGCCAACTGAAGTAAATTGTGCACGGATTCGAAGTAGCAGCGCCATTACGCGTGCAGTGCCGGATAAGGACACTCCGAAAACCAATGGTCGATGCGAGAAGCCGCTCACTGAAAAGAAGCAAATGTGTGTGGAGAGAGGGAAAAAAAGGCAATAATCGATGCACATACAACGTACTTCAGAAGTAATGGTAGGAGTAAACGATGTTACGAGAGAGAAACTAACTCATCGGCACACTCGAATGTGAAGTAAAGTGATGCGCGTGACGCTATTATGGTTTCATTTGTTTGTTTATTTATTTCCAAAGTCGATCGATTTATTTGCTAAATCTCTGAAGGGAGTTAGTAGACACCTTTAATGCGCTTGTAAGTGGCTGGGAATATTCGCACGAAACGAAAGGTTGCGAATTGGATGGTGAAAAGTTTGGCGGTGTTTGCAACAGCAGCCAATTTTCCTCTGAATTAATTTTTTATAGTGAAATGAGGTCGGTGCACTCACAGTTTTTGGAAAAATTAAATTATTACCTTATTTCCAGTTCAGTGATATAGCGAGGTATGGGCAAGGGAATATAAATACCTCCATCCTGAAATTCACCGATTTTTAAAATGTTACAGATTTTCAATTTCCGAGTGGGCGGGTGGAGGTACTTACTCCATGAGCCATTTAGCTTCGTTTTATTTCCATGAGTGGAAATGACTCGCCTGTTTTGGAGAAAAGAAAAACAATGACCCCAAGCAAAAATTCAGAAATTTTCTTATAATTTAATCTGCAGAAATGAGCTTCGAATATCATTGGTTTACAATAACATAATCTGTTTTCAGTAGTCAGAATCTTTTTGATTCGCATCCGATGCACTCGGGGGAAAAACTGATTCTGTTCTCCCTCCCCCTCTTTTATATAGCAATTATAGAATTACTAATATATATCTGTATTCAAATTCTTCGAGATTATTTCAATATTCATACCAACAAACGGCAGTGCAGGATAGTCATTGTGCCGATAGCGTTTTCTGGATAGATATTAATATTAGGAGCGATTCAACAGGTAAAGTGAAAGTTTTAATCGCAAATCGCGACACACGTGCGATCCTAAATGTCGTAAAATTTCTTAAATGAATAGAGCACACTGCCGTATCAAGACTGTCATCACAACAGCTGGACACACAATTTTGTTCTTCAGAGATAATCGTAGAAGTTTTTGGCGCATCAACAAATGACCTGTGGAAAACCAAACATTTACACCGAACTGAATGAAGTTGACGAAAGGCATTTCAAACTGATTCATAACACTTTGCAGATACTTTGAAAATGGTAATTTTGACCGGATGAAGTACATTTAATGTTAAATTAATACGTTGTATAGATAAAATGAATAGACATATTTCAGATTACTAAACATAAATAATTTTCGAAATTTATGTATTTTATCATTCGAAATGGTTTCGGCAGATGTCAAATTTTAAAATCGACTTCAGATGCAGACAACAAGTACTGGGTGTGGAGTGTACAAAGGTGACAACATGTAGTTTTTCAGACCCTGCATTAGCCATAGCTTAAAATCTCGTGAAGATGCCAAGTCAGAAAGCTACAAAAACAGAATTCAACTACAGGCTGATAACACACGTAAACTACAAAAAGCCGCAAGCCAGAAAATGGAAAGGAGGAGGAAATTTTTTTTATGTGCAAGGCGGAGGTCAAACAAACAGCACGCAAACGCAAGGCCCGAATAGCATTTCGATGTCGCATAAATCCATCTCGCCTTAGCATTCTGTTTATGGTCTACAAATTCACGGCGATACTCGCGGCGTCTGTTTGATTTGCGCAATATCCTGTGCGGCGGCCAGCAGCAGCATCCGTTTTTTATATCAGTATCACCGAAAGGACAATGGAAGAAACAAAGGTGATCATCTTCTTGTCGATATATCATATTTCGTAGATATCAAAGAAAAGATTTATGCTCCAATTTAAGAGCTTTTACGCATCTTTGTTTTTCTTTCGTGAGATTTCTTCATAGATCTGTTTTTACCTGAATGAAGTTGTGCCATTAAAGCTAACGAGATTCACCTTCAATGGCACGATTCTGCTGATACTTACTTGACAATCGGTGTCTCAAAGGGGGAAAAAATAACCACAAGACGGGTGCTTTGCTGTAATTATCGTAACAGGTATTCAACGTATAATAAGCATGCATATAACACTGGCTTATAGGCAAAATTTCATTATGAATTTGCAAGTCACGCAAACATTAAAGTGACAGAATTATATCGGAAAATAAAATAATAACATCAGATTCACAAGTTTTACCCTCCCCCCCCCAAAAAAAAGCTTATTCTTATCCATAAAGTTTGTTTCATATCTTCTCCCTATACAATCAGACTTCCGAAATGATTCATTCTAGAGAACTCAAATATTTTTTAAGTAATCATCATCCGATTAAAAAATCACGCCTATTTTATTTTTTTATAAATTAATCTGTATGCTTGTGACAAATCAGATTCAATCTATTAACACAGTCACAAATTTCTGACACTGAGGTGAAAAAATTCAGGACACTCTTCTGAAGAATATAAAACACGACATTTTTAATAGTTTTAAATCTTATTACTAAAAATTAAAAAAATAATAAGTAAAAGAAATGAAATAGAATTTAAATTTTCGAAAATTTTGCGTTATTTTTCAAAATTAATTCAGGTTTTAAACATCTAATGATACTTAAATATGTTTGGTCGTAAAAAGAAAAACTAAAAATTGCAGCAATCACATCCGTGATCATTTATTTCGATTTCCGTTTTTGATTCTTCAACCGTGTTTACTAAGATTAGAAAATAACAGTCAGATCAGGAATGAAGATTCTATAAAGGAAAATTAAGCTTCACAACTTTTCTGGCATGTGAAATAAAATTAATAACTTAGGTTTTTAAAAATTATGAAAGATTCGTAATATGTTAATTATGTGGAATAGAATCTTCTATGACATTAAAAGATAACTAATAATATGAGAAGGGGACTCCTTTCGAATACCAGAGGAAACAAATCTTAATAAGTTACGCTAAACGTAAAGCTTTATCATATCACTAAGGAGAAGATATCGTGTTGTTATTATTTAATTTTAAATGTGCCGCACATAAAGCTGTTCCGATATAAATAGAAATGTGAAGATGTAGCCTAAATTATAAATTAGCTTCATTAATTGATTTGAAAAATCAGCTTTTGAGAACGATAAGCCGAAAAATGCAATATTACATGCACGATAAAAAGAATTATAACATGCAAGAATTGCCCCTCCCCCTAAAATTTATTTCATATTATTAGTCGGGAATTGCTCTAAATTAAAAATATTTTGACACACATCCTCTTTGTAAATACAAAATAAACAAGAATGATTGATATCATGAGTTTTGAAATGAAGAATCCAATAAGTGTTAAGAAGCAATACAAATTTCAGGGGACATTCCAAATATTCGACGATAACAGTCATCATATGCAACTGAATAAACAGTAAGTAATGGATGATACTACAGGATCCATAAGAATTGGAAATAAGATAAAATGAGAGAATGAATCCAATTAAAGATGCATTAACAAGAAACTTAAAAATCAAAATATTTAAACAGACTCATTTTTTTGTAAATAAAATTAGGAATGAAACATCGCTTTTCATAAGCAAAGCTTTTCTTATATTTTAAACGTGCGTTTGAAGAACCATTTTCACTCTGCTTTAACACTCAATACACAGATCGACTACCAGAACATATATATTTTTAAAGTTTAAGATATACTCTAAAATATTTCATTTCGAACAACTATTTTAAATTTCACATCTTATTTAAATTTAAACAGAGGGGCGCACAAAATGGTTCTATCAAAAGAGACAATAGCAGCCTGTTTAGTGTACTAATAAAACTTTCCATATACAAAACAAATGCAAATTCCTACCATTTCCTCACCTACAAAACAATGTGTCAGTCGAGGCTTGCAAACACCCGATAAAAAGTGAAAGAAACCTCGCCTTGAATTTTAAAAAGTCGCTTTCACTTAAGTGGTCTTAAGCTGGCTTAAAACCTGCGAAGTGGATCTCGGGCTCTAATCAAAGTAGTCGCGCAGGGTCCGACTCGGAATAAATATAAATGGGTACTAAGCACTCTTCGTGGCATCGCCAGAGAGCAGAGGATAATACCAGAGATTTGGAAAGGAGAGACCCACTTGAGCACGGGGACAACACTAATACGAGGGAGTGGGTGGGCACGCGAGGGATTTAAATCCGAGAGGGGGAGACGAGGGCGCGATCGAGTCTGGATAAATTACAAGCCCCACTTTAGAATAAAAATCCACCAGATTACTAGAAAGTTCTCGCGTGTGATTGAGTGTTTAAAGAGAAATGGAGCGAGAACAGGAGATAGACAGTTTGGAAAAGCTTTATCCCAGCCCCCAGCTCGGCAGGATTTCCTAGTGGAGTAGTCTGCGAATTCTTTTCGCCGTTGGTGAAACATAAATCCTTTCCTTTAAATTAGTGAGATTTATTTAGACGAAGCAAGGGCAACTGCAGGAATAAAAACTTGTGCAAATAAAGGCGAAGGGTGGTGAAGGGAATTCTTTGAATCATTTTTTATACCTTTTTCTTTTAAATAAATCGAATTTATTTAGTGAATTTAACTAAGGTTGCAGAGTAAGTTTTTCAAAAATGTCCCACTGAAACTTTGAAAAGGAGCATAAGTGATTTTTAAAATAACATGCTTGCCGGCTTTCATAATCTCTAATTGATACGAATAATTCACCCAATTTTCAAAAAATAAAACATTTTAGAGCAAATAAATAAATAAAATAATAAAATTTTATAAACTGTTTTCCTATTTTCATATCATTTATAAATGGATAGGACAATGAATGAATTCGTGTGCATGTGTCGTTAAATCATTATATAGAGTAATGCCATAACATGTTTTCATTTTTTAACCCTTTATGAGCCATAATACATAACGAAAAGAATGCCTTTTCTCAAGGTATTAATAACTCACATCCAAAGGATTGTTTTTGTTGGAAATTATATTTAAATCCTTCAGCAGAAATTTAAAAAAAAAATCAATATTAAAATAATTTAGTTTCAGTTACAATTTTAGAATATCTGCCTCGGATATATCTGTTTATTTATACTTTTTTTTATCTTAATGATTTCATATTTCAAACCTGACTCCTTTAAAAGAAAGAAGAAGAGGGGCGGGGGAAGCACGTCGATTCCATGACAAGACAAGGGGCCTACCCTATTTCATCCATACCAACAAACATTTCAAGATTCGCTTTTTTTTTTTTTAAAGACTTACGAAATTAAATTAACAAAAAAAGAGAGGTAATTTTAAACATCAAAATTGACTATCATATATTTAATTTATAAAATACTAGCCGCCTTTTCCACAAGCTGGTTCACCAACCTTAATGTTCGTTTAAATTTTAAAACTTCAAATTTTGATAGTCATACAATTCACTCGTAATATTATAAAATCCTTCAGTCATAACGTAATATATATCTCTCTAATTTTCTATTAGCACCCATAGAATTTATACTTTAAATTAAAGTGGAAAGAATTAATCTGCAATTAATATAATAATATTTTTTACTGAAACAAAGCATTTTTTTATAATATGATTACTTATAACAGAGTCACTGAACGTTTAAACTTTATGGGCACTAAAGAATATCTTTCTTAATTTATGTATTATCTCAAGAATTTGTCAACAAAATATTCTCAGATTCATCATGAACAGATAGATTAATTAACAATGTTTAATTTTAAATGCATCAAACACTAAGAAAATAAAATGAATCGTTTAAAATAATCGGTAATAAACAGGTTTAAAAAAACTACTTAAAAAACGATGTACTTAAAACTATAAGCATATACAAAAAATATATAACTAACATAAATACAATTTAATTACAAAAGCATGCAACTAACCTAAAAATATTTTAAATCAAGAATCATCCGTTGATAATATTGTCAACAATCAGAACACAATGCGCATGCGTGAATTTTCAACGTCAGTTACGGTAACGCAAATGCGTGAATTTTTTTACGCCAGTTGGGGTAACACTATGCCGATTAGACATTTTTAATTTCCTTTATTCTGTGTTATTTTAATTCAAAAGTACTTCAGAATGAATCTGAAATATCGATTAATTAACAATGTTTAATTTTAAATGCATAAAACATTGAGAAAATAAACAGAATCGTTTGAAATAATCGGCCGAAAAATGTTAACCCTAGCCTCATTACAGTTGGGGGGGGGGACTGAAGCCTAACTCACTTGGCGGTGGGAAAAATGGAAGATTTTTTGGCGGGAAAGTTAGATTTTAATTAATAATTAAAATTCTAATTAAAAATTTAAAAAAAAGGGACCCCAGCTGCACATTACCGACCTCCAAGGTATACATGTGCCAAATTTGGTAGCTGTAGGTCAAATGGCCTGGCCTGTAGAGCGCCAACACACACACACACACACACACACACACATTGAGCTTTATATAAGTATAGATAACAATTTGGAATTCGAAATTTGTATTAACCCATTCAAGACGATTTGCACAACGTGTGTACAAAAAATGCCATTGTAGAGAATATCACTGATCACGTAAAAAAAAAAAAAAAAAAAAAAAAAGCCGCCTCGAATGGGTTAAGCACGAGAACACAAGAATTTTTGCTTTTATTTATTTATTTTATTTTAAAGCATCAAATAATGGAATTCCCTTTCCCTCATTCCCTTTGGAATGAGCTGTATAGATTCCAAATCTTTCATGACACCTTAATATAATCTATATTACGAAAAATTTGCCTCTGGTGTAACCCATACTCTAAAGAGCCTTTTTTCAAAAACTAATCTCCTGTTTTCTTTTTTATTATTATTGTTGTTTACGCATGATGCCATAAAAGCCCGGAAAACGCTTTAATGTTTGCTTTGTTTACTTGGGGTTCTAGTAAATTCCCCAGATTCGCTTGCTCTTCAGCTGCATTATTATTGTGTTCTCTCTCTCCTAATGCTTTGCTAAGTGGCTTAGCAGTGACCGTCAGTTAAAGGAAGGAAGCGGTATATCGCATCCATTTATTTCTGGAAAAAGAAGTGAAACTACATCGAACGATTTTCGGATTTCCATTGTCTGCAATCCCGTCGGCCGGCGCCCAGACGGAAGTGCCCACTGCAGACGCACAATGGCATGTTTTATTATTTTCGAGACCTGTCCGTCTTCTCAAGAAAATTAAGGACGAAGGTTAAGTATGAGTGAGGTTGCTGTAGCTGTGTTTCCAAACACTGTCAAGGCACTTTCATGATTGCGACCATAATAAAGTAAGTTACAAGATAGCCATGGGCAGTTTACATGTAAAATTTGTTCACCTGCCCCATAAAAAGTTATTTCGATAGAATGCTTGTGATTGTTTATTGCTATAAAGAATGTCCTGTGTGTATTTTAAAAAAAGAGTAGAGAAGAAATCCAAGCAGCACCAGAGGA
The DNA here is from genome assembly GCF_947563725.1 of Argiope bruennichi. NCBI lineage: Eukaryota > Metazoa > Arthropoda > Arachnida > Araneae > Araneidae > Argiope > Argiope bruennichi. The sequence goes on from NC_079155.1 coordinate 1,927,888, forward strand.
GGTACGTAGTAAAAAATAGAGACGGAGGCGTTGTGGAGAAATGCTAACAGTCACTTCACTTCTGAAGGTAAATAGTGAGATTTTAAATACATAGTAAACAGAAATTGTTTCAGACAAGTACCGATGGATGCCCCCATTACGGATGGGTAATCTGTAGATAATTCAATGCTTCCGTAAAGTAAAGATAGCCTGTAAACAATTCATACGGTTAATCCGCACTTCATTCAGCCAGAATCACAAAGAATTTTTTTTTTTTCTATTTAAAATAGATTCTCATTTAAGAGAGAGGGACGAAAAATATTTTATTCCATTAAGCATAACGACTGAAACTTTTAATTTGTGAAAAAGGCATTTCTTCATCTCATGTGCAAAAAGCAATATAAGATGAAATAATACAAAATAAAAACAAACTATTTAAATGGTTATTTCCTAAAGTTTCGCACGTAAACCTTTTGTTTTTAACTTGGAGCTTGCAAAGCGATGTTTTAATATCTCATAAAATAATTTCTTATTCTTCAACAAAAATGCACCCTGTAAAATAAACAGTTAACTTGGAGAAGTCATTCATGCAACGAAGATCTAATTACAATTACCTTAATTAAATGTTGTAATTTACACCATTCCATCTGAGCCATCCAGAAGCGCGTCCCTCGCCCAGCATGCAAGACGTGACGGGTGTGGACAAGCGTCAACGATCTGCAAACAAAGGTGTGCCGAATGTTTACATCGCCCATGGAGATAAGGCACTGCAAGTCCACGACCCTTGCTTAAAAGACCGGCATCATTTTTATGTGGCTGTCATGTACCCTATCTCTGGGAGACGGGCAATCATTATGGTTTGCAAAGCGATCTTTAAAGCCTCCCTCTCGCTCCACACCTTGCGAAACAAAAAGAAGATTGGAGTCTGTGGAGAAAACGACTTCCCGGGCTGTTAGACTTCGCTGTTCTGGTCACGGCGGATTTGGAGTGCCCGAGAGGAACCTTCGGAGGCCATAAATCGCGTTTGATCTACAACCACCGTCTGCCCCACGGACAGGCACAGAATCCGACTGTCAGGCCATTAGAAAAGGCCATTCCAGAAAGGGTTTTCTTTTCGATAATTACACTCGCGTTAGCCATTGACCCCTGAGCGCACCTCCTTCGACCCACTCATCGCTGAGGGATCGTGGGGAAGCATGAGACCGAACGACTACAAAAGGAGCGGTCGGATTCGTAGATAAATAACTTTTCCGTTTCTCCTAATGGAGAGCTTCCCTTCCGTGGTAGCAATGGAGACCCCGGCCATTCCTCACTTCAAGTGCACAGAGGAGTAAGAAAAGAAAAGATAGGACACGAAGATGCCTTGATACATCTCATTCTCATACACATCAGAGGGAAGAAAAGTCCTCCCTACACGTTACACTTCTTTTTACATTCAATTTCGGAGAAGTTACAAATTAGATTTCAGTTTAGAAGTCCGGTTTTGAAGAATTTGCTGATGATAGAATTCGAAATTCTGATTTACAGTAGACGATGAAAAATTCTAATACCCAGCACATTATCTATAAAAAAGCACCAATATTGAAAACTAGAGCGGGTTTTTGTTGGAAACAAATATTTGAAGATGATTTTCAAATTTCCAGGCAAAAAAATCAATCACCAAACATTCGTAAACACCAAACACTGACAGTAAATCGTACATATCATTTGCAAATTTAAAAAAATAACATGTAAACAAAACAACAATGTGAGTCTAGCAAGGTCTTAAAACTACCCAGCTAGACCTTACTTGAAAATAAGAGCAGCATCTGGATAATGTCTCGTACAGACGAAATTTTCCTTAAAATATAGATAACGTACCGAGGAAGATATAAATATAGAGATATTTTTAGGATGATGAAAAATATTAAAACACAATTTCTTTTGTCAGATTTTTCGACACTAGAACCAAAAATAATAATAATAATAATTACTAATCAACTTTGATTAATGATATTTCGTCACTATTTACCAAATAATTACATCAAATTAAATTTATTTTCATTTATTATAACTGAAAGATTAATTTTCGCCCCTTTTTTTCACCTTCAGAGCGATTATACAATTGGAAATACACGTCTGAAAAAAAATTCTTCACTCTACGTCGTTGTCAGTTTTAATGCAATGAGAATAAAGAACACAAACTATAATTCACATTGAATTTAATTTTACAATATGTCTCAATTTTGGTTCATCTCTTAAATTCGTGCTTTTACGATCTTATGAAATGAGTAACTGAAAAAAGTTTAAAAAAATCTTTTAAAAGCAAAAAAATTCTAATTATATATATATAAAAAATAAAACGTCAAAAAATTTTTTTACAATGAAAATAATTTTATTATTTCTTGGCCTAATATTTTATTTAATAATTAAATAGATCAATGCAAAGTTACACATCGTATCTCTATTATAAAGGTAAAATATAAGGGAGTAAGGTAAAATATAAAGTATAAATATAATTTGATTCAAAGAAATGAACCATGTACTTTCATACAGTAACAATCCCGAGAGGCAATCTGCCATAGTTAATACAGTCACAATCTATTAAGGAGCAATCCATGTTCATTGCCCAATTTTTTTTTTTTTTTAATCGATGAGGTTGAGTACGTTGATATCTAATAGATAAAACTGCTTCCTTCATAGAAAACCTGCATTCAAAGAAAATTAATTTACAATCCAACTGATTTCATTACATTCTTGTGCAAATAGATAATACAAACGTTTGACTATCTTTCACGAAATGAAATAAAAATTCGGTCAAATGCTTTCAGAGAACATAATACCGAGTCAACCTCGCATCCAAAAGTCGTTATCGCGAGCCTCATCTAATAACATTTTGTTAAGCCATCAATAAAAGTTAACAGTACACATTTCCCTCAGATTTTGCGTGGAAAGCTTATTTTTCCACGAACTCGATTTCTAAATTATAAAAGATACCTTCGTTTGAAATGATTTCATCAATAATATATGAATATATTACATTTTTTTTAAATCATCCAATGTCTTTCATGCAATAAACAAACATATTAATAAAACCTTTTCTTAATTATTCTAATTATTAAGTTGCATTCCGCACTTCCCAGTAAACGCCTGAATGTTCGTATTCTGCAATAGCAGCCTTTACAGAGCTTTTTTTTAAATTCTTCATTTATTTACCGTTACAATAAACAAACATCATAATTCTAAATAATGAGCAAATTGGTATACAGCAATCATTACAACACTGACACAAAGCTAACTCTCGATTATTCATTCATATGTGGATGGCGTGCAGTCCGCGCAGAATATATTAAAAGGATTATTACTATTATCTGCCTTCAGTGATCTTATGTCCAACCGAATTTAATAGTCATAATCATTCAGTTGTATCGGAAAAATTGTTTACATTTCGGCTCATTTCAGTTGTGCTATTTTGCATAACTCCGAAGAATTTCGGTAAAGAAGTGTTCAGATTCGTAAATACAGCAGGACATTGCTCTAAATAAAGAATGTTTATAATCCGCAGTAGATGTGTAATAATATTCTTGGGACGCCATGTTGACTGAAGTGTATACAAGTCTAATATACTCGCGCAATAAATATGGTTAGCAATAGCGGCGAAGTGGGGAATTGAACAGATGAAGCCGGTTCAATTGTCGAAGCTGCGAGATTCCGTAAATGTGATTTTGTAAAATGCTTGTATGCCACAAAATAAGTTGGTGTGTGTGTGAAGGGAGGATGGGGTGGGGGATCATCCATTGATGATATGTCTAGGTTTCGAAAAGCTTTCGCATGAAATAAAAACCATACAATAAATGGTTTTGAGGTTCTGTGAATGTGTATATTATATTACACTAGTTCCCTTCGGCGACGAACTGGACTGTCCACTAATTAACTGACTTTAATATTCAAAGTTATCCGCTGAAGTCATTGGTGCTTTACTTTAAAGAAAGCAAAATATAGCTAACAAACAGAGTTATCTTCATTTGAAGTTTCTGAATATAACGAACTGTTATTTTTTATATAAGACAAAGTATAAAATGGAAGATTCAAACAAATAATTGCTGTAAATCAAGTAAAACGTTTAAAAAAAAATGTGATCGTCTCGACGATTTTTCGGATTAAGCTATTCGAAATTTACAAACAAAGGAAACCAAAATTGAAAAGCTATTTTCATGCCTTCACAATTATAAACAGATCATCTTCAGAATACAGCAATTCACGCTTCAGTGTTTGGCAAATCAAATCACAGCTTGTGTATTCAGTAGGTAAATAAAATCTGATGAAAGAACTGTAATAAATCAAGTTTTCTGCTATCATTTTTTTATATATTAATTTAAGTTTCTGGTAATATTGTTGAAATAAGTTTGATTTCAAGTAACAGAAATATAAAAATAAAAAAGCGGCATCATTTCAAATTAAAAAAATACGATAACCCTTATAAGTCAAATCATTAAAAAATTTCTTGTGCAAACAGGATATGTTCATACGTTTAAAATAAAAATTTATGCATGCCAAAAAACTATTTAAATACCATTTGAATGTAATGTTTCATCATTTGTTCCATTCTCTTTACCTCCCTAACTGAATAAGTAGACTAATTAGTTTGGCATGTAGTTTGAAACGAAACTAAAGGCTTGATACAAAAAAAAGCCGCATGTTATGACATTTAATGTCAATAGATATATTTATAAATTCAATTTTCATATTAAAATAAAAATTTCTGACAGCGAGTGAAATGTCTCTCTCATCTACAGCCTGTTCGTTTTTCTGTTCTTCGTCTCGAGTGGGAGGAAAACTTTCTGCTTAGGCAGCAGATCCCGACAATAAGAAAAAACTATAAAAATTAGACTAAGCATTGTATAATACGTATATCAGTATCATTAGAAAGAAATTTTTGTGTTTGACATGGTATAGTTATTGAATTATTGATCGAAAACATCGAAATCTGACTTTAAAAAAAAAAAAAAAAAAAAACGGAGGCTCGGAAGCGCACAATTTTAGAATCCAAAGTAAACTGGCGTCAAATTCGGCAATCTTAGGACATACAATCTATTGTGCCGATACGCACACATTCGTCTTTAGTAGCATTAAAGATATATAGATTATTATTTTACTTTGGCGAATTTGTTCTTGAGATTAAAACAACACGACATTTCAGGTAGCATGAAAAGGGCGAGCATAAGAAGAACCAGCCTTGCAGATTTACCAATGTCGCAAGACAGGGCGCGCCAAACATGCCAAATTATGTAACCCAAGTTTAATCTGAAAATCCCGAGAAAAAAAAAACAGACATATGTAATTAAAATATATAAACAAATAGTGGGGTTTCCCTTCTTTTCCCTAATGCCACTTTTAAAATATCGTCAATGTGAAAAATTCGGGACTATTTTTTTTTAATTGAAGAAAGAAGTTTTTATACTATGAAAAGAATTTTCGTAAAAATCACATTCATCACAGACAATGTATTTTATGCTAAATTTTGATACATCTCCAAGTTTTTTAATGCACTCTTTACATTTCAATTGAAGCAATATAATTAATTCCAATATTTATTTGGGAAATGCTGAAATTTTATTACCGAAAATAGAAAATCAATATATTACTCACAAAATTGAATATAAGAAAAAAAATTCTTTAAAATTTTTTAGATTATTTCTTTATATTATTAATACTATAATTTTGTGATCTCCAAAAAAAGCAAGTAAGTTATTGGATTCCTTTTAAAATTAATATTAAACGCATATTTAAAAAAAAATCTTATATCTAAATACAATACTTCACAAGTAGCCAATTATCACCAATTCGTGAAATACAAGCTTATTTTCTAATACAAAATCCTAAAAAGGCATGAATTTGTTGAGGTCCCCCCCCCTCAAAAGATGAACCATCATAGCGATAAAAAAAAATATTCTGAAACTGCGCAGATTGCTTCATTTCGAAAGTAATTCGCTGTTCTGTATCCTTCTTTGTTTATATTACTTATTGTTTGCCTGCGCTGTAGTACAGATCGTATAAACATGAAATTTAACGAGATAAGCATCATTCATTTTATGGTGAATGAATAGTCTAATTATCTATACGCTATCAAGATTTTACCTCCTGTTCAAAAATTGTAGTTACGAAATTGGTTTTAAAATATATACCAATAGCTTAGTTCTTAATAGATTCTTTTCTTTTTTTTTTTTAACGCAAAGACGAATGAACAGAATAGTCTTAAGACAGCATGAAAATGTTAATATAATTTCCTTCTGATTTCAATTTTCTGTAACTAAAAAGTTTTTTTTTTTTTTTTTTGAAACTTTATGCATATATCAACTTAGTCGCAGAAAATAGCCTCTCCAATTACTAGAGAAATAATAAATCTTTCCGTAATGAAATGGTCCGAGTTGTAATCCTATCTGCGTGAATGTAAAACAACCGCCCATCTCTCTCGATGCTCAAGGGTTAACCTTATAAAAGCCATCCAAGGGAGCAAATGAGTCTCTCATTTGAATCGTGGCAAGGGATCAGATGGCGAAACTCGTCTGGCAGGCACACAGCGAGTCCCAGGCAATTAATAAATGCCACACGCAACATTACAACCAGAAACTTAATCACTGCGGAGCGGAGCATTACCATTCGTCCGTACGTGCAGCGGCATAAAATGCGTGAAGCCATACTTCGGCCGGTAACATCTCACAATCAACAACAGCTGAAAAATGAAACGTCCAGGAACATTTCTCAAAAACCTGGCCCCGGTATTATCTAAATGCAATGTCAACATCGGTAACCAATACGCCGGGATTGGAGGGAGAGGACAGGACGGAGAATGCCATTTTTTCCAAGATGATGGATCACAAAATTATAGAAAAGCCCTCGGCTAATTTCCTTTCATCGTTCCTCTTATTGTTTCTACAATGGGCTTGCATGACAAGCTCTTTCTGAGCGAGCCCCCGGTCTGTGCGATCGTGGAATTAAATAACTTTTCACGAAACTTGCACAAACTGCGACCGGGTGGTCCTTCGCCAAAGCGCGCAGATACAGTTTTTATGAGAAAGAAGATATCTTGTACAAGAGGGAAGGAGGGAGGGGAGGAATGCTGCTGAAGAGGAAGATGGAGAGATAAAAAGAGAAAAGCTTTTTCTTTCGCCGAGTCAAACTGCTAAATTAATTCAGTCCCTTTGCAAGAAACCATCCGAGGCTGCCCTCAGGGCCCTATAAAAACCGTCACGTAACTCAAATCTGTAAAAGCGATAATTAGAAATGAAGACTGTGCAAAAATGCTCATAGAGCGAAAACGTGGCCGCCGGGCGAAGACACGGTGTTTTAGTTTTATTAAAAGATCTTTCCTCTGACTCGTAAAAACGTCTCGCACAACTGCATTAACAAGAAAAGGATTAATCGTTTTCAGAATGGGATTACTGCTGCAGTTTTTACAAACTGGCTTTTGGTCGGTGAGAGCGAATAACGGGAGACAGGAACCATTAATAAGTTTTCCACATTTAAAACAATGCATGGAGTCAAAACTTCACATTTAGTGCCATTCATTTTCCGTTTTATTAAAAATTAAAAGATTCTGCAAGAAATGGAATTAAGCTTCTGGGTCAAATATGGCAAAAAATTTTTAACAGAATGATGATTTTCGCAAATTTTTATGAACGCAAAGATTAAAAACACCCTACACTACCTACAGCTTCTTTATTTCACGAAAATATATTATTGTGCACATAATAATTTGTGATGGTTTCAAGATAACCAGAAAAAGTTTCTTGAAGCATCATTTATGACCTCTTCTATTCTAATCATCTTAATATTAATCCATACATTAAAATCCATCGCGCCCATCAAATAGTTGCAGACGAGAGATAGTTAGGAGAGGAAATCTAACTGAGGAGTCATCCTCGTAACCTGCCCATCATTCACAAGTAAAGGTCCTCTGTAACTTCAACACGGGAACTCGATTAAACTTCTCACTAAATTATGCCTTCTCTTTGATTTCATCAAAAGACTTCAGTGTAATTATAGCAATAAAAATATTTTCTATTAAAAATTTTAACAATAACTAAAAAAAAAAAAATATTTGGAAGCATTGGAAAAGCCATTATTTTGTCATCATTCAAATCAAGAGATGTATTTATTTTTAAATGCCAGAAAATAACTACAGCACAGAACAATTTGGTTGATTGAGAAATAAAAACGTAAACACAGATTTTATCTACGCTATTTTTAATAAAACATCCTTAAAATAGTAAGTACCGTATGAAGAATGTAAAAGAATAGGCAAATTTTCTAGTTATTTTTTTCGTTTCTACATTCCACTTCGTTCTATTCGTAAGTAATTCGCGAGCAAATTCATCTCTTCAAACGAAATAGGATTCCTTCAACGGCTTTAATATTGTAAAAAACATTAAGCGTGAAAAATAAAATAAAAATATCAATAAGTACGTAATTATAAAAAGTTGCTTTCGATTTGCTTTTGAATAACCAGATGAGAATACAGAACAAAATGAAAAAAAATTAAGCGCCCCCCAGGCTGATGGCAACAGGTATTTACGAGTGAATGGAAAAGAGGAGGTGATATTAAATGACATTTGAGGTGGAAGGTAGAAACTTAATTGGGGATCCCAAAAATTCAGGGCATAAAAAAGAAAATCGAACACAGCTATCTAACTTCTGACACCAATAATCTCAAAGTGCCAAAATTCTTCAAAACGCTTCAGTAAATTGGTAATAATTCTTTTACAAATAGAGTTCCCTACTGATTAAACTAACCCTTATGTTCATTTTGTATAGTACACCATACATACAACTTTATAAAAATATACTACCACTATAAAATAATTTTTAACTTAGTTTTATAAAACACATGACATTTCTAGACGTTTATTTATACTTCAAAAATAAAAATAGTAGTTTATCTGTCATAATTTTAAATCAGTTGTGAAAAATAACCGTCAAGATGCGCCGCTCAGGTTTATCTAAGGTAAGTTTTATTTTATTTTTATGTTTGTACCCCTAAATATATATGTTTATTATAAAATACACATGCCTAAATGTTTGTTTTTACACATTTTTATATATACATACCTACATACATTTTTTTTTTTTTTTTTTTTTGCTTTCTTTAAAAAAGCAATCTTGCCACGATAAGGGTTAACAGCTCATTCACTTTGGGGAAACATTTAAAATGGTTTAAAATTATCGAAAATAGTTTAAAAAAATGGAAAAAAAAAACGAAAAAAAATTGCTTCAAACGGCACAGATGTTTAAAAAAAAAAAAAAAAATCCTAACATGAAATTATAACCTGTTTTAAAACGATTTCTTCTGCCAATACATGGAAACAGATAATTACTTTCGTACAGACACATTACCTTTATGTGAGTATTTGCGAAAGGCAAACGAAAAGGATTTCGATTTCCACTGGTTGATAGGAAATCATTCAAATGTAACACAACAGGTATTCTATCACCTAGAAATTATAAACGAAATTCATTAAAGTAAAAAACAGTTAAAGAGGCTGAACAGGATAAATAAAATATCACGAGAAGGTAAATAAATGAACAAAAATTAGAGGGGTGGGAAAACTCATTGAAACAGCAAATATAGGAGGAAGAATGTCATACATCGAAAAACAAATTAATCCACCCGCCCCCTCTCTTAAACAAATATTAAAAGAAGATATTTTTTCACGCACAGTGGCAACCTGGTTGAGAAAACTGAAAATATGGAAATTTTATGTATGTTTATAATAAATTTCACTATAAAAAATATTGGCAATGATACGTGAAAAATTACTGTTGCTTTCCTTGATCACACAATAATTTATTTGATAGTGAAGATTGTTGCCTGGGTGAAATGACTTGAGGACACAGGTTTATCTTTTATGTGGTTTATGGGTTAACATCAACAACAAAAGGTACATGTGGTCGCCATTAAGTCGCAGGTCTAAAGAACTGCACATAAAATTTCTCGGGATAGGGAGAGCCGAGATCACAATCCCCCCAGTACACAAATCAAGGTCGCTTCTACTGGAAAAAAAAAATATTCTAACATCAACAGAGAGACCACGTGATATTTACATGATTGGTAGCTAGCTCCGCCCAGGAAGACTACGTGGTTAACTGAATTCTTAACAATACCTTTTATATCACATTCCGAATAACTTTATAATGCAATTCATAACCGAAAGAGTCAATACCTTCATATTAACAGAAAATATAGTATTGAATTTAATTATGCGTTATTCAATATTATAGTGTATTAGCATTGTTTTAAATCTCATCTAATATTTCCTCTCAAGCATAATTTAACAAACTAAATTCGAATTTTGACATCTTAAGAACCTATCGCAATAGCTTTTCAAAATTTATTTTAACGAATGCGAATAATGAATAACTTTTTTTGATACAAAATCACTATTAATCTCAACAGGAAATAATAATAATCCGAAACTTTATTCAATAAAATTATTCAAATCACACAACAATATTTATTTCATACGTATTATATATTTACGTTCGATAATAGCATGAAAGCGAAATAAAAATTTGCATTCCAAATTTTTATTTCAATGCAAGAACACTTAAAAATAATTTGATTTGCAGCAAAATAAAAACAATAAAAAAATAATAAAGGAAGAAATAATGTTTTTGACAGTGAATATCAAACTTAGAGTCGTACTTTAAATTGTTCTATGACTCAGAGAAGTTTTCGAAACTAAACTGAAACACGCTTTGATTTTTAAAAAATTCACCATACAACCACTGAGGATGGAAGAACCGATTTTGTATCCAAAGGTACATTTTAGAATACTTAACTAAATTAGTAAATCCTTTTTCCCCCCTTTTTGTCCGATCGATTTGCAAAGCAGATGTTCTGAGGCCTTTTAAACAATTGCTTTGCTTGCAGATCGATCAGCAACTAAAATGAACCCCAGTGGATCCATAAATACCCAAGCAATTTACAGAGAATGGCACCCGGTATTAAGATCTGTTAACATCGCAATTTAAGACCCAGCAACAACAGATTCAAAACCTAATGGGCAGCAGCGAACTGCAAGTCATTCTGTGGCACGAATAGCTCCCCAGGATCCTATGGCTGATTAAGCACAGGTTCGTCCCAAGTGTCATTCTAGAAGATGAGGGTAACCATTGTCAGACAAAATGACCAGGTGTTCCCTTTGAGTGAGGAACAGGGGAAAAGCGCGACGGAACCTTTATTGGATTCAGGAAAGAGATCCAACAGTAAAAGGGTAACACGGGCTTAACGCTGGTCATAGATCCACGCCCCTATTAGCCAGGCAATTTCTATAGGTAGCCCACACACCCTCATCCTTTTGTCCTTCATTTCAGCTGTGGCGACGCAAGAGCTGGTGCATCCTTCACTGGCAATATAATTAAGAGAGAGGGTTCAGGATAGATTGGTAGGTACACAACAGGGGATTGGTAATATTTAAAAGGTCGAAGACTGCTCTTGCTCGCCGAACAGAGCAGTCGCAAGCAAGTTCAGCACTGGGTAACAGCAAGTTGAAAGAAAATATCTGTCACAGAATACAAGTACACAGTGAGAATAGAAGACAAGTTATCCTCACTTGTGGATTAGATTCCATTATAAACTTTACAAAAGGATTTTCAGTACCCTATTCTTATGAAATTATTTTAGATTATTACTTTGCCTCGTAATGAAGGACCCCTCACCCCTTTCTTTTCCAATGAGCAGTATGTTTCATACGTCATTTCGCAGCACTACATTGGGTTTCCAAAAACTTCCCTGAAAACACTTCTCCAATATTTTTACATTGATTTGCATGGCTGACATTACCTGGCTCTAATGACAAAAAGTATGGGAAAGATTAGATATCAATTTTGGTGGTAAATTAGAATTTCAGAAAATATTCGAATTTCTCTAAGAGCACGATTAATATCTACCATCGACATTAGATGACTAAACGAATTGTTAAATATATTTTAAATTCTTTCTAGAAAACGGTTCTTGAAACTAGGAAAATTAACTATTAGAGTGATTCAGATTATTTAAATATGCAATGTCAAATTCATTACATTTTTTTTTTTTAAATTCGAATTACTCACTGAAGATTAAAGTATTCGAGAAAGATAGTATGAGCTCTAGTTTATTACTTTTAAAATATCCAATTCATAAATCCACATAGTCGTGCTACATTCCAATAATCTTCTTTTCTTAAAAACAAAAACTAAACCTGATTTGTATCATGATATTGACTGTTAACAAGTATTTAATAACAATGTTAAAAAAAAAAAAAAAAAAAAAAAAAAAAACAGATTTTCAAAAAAACCACAAATATGAGTGATTCACCTATTTGCTATTATAATGATGTTCGGTGTCCATTTGTTTTAAATCTCTTTCCGGTAAATTATTCGAAATGGCATTTTCAGTTTAATGTAGATTTGGTAACCAGGTTGCGGTTAGCTTAGATTGCAAATACGATGACAGATGTAATTAGCAAAACAAAGGTTCGCCCATTTGTGGCTTTTCTCGTTAAAGATGGAAGATCTGCAAGGAACTGTTTCAAAGAAAATTCACATCAGATCGTCACACGCAACAGGAAGGGAAAAAATTGCAGAAAGCCATACATCTAATGGACGAAAACTTCAAGAAATCCTGCGACAGATTTCCGAATAGTAATTTCATAACAAATAAGAAAACTATTTTGGATTTAAAAATAACTACATAAAATTTATTTTATTTTCATGGAATTATTAATTAATTCTTTTGAGCTAAATTCCCCATATGAATGCAAATAAAGATAAATTAAAGCTGAGAGAGAAAAAAAAATTGTAATTATGATTTATATAATTAAATGAAATGATTCCAATAGCTAGAAATAAAAACAATATCTATAAATAAACAGAAGTATTTTCCTTTAGCGTCTCAAGTAGCACAATGACAATCCTTGTGTGCATCTTTTTTTAAAAAATAACTTCCTCATTTAGCATGGAAAAGATGCAAATAAGCAAGCATCTCATCATGTGCGAAATCATACTGCGCGAAACAAAAAAATTTTGTGCAACAAATCGGAAGAACTAAAATTCACGATAAATAAGAAAGCAAAAATCCAGAATACACGTTCTGATTTACGCATTTATCACAAATAATTTTTGTGAACAAACCATACATTAATTGCTATTATTTTTCAAACTATATAAAAATGGAGTAATATACCAAGGACAATGAAACAAGTTATCTAAATATGTTTATTATTAAATAATAACTCAACCCTTTGTACGAAAATATATCTTACATTAAGGCTTAGTGATGACCTCATTTCCACATTTCTAACTAGCATTTTTAACCGAGATCGGAACTGACTCCTTTAATAATTCTCCTCACAAATCGTTCCTTTGACAAGCATAAGAACTGGCTGCGGAAATAGCTAATGACTAAAGAGCATGTTTTCACTTTCCATTCGATAAACAATAATAATTGCTCATTACAAAAAGATACAGGCGACTTTTTAGCGGGAGCTTCCATTATCATAATATATTTAATAAAAGCACGGCGATATGGAGCTGGAGTGTCAACCCTAATTATATTCATTACGTCTAATGATCTCGCTTTACATACCGGTGGTGGATTTTTTTCCCCCCATCAACAGAAAGAAAAGCACTGGAATAATAATGCAGTCGCTCTGTAATGACGATATGAAAAGAGAGTGCTAAGTAAATTTGTCTTGTCACTTGCAATTAAATACCGACACGGCTTGTAACAGACTTTGCCCACTTGCTTTTTTTATACGCACTTTCTGGCTCCATAAATTACGTTATTCCTTCACAAATTTCATTAAAAAGACGGCAACAATGCAGATTTTTCCGGGCAGCATTCTCGCTTTTCTCAGAGATGAAGAATTTAATGGCCTAATCATGAAATGGCAGTTGGGTTTGAAAATATTTCGAAAATATGCAGAAATAACCCTAAAAATGGAAATAAATAAAAACTATATAACATAATATTTTAAAATTCATTTATTTCCCCTTAACTGTTCATTCAAAACTGTCCAAGTATTTAGAAAGAACATGAAGAAAATAATAATAACTAAAAGAATCAACCTAATTTGTTATATCTGAAGTTTATTTCGAACTCAACCCAGCAAGAATTCCTTAAGATCCGGCCGTTTTTGATTAATTTTTAGCAAAATGCACTGATTTTGAATTTATGTAATATTTTGATTATTACATTCAGGATATATTACGTTTATACTTGGCAAGCAGAAGAATTCGGATTAGACATGTTCTAAAATAGGGTTCTCGATTTTCCTACAAAACAAAACTCATTAATATTTAATTTCTATCAAGAAAACAAGATCATATGAAAACAGAAGAGCAATTTTTTGGAAATCAATTTTGTATTTACGCTCCAAAATGTACATTTGTTTTTAAACTGTCAACAAAAAAAAAAAAAAAAAAATCAAGAAGCTTAACAGAGGTGGATTTTTTTTTTTAATTTCATATATCGCTAAGCAAAAAAATATTCTTTTTATTTTTTATTTTATAAGCATAAATTCTAGAAATAATGAACTTTACAACTTCATATTATAAATTGCATTAGTTTAGTTATATTAACGTCCCGTTTTTAAAGCAACACTCGAGATATTTTGGAACGGACCTCGTAATTTTGAACCACGATCAGATGACAAAGATGACACCTGAGCTGCCCCCCTCTCCAAACTTCCACACCACACCACACCACGGGAGGAGTTTGGTCCCGAAGGATTTAACGTGCACCAGACCCGCTTACACGATGGTTCTTCTGTGGAATCGGGTCTCGAACCTAAAATCCTCCGGTTCCGAATCCGAGACCTTACCACTAGCCCACCACGCCCGGTCTATAAATTACATTATAAACTCATATTTATCTCGCTGCTTAGCAAGCTGCAAACTCCTCTCCTATCTTAATTTTTCCTAATTTTATAGTAGAAGGGAGATCAACCAATAAAAAAATATTTATCTCTTAACAACTGATGCAAATACGACTTCTTATATATATATTATTCGGTGTTGGCCGAATTGGTTCATTTAAAGTTTACTCGAGGTTTTCTTCCTCTCACAAAATCGAATGCATTGATATAAGTTAAGCAAACGATCCTTTCGTACGAACTCTCCTTGATTATTGACAAAGAATTTACAACTCAAAAAGACTATTACTTTTTTTGCATACCAAATGTGTAAGATGTTAAGTAAAGTTCCAATCACTTTCATAAATTAAAAATTTTAATTTTTCAAATACCTAATATTACAATATATTAATTTTATTATTTTATATATTTAAAATAAAAAAGCACAACAAATTACTTTTCTATTTAACAGATGGACCATGGAATACAAATATTCTTAAGATATTTATGAATCAAAAATAGAACTTTAGCAAAAGAAATGTAATAGATAATTACGCATTCAAAAATTTATCTAGTTTCAGCTAGGAAAAACTTTTTTTTTCTAACTGTAATATGATTTTAAATTTTTTAGATTGCCTCACATAACTTTAAACGATCATCCTAAAATTAAAAAAAGAAATTGTGTAACTGTTTTAATAAAAAAAATTTTAAAATCTCAACAAACTAGATAAATATTGATTAATTATGTTGAGAATCTTGGTAGCTAATGCACATACCATTTCAAACATTTATAAAAAATTTCAAAATAGCCATTTAAAACAATTAATATCGAAGAAAAATTAAAATAATCATAAAACACTACATCTTTATGATTTCAGGTACAAAGAGCTATAATCTCTAAAAAAATGTGAAATAAAAAAAAAGCATCACTAAAATCTCCAATTGTAATTTTTTTTCCCCCCCTCTCATTCCAACGACGCTTTCTCAAAAGTTTCAAAAACCGTTTTCATTAACTTCAAAGGATATTTCGCATACCAACGTTTTTTCTCCGCAAGCCCTCAGGAAAAAAAAAAAAAAAAAAAAAAAAAAACTGCATTCTTTACTACATTAAATAAATTACTCTCAAATATGCGTCAAAACTATCCGTCACATCCCCGCTGCAATCCCAGTTAGAAAAAGGATTGAAAAAAAGGAAAGAAAGAAGCACAAAAGGACGAAGAACGCGGAGGTTCGATGAAGATCCGCTGACATAATGAAAAATATCACCGTCCCGAAATATAATTGAAAGGATGTCAAGCTTCTCCTTTTACCACTCGGGGGCCTCAGGAAAGCGGGCGTGCAGCTGCCCTTGACACTGGGTGACGAGGCTGCACCAGCTGACGCGTACAGAACTGCGCTAAGTTCTCGAAAATTAAAGCGGTAATGACATCGAACCTTTGCTACCCCCTTATGTACCATTTTGTGATGTATTTTTCTCTCCGAAATGGAAACATATCCTTTTCCCGGGAGGGGGTGTCACTCAAATTTAATGTTCTATTAAGCGCTTAAAATATCAGACTGCGATTTGAACGAAGAATTAACTTCCGCGAGGATGACACAATCCTGCCAGCTGCAGAGGTTCTCAAATAGGCCTGCTCTCTGTCAAGAAATAAAGCACGCTTTCGATAATCGTTTGGGATTTTGTTTGCTTTCAAGCTATGAGCCAAAACGGGAGATCGTGGTATGCGGAGGCCACGTTTGTGCGAATGGATACCACGGCACCAAACAACACTACTGCCTCGCCCTCTTTCTCACACTGATGATTTTCAAACGAAAAGCTCCAGCAAATATATAATACAATAATATATCTTATAATAATATTATATTATATTATATAATAATATATCTTATATATATCTTAAAATATTATCCCCTAAGCAAATATTTATATCTTAATTTAGTCCATATTAACTTTATTCCAAAATGTTCTCTTATTTTCTGATCCAATTCCATCTTTTTGGTTTAGTTAATGCAACAGAAGCGCTGTAAAAATGTTTAAAATAGCGGTTCTCACGCTCTAAGTGATGCGATAAAAATCTGCCGATCTAAACAAATTCTTTTAAAAGATCCCTATGATTCCCTTACCTAAATCGACACGTGTAAAGAAATCCCTATCAGAATCGCATAGTATATAATCATGGGGATAAATATTTCGTTCGCTCTTGTGCCGTGCTGTAAATTGACGTGCCCCGTCACTTTTTGCTTGTACATAAATTATGCCTAATTTAAAGTTTTAAAATTACAAAAGTGTCTTCTCTCTTCGGCCACCAAACTGCTAAAAAATTTACCTTTATATATATATACTTTATGGCATTTTAGGAATGAAGATGGATCATATCAACTTTTCTGAATCCTGGAAAACGTTAAAATCCATAATCTGATTAATATAATACTGATACATGCGAACACAAATTGTATTATACCACATCAACCTGCAACAAATCATATGAATGAATACTAACTGAAGCATAAATTTTGCCAAGAAAATTCCATTACATCATCGCACAAATCTAAAAGCAACATAATAAAATATCTTCAATATAATAAATGCACAAGAAATGGATTTTTTAAAGATGACAATAAACAATAAATTTACCTTATTAACAAGGACACCAGTCAAAAAGCATTGAAGACAGAGGGAAATCCACATGTTATCTCAAGAAAAGTAGATCATAAAAAGGAGTTTCGACTCTTTCACTTACCTAAAAGAGAGGGGAAAAAAGATTAATATAAGTGTACTGATACATTCGAGCATCGTTACAAAGTTAACATCGTGTTGTAGCAGAAAACCGGAAGTTTGCATTAATAACTACTTTGTTATTAACTAACCAACTTTGGCGACCAGCTTATTCGCAGGGAATACCTTTACTTATACATTAATTCCTATTTATGATTCGTCCCCAAAATATATTTTAAGCAACAAATTATCACTAAGATTAAAACTGTGCTATTTTAATAGTCTTAACCTACTCTGGATTAGGGATTGCAATATCGGACCAACATTTCAATACCGGTTTTCGGTATTTTTGAGATCTTAATACCGGTATTAGAAATTTTAGAAAAAGAAAGAAAACACAGGTGTTTCTTTGTTTTACTTACCAGTTTTATTAGAGAGTGTAAATATCACAAAAAATAATTTGTAACTTATACATTATAAATACTTTTTCCAAGTATTTACTTCTAAATCCCTCATCTTCAAATAAATCGATTTCTTGTCGGACGGTTTTGGGTATAGCTGATTTCTGTATTGCATTTTGGTTCGTTGAAATTTTTTTTATTTTTCGCTAATTCTAATTTTTGTTCAAGAGACAATTCCTTTTCACTATCGACAGTAGTGACATCATAATCTTCGATAATTGAACCGAATTCTTCTGAATGTGGATAGGTTTGTGGGTAAAAGATTTTAAGAAAATCAGATTTGAATGGGTTATTTTCTTTTCTTCTTTTTCATTTTTAAAATCCTTATAATTATGTAAATACCATAAGACATTTTCTATTTCGGTATGCCTATCTTCTGTGCAATTTTTCAATGTAATATATAATTCTTCAGATAGTGATGTGTACTGTTCTTTCAGTGACTGCAACATGAAATTTATTGTTGCATTAGCTGTTAATAACTCCGATATAATGCCTCAATAGTCAGTTTTATTGGAAGTAGGCTGATACAGTTTTGAATATTAAGCCAAATTCACTATTTGAAAAATTAATTTACAGAATTAAGTCGATTATTGCTTTTTGGATAGGATTTCTCAGTTTCAAAATTCGTTCCATCATTAGGAGCAAACTGTTCCAACGTGTCTTAGAATCTAATACTAACATATATTCTGTTTTATTTTCAGTTAGTATATATTTTAGTATTATGTCATTTTTTATAGGGGAACGTTTAAGTATCTTAACAATTTTTCGAACTTTATAAATGATAGGAAGCAATTCTTGATGGGTTAATATTTCATCCTTATTAGCAATATCTTCTTCAACAATTACATTGTAATTATCTTCATTGTCAATATCACTCACACTCTTACTCTCTTCAAAGTTGGAATCCGAAGTTTCTATATCCACAGTATTTGGATTGTTCTGTTCTTTATTTATTTTTTTTTTTTTGGTATAATACACCTGTTACTCCTAATTGAATTCCATGAGCATAGCACAATTGCTGATTTGCACCAATCAACTTTCCATCTTTTTTCATAAATGTTGCTCCATCAGTCGTTATGGATACAATATCTTCTTTCAGGGATAATAAATGTTTCGGCAATTTAAATTTAAGCAATTAATTAAGCCATTAATTAGCTAACTAATTTCGCCCGTTAGGGAGACATAAAAACAAAAAAGTATACTATTTTGCTATGTTGGCGATCCCTGAACATATAGTGGAGACAATTTTAAAAATTTCTAGTAAATACCGAAAAACCGGTATTTAAACTTGTGAATACCGGTATTACAAAAGTGTACAAATGGCTCAAAATACCGGCATTCGGTATCCCGGTATTGCAATCCCTACTCTGTATATTACGTACTTAAAGAGTCAAGTGCATAACATCTTAGTCGTATTAAAAACATAGCTACTCGATTCATCTAATTTTTCATTCTTTTATTGATTTATCTGTCTTCTAACTTCTGGTTATGGTGCTTTCCTCATGCAAATTAAAACAGATATTAAATAGAATCCTTCTTCATTAGTTTTCAACAATGGAAGAAAAATCAAACGGTTAGGCATTGAAGAAATAATGAAAACAGTATTAATTTCAATGCAATAATTAAATCTAGTATTTAAATTTAAGCATTAATAATATTCATTTCAAATTCATTTTCAAAAATTAAATATTCAGAAAAAATTTGCTCATCAATAACCGAATTTTTCGCACACTAATAGCACCCCCCCCCCCCGATTGGCTTGCCCTTATCCCATATGCGAAATAGTTCTAACTTGCTGTGTATTTGGAAATCCAGCATGTATTTGAAATATTTTTTTTAATTTTATTTTAAATTTTAGATACATAATTAATAATTTAATTTTACAAAAATTTTAATTTTCTCTAATAATAAAGATGAATGTGTGTATGTGTATGCAAAATCTAGTACAAATCTCTACTAGATTTGGCAGAAATATATCTTGCAGGTTTAGAATGTGCGTGCACAGTTTTAATAGAAATTTAATTTAAAATCACAGATTAATAATATAATTTTCGCAGTATCCTTCAAAAATATCATTGCTCAAAAATAAATTTTACATCTTTTTAAAATTTAAAAAAATATCTTTTTAATGACACCAATTTGATATTGGACAAATTTTTCTCGAATTTTGGCAATTTTCAAATATATTTTTTACTTAATTTCAAACAATAGATTATAATGTTGAGCAGAAATTCAAACCATTTTCACTGTTTCGTCAAATATTTAATGGCATGATTTTCTTCCATATCGGAAACTAAAGAAGGCTTCTGTTTAATATCTGTGTAGTTTACTAAACGAATAAAGAAATAAACTTTCAATACAAAGAAACTTAGAAGACAGGCATGGGACTGGTCGTCCTTTGGAAAGTCCTCATACACAATGTAAGTAAGACAATTAATATTATGTGGTTTTAATGCCTGGCAATTCGAAGGAATAATGATCGTGAAGTTATATCAAAACTATTTAGCTGAAACTAAATATAACTAATATCTCCGACGAACCAGCTAGGCGACATGTAACGAATAAGTATAGCTTGTATTAGGACTTTAGATTATGACTCATTGAAATCTCATATATTCTTTTATGATGAGAATCAAGTCTAAGAAACAGAAAGGTAAAGGCCCATTTTCTGTTGTTTTTTTTATATCATTAAAAAACAGTCTTATCTCTTTCGATCACTCGTAAGACGATTTTTCTTTGTTTTTTTCCCCTATTGATAATGTAATTATATTTTGTAATATAAATTGCAAAATAAAACTGCGAATTCCTACATAATTAATACAATTTAAACAGAAATATACCTTAAAATATATTTTTATATTTAATTCAACCTATTAACATATTCCCTGATAATAAAAAAAAGTAAAAGTAAATAGATATTTTTGAACGATAAATATAAAAATTACATTGCTAAGAAATAAAAGAAATTAAATTTTAGATGGCACAAAGGTATATATTATGAAGCATGAACATTAACACAATACTTTTGAAATAGCAATAAAGAAATTGGGAGGGAAAAAAAAGAGGCAGTTAAATTTTGCAAACACAGAAACAGATATAGATAGACACCAAAATACTAACATGTAATTTCTTACTCTAAACTGGGAGAACTTGTCGTCTATAACTTTTGTCATCATTAAATTATTTTTACCTTTTAGAATAGAAACCGATATCTCTCTATTTGCATTAAAAATTTCAAAAAATTTCCCTCAAATCTTAATTTGGAGAAAAATAAACAAAAAAGGAAATAAAGAATTTTTACTAAAAATATTTAAATGACATCTGAAACTAGTAAATTTAGAATTTTCAACCGATTTATAAATGAGTTGCTCTATTATTGAAGATGGGAATATCACACTTAAACACCTGTGAAAAAGAGCAAACTTTCCGCCACCGACCTCGCCAGTTCTAACGAAAAAATGAAAAACCGAAAACGAACACCAGAAATCGATGACTGGTGCAAATGATTCGACACAAAATGTATGCATTTCATTTATTAAATATAAGACAGGTAGCAATTCTTTTCACGATTTAATGAAAAATACATTGTGGATTTAATAAATAGCTTTTTAAATTACTTTTTTTTTTATCTTAGAAACTCTTTGAATATCAATGCTTTTGAAATTATTAAATAGAATTCTTTCTCAGCGTTTTCGCTAACGCTCATTTCCTCTTACGGTGCCTTTTTTTTTTTTTTTTTGACAAAGAAGACTCCGATGCTTTAAAATTACCGTCGCTTAGCGTTGCTAAACATCTCGAACAGATTCTGAGGCCCCACTAGATCGCGAGGCGACCGCTTCCAACGCCTGTGCATACATTCATCTTTATTATAAGTAGAGATGTTAATGATTACTAATAATACAGTTACAGACGATTTATTTTAATGTTTTCTTTAAAAACAGTTTTTTTTAACACTTTTCCATCAAAATACTAGAGTTATTTGAATACCGAACCATAATCTACATAAGAAAAAAAAACTTGCAGTGTAGATTTTAATACAATAAATGTATGGGCTACTTTTTCTCTCTGCATTTCATAGCATTAAAGAAAAAGGTTCGCGAGAAAACAGAATCAGTCTTCCACTGTTCAGCCAGGGCAGAATACATCTCTTTCGCGATCAAGTACAAACGTTGAGTCCAGCCAAAGATAAAGTTTTATTCCTCTTCTTTTTTCAGTTTAATCATTGCCAGATGCATTCGCAGACTTCATTTTTACAGAATCATCACTTATGAGAAAGCCAAACTTACTGTTCATTTATCTTTGGTGAATACGATACCTGAAATTAAGCTTCCTCTTCTATAAAAACATATGATGCAGCGATCTTGGGTCCAATTAGATTTGCACTCGGTTATTGTGTCTCAGAGGAATCGGATCACATAAAATCCAGCTAATGGCAATTTCTTTCATTTTCCCACAAATGAATAGTATGCCGGCAGAGAAGCCCGAAATTCTGTCACAAGAAAACAAGAGCGGATTTCTTGGGAAAGATGGTCTAGGTTACAAAGTTGCGGCACAGCCTTTATCTAATCAGCGCTCTAAATTAAATTAGAGGTTATATCTAAGTGATCGTGAGGCGGAATCGAATTTCCGAGGAAAACGAAAGAGGCAAGCACAATCGTGATGAGTGTACCAGAGCGCGAGGAGACAATGAGGCAAATGAAAATTTCATTTGCATCGCGCTTTTGATAGGGTGGCTCGAAAGTGGAGCGCTATGTTAGCGACGAATCGAGTTTCCCAAAATGGAACTTAGATCGAACATTTCTGGCAGAACTGTGCAGGCAAACAAGAAAACATCGCAAAAGAATTCTGATGGGCCATAATGCAAATGCATTCATTAAAGAACGACATAGAAAGCCTTCTTTCTGAAATCGATAAAATAAAAACACAAATTCGTTTTGATTTTATCAAACAAAAAAATGACAGAAAAACGATGCATGTAATTTACGAGACAAAAGATTGGTATTTAATATTTGTGTCCCATTTAGATATTGTTATTACATTCAATAAAAACAAACATATTAATGCACTGATCTTTAAAATGGCTATGAATAATAATTATTCCCATAAAATTTTATTAAAATGATTAGTATTTCTGTCATTTCATTTTTAGTTTTCATTCATTCATTTATTGGTACGGATATTTTAGATCACGATTTGAATGCAAGAGCGTGGCACGCATCATGCCGCTCTAATTCTTCATTATTTGCTGACTATTTTCTTTATTATATTTAATTCTTCGGAAAGAGCGGCATGGTGCATCTTACAGGAAAATAAAGAAACAATGCAATACAGAAAGTGCAGTTCATTTACAGACGCGCATTTACATCTGCCTTGTGACAGTCATATAACTCCATTTGCGATGCAAAAGAGAACTATTTTTTAACAAATGATGTAGAATAGTAAATATTTATTATCTGGATTTATTTCCAATTTGCTCACCAATAAATAATTATTCAGATTATTTTATAAATATTTTTTAGAAGAGAATAATATTTTTTTAATAAATATTTTTTAGAAATTTGAATGTTCCAAAAGCTAAGATCACATTCTCAAAACTGTGTACAATATATATTTATCAATGGGAGTAGAAAAGAAATATTTTCATTTTTATCTGTTTCAAACAAAAATAGCTTTGAATAAATAGCATAGAAAATATATCAAACAATACCTGTACTTGGTTCCATTGCAATATTTACTTTAAAAAATATTTGCTATATATTAAATATTAACAAATAATTATTACTATAAAATTATTTATTATATCCTATATTATAATCCTATCCTCACTATTTAATGAAAATAATATTTTTAACATTACAGTTAGGTTTCAGCTTTCAGTGTTTGCCTTATTTTTCAATCCTCTGAATTATAAAAATTTTATTACGACAATAAGCCTTTTTAAGCACTTCTGTCAGTTTTTCTAAAAGAAATAAGTAAGATAGAAAAGACAAGAATGCACAGTAAAGTTTTAATTAATTTAGTTACATTTTTGAAGCAACACACAAACTATTTTTAAGGTAATTCTGAACAGTGATCAGATAGCGGGGACGACACTTTTTCAAACTTCCGTATATACTAATGAGAAAATACGTTCAAAATACTAATACTGCATGCCTGCAGTATCCGAAGCGAAGTCTTACCGCCGTGGTACTGACTGTACAGTAAGAGATAGTAATATTAGAAGAAAATCCTCGAATTATGTAAACACAGCAGCATATCAATTCAATACACTTCTATTATTAAATTCCTTTTTAAATTTGCAGCAGAAATTGACTTTTAACGGCATTTACATGTTATTTATTTTCTATATCATTTCATCTGGATCCACGATTAATAATAATTATAAAAGTAATAACATAATATCCATTTAATAAAGGATATGCCAATCAGTATTCCCCGATTTATTTGTCGAAGTTCAGCGAAATTTACCAAATCGACTACTGTGATCTCACACTGCACAGCTCTATTACAGGAGGTATGAAGCTGTCTTATTCTCGAATGTTGAAGACACTTTGACTATTGAATATTCTACCACGCACGACATACTGCTGGTAATTATTAAGAGTAATGAAAACAGGGAAGTAAGCTATGAAGATAATAATTAAAAGTTTATATTAAAAAGAAACTTCACAAGCTATTCAAGTAATATAAAGAAGATTACAATTTTAAGAAAAGGTTATAGATGATGTATATCAATCTTAACAAAGATGTGAAAAAATTTTATTGAAAAAAAAAAGTATCCTTTATATTTAACTTGAATGCCTCTTGTTAATTTTTTCTTGTTTCTTTTCAGATTTCAGACTTTTTTTTATAGTTTAGGAGATATGTTAAAAAGTCATTAAAGTGGATACGTCAATATGATCTGTTTTAGCTCTCGCTTTCATAACTTAATCTACAAATTTATATTTAACGAATTGTCCTTTGTAACAAAGTTTTTATGTGAAACAACGAGATTTCGTTAAATAAAAATTCTATTGTAGCAAATATATGTGGCAACATTACATTTAGCAAAATACAAAACCAAGTGATCTAAAATGAAGCACCCATTCTGTTTTAAAATGTAATATTTTAAAATTTAATTTCAAAAAATTTCATCTGTATACCATAGTTTGAAAAAATTCTATTAGATTAATCATATGAAGCAGTAGTTTATATAAATGTATCTTTGGTGTTAGTTTTCCGACAACCCCAAAATAATAATAGCACAATTTAAAATTGAAATCACATCATTGCAGCTGCAAGATTAGGCGAGCATTGGAAATCCATAAGATTCCACACTCTGAGTGCACGTTGCTCCCTGGGTGCAAAATACCTGCTCTGGACGATCCGCAAAAGTTTGATTATTTTCTTTGTTTCCTACATGGTTAATCACATGACAGCACAGATTTCTTTAAGAAAGAATTGCAACTTCAAAATCTAAAAGGCTAATACAATTCAATAAAAATAATTCATATTTTTAGGAATAAGAAAGATGAAAATTTTCCCGAATTCTTGGAAAAGAACTTCTAATTCCAATAAAATATCATTCCTTTAAAATATGCATTCTCCTTCTAATTACTAACTCGAAAAAAGAAATCTATTGTTGGTCAATTACAGCATACAACATCATCAAGAGCTAATTTTCTGAAAGAAAAAAGTTTAAAACCTGGAAAGCTTCCTCAATAGTAAAAGACGATCTGTTTTTCAAATAACAATTTACATAAAAGAAACAATTCTTCGTTTCAAAATTCAAAACTGCATATGAATAATCTGCAAAACACAAAGAAAAAAAATTAATGTGTACTGACAACTATATAGCAATGATGAACTTCCCCGTTCTGATTATTAATAACATTTATAGAAAATTTGTTTAAAATGATATAGGAGGGGCAGAAATGTTTTAATTGCATATGAAAATATTCACAAAGCAAAGTTTTTCGGGAAAAAAAAAAGCATTCGAAAACTATTGAACTATCCATTTTCACTCCGAGCCTACGGTCAAGAAGGCAGCTCCGATGAGCGATGCTTCTCGTTAAACCATCCGGAAACAGCGTAACGGTTGAACAGGACAGCCAAAACAATTACATTCCATCAGACACTGAAAATGAAAGCAATAAGAGATTAAGACCACAGACTAAATACAGGTCCCGACTCTGCAATCAAACCGGTCACGGTCGGGAAACATCCTCGAAAGTCTGCATTTCGGACAACTCTGGATTTCTACAGAATTTCCACTCAAAATGGAAGACAAAAGTGCAGCTGATGAATGGGCAGTCTCCACCCGAGAATGCCAACAGGTTAGGAAAACAGTTATTCGAATGAAAACCACAACAGGTAACGGCGTCTTTCAAGCCCGGCTACCAAAAATTGGCTACTCGGCTACCAAACTGCGTTGATAGTAAAACGTTTTTTTTTTTTTTTCCTTGTAAAAAAGTTTTCCAGCGAATACTGCGCAAAACTAAACAATCATCGCCGCGAATTCTTTCGGCGAATTGGAAAAACTGAGATTTTATCTAAATGGAAAACTAAAAAAGATGTCAGAAATATCACACGAAAAAAAGTATCAAAATAAGCTTCACACGAAACGACACGTCGAAGTTAAGAATGGCTGATCTCAGTTACGCATTCAGGAACCAATTATCATATGATGGTGATTCAATATTGCAAAATATGTAAAATTTGCTATGCAACGTTGAAACAACTACAATCCGTCACGTGAAGACTACTTACGAATGACAGTAATAATTTTGTACTAGACTCGTTATAAAAATGTAGCATTAAAAGAATATTTTTCGTGAAGACATATTTTTTTGTAAGTTTGCCACTGCACAAGCCATTGGAAATAGGCAACTGGAATCCTATGTGGAGCGAAACGGGGAATTAATGAAGAAGATTAAAATATAAGAAGATGTTCATCCCGCACATTCATTCGATGGCAATGACTCCGGAGCGCTGAGTCTTCATTTTCTAAACGAATTAACAATAAACAGCGGCAATGGATGAGAGGAAGGAAGGTAACAGCACAAAAAGCTTATTTTCCGGAGAACTTCTTTTTCAGCATAGAAAATGAAGGGTGAGCAGTAAGTGTCAGACAGGTTTAAATACATTTCAAATCTCTGGATGAGTCTGGCATTCTCTTTCGCACAACTAACGAAAAGAAATATTTTATATACAATATCTACTGCTGAATTAAGACTGCAAATAAAGCATTTATAGCAGACGATATTCCACAGAAACAGCCACTGGTGGCGAATCCTCACTCCTAGCAATTCGTCATGATTCGAGACAAATCTAAACTTTCCCCGTCTCTTTTTCTGTCGACCTATCAGTCGATTTATTAAAATCTGCCGCTCGTGACTGAGTGTGAGGAAACCTGCACTATTAAGAGTTTATCCCTTCGATAAACCACAAAGGCATTCGTCCCACACAAGGCACCCTGAAAACAGTGGCCCCGCGTTCGATAATCTTTTCATTACCCCGTTCTCCGGGATGATGAATTTAATTTTCGTCATTAAGGGAAGTGTTGGCAAGAGAACGGACACTGATGAGGAACGCCGGGATTAAAATGCTTTCCACTCGGAGAGAGAGGAAATTTCAGCTTATTTTTCAAGTGTCTGCATTCTAAGCAGAAAGTCAGAAGCTGCACTGATCTCTGAATCTCGAATAAATTCTAATAAATGAAGAAAGTTATTATCATTCCGTCGAGTGCAGGAAAAGGCAGCTGAAAATACAAAACATACGAAAACACTTATTCGTATTTCTGACAGGGAAAAAAAAATATATTTGATAAAAGAACAGCATATTCGACTGCAGAAAATAAATTTTAGTTGCTTATAAAAGTTTTATTTTTCTGTTTAGTTAAAATTTAGCGAACTAAACAAAACTAACCAAATAAAAGTTTTTTTTTATTTGGTTATAATTCTATCTGATGTTAAAATATGATAGATGTTAATCAACAATAACTTTTTTATTATAAAATGGCATCTTAAAATTACAATATAGAATTAGAATTTTTCGTAATATTAGGGAAAATAGTTTCATATCTAAATGTATATTTTGGAGTAGACTCTCTAATGTATCACTTCCTTCCTTTATTAGCAGTGGAGGGGGGGAGCGTGAATAAAGATGGCAAAGTTTTCATAAAAATTGTCATTTATGTTCACTTAGCATATTATTTTCTACAAGAAAATAAAAATTTCTTCTCGGCCAGCTGGAAGGCAAAGGATGATTTCTTATCTAAATTAGTGTTTTCAAATTCCTCCCAATCCTTCGAAAAAAAATAAAATATTGTCTATTTAAGTAACGGTAGATAATGACTCTATTGCTAACAAAATTCACCATTTATTGCATAACAAATAATATTATGATAACAAATATCATAAAATTAAAATACAAGCAAGTTTTCTACAAAGTTTATTTTATTGAAAATATTATGTTGAATTTTTTTTAAGCAAATACCGAAAGATTATATCAGTCAGAAAGAATTCAAATTCCATCCAAGTGACTATTAACTGGAACAAAAGGTCATATTATCGTTTTTTTTTTTTTTTCTAAACATACTTGTGTTAAAGCTATAACGTCTTTTTTTTTTTTTTTTTTTTTTTTTTTTTTTTTTTTTTTACGCATAGTATACTTTTAGTAATGCGGAAGACATCAGACTAGAGGACCGCCCGACTGACAAAAGCTCCAAATCAACAAAGTTTATTTAAAAATGCATTTAAATAACATTTATATATATTGCACAAACTATGCAAAATTATAAAGAAAATTATTCTACATGTAATAAATATTGCAAAAGATATTTAAATCTGAGTTGCTGTTTATTTTATGCCTTGGGAAGGTAACTGTCGACAGTCGAGTCAATGAGTTGGCAACTATTTTCTGAACGACACCAGATGAATGTCTGTTAACCAAAAAGTCATTCGTGAGATGAGTCGATTTTAGATTCGCAAAATGAGTATGAATTTTAATACGTAATTACCTTGTAGTTACAAAAAGTACTCCATATTTCCTCACGTTCTCGTTTTTAAAATATATTTTTTCTCCCATCTCTCCCCCACTCACCCCCCCACAGCCGTTTTTGCATTACATCCGAAAAGCTTTCTGCGCAGAATCAATTAAAATATATTTGTAATCACGAGCACCAAAATGATCGATGAAAGCCACGTTAAGAAAAATGGCTAGACTAGACTTACTGAGGCCTCCCCTCCAAAAAAAAAAGCCGCGAGCGAGATTTATAAAAATACACATAAAAACCGCAATAACAATTTGTCTCTTTACTCAAGCATATATAAACCGATGAACGACAAGAATTTCGAAATAAAAAATAAAAATCAGCGGTGGAACGAGAAGACAAAACAAATTCCGGTCAAAGGAGAAAACCAATTTCAGCTCTTGCGTCTTTTTTAGCCGAAAACGCAGTAAGCCACTCACAACAGAATGACACGAACACAACCCTTGCGTGTCCTCATGCACAATGACGTTCCATTTTTCAGAAGTTCGCGGGAGAGACAACACTTCATCTTCGTCACACCGCCATTTAGCGCAGAGCTGTCAACTAACGGTATGCAACTGTTTCAGAGATTCCCCAGATAACAGCCGCCGGGTTTCAGAATCATTTCTGGAGACAGCAATTCTTCACCTTAGAAGTTTTCATAGAAAGAAAGGAGCGTATATACAAAAAAGTAAAAATTCTAAAATGACTAAAAGTATTGAATTACATACTATCTATAAAGTCTGATGTAGTTTAAAATCACAGCAAATACTTTAAAAAAAAATCCAGAACGCCTGATGAATCTATATCCTCAACCTTTAGAAATTTTATTATCCGAAATTTATTTAAAAATCATTTATCAGAATTACTGTTGGCTCAGACTTCTTTTAAATAGAAAGTAAAACTGTGATTTTCCTTTGGGTGAATTAAATTTGTCGCTGCTATTCGAAAGTGAATCAGAATCTAATAAAAGAAAAAAGTACGGCAAACATGAACAAAAAATTTTCTGTATATTAAAACAACCATTTTCTGCATATTTAAAACAATTGAACGAATGAGTGGTCCAACACCAACTGACTCCCAGACCAAAGGTCGCCTGTCCTCCTCTTCCGTCCTCCTGTTTTGAGAGAAATCGAAAAAATCGATTTGTACTATTCGTCTCGGGATCGCGAGACTAGTATTTATCGACGCTTGCACTTCGCTAAGGAGTGTTACGCAGAAAGATGAGCCGTTATATTACGCCTCCTAATTCTGTGTATAAGGAGCTGTACGCTAAAGCTAAATGCCACCCTACTGCTGAATGTAAACAGTAGTAGTCCTTTCATCTTTTCTCTCGTCCCTTTTATAACGAAATAAAGGACTCCTGATGCATGCGTAAAATCGCGGAAGGTTTCAGAATCCCAAAATGAACAGTAATGGAGAAAATCTTGCGGCATCTCTCCAGTTAAAACCACAAAATCGATTTTTAAAAAGTTTTATTTTATATGAAACCTCATGACTATTAGACAGATAATTGATATTTGTCTTCCAATGCCCTCCATTTTCAGGAAGAATCTTGAAAAAAATTATTATGGAAACTATGGAGAAATCAAGCGACAAAGTTCGTCAGTCCAAACATTGAACCGATTGCAAAAAAATATTTCTAGCAAAAGCTTGTTGTTGTTACTTTTGGTACTTACCATAGACAAGCCCGCTGACGAAGTCAGCGATTTCAGCCGAGTAGGTGCAGTAGCTTCTGAGGATAAAGGCCCCTGAGTGGGGGCCTTTATCCTCAGAACCCCTTTTTACGGGGGGGGGGGCACTTTCACGCACTTCACAGATAGAACACAGGGTAAAGAACAACCATCCCCGAACCAAGATTCGAACCCGAGACGCCCAGATTACGGGGAAAACGCGCTACCTCTAGGCCAGGACGCCGGCAGCGAAAGCTCCTGACCCTTAAATATGTCAACTAAAATCGCCTTTCACTGCCGGCAGAAATCGTAAAAACAAAGCGCTTCACAATGCATTCTCAATGGGAGAAGAGTTCACTATCACCAAACAGAGAAGCGATTTCAATAAATTTTACTTCATATGAAAGTACAGGATTTTTCGTTGCTTCATCGAAAATCATCTATCTCGGTATCAGGAGATTTTGCAAAATAAAACTTGGGCAGAGCCCTCAACAGCTGGAATGATTTCGCCATTTTGACCATTTTACCTCTTAAAATACAGCCAACTTTTACCCATATTATTACAGCCCCTCTCATTACACTTTTGTTGTGAGATATGATCAAGATTGACTAACGTGACTACACTCATTTCATCTTATTAACTAAGTGGCCTCGAGCTTGAGTATATTAATGACATTAATGTACTCACGTTAATGAATTTAGCAAAATACATCTTCACAAAATAAAAGAAAGTACTATTTTAAATTGTAATGCAAAATAATGGTAAATGCATCTGATTGGTGGCAAAAAGGAGAAATCAAATAGCAAACGAAAATGAGCCCAGTTGTTGAGTTTGGGGGTGATATCTCTCTAAAATGAGACAGACAACCCTAAATGACATAATGAGGTGTTATAGGCTTTCATTCGAAATTGAAGTAGACGAAAAGAGTACATTATCTATTTTATTTAATTTCTAGCTGGCACGCGGCGCGTTGCTGCCGCAGAAGAAATAATTTTGGAAATATCGTTTGAAATCTGAAATAACAATCTTGCTTAATTAGGAATGATAGAATGAATGTCATTTATTTTCCTACCAACAATTAATATATTCATTGAAATTGAATGATATATAAAGGAGAAGTATAAATAATATTTATTCTTTTTTTTTTTAACTTTATTATTCAAATGTCCGGCTCCTGAGCATCCAACATACAACTGGCAATGTGAGAAACATGGATTTTTCTAGGTTCAAAGCAATAAGTCGACAAAATTCTATCGCAATCGCATGAATGGTACGGCAGCGCACAGAATACGAACAAACAAAAAAAAATTTTTATATATCATATTGTGAATTGGCAAACTTTGCCAAGCATTGTCCAAACAGAAGAAGAATAGAATAGAATAAATAAGAAGTGAAACCAAGCTTTCAAAATTTTTTCCGGAAATGGATGGTGGTTGAGAAAAGTACTCTTACTGATTCGATATGAAATTCAAGTGGCCATTGGTAGGTAGCATTAAATATGAAATTATAATTGGTGCAGTGTTCGCGGCTGAGAGAATGGTTTTTGATAATTATTTTTAATGTACAGATGGGGATGAATAGCTTGTTCCCCATCTACATATTTAAAATAATTATCAAAATCAAAGGGTCTAGTCATTTTTAAATAAAATAAAGATAAAAATTTTTGAAAAAATAAATACATACACCAACCTTTTAAGTCATATTTACAGGTTCTTTAAAAGAAGCATTTACAAAATTATAATTATTCTAAACTCCATGCAAATAAACAAAGCAATCGATAAGTATTTATAACATACAGGAAGCTCGAAAAGCAAAACGTTTCTTCAGCTTTTCTCTCAAATGGAAGTTTTAACTACGAAAAACCTGGGCAAAAATGGCACTCATTGGAAATAAAAATGAGAAAGCCGGAGGATTCAGTTAAATATATTTATGTGGAAATTTTCCAAAATAAGATATCATTTTGTATTATTTTTATTCATTACTACTCAAATAATACTGTGGAATTTATTTTGATTTCTCCTCCCACTCTCAGAATATTGAAAAAAGGGTACCCCTTTTTCTACCCACTACTATCTATTAAGCTGCAAGGCAAGTGAAGATCTTGCGCCATTTGCCGTTTCTAGTTCAGAAAGCAATTTACAAAATTTTCTTAATGAAGTGGACTTTTCGTTTGCAACCCTTTGATTCCTTGTCTCCATTCTGCCTCTTCTGACTTCATTTCTCTTAGTACGATATCATTTGCTGATTAAATATTTATAGTAAAATGAGTTGGTGTATATGGCAGGAAGTTTGAATTAGATTTGATAAAAAGCAGCAAAAGAAAATTTGACCAACAGAGAAGCTGTTACCTAGTAAACAATTAAGCAGAAACAATTCATTCATAATAAGGATGTTACTTAGATTTTTTTTTAAATTTTTTATTTTAGTCATGGATGTCAATATTTTTTAATAAGCAATTGTTTTATTATTATTATTTGCTACTTTTTTTACAGTGAACGTAAAATTGTTTATGTTTAATTACGTAAACAGTTTTAAAATGTTTAAAAAAAAAAAGATAAAGTGGCAAAACGTAACTATTATTCAACATCCCCGCCCACCGTGAGCGCACACGAGTCATGTCAGAAGTCGAGGGGAGGCGGATGCTATGCATAGCATTCATTTGGTTTCGGTGTTAACTCGGGAATAACTGCGCGTTTAAGAGATTCGAAATGTGAAATGTGCGTTTATTCCTAAAGTTAGTATTTTTATATACACACGAAAGGAACAAGCCCTATAAATGGTGTGCTTTTTTTTCTCCCTTCACTGGCCTCAATAATGAATAACAAAAACTATTCATTATCATTAAACATCAGCTTTCACCAGCATATTTGCTTTAACATCCAAAAAACATTTGAAATGAATTTATATTAAACACACTTAACTACTAATACTTTTACACTACTTGAACATAGAAGGGAAGGGGGGAAAAAATTCAATTTCGGACATATGTTTTCAAACTGTGAAGCATAAAGCACTATAATGTTTAAAATGACTTCGTCTAGATGAATATAAACATTAAAGAATTTTAAATGAAACTTTGCTTCTTAAGAAAAAAATGGGCGTCTTCCATCACAGCTATCAAAAAATATCATCGGTCGCAATCCTAATTACATACTTCCACTTCAAACACAGCTTCAACAGACAGTGCATTGAGACATCAAATACTCATAGCACACATCCTTTCCTGGTAAAAACAACCCATTCCCGTGAGAGGGCAAAAAAACCAACAAAAATAAAGAAATAAGAATGAGCACCTCTCAGATGCTCCAGAAAATGGTTTTGTTGCAAAGGGGATTTTGAAAAAGATCCTTTACATGGAACAGGAGGTGGGGCGATCGGGTTATAAAGTAAAAAATCCAATCTCGAGACGCGCGCAAAAGAGATAAAAAGAGAATCGTATAATTCCGGTATTAAATTCGCGAAAAAGATGCCAGTCAAAAAGCGGCCATTCCGATACCTTCTTCGGTGTGACACAACAGCAGGGCCAGGGGAAATGGGCCCAATTTGTCATACAGCAAAAGGATACCAAGACTCTGTGGCTTTTCCGCGATAAGCAGTCAGGTGGGAGAAGAGGGTGGAAATAACAAAACAGGATCGGGATACACACTCCCCCACCTACTCACCATCACCTTCGGTTTATTTATATGTGAGCAGCCCCAGGGGGAAGAGGGGGGGTATTAAAACTACGGTGACATGGATAAGCAAGAGGCCCGGTGAGTCAGATGTGGGAGGGGGAGTATGACGCAGAGAAGGGGGTGGCGCATTGTGACCAAGCGAGCCAGCAGCGAATTTCTTTGGGGCGAAAAATGTAAACACTGCATAGCCTTTCTCCATGCAAAAGAGAGATGGGGGGGGGCATTCCTGAGTTATGCCATTCAGGGCGGTTAAACAACGAAATGGGGCGCAGTGGTGAGTTAAACTGGAAACAGAAGACGCACAAAGCTAAGAACAGGGGTAGCAGAGTGAATCACATGAATCGATCTCGATCTAAGAAAATTAGATAAATCCCAAAATGATGCGGGCAGTAAATCGAGATTATGAATAATTGAGTTGAAAATTTTAAAAAGTTATTTTCCGTCCCTACAATGGTATTTAGAGATTTGTACAATCCAAAAAGCACCTCTATTTATAATTAGTTTTCTTTTAAAAATTAAACTATAATTCAAGAATTAGAAGAATAAAGAATTATTTATGCATAAAAAATGAAAACATTGATTATGATTATTCGTAAATTGTTCATTCAATTTGAATAATTCTTTAAAAAAAAATTTTTTTTATTTAAAAAAGACGAACCAAGGATTGAACTCTGATCTATTTAAAAAATGATTCCCTTGACGATCACGCCGTTGGGCTGCACATCGCAGAGGGTAAGTTAGCAATATATAAACTCGGATAAAAGTTGGAAACCTACTTTTCCGGAATGAGTTGGCTACTGCGTTTTAATATATTAATGAATGAGCATTTTAAAAGTATACTCATTACATTAAATCTCATCCTTAACTCTATTTTCCCATCCGTACCTTTCCTTTATAAAATGATAAAAATATATAATAATAATTATCAACAGTAATAAAATTGAATTCATTCCAGGAAGATCAGTAAAAGAGCTCCTTATTTTTGAAATGCGTCAGAACAATGGTAAAAAAGAATCTCATTTTTTTTTTTTTTTTTTTTTGAAAAACTGAAAAAGAATAAATGTTTATAATATAAGCTTTATAATCAAAAAATTATTATTATTATTAATTATTTAATTCATAAAATAATAAAGCAGAAGAATAGAGAATTTATGAAAATAGAATAAAATAATCATTTCAGTTCCGTTCGTTCTTTAAATAACTGTCTTCTGGGCAAATGAATTTTTATTTAACGTTGAAATTAAAAAATACATTCAAAAAACTTCAGTATTTACTTTCTAAAATTTAAAAATTATGATGATAATTTCGTATAGAAAATTTTAATAATTAAATAAAACTTTTACTCGGGTAGAATATCATTTCTACTTCTGTGATATTTCGCTCCTTGTGTCTTATAAGAGTTCACTGCACCAGTACAAAAGGCAATAAACAATTTTTTTTTATTTCAAATAATATTTTTAATCCCAAAACATAAAAATGGAACTATTTTTACAAACATAAGCGGCTTTTGACACCAGTAACAGAAATATTTTGCACACAATACCTGTAATTACCTCAGTTTTTTTTTTTTTTTTTCCCAGGAAGAAAAGAACACGCTTTTTTTATTTTTAAAAACTTTGAGGTTATTCCAAAAAAAAAAAATTAAATCCTAGGAAGAAAGCGTAATATGATAATTATAAAATCAAATAAGGGTAATTCTTATCCTCTCGCATCAAGAACTTTCATTATTTTTAAAAAAAGCAAACTTTAAAAACCTTCCGGAAATGCAGAAAATCTAAGTAAATAACTACTGCCGGCTTTCTTTTAACATAAGATCTGATACAAAATGAACTTATCTGAATTTAAAAACAAAAAAACAAAAATGCGCAGTTTCAAGAATACGAAACATTAAAAATGAAACTTGAAAAAAAAAAAAAAAAAAAAAAAACCTGAAACTTGCAAAACAGCAATTATTGATAAGGAAAGCCGTACAAAATACAGCCCAATAAAAACTGTTCATTAAAAGAACGTTCGGAAATTGTGGGCGCCTCCGTTGAGAACATCGCGAAAGTGAATTCACATTCTTGAATGACAAGACAAAAGAAATTTTTGGTTCCATTCATTTAAAGAGATCATTTGATTCAAAAATATATAGTTCAAATTTAATTTTTTTAATATTGATTATGATAATGATTGCATGGCCTTTTTTTTTTATCTAGTCCAAATTAAAATTTATTACAGGCATTCGACAAACAGGCGATCAGCATCTATATTCTTTAAAAATATTTGATCACTCAAGTTAATTTTCAACACTCAAAAATGATTCCGGAAACCAATTCTTCCAAAATATTATTGAAAAACAATTAAACATATCGAAACGCTCATTAAAAATGTACATTACACATATGATCTAAAAAAATATGAAAATTAATTTCGAATCCCGTTCAGCGATGCAAAATAATCTTTTAAATATAATTATGGAAGAATATTTGCTATTCGTAAAAATGCATTCTTAAAGTATGACGACGAGAGAAAATTATTTTTACAGTAAAGGAACGCTCCATCGGCTAAAAATCTATGAGAGCAACCATCATTTGTCCAGTGAAATGAGACGGCCGCTAGAACGAGTCAATTAGCGGGAATATAGTCAATGTCTTCATTATTTTTTATCCAACTTGATGCTTATAGGGAGAGAATAAAAACCAAATGAACTATCATATGGAAATAAAAATTGGTGGCGGACAGGGAGAGCGCCATCAGCGATCTCAATAAAAAAACATGAAAACAAAAGGCAAAATGGTGAAATTGAGAAATCTCTGTATTGGATGCACTCGCGTTAAGTAATGAGGACTTTTAAAGAAAATGATTCTTCTGGAGTTGCCCCTACAAATTTTTAAAAATTGATTCTCATAACAGGAAGAAAAACAGATTCAAAATTTCCGCTTTAAAATACACGATCGCCGATTATGAAGTGACAACAGCAAAGGAGTGCATTAGCATCCCCTCTGAGACACAATTTTGAACTACGCAGCTGAGCCAACACACACGCCCCTTTCGTCGCTCGCTCTTCCGATTCAATATATAACGTAATCTTGGTCTCAATGGCTTCTTCAGCAAAATATCTTCAAAACTCACGCTATTACAAACGCCTTAACCCGTTCTGTTCCCTGTAGGATGCATTCTCCTAATTTTTTTTTTTTTTTTTGTCATCTTTCTTAAAAAATGAACTTTAATTTGAAACAGGAGTTATCAAACTTGAACGAATGCAAAAAATGTTTTGCTGAAGCTAAACATGTTTTTAAAAAATGTGAGAAGAGAAAAGAGAACCTCACAGCATACAACAGAATATTTTTTTATATAATTTATACAATATCTCGAAGCCTTCATTCATAAAAATTTCTCCGGTGTATCATAAAATTCCCTTTTAATTCCAAAAGAACTGAATGGCGTAAATAGTAACATTTTATTTTGTTTCAATCGACAAAGGTATTTCTGAAAAAATCATAAGTCTAAAATTTTATACAACCCTTCAATTCTATGAATCCTATTCAGTGAAATATACTGGAAACTCCAAGTTTTACACTGAAAAAACAACCCCATTTTCTGCGAACGAATCATTCAATTTTGAATAATTATTTTACGAGATCAACAATTTCATTATTATAGCCAATCAGCCTTGGAAAACACCAGGTGCTGATAAGTGTTCTTTCTCGAAATGGTCAATGGAATGGTCTAAAATGGCGGTTTTTTTTTTATTTATATTTTTATAACTCAAACCTGTTGATGTCCGAATAAAAAGAACTTTTATTATTGATGTCTCGAGAATATTGTATTAAATACGATTCATACAACCGAAGGTCTGTTTAAATATTTAAAATTAAACTGCAAAAAATATAATTTGCTTCTTTTAGAACATTTTTTTTTCTTCTTATTAAATGTGCGTGTACCTGATACTAAAAGTTTAAAAATAGGTTGTTTTGACTTTGACCCTGTATATATTAAACTACGCTTGTTTTAAATAACAAGAATTATTGAATTAACATATATTTTAAAAGGTCACAAAAATCTTTCTCTTGCACTTATTTCTCGAATTTTGCTTAAGGTTTACTTTATTCTATAAGGACGCATATTAAAAATGACACTTTTCTAGATTTAGTTTGAAATTAGAAAAGTGTTTGAAATTAGAAGTGTTGAATTAGAAAATTATAATTTAGTTTTGCTTTGAATGCCTTTAGTATTTAGAATTAATGCTTTGAATTCTGTCAGCATGATGACAACACATTGATAAAATCTAATTTTCCACACGCAAACACAAAAAGTTCGTGAAGATCTGAATTCCATTTGGATGAAAAATATTGTTCAAAAATATTTTTAAAGGTTTTTTTCAAAAATTGAAAATAAAATTATATCGCAAAATAATAGACATTATTGAAAAGATAATTTTTTGAATTTTAAGATGCAAAAATTATTTTTATGCTGCAATATTCTTGAAAGTTATTGCCGAAATTTAATTTAATTATTAATTCATTAAAATTTTCAAACCATCGCTCTTTCCACCTTCGAAAATAAATATGTGCAACGTTTGATAGTTTTAAGTCAAACAGTGTAGTCTACAGAACGTAGACACTTGCGCATACCTTTATTATAAAGATATGCATTAAAAAAAATTTTTTAAGTCAAAAGAAAAAAAATGGGGAGAGAGAGAGAGAGAGAGAAACACGCCTCATTTATTTTTTAAAGTTTTTTCATTAAATTATTATTTACTGCGATTCTCTTAAGAAGTCCATTATAATGACGGTTTTCCCTTCCATTCAAATGCTATTATAATGAACATTTATTATATTGTTTCCTATTTTCGCATAGATATAATTAACGCTACTATATGCAGGGTCATGGCGTAGAGTCATTTGCACCTTATCTGAATCGTAACTGGAGCGCCTGTAAGTGTGATACAACGTAAACACTCACCTAATAAAGAACGGAAAATAAATCGCACGCTCTGCGATTAACATTAAGTAACTCTATAAATGGGTGACATTTCACAATAGGATTTAGCAAGCCGTAACTCTCAATCGTATTAATTATACATTTTAAGAGTTACACGAGAAGCATTAAAAAATAGGCTACATTTTTTTTTTTTTTTTAGATGTTATACATCTAAATCATTACAAAATCGGTGATTAGCTAATAACAATCCCTAATCATATTTCTACTTTAAAAATATTCAGAATTATAATTTTTTAAAATGTCATTCAAAATTAAAATAAAATCAGTAAAGAAAATTTTCACGTGCCTTTGGACTACTGATGCCACAAGTCTACGGCCCAATCAACCCAGTGAACAAAAAGCTCTCATTTACTTCTAAAAGAATATTTAAGAACCAATATTTTTTTCTTCAATTATTAACAACTTGATTCTCCCAGTTAAAAGATGTGGCGATTCCTGCCGCAGAGCAAAATAAATATAAAAATGAAACCTCTCGAACAAAATACGTATTTGATTTTTGCTGAAAGTAAAAACGTGCATTTGTTATTTAGAATTGATTTCAAAATTAAATCTTAGACTCCCCACCTCCAATTATGTTTGAATAAAAAAAAAAAAAAAGGTTCTTGGAACTTGAAATAAGAGAAATAATATTTATTATTCCTATCCATTCCAGGTAAACTACGGCGCGAAATCCCGTCACACTCATATAATATAATTATCTCTACTACTAATAATAATAAAGCTCTCTCTCTTTGAGTATGTCTGCAGTCCAGACCATTTGATCTATACCTACCGAATTCGGCGCATATTTAGATCGGAGGGTAGGAATGTGCAATTCGGAAGGGGACGAGTTTTCAAAAATTTTAAATAGAATTTTAATTCATTAAAACTGAAGCGAAATGGTGGGGGTTTACTACGATATTGTCCGAAAATGTTATTGTACAAAAATAAATTTTTCTCCAATTCAAAATTTTTAAAAATCCTCTCTTTAATGCTATCAATTCAATAGTCATGCATTTTTTTTTTAAATTTTAACAACTGTTTAAATTATTCTTGACTTAATTCTCAACAACTGATGTTACATAGTTCTCTCGAAATTCAAGCCGTTTTCATTTTTTCATGAACTATTTAATCGCGTGATTTTTTTAAATATGTGTGTAATTTAATATGTGTGTAATTTACAAAATTAATAAACAAATTTGTAAAAAGTATTGTTAACTATTTAAGTAGTACCAATTTAAAAGGTAAGTACAGTTTACAATAAGTGATTTGTTTAACCAATCTTTTTTTTTTCCCCTGTAAAAACTTATTAAGTTAACATTTAAAATGAATAATGATGCGAAAAAAAAAAAACACAACATGATTCAAAAAATTCAATCTAAAGATAAACGCTATTATGTCTTCGAATCGGTTAATCAAATCAAATTTTCAATGTATTAATAAATGGTACTTGGCTGTGTAGTCTTTGACGTAAAAAAGAAAATTAACAAAAAAAGAAAAGCGCACTTTCTGAATGTATTAGAGAAATTAATGCACGTTCATGTGCGGTGCAAGAATCTGATTTCGGAATGAAAAACGCAGATAGCACGTGGTTAATACATTTATAACTATAACGTAAACCAACATCAAACCGGATGAGAGATGATATGCAAATTACAACTTGTCTGGTGACTATCATTTCAAGAGATTCATTTGTGATTAATTTCAATAGAAAAGCAAAGTTTTGTCACACTTGTTAAAAAAAATACATCAGCGATATCACTGATTTCAAAGTGACACCAACTTACTGACACTAAATAAATGATAAATAAATGAATGATTGAATAATGCGTCTTAAAGAAACCATATACGGCGGTTTCTACAGCAGAACAGTTTCAACAAAATGTCCTCATCCTGCTCCCCCCCCCGAAGGAAAAGTATGGCAGAAACGCCTATTATTTCCAATAAAAGTGGAATAGAACTATAATCTTCAACATTTTTCATGATTCCAGAAAACTCCGGGCATCTCTTTTCCAAAGAATAAAAAGACTCGCAAACCGCCCAATTTGAGAGCTTTTCGGCGAAACTATACTAAAAAGAAATATTTCTTAAGGCTGCGGATAAGAGTAGGGCAAACGCACTCGCTTTTCTTATTCAAATGGAAAGAGAGCTTTACAAGACGAACGAGAGAGCTTACTGATCTAAGGCGAAGGGGACTTTTCCTCACCTCTCCCTCCGAAGTTCGAGTTAGGTTGAGGTAGCTTATTCCTTTCTCAAAACGACGTACTTAAACAGATTGCCCGATCCCTTGCATAAACACCTTCACGCTGAGGGTCGATGCGTCGTAAATCTAGATACGGCTATGAGAATTCCACCGCATCCCAGAAACCTTTCCGAACCATCCCACTTCCAGAATTCTCAAAAATACGAAAAGATTTTTTGATCGACAGATGGCGACTCAAAAATCAATAGCATAAAAAGTGAAAAATGTCCACCCTTGCTAATAACAAAAGGTACAGTTACAGATCTAGATAAATAAGTCATCCTGGAGCTATATCAAAACTGATGATTTAAGGGGATTTGCTTACCATTATCTTCAATTTAGCAAATTTCGAATGCAACTAGAAAATGTAAACAATGGTTTAACACGATAAGAAGTAATCTATCTAAACAACTCAAGCTTTGTTGATTTTTTTTTTTTTAATGTCATTTCGTGTACAATAAAATTCTGCGACCCCATGAGGTCGAATAAACAAAATTAAATTAAATAAAATTGTTGTTTTTATAAAACTTTAAAGAAAGGTTTCGAATCAAGATGGAATTCGAATTATATTTACTTACTAACATAAATATACTGAACAGAATGTTTTGCTGTTTATTTTTCATGATTCCAAATTTTTTAAGTAACGCTACTCAGGGTTGAGGCCCACAATTAAAAGAAGTTCTGATTTATATTTACCTCTAATTATGAAGCAATACGAGGATCATTTTGAACCATGGTCACATAACGAAGGCGACAACTGAACCGACTAGTCTTGTTCTCCAAACGTCTACGTCACACAAGCGAGTGGACATTTGATTGCATTAGGCACCAAGACTGCTGCTCACTTGACAATTCTGGATGGAATCGGATTGTGATATTAGAACCCTCTGGCCCCAAAGATGCAACATTACCATGAGGCCACCAAGATCCAACTTAAATAAAATATTACTCCTAAAATTTTTAACTACTAATCATTGAATCCAAAAATATGTAATGTATAATATTTTTACGCAATCAAAAAGCATTAATATGACTATTTCTTAATGCAAAAAATTATCAGGAATGTTCTTTGTATTATCATCGAAATGCAATACATGAAGCATCAAAAATCTATTTAATGCATGAAAAAGGATAGTGTGGCATGCAAACCTAAATTGGTACAGTTTAACTCCTCCTGAGAATACAACTTTCGTACCAAAACCAGAGAACGACTTCAACAGCAGCAATGCAGAATTAGTTTCTGAGTAGAGATTTTTTTGTTATAATTTCTCAGATGAAGCAGCAAAACCAGAATTAATACAACAGTCACCAAATGGCTTAGATTTTCTCGAAAAGTCGTATATTTCTGTAAAATAAGCTCGTTTTATGATTTAAAGTATCGTTACATCTGGCAGTCAAAAATCGCAATGAACTACAAATATTGAAATACAGCATCATTTTTCAAAACTCTGTTCGTTTTTCCCATTTGGGAAAATGAAATTGTAGACTGAACATTTCAATATTCGGCGCATATTTTCAAAACAATGTATCAAAGAATAAATTTAATAAAAAGCACTCTCTAAAAACAAACTTTTATTATTAAATAGAATATTCTACAGTAGAATTTTATTATTTGCCATTATTTTCTACTGCTTAGTCTTTAATATTAATATATTATTTTTAATATCATGAATTCTTGAAATCAATTTTTTTATAATTTTTACTACCCGATGACGCTATTAGTACGGGATAAAAAATTTAATTAAATTAAAAATTAAATGATAATTAAGTTCTGGAAATATAAAAAATGTACAGTCAGTGCGCAGAGGCACAAAATTTCAAAACTCTAACATTAAAGAAAACGGAGGCATTCCAAGCTATGAAACAAGTCAAAATATATATAACACTATAATAAAAAAAGGTGACTTTTTCAGGTGTCATGAGACGGCAGATGACAACAAAGATTGCTTTTTAAAAATTACTTTCATTTACAATTATTCACTCTGAATATGCCTAATCATAACATATGCTGTTGCATAAATATTATGTTTGAATATTCTTACGTGATTTGTTTGACTTCAGAAATTCACAAAATGTATCAGAGAGACACAAATCTGCATGGAAAATTTGCTAGAAAATGAGTCACGATTCTTTTGTTCAATAGGATTGAAGTGATAACAGAATGAATTTACAGTGCTAAATAATTACTAAAATTATTTGTTGAATTAACTCGTGCACAAAAG
Organism: Argiope bruennichi; assembly: GCF_947563725.1. Lineage (NCBI taxonomy): Eukaryota > Metazoa > Arthropoda > Arachnida > Araneae > Araneidae > Argiope > Argiope bruennichi. The sequence continues at coordinate 1,971,702 of NC_079155.1, forward strand.
TATCATAAAACATATAATACCCAGTTATTTATCATTACATTATATAAAACACATTCACATAGCAACTGTCACATCATTTCTTTTCAGCAACAATAAATTTCTACAGAACTCCTCTCACAATGCATATGAAATTTAACAAATCGATCGCGAAATCGCAAAGTTCCCATCATAATTACCCGATTATTACCAATTAATATAAAAGAAATAATTTTAAAAATGAATAAAAAGAAATGGAAAACAACAATCTTTTACAATAGACTAAATACTGGTTCGAATGGGGTTTTTTTATGTATAGTTCCTTGGACATCTGTCAAATTTTATTATGCATTTTTCTACTTTATACGCCATGTCATCTGATTTTTTAAAAAATTTATAATATAAAAATATTTTTAAAAAATTTAATCAAATTAAAAAAATATAAAAATTATGTCTGAGGTTAAAAAAAAAACTCAAAAATAAATCATTTTGGTTATTAATCTTGCTTAACTCAGTTAAAACAGTTTTATGAGTGTTCCAGTAATTTATTCCAAAATAAAATCTATTTAAAAAAAACTCTTAACCACATTTGCTCAAATAAAAATTATTCATCAGCAAACAGTGGAAATACTTTTTTTTTTTTTACTACTTTTTAATCACAATTTCACCTAACAAAACTCTTCATTTATCAATGCCAAAAATGCAAATTTCCATCAAAAGATTAGATACAAGATTTAATACCAGTTTTACATTGTAGATCATAGATGTAATTTAGTGCTGCATTATCAAATAGTAAAAATCGGAGGAAAAGTACGTTATGCCTTTAAGTGTCCAAACAAATTTAAAAAAAAAAAATGTAAATACGAGTCATGGACAGAGAAATAACTAAAAGGGGAACAGCACATTTCAAATTCTGAAAACATCATATTCCAAACACATTCATATAAAGACACTTAATAATACTGATACTTCCCAAAAAATAAAATAAAATAACCATTAAATAAGATTGATACATAACTTTCGATACAAAGGGAGGTGGGAGGAAGGAAAATTAAGAATTAAAACTTTAGAAAAAAAAAACGGATTAAACTTAGGACAAAAAAATTATAAAAAGTGTTGTTAAAAAGATTTTTTTTTCTTGCGTTTGAAAATGCTTAAAAAGAAACAATGTAATTTTTTTCCTTGTCGTTGTTAGATTTCAATAAACATGAACTACAGGTAAAACTAAAACTGCCATTGTAATTACAAAAAAAAATATAGAGGATGGCTGCATATAAATATTATAATGTTATAAGGATCGGCTGCAGGTAAATACATTTTCGGGGGGTGGGGTGTGGATGCATCAAGAGTTTCAGAAGGATCAAAGTCAATAGGAAGAAAATTATTAAAATAAATAATTATTCCAAAATAAAAGCACATTCAAAATTATTCTACAAATAGGACTTTAAAAAGTTATCTTCGGTCATCGTGGAACAAAAACGCAGACAAGTCAATGAACCAAAATTCGTCGCTGTTTAATCTTAGTATCACGAAAGTATTCATTCTTTCTGATGTGATCATAAGAGCAGTGCTAAAGGCCCTTTTCATTACTGCACTTTTGACACCTTTCAGAGGCGACGCTCTGGGCATGACTGAAGAGAAAAGAAGATACAATTTGAGAAACATTTAAAAGTTTAGTGCATATTTCCGCTAGATTAAAGTAACTGACGTGGATCAGGATTCAACTGAAAGAAACTAATATATTCCGTAGTTTTAAAATGAATTATATTGGATTAGCAATTTAAAAGGGATTTTTAAATTGAATTATTTATAGTTGAAGAATTTGAATAAAAATTTAATATATATATTTGTTATATAAATTTGCATCAAATATATATAACAATCTGAGAATTTTTTGTGCAGAAAGAGTTTAAAAATTTTAATATAAATCCTAATTCAAAGACATTCCTGAACCAAGTTTTGAGGCAAAAACTTTTTATCAGTTATCAGCATCCAATACAAATTCATAAAATTTTAAAATATCTCATTTTAATAAAAAAATGCAATACCTATTTCTAAAATTCAGAAAAAGTTTTTATTATTATTATTATTATTTTAAAAAATAACAATGGCCAAAATATCAGAAAGTACTAAATACGAAATGAAAATTTCAAATTAAAATAAGTCATTAAAAAATATTGGAAATTCACTTTACAATTAAGAATTTTACTGACTTTCTCAATAATATGCAATATAACATCGAAAATTTCAATCATTAACAATTTGGTTACACACATACATATATTCTGTAATTACAATTCATTTCTTAATTTCTTTCAAAACCGAAAATAATTATTAAAAAAAAAGGAATTTTAAGCAAAACTGTGAAATTATTAATGCAGCCAATCATTTTTATTCACTATTTTTTTAAAAAATTTATTTCATATTTGTAAGATGCAAACGATTTTTCACTCACTTCATGACTTCGGAGATTTTGGGAAAGATGTGTGTTCTTGATAAACAACATTTTAATATTTTCAGACCAACATGTTAATTAACAGATTGCTTTTAATTTTGCATTAAAAGCGACATTTAATAACAGTTTAGAGAAAAATGAATTTGATAATATGATTTAAATTAATTACCATTTCTTAATTTAATAATAAAATAAATTAAAAACCAAAAAACTAAAACAATTAAAAACTAAGTTAGAAAATGCTTTTTTTAGAGCAACTTGAAAGTGAAAAAGATTTCCTAAAATAAAAAAATAATAATAATAATAAATCATGAGGGGCTAAAAACAATACGATGATGAAAATTAAGCCACAATATATCTCATAAAAAAGAAAATTCATCACTACCCATAAAAAATTATATTACAAATTTGATTATAATTCCAAACTGCTTTTAACGAGTCTATCAGAGTCTTATGCTTTTACGTTTCTTTTTCAAATCCTTATAATTTTTATTGGATTTTTTTTCCTGTTTTTAACTGTACAAATAAAAAGTTTTTTTTTTTTTTACAGAAGTTTTATTATTTACTATAAAAAATATCATAGACAGAAGATTATAGAAGCTCTGGTAGGGTCACAACTTAGTTTCTAAAAAGTGCACGAGTTCGTCTTTCCTAACAGAGGTTTGGAAACTCACATTCGTAAAATCATTCTATATATATATATATATATATATATATATATATATATATATATATATATATATATATATATAATGTTAAACTTCGATTCAAGAAGTGATCGTTGAGTTTTTTAAAACTTTTTATGCTTTAGAATTTCATGGATATAGTTCCAAATTTCAGCTTTTATCACGATTTCTTTGTCCAAGCCATGACGAAAGCAGAATAGCTAAAGTAGATAAGCAGGAAGGATGAAAGAAAAAGCATTAAAAAAAATCGAGAAGGAATTTGCAAACATCAATGTTTTGATTCCGTGGGAAAATTAAAAGCTGCGAACTCTGAAGTTAAAATTACAGCGAAGACGGAGTTCGGGCGATATATATAAACTTTTGAATAAATAAATAAAATAATGAATGAAAATTCGCAGTCATTTTACACTTAGAGACAGAAAATAAATAAAATATGAAGTGTTAGAGTTAATTGATTGACTGATTGATTTCCAGTGGGTTTAAACCAAACTGCTGCTATTAAGATATTCTATGTCAAATGCCATTAAAACCTTCAGTATGCAATAAAATTGTAACGAAAAATTATGACCATGAGAAACTGTCGTACGGCTAACTAAATGTTTCTTTTTTCCCCATAATAAAACAAAATATAAAAGGAAAAGGAAGTAAAATATTTTTAAAAAACAAACAATAATAATATATCCTATGATAAAAATAAAAATAATAATGCAAATAAACTGAAGTGCAATACGAAGCTGTTTGCTATGTCAGATTTAATGTTTCCTCTTTTGGAATTAGAAAGTTATTATGGTCAAAAGCGTTTGTCTTGATGAGTACTTTCGGAAAAAGAAATAAAAGATTATCAAATAAAAGTACTCATAACAGATCATATGCTTTTTTTTATGTACTTCACCCGCGCCTTTATCAACGAATACCAATCATTCACGTTTATACTATTCATTATATTAAGTACATATATTAATGTTGAGATACCCTACCCTCCTTAAAAAAATTTATTTTAGTGTTTAATACTATTTACTATCCATCCAATTTCTAGTGAAATGTTTCGCATCTTTTTCATTCTGCGATTCCAGTTTTTTAATTATAATCACAAATTCTAATTCCGTTTAATTACAATCAAATAAATTAGAAAATTCCGTTTGTGAAATTTATGAAAATAAAATGAGTCCTTTACGATTGAGTGAAAGGATTCTTCAGTGGCAAAGTAACTATTTTACCTTCAAGTTGTGTATTTTCGGTATACTGACAAATAAAAAAATTATCCCTAGAATACATGACCTTTTTAATTTTTTTACAAAAAATAAATATACGTGTTTCGAACAATTTTGCATATAATTTAGAAAAATTTAATTTATTTTTTCGTGATTTTTTAAAAAATTAACATGCGCCAAACGGTTACATAATGATTTAAATAATATGCCAGAAATGCAAATCAAATTATAGTAAGTCTGCAATAAACATAAAAGACCCTTTTTTTAGTATATATTTTACAATGCAAAAATATTTTAATAATATTTTGAAGGTAAATCTATTTACAAACAGCCGTCCTGGTATTTTTCCAAGTTTCTAGTTTTGAATTTAATTCCAATACCACTATTGCCATATATCTGTCTTTTCTATAACTGTTTATCAAAAAGCATTTAAGAAGGATTTCCAAAAACTCTTTGTCACATGAAGCTTATAAATGAAAATAAAAAGGTGTAGCCAAATGGCTACATGATGCATTGTAGGGTTAAAGCATTGTAGGGAAAGTATCAATTCAAATAAATAACATTTAAAATAACCTCAAAGACAATTAAATCATCAAATGAAGAAAGATATTTAAAAAAGATATGTAACACAGAAGCATAAAAATGTACGTTTTGGTCACTCATTTTTTTAAGCAATAATTTTTATCGAGTGAATATAAAATGTAAATAAATATGGATATGATTAGCATAGTCATTAATTAATTATGGCTAACTCGCTCACAAGTATTTTTGTCATCTAATGAAAGCACGATGTTGTTTTGTATAGATCTCTGATTATTAAAAAATATGCATTCAAATATTCATAGTTTCAAAAACTTGCTATTGCTAATATATTTCCCAAAATTGTGAAAAAAAACAAAAACAAATGTATTTAGCAATTATATTTTATTTTTTTAAGCACCTCAAAATGCATTTTTTTTTTCCATACAGCATTTTTTTTGTTGTTGTTTTTGACATTTTATTAATAATTTTGATTACACATATATACACACACATACAAAAAAGAAAAAGCTGCTTACATTATTCTCTTAAAATTATTTTTTCCTTCAGTAACTTTTGCTTTTATGAGCACTAACTAAAAATATGAATGTACAAATGAAGCTGTTTTGGGAAGGGAAGGAGGTAGTAAATATTTTGGTCAGCTTAGATTTTTTTTAAAAAAAGGAAGGGGAGATTAAATTAATTTCCTTAGAGTAAAACCAAATATAAAGCAAAATATTATAATTTAATAAAATTTCACTTAATAATTCTTTAAAATTTTAAAATAATATGATAAAAAATTTATTATATACATAACTTTTTTAAATATATAAATGGATAAAAATCCAAAAACAATTCCCAAGTTTTTAAATTTTAATTGGAAAATTAAAATTGAATCATGACAACAAGCCAATCGGATTATTTGTTTTAAAGAATATGTGCATTTTAATATTTAAAATGTTTTCTTTTGCAATTTTTAAATAATTATATCATTGTCATTTATGGTTTAAAGAAACAAAACAGTAAGTTATAACAGTATTTTGTATTATAATTTTTTTGCTATAAGAACCTGAAAATGAAGTGAAATGAATGACTCAATGAAAAGAAATGAAAATCTGTGTTTTAACAGTTTCATCAACCAAACAGGTAAAATAAAAGGATTAAAAATTCCATAATAAAAGTATTTTAAAAAAAACAGATTAAGAATATTATTTTCTAAAAAGAAAATTGAACTCTTCCAGCATCTGCCCGTGATATTAATTATCAAGTGCATTAAATGAATTAGTATTATAGTAAATTTCAATATAATGGAAAGCAAGAATGGAATTTTTATCATTGAGGTTGAGATTTTATACTAGAGCTTCTTAAACTTCAAGCAAAGGAATAAAAAGGATTATGAAAATCATGCTCATTTAAAAGAGTTCTTTTAAAAGATAACTATTTTTAATTGAATTTCCATTTCATTAATATTAATAAATATTTTATTTTCTATTGTATTTATAAGCCCTGGGAATTGCAGCAAAATTTTTCATATGGAATTTATAAAAACAAATATTTAGGAAGAAGTGTTTTGAACATTATATTTTAGTAACAAAAAAAAAAAAAAATTACTAAGCTTATTCTGCAGCTGGATGATAGGAGATCAATGCTCAGTCTAAAAAAGATAATTTTGACTAGTAAAATCATTCTTGTGTTAACAACAGATACAAAATTAATATTAAACCATCATTCATTAGCAGAAATTTAAAAAATCCAGGGATTAGAATTATTTTCTTCTAACTAACTGCCACTTTCTCACTCATTATAAATGCTTTCAATTACACCAATCATTCTCCACAGAAATATTGGACAAAAAAAGAAAAGAGAAAGAAAAGAAATGCTTAAATTTCATAAAAATGATTAAATTCCTCATAACTTATTTAGGAAGAAAAATTAAAATACGATGAAAGTATATAGAAATCTTTATGTTTTATACATTTACATTAGTATTCAATATTGTATATAGTATTTTTTTTTTATTTATTGTCATCCAATAAGTTAACAAGTTGCTTATGTTATTTAATAATACATAATTTATAAATGTGATTGCTTTATCATGTAGCAGCTGAAATAAATTTTTTAAATGAAATGAGTACACTAAAAATTGAATTTCATAAATATATGCATTAAAGTTAAATTCTAAAATAATATTTGCATACTTAGAAATATTAGGAATATTTCCTTAGGGATTTTTTTTTTCCTATTACTGGAAGGCTATGATAAATAGTAACTATTATGCTACTTTTTACTTATTTTTTTATTATAAGAGAAATATAATTTACAAAGAAAAATTTGAAAATGAGATAAAATTCACTATCCATGTTTGAAACACTTTAAAAACAATTTCTCCAAAACCTTAAAAACATTTATTCTTTTTAAAAATGAAGAATTTTAAACTACAGACATGTAAAAACAATATGAATAAAAAAAAAAAAAACTTTAAAGATAATTCTTTCTTTAATCTTTTTGGAAAGTAGGAAATAAAATACAACATTATAAAAAAAATATTTTTATGACATTGTTTCTAAGATATCCAGTAAAATGAAAATTTGCAATTGTTAAATAATGTAACTAGTTACTGGAATATACTGAGTTATTCATTTGAGATATAAGGCATCAAAGAAATATAAACATCTAAATTCAAGTAAGAAAATTGACTCTTTTCACTCACTTCCTTTTTTTCCATCACAAAACTTTCAATTTCTGATTCACTAAAATTGCTGCAATTAATGTTAGAGCATTGGATATTTTTTACTACATCACTATTACAAATGTAAATAATGTACATTGAAACCAATAATCTGCATAAATATGCCCATTGTCCCAAAAATATTTGGTTCTTCAAAACTTTATTCCGGCTTATTGAAGATTAAACAAATACAAGGAGAAAGGAAAAATCTCTTCTAGAGAGAGAGAAACCGATTTTAACAATATGATAACTGTTATCATCATTCTTGCTTTCTCCTGCAAACATGCGTCAGTTTCCCAAACAACGTTCGATTTTAATAAATGTCAAAACGTTTCATGTTATCTGTTTGAAGTACAAAGCAATCATATTAAACTGATTTTTGATGCGATTTAGTAAGTTAAGCAGCCACTTCTGAGCACAGCAGGTAGGGCATATGCATCAAGGTAGATGAAAATTGGTTGGCAAAATCAAAACAAAACAACCGCATCTTCAAGCATCAGAATTTAGATTTCATGGATCATTTCGGAAATGTGTGTTGTCTGTCGTTGGTTAAGATATCACAATTGATCCATTTTTTTTGCATACCTATAGTATTTAAAGAGATAAGCTTACAATTCTGACAGCTAGAGTGCGCCTCGAAACTACAAGACGCCGAGCAAAGCACAGTGAACCCTACTGCGGCCATTATCAAGAACAACAGACGGAGCAGGTCCTTTCGGACATCTTACACAGAGCATTTTCCTACAAGACTAGATGAGATTCTTACCTTGTTTGGCTGTTGTAGGACTACAGCAGGTGAAAATTAGGAGTAGCACAGGGAATATCTGTATACATTCCTTACAGTCCACCGCCATATTCCGCTCCACACAGAGAAAAACTATCAACACACGTCAAACATAGGTTGCTTTCTGCCGAAGCCGACGGCACCCTGCGTACATTGACACGCCCATCTCATGACGTCAAATTTCGGTTCGCCATTGGTGGACCGGTCTGTCACTCAAATATCTTTTCCTTGAAGAGCAACTTAGGGTTGCATATCGGAAGAAAGCTAATTTAGACAATGCAGCTATTTTCCTAAGCGATTGCCCAATCATAAGGAAAAATATTTATTATCTTTCTGTAGTTGATAAATGGAATTTTTTTTATTGGAAAGAACTGTTTAGACAAATGAGACGTAAAAATTGGATTGGATTCAAGTTTCTTTTCAATATTTTCATTTCTTAAATATTTTCTAGAATTTAAAATAAAAAAAAAAAAAACTCACTTAAATGCTTCCCCCCCTCCTCTTCTTAATCTTGAGAAAGCTTGAATGAGCTATTTTTTATAATTATACATAAGTAAACCTACGGCTGTAAAGAATAAGTAAAATTATTGTAAACCTAGCTGAAAGCCACTTTTCTTTGCTTCTAGTTATATTCACCAGTAATAAATATAGATGTTTAGGGAAAAAAAAATTAAACGAAACTTAATCATTTCATTTTTTAATACAAAAAAATACAAGTAAAGCTCCTGGAAAGATATTCTTTAAAAAGTGTATAGACTGATTGACTTTATAGCAAGACGGCCATTCTCTGAAACTGTCTGAAAGCAAACGCCTCGGAGTGAAGTCGAGATGCGGGGAAAGTTCATGATCTGTTATTGTCTGCAAATATCAGTGGCTGTCTAAAATATTAAGTTTAGGTTTTGTACTATAGAGTTTTTTTTACGTTTTTAATATTTACCGCCTTCGGCGACCAGAAAATTTTCAAATAAATATTTTAATACTTCAAATTTTTATAGACATATAGGTCATATTTCATTATAAAAACCACTGTTCATTATACTATGATATTGTCTAATTTTCTCTCAGCTCGCTTAAAATTTGAATGTAAAATTGAAGCTGAAATGATAAAACTTCAGTATAAAAAAAATACACCTTTTTTGCTAAAACCACACATTTTTTTTTTTTTTTTTTTAAATATGAGTGCAGTATTTCGAATCCTTCAGAAATCTTGACTTGAAATCTTAAAATAGAATCATGATAATCGAATATTTGTTTATATAATTTATGCAATATCTCGAAAAATGTATTCAATAAAAATTTTCCTGATTCATTATATAATTCAAATTTCAATTTTGCTTTCAAAAATGTTTAAATGACCTAAGAAAATTTCTACTTTATTTCAGTCATTAAATGCACTTTTGAAAATAATTATGAAAACTAAATTTTATACAACCCTCCGTTCCTTAAATCATATTCAGTAAAATTATCTTAACAGTCTAATGTTTCAAACTTCTGCGATCAAGCCTGACTGACTTATAAATCTTTGAATATCATTGTTTTAGGACAATCAGTCTGCGGGAAACTCAGCGTCGTAAATGGTTTATTTTCTTCAATACAGTCGATGTTGAGATCTAAAATAGCGGGTTTTTATAAAATACAAGTCTACAAATTTTCATAACTCCCTCCATAAAAAAAGTGGAATATATATATATTTTTTATTTTAAATATTAGTAACTTAAGAATATTTTATTAAATATGATTCACAGTACAGATTATCTGTGTAAAAATTTAAATCTGAAAAAAAAAAATTCGTAATTCATTAGTACATTTATTGATTCAAACTACAAAAACATATTATTATTTACTTCATTTAGACCACATTTACAGTCTGTGTATTTTCTATAGGCTGTTCAAGGTCACATTTTCTACCGCTTTACTGGTACCAGACAAGCAATAAAGAGGTAGAAAACCTCCTACAGAAATTACACAGACTATAATTGATGCACATTAGGGTGGAACGAAAATGACCTTAATTTATTATTATTATTATTTTAGTTTGGTAATATTGCGGAAAAGATGCCTTTCAGGTTCAAATACAGTTTTTAGAAATGTGGTTGCAATATTACATTATCTTGAGGTGCCGCAAAAAGCTTAAAATTTGTTTTAAAAAAAATGGAAATTTTTTAAAAAGGGCCTTTAAAAAATTTTCTTAGATTTTAGTATGATAATAGTGGAGAAAAAGTTTTTAGGTTCAAAAAGAATTTTAAAAAATTCTGGTTGTAATATAACAATGTCTCGAAATGCCACAAAAAGCTTAAAGTTTGTAAAAAAAAAATGGAAATTTTTTAAAAAGGGCCTTTAAAACATTTTCTTAGATTTTAGTATGATAATAGTGGAGAAAAAGTTTTTAGGTTCAAAAAGAATTTTTAAAAATTCTGGTTGTAATATAACAATATCTCAAAATGCCACAAAAAGCTTAAAGTTTGTAAAAAAAAAAAAAAAAAAAAAAAAATGGGAAATTTTTTAAAAAGGGCCTTTAAAACATTTTCTTAGATTTTAGTATGATAATAGTGGAGAAAAAGTTTTTAGGTTCAAAAAGAATTTTAAAAAATTCTGGTTGTAATATAACAATATCTCGAAATGCCACAAAAAGCTTAAAGTTTGTAAAAAAAAAAATTGAAAAATTATAAACTTTGATAAATTATTTTATGAATTTTTTTTGTTTATATAATGTTACAAAAGATGATTTTAAATACTTATATAAGCACTACAATTGGGAAAAAATTATTAATTACAAAGTATAATAATTAAAAAATTATTTTTTATGTCAAATTTTGCGTTTTTTACATCTATATCCTTAATGATTACAAATGTTACAGCTGCAAGATATTTGTTTCTACTTCATTGCCTAATAAATACATATTGCCTTCATTAAACTGTTTTTTTTTAATTAAATTTTGGCATATTCATACGTGAGTCAATTTTTGCTCTTATGTATCCTTCTTTTGCAATTGAACCATAGATATTTTGAGCCGATTTGGTCACCAGTTTCACAGCTCTTTCCATTGCTTGCATGTGACAAGGAAGCCGGGGAAAGTCGATAACCGAAACCCCTATACTATTTGGTTCACCTTCAGATGCCTTAAAGTCTTTCAGAGAGTCTTGGACACATGTTTTAGCAAGGGAGGTTCAGTTACGTCATTTTCAAGCCATGAGATCATGTTGATATAATCCTTTGCATCGAAGTTTATCTTTGGAACTTTAAACTTCTTGACTCTGTCTTTACTTTCTGTCCTTGCTTTTAAAACACGCCGTAAATCAAATTCTCTTTGAATTTTACGCTCGTAAATTAGCATAAACAAAAGGACATTTTTTTGAAGCAGTAAAGTACCCATTTCTTTGAATAATCTGGTCTATTACGTTCTTGAGATCATCAGAAAGATAGCGTGAATATGAGATAAGGTCAAAAAGATGTTTTGAACAATAAGTATATGAACATTTTAACAATATTAAACCACTCAGGTATAGTTGATTGGTAGTTTTTATGTCTTGATGGATATGGTTGGTTTGCCTCTGTAAAAGACACTGTTGTTCTTCAGCAACAGTCATTGTTTCTGATGCTTTAATACTTTTTGTCCGTTCTTGATTAAACTTAGCTTTTTTTTTTTTTGTAGTTCTTTACTCTTTCTTTTTTCTTTCTTCCACAATGCGCTTGTGGTAGTAATATCAATATTACCTATAACCATTTTCCTGTTAGAGCGTTGATCGTTTAGAACCTTTTATTCCATAACTGACACTTTTTTTTTATACAAATCAGCAACATTAAATAAATGTCTAGCTTCTTCTCTAAATTCTGTGAGGTTGCAAATGAACTTTTTCTGCTTTCAGACTTTCAGAAATTCCTGTATTTAGCATGATAAGCTCTTATCATTTGTGCAATTCTTTTGCTTGAAGCAACGGGAATAGAAACTCTTGATTATATTTGTTTTATTATGGGAACTAAAGTGTCATTTATTTCGCTTACAGAAGGATCCTTCTCTGAAGCAATATGGAGGTCATATCTTATATAATAATAGCACTAGATTCGTCAGTAGTGAGTTCAATTTCAAGCAAATCACTCAATTTCCCAAAAATAAAACAATTCGATATTTGTCTTGTCATTTATACTGAGCCATTTTTACTCACAGCAAAGCGCACAAACTAACAAGTCACGTTCATCAGTTACACAATAGACGGAGTGGAGATGCCAACTCATCTAAACTCGGCAAAGCTACTGATTTGAAACTAGCTCTGTCTTTGTTACCGGACACAGACAAATCTCCGCCTTACCTCCATAAAAACCGCTCCGGCGACGACTCAGTGCCATGTCAGTGCAATAGTAAAACTGTTTTTATTCTTCTATTCATATTATAACGCCTATTTAAAGCTTTTTAATTCGTTATCAAGGCACGCAAAAATCCTTAAAAAGTAGCAAAAAGTGTGTTTTTATGAAACTTTAACGTCCTTGCGGCACCTCAAGATGCTCTACTATTTTATTTATTTTTTTATTTTTATTTATCTGATCTGTACCAAAAGGCAACTTTCCAGCGCTATTACAAATTAAAAATCAAAAGTTGATTATTTCATCCCTAAAATCATCCTTTGATTTTAAAAATCCTAGATATTTTGAACAAACTGACTTCTTGAGATTTTACTATTTTATTCTGTTGGATACCCTCTCATGTGGGAATTCTGCGCAATGAGGAGACAGACAAGGCTGTGAAATTAGCAAGTAATCCAGCGGCTGTATCTATTCCTGTGAGCGACTTCAAGAGGCACACTCAAATGCTTCTTCATTCCAAATGGCGAACTTAATAGAACCTTGAAACTAACAACAAACGAATGCTATTCAATCTCGTGCGCAACCGTGGTCTTCAAGACCGAATCGAAAAGCAGACACAGTGTTAACCCGTTTACACATTGGACTTGCTAGATTCGCCCATTTCCACTTTTTGCTAGGCGAACATTCTCAATGTGGCTGCCAAATGTCTGTCCAACATATAATATCACAATGCCCACATTTCAATGCTCAGGGTTTGCTATTTTTTCAAAACTCGAACATTCCATTCACTTTCTTACTTGTTAAGACACCACGTGCTCACATTTCTGCGTATTAGAAATCTATCAAATTTTATGCACTCATTTAAACTTGTCTGTTTTTAAGAACACTTGTACACTGTACATTTCGGATTATTGTACATTGATATGACTTTAACCCTGGTTTGGTGCAGCCCAGTCAAAACCATGGCCCTTGCGCCAGAAAAATCCAAACAAATCTATAGAACATCTACAGATGCCGCTGTAAAAGTAGCAGCGTTTTCTCAACCTTCCCCCTATCTTAAAAAGATCCAAATGAAGCAAAGGGAAAGTTGAAAATTAATTTATGTCATCAAAATATGAAATGGTACGCCCTGATAGCACAAAATTTAGATATTTGCTCTAAAGCGTTGGAAATTTAATAATATTATCCTAATTGAATGCACCATGTAAGATAGAATCAGCTTGTCCATCTCAGCATCTTTCCGTTTTCATTCGGTACAAGTAGTTGCAATTTCAAAATGACAGCATAAGTAACTAACATTAAAAAAAGTCAGATATGCAAAAATAATAAATGTCGGAGGAGGGAAGGGAGAGCGAGAATTACCATATTTTTGGAAACCATTCCAAAACGAAAAGGAAACATTTCAAAAGCTGAATCAAATCTTTAAAAAATTTATCAATTCCCCCCCCCCCCACTAATTTGTTGTTTGAGCAGTTGAAAATCATCCGATTATGAGAATAACTTGAAAAATATCCCCACATAACAGGCAAGAAAGCATTTTCCAGTGAGGATTAAACTAAAATCAAGAAACATCATACAACTTGCAACGAAAGAGGATCATTAATAATTATATATATATATATATATATATATATATATATATATATATATATATATATATATATATATATATATTCATCAAACTATTGATGTCTATACGAAAAAAAAGGAAAAAAAAAAAAAAAAAACACTATTGTTTACTTTAAATTAAAGTTATGCCAGAATGAACTAACCGTTTTTCCTTCGAAATTGCAATCTGACTCTAATAGTTCGATTTAGACTTAAAGATTGTTCTTTGATTGGACTTTTTCGAGTAAAATACATATAATTTTGGTTCATAGTACAATTTGATTTACGAATACAAATTTCCTCGATTGCCATACTGAAAATAGACACAGGAAGGATGCTAAACAATCAACACGCGTCAGTCAATATATCTTCGCGTCACACGTCAAAAATATCTTCCCATCGTAATGAAATTTTGAAATGATTCAGCGGTGGCCACTGCTGCGTTTTGTCAATTCTTTACGATATGTCCAGGATTTCAATTGACACTCAACTGATTTCTTTTGAATTCCTTCAATGTGCACTTTCTTCCCAAACATCATCTCGCCTTTGTGTTGAGACCTGCTAAATGTTACCTGCCCAGTGTTTGTTTTCACTGAGTATTTTATACTCTTTTGTTCACCTGGCGTGATGTTTATTGAAACAGAATTTAATAATCATACTTCTTGACATGTTAGACTTTTGCAGTTTGTACACTTGACTTTTCTAAAAATCAATACATTCTTTTAACATTTTTAAAATCGTAATATATATTACCTGATTTCATTCCATTAAATATTAGCTCTAGGGATTCTACTTATTTCGCACACTTGGACAAAAAAATTATTTCTCGATTCCGTAATACTCATAATAATAAACTCTAAATAAGAGATGAAAGAAAATGGTGAAAATATGTTAAGGAAATTCATGCTTATTTTTTAATACTTAATAAAAATGTATTTTAAGAAAGTTTCATTAAATTCATTTCTTGTATAAATTAAATTATTTTTATTTATCTTCCATTATTTTATTCTTCAAAGAACAAGTACTATATTTGCCAATTTGGATGTAATCATGTTTAATAAACTCTGGGCACTCGCTTAAAAGTGATGAGCCCATGCATATTCTGCAATCGATTTCTTTGCTGAGGAACATTTCCTCCGTTTTCTAAGCTGCATTTACCGAGGATCTTGAGATTTCCCTTCAATTTAGTTACAGATTAGACCCCTGTTTACTCTTTCCCTTTAAATCTTTACATTTCCATGACTCATGCCTGCAGGCATGGGCACGTCCGAAGTTTCCTTTGTGTTGCTAAATTAGGCGGGACAGGCAGAACTTGTAGTTGAAAATTCACGGCTCTTTATCAGCAGCAAAAGGGAAGTGGCGTCCACTTAACTGTGCCCACAGCCACTGACCCAAATGAACCGTCAACTTAATCCCGACTATCGCATAGACTCGCACAAAAGAAATGCATTTGGTGGATCTCGTGCTGCGCAATTTTCTACTGATAACAGAATGTAAGAAAATGCATTAGATAATCCACTCTCCTTATTGTTCTCTGATCAGCAGCTTTTTCTTCACAAATTGTAGAGAGAGTTATTGTACATTTTAAAAATTTGGATGCAGTTGACTTCAAGTGAATCGACTGTGTTTAGTGCAAAGTTTTTGCAATTGCGACGTTTTTCCAGTGAGTAAATTTTTTTAGATAAACCGAATGTCTCAGCGAACCTTACGTGGGAATATAAATAATAATAGGATTAAAAGTGTAAACAAAGATGGGTTCATGGTAACAGATTAAGTTCGGAACAAACCTTTTGAAAAACTAGACTTTTTAATAAATTTATTATTTTTAGATGCATTGCCAATCATAGGCACAAAATAACGAAAAAAAAAAAATCTATAAATATAATATTTTTTTGAGAAACTTGAGAATTTGAGGTAAATTTTAGTGGAATTCGATTAAAAGGTGTAACACGCTGCTCCAAATTATAATGCCGCATACGCTGTTTCTTTGCGCATAAATTATAACAAATAATAATCTTTGAAATTATCCAAAATCTAAAAAAAAATTTTGTAATGCAAGTAAATTATGAAAGCAAATGCGTGTAAATATCTTCCCTCTCCCCCTCCTTAATTTACAAATAAATTTTAATACAAACGCTTATAAATGAAAACGTATTCCACCAATTGCAAACATTTGCCTCATTTCATAGCTCATATAATTTGAAATCTATACTGTAATTTTTATTCTATTATCTTTATAAAGGTTTTGTGTTATCATATTAAAGGCGATGAATTTTCAGGAAAAACAAGATTTTGAGAAAATTGTGGATAAAAATATCGTTTAATTGAAAAACATGGTTCCTATCGTCTTAGAAGTTTAAAATTTTTCATAATGATAAACTTGACCTTCTTTTTTCTTATTTTGCAAGCATTTTTCATTTGGTTAGACAAAGTATTTTTTTCGTTTTGCATTTGCAGAGAATGTCTTTTGGAATCATTCATTAGCTCATTTTCAATTAATGGCAATCAACGTAAAACTCCGATTATCAGTTTAAACTGCTGATACAATTATCACACATTTTTTTAAAAAATAGGCCTTATCATATTGATCACATAATGTGAGGACCCTATCGTCTTATCCTTGAATGACTTGCTGAAACTTTTGCTTCTTGATACCTGCAAAAGTATTGAGCCATGCGGCTTTTATAGACGTCCATAATTGCGAAAAATGTTGCCGGAGTAGGATTGTATGTATGAATTGAACCTCTCGATTATGTTCTATAACATATGATGGAATTCATGTCCGTCGAACAATGCGGCTAAATCATTCGCCGGAATTGTCCAGAATGTTCAAATCAATCGCGAACAGTTGTGACCTGGTGTAGTGTCATCCATAAATATTCTATCGTTATTTGGGTACATGAAGCAGCTGAATATAAACATTTCCAATTAATGATCAGTTCAGTTGACCAGAGGACCCAGTGTATTACATGTAAAAACTGCTCATACCATTATGGAGTCGCCACCAGCTTGCACAGTGCCTTGTTGACAACTTGTTCTTGTGGCTCCGATAGGTCTGCGCCATACCCGAACTCTATCATCAGCTCTTACAAACTAAAATCGTGACTCATCTGACAAAACCACGATTTTCCAATTATCCGATATGGTCACGACCCCAGGAGAGGCGCTGCAGGAGATATCTTGCTGTTAGTAAATGCACTCGAATCGATCTTCTGCTACCATAGCCGATTGAAGACAAATTTCACCGTATTATCCTAAAAGTATCCATCGTACGTCCCACAATGATTCCTGTGGTTATTTCATGTACTGTTACTTGTCTATTAGCACCGACAATTCTACTCTCATGTCGGTAATCTCAGTCATTAAGTGCAGACAGCCGGTCATTTCGTTGCACATGATAGAAGGTTATGCTTGAGTATTCTCAGCGCACTCTTGAAACCGCGGATCATAGAATGTTGTCGATTTCCGAATTGCAATATCCCATGCGTCTAGCTCCTTCTACCGTCTCGCATTCAAATTCTGTTAATTCCCGTCGTAATCAAGTCAGAAACATTTTCAAATGAATCACTTGAATGAAAGCCCTGCCAATGCTCTACATATTTATACATTCTGTACGCGATACAACTGCTATCTGTATATTTGTATATTGCTATCCCATAACTTCTGTCACCTCAGTGTGTATATATACATACTGAAATTCTCCCTTTCTTCCTTCTATTTCTACAAACCGTTTTTCCCTCCCAGATTGGATGGGATCAAATTTGTATAAAAAAGATAAACATTTAATATTTAGGTTTGGATTACATTTATATTTTAGATGTTATTGTTTAATTTTAAATATTATTGTTTGTTGAAATTTAACCATCAAATCGGTTTTAAATTTTTGCAACTACGTTTTCCCTTAATAGCATTTCACATCCTCAGATCAATGGAAAAGAGACGATAAATGATTTGTTCAACGTTAGTATTCTAGATTGAAAAAAAAAAATGAATAATGAACCACAAATCTAGCTTCTATTTTTCATTAACGCTGTTTCATGTCAGCTTTGGTGACCTGCTGATTCGCTGGGATGTGTTTCAGATTTAGCATGGTTAAGCATAAATAGCACGTTTCTTTTAATAATTTATGCAAGCCGTGCTCTAAAATAATTCAGTGCATCATATACATGAGCCGCCCCCAGAGGAAATCAGGTCGCATGATACCCTGCTCTCCAAACTGCAACGAGGTCATTTCACTTTCTAATTTCTCATATGAAAAGCACAGTTGATGTTAAGATTAAAAAGCCATACTGCATTTTATTTGTATTGTATGAAGGTGCGTAACAGCATATTAGGCGTATAGAAACATGTTGATACGAACGCAAGAACAGCCATTGAGATCCTCCAGCATATCGGATATATGACTTAATGTCTTACAGGTTCCGCAAAAAATCTTATCCAAATTACCAGAAAATATGAAACACCCACGCACAATCACATATAGAAAATGTTATTTCTTTGCATTTTAGAATCAAATAAATCACGGCAGTAAATGTATGTAAAAACAGTGAAAACGGTGCACATTTCATTGTAATAATCACACATGTTGTCACATTCGTTTTTATTTTATTTCGCATAAAAATATTTCCAAACCTTTTTCAAAATTTCAGAAAAAATTCACGATTACCTAATTAATAGCTTTCAAGATCATATCTAATTTGACTGGTGTCACTTTTAAGGTTAAAGATGTTGTATAAATTGTTGTTGTTGTATAAATAGGATGCATTTTCTCTATCACGAAAGGCATCAACAATCGATTAAAATTTTGAATAAAATCTGTCAAAGTAGTTTTAAAGTATATCCCTGCAACGCATTTGGTAGTTATTGGTTCAACTTTCTGCTCTTTAGAAAGCCAAAGGATAACACAGATTCACTTTTATTTGTATTATTAGTTGAGATGAAAAGTTAGAATTTATTGACATATGTTGGTTTGGCTTGTATTGGTTTCATTTAGTTCAGTTCAGTTTCATTCTGTTTAGTTGAGTTGTATTAGCTTCCTGTTTTAAAGCAAAACTAGGACTATTTTGAGACGGATCTCGTAGTTTTGAACGAACACAATACCTGAGCTGGCACCTCCTCTTCAAACTTTCTCACCACACCAGCTTGCAGCTGTTTGGAAAATATGACAATAAAAATAATGTACTGAAGTAGACTAGACTGTCTGCTAGACATTCTCGCATAGTTTTATTCTATCGGATGTCCAAGAACTTATAAATGTATTTCTTGCCCACGGGTTGAATTTTGCATCGAAAATATTTCAAAGATATGGAATTGAAGTTAAACTGCTGAGACTCGTACAATACAAGCATTTAAATTAAAAATAACTTACTTTGTCAGTTTTTCTAAACAATTGATGTATTTGTTTAAAATCTAAAAAGTATTACTTATTATCATGACACTTCAATGCATAGCGAAGTAGTACGCAGCTGCATCATATGTCCTTTATGTAGCAACCTCTGAAGAGTGTTTTGTTTTTGCCAAAACTACTTTATCGTATTGAACTAGAATCTTTCAAAGTTTATTTCTTTATCTCTGATCATTTTCATTGTTGGCGGGCTATCTGAGTTCAGTTTTATTTCGGAGGATGTTACCGTTATTTGTATTAAATTTAATAAAAACATACGGAAAAATTGTTTGCGTATAGAAACAAGTTAAGAGTAATTAATAATATTTATATTTTTGTATATACTGATAAATTTATGCAAAAAATGTAGCTTTTTGGGGATTCAAAAAATAGATCAATTATGCAACAGGATCCACATTAGTTCACTAAACCTAGAGGATCATCTTCTAATCCTTTGCCATCTATGGATGTACGAAAAGATGGCGTTGGTCCCTGGCCTATATTTTAAAACAGATTGGGGTTGTAAAATTCCACTAGGTAAGGGTACCACACAGTGACCGTAGAGAAAATGCATGTTTCTTTAAGTTTAAATGCTAAAAATAATTGTTTCATGAATTTTCATGTTTTGTGATGTAATGAGAAGTATTATTTATGCTTGAAGTATTATATTATTGTACGCAGAGATTTGTAGAACTCAGGAAGTGATGGTTCGGGATGATGTAGAAATACAACAGTATATTTTTTGAAAATTAAAAAAAAAATGTATTTTTTTTTATTAATTACATCTATTTCTCTATTGATTTCAAATTTTATTTATTAAAAATAAAAAATGCATGTATTTAAGGCTGATACTGTGTGACAACCAACAGAAAGAAAATAGCGCTATGAAGAGGAGTGGGCAAAAAAATATAATACTAGACACCGTTTCTTTCCCTTTAAAGATTCAATTAGAAAGTAATATCATTATATCTATCATTCATTCGGCTTTCATGCTTACGGTGGGAAAAAGAAAAAGTTATCTTTTTTCCCCCATTTCCTTCAATATTTTTTCTCTTTTTTTAGCTTGAAATAACATTATGTAAATGAGCGCTTCTATTAATCAATTCTAAAATACGACGAAATTTTATAAAAATAGTTTTTAAAACTTTTTTAGTTGCACTAAAAACAAGAATTCTTTTATTTTCATTATTTTGGAACTTAAATATATAATGCATTTTTATAAATATCAGGGAATCTTGAAATTAAAATTTGTTCAAATTCACGCCTACTTAATGGAATCCAAATTCAATTAATGAATCGATTCACTTGTAATTAATATCTGAAAATATTAAAATAGTGCGATGCCATCATTAACGCATGAGCGCACACCATTTCGGAGCCCTAGTTTAAACAGTGAGTGAAAAATCTATTTCGGAATTCCATCTTTACAAGCCTGAAATTAAGAACAGTTTCAATCAATGCATTTGGGATCGTTCCAAATATATCATTCGGGATGTTTCTTCTTGATAAATTTTCGAATTTATAGTTTGAAACAGTATTATATATTTTTAAAAAACAGCAGAGAAAAATTTTAATGCAAGTAGCATACATTTGTTTATATTTGCAAGAACCATAAAACACGAAATTCAGTTGTTAGAAACACGAAATATGAAAAACATCCGTTATGAAACACAATATCAAAAGTACGATTCATATTGGAATTGATTTCGCGTTTATTCATAGTCACGTCACTTTTATTTTCTAAAAAAAAAAAAAAAAAATCGAAAAGGCTTTATATGTTTATTTTTGTAAAGCAAATGAAAAGAATAGTTATGAAATATTACATTCCTCTTGGAAAAAGTATCAGAATGCTTGAACTAAAATAACAGGGAAAAAGAAATGCACTATACTTACGGAGAAACGTAAAACAAACAAGTAAAAATAAGACAATAATAATAAAATTAAAGACTGGCCATACTTTCTGTGTAGACAAAACAAAACTTGTTCACGAATATGTGAGGGAAAGTTCATTCATTGAATGAGATCATTAAGTTTTGCTGGTGATTGTTCAAGAAAGCTCCAGCACTTTTTTATTCAAAATTTTAGGGTATAATAATTTTCATATGAATTCAATGAGATATCGTTTCTATAGGATTGAAAAAAATGAGGCTAATTGTTTTAGCTAAAATACGACATTAGGATGGAAAACAAAAAGTATTTCGTATTGGAAACAATAGCTGTAACCTTGAGATCCCCCCCCCCCCCACGAATTTTCTTTCAAATGTGCCATCCAGCGCATTTTTTAAAATGAGGCTGAATTTTTGATTTATCAAACATTTAAGTAAGATTTCGAGGGGCTTTTGTCTATACCCTACGAGGGATCGAAATGAGTACATATGCCAATAAATAATTATTTGAATGCTATTTTGCAGAAAATAAATAAGCACAAATCGCAATCCAATTTTTCTTTTTGTTTCAAGTACCCATTTTCTCATACAATTAAATTAAAAACATAGTAAACTTTTCTAAGTATTTTTTCATTCTTTCGATGGCAAAGACTATTATTCTGTTCATCACAATACCATTCCATAAGCTATCATTATTTTTAGAAAAATACTGCAGAATCTTTCTTTATTTAAATACTAGCCGCCTTCGGCGACCAGCCGGTTCGCCAATTTTAATGTTCGTTTAAATTTTAATAATTAAATAGGTTGAACCGGAGTTTAACCCCCTTCTTCGCCAAGTTGCGATAACGCGCCAAAGCTGGCAATCTTTATTATGCACTATAATTGAACATCTGCTCCTTTGCTTTTGAACATTTCGCAAGGCCGTTGTTGACGATTTTTAAAAATTGCGCTAAGCAGGGGTCCGGTCGTCCGGTTAAACTCCGGTCGTACTATTAAATATTTTACGCAATTCCAACTTAAATAGATTCTTCATCAAAATATTTTAAAACTTCAAATTTTGACAGTCATATAATTCACTCATAATATTATAAAGGCCTTCAGTCATAACGTGATATGTATCTCTCTAATTTCCTGTTACCCCACGTAGAATTTATGCTTTAAATTAACGTGTAAATGATTAATCTGCAATTAATATAATAATATTTTTTACTGAAACAAAGCATTTTTTTTTAAATAATATGATTACTGATAATAGAGTTACTCAGCGTTTAAACTTTATGGGCACTAAAGAATAACTTTCTTAATTTATGTAATCTCTCAAGAATTTGTCAACAAAATTTTCTCAGATTCATCATGAATGGATCGATTCATTAACAATGTTTCATTTTAAATGCATCAAACACTAAGAAAATAAAATGAATCGTTTAAAATAATCGGTCGAAAACAGGTGTAAAAAAACTACTTAAAAAACGACGTACTTAAAACTATAAGCATATATAAAAAATATATATAACTAACATAAATACAATTTAATTACAAAAGCATGCAACTAACCTAAAAATAATTTAAATCATTGAAAACAGGTTAAAAAAAACTACTTAAAAAACGACGTACTTAAAACTATAAGCATATATAAAAAATATATATAACTAACATAAATGCAATTTAATTACAAAAGCATGCAACTAACCTAAAAATAATTTAAATCAAATCCGCATCCGTTGGTAATGGTTGTCATGACAACAATCAGAACAAAATGCGCATGCGTGAATTTTCTTCGCCAGTTACGGTAACGCAAATGCGTGAATTTTTCTACGCCAGTTGGGGTAACGCTATGCAGATTATACATTTTAAATTTCCTTTATTCTGTGTTATTTTAATTCAAAAATATTTCAGAAGGAATCTGAAACATGGATTAATTAACAATGTTTAATTTTAAATGCATAAAACATTAAGAAAATAAACAGAATCGTTTGAAATAATCCGCCGAAAAATGTTAACCCTAGCCTCATTACTGTTGGGGTGGGGGACTGAAGCCTAACTGATTTGGCGGTGGGAAAAATGGAAGATTTTTTGGCGGGAAAGTTAGTTTTTAATTAATAATTAAAATTTCAAAAAAGGGACCCCAGGTACACATTCCCGACCTCTAAGGTACACATGTACCAAATTTGGTAGCTGTATGTCAAATGACCTGGCATGTAGAGCGCCAACACACACACACATACACACACACACATTGAGCTTTATTTATAAGTATAGGATACAAATTATTTTTAATTATTTTAACTAATATTTATTAATAAGCAATTGAATAATGCGATAACAACTACACAGACAGATTTTAATCCACATTACCAAAGTTCTATTGATAATATTGTTTTTAAAAAATCAAAAAGAAAACAGAACATAGTGCCATTCTCAAAAACAGACAAATAATAATTATTTAGAATATTATATTCAGATAAGTATATACTAAATAAAAATGCATTAAATTTTTTTTTTATCACGCATTCCAATGAAGCTTGACAAAATTTCATTTAACAGCTAACGTAACCGCATCACTTCCGCTAGATTTGGAGGTCAATTTCAATTATAAGATTATAATAATCACATTTTTTTCAAAGTTCAAAATACATTTCGACAGCCGACTTGTTGGCATAATGGTTGATGTATTCGATAGTTAAAAATACTTTGTTAGGTTATTATATGTTTTAAATATTGATTTATTTCTGCGAAATATATAAGGGATGACTGGAATTAAGGTAGTGGCCAAAACTGCGGAAAAAAGTACAAAAAAAAAAGCACTTGTTAATTATTTAAAAAAAATTTGAAAACAAGCATCCTGAACAGAAGTATGCCATTTGAGACCATGAGATGTGAACTGAGTGCAGCTTGTGTTTCTTGTCTGTTCCTGGATAAGTTGAATTCCCAGAAAGAAAGGCAAAAAAAAAAAAAAAAAAAAAAAAAAACCTGAATAAAGACTACAGTGGACACAGGAACATAATAAACAGAATGTCGATGAGGAAAAACTGTATGGATTAATGAAACTAATATATAAATATTTGGGAGTGCTTGGGCGATTATTTACTATAACAGAAAGAATACTGTCATTTTTTTCGTAGTTCAAAAATTAATTAGAAATTAATGAAAATTTTGCCTTTTTTCTCATAATAACCCCAGGGAAAATTTTTCCTGAATAAATCATTTTTGAACTATCCGAAAATTCATAATTTTATCCTTTCGTGGTCATCAATTTCGTTTATACACAATATTTCTTTTAACTGTTATTAATTTTTAAAAAAATAAAACGCATTAAAATGATTGTTACAATTAGGACTATTTTAAAATTATTTTTAAAAATTTCTCTTTTTTTTTAGTATCTATATTCCTAAGAGTTTTCCGTTTATTTCAAAGCAGTGATTTATCAATATCATGAAAGAAGTTGTAAGTCAGTTGCGTAAACGAAAAATAAAGCTCTTGCGAATAAATAGGGAAGCGGAGGCTTCAAGCTAGAGACAAAATAATAGTTAGATAACTATTATTTTGTCTCTTCCCTCAGAAACTTCGGTGCAAATTATTCCGCAAGAAATTTATACTATTTTAAAATAAAATGAAATAGTACTACCTTTTCTAGGATAATAATTTCAATTCTACGCAATTTTTCTTTTAATTTCTTAGAAAATTTAGCTCAGATTATTTTGAAATAAAGAAATTTATAGGTATTCTTTTGAAGGGCAACATTAAATCTGAATTATTCTGCCATTGCTTTTTTTAAAAAGTTTCTCCTTCATTTCAATGATTTTCTTACAAAATTTGAAATATTACTTTTCAGTTCAGTTAGTTCCACAATAAGGAAAACAATTTTCTAAATAGTTTTGATGGATGCCGAATCAATGATTCCCCATTTTCGTGACCATTTGGCGTCTTGGAAACTTTGACGACACAATCAAAAATTCTGGAATTTGTAAGAATTCTGGTGATAACTCCATAAGGATGGAAGTCATGAAATCTCTCAAGAGCATTTGAGCCTGTTGAGTTCTGCTCAAAGCAGCGTTCCTACGACCTGTCCGCCTGCAGGCGAGGCATGTTTTCCCCTGTTTCCTCCATCTTGCAGTTTTCTGGGGTACTTTGATGCCTGTCCAGTTCATCGAAAATTCCTTTGGCGACCAACCGGTTCGTCAATCTTAATGTTCGTTAAAATTTTAATGATTAAATATTTTATGCAATTCCTATTTTAATAGCTTCTACATCAAAATATTTTAAAACTTCAAATTTTGATAGTCATCTAATTCACTCATAATATTATAAAGGCTTTCAATCATACCGTGATATGTATCTCTCTAATTTTCTGTTAGCTCTCGTAGAATTTATGCCTTAATTTAAAGTGGAAAGGAATAATCTGCAATAAATGCAATAATATTTTTTACTGAAACAAAGCATTTTTTTTTATAATATGATTACTGAAACAGAGTCGCTGAACGTTTAAACCTTATGGGCACTAAAGAATATCTTTCTTAATTTATGTAATATCTAAAGAATTTGTCAACAAAATTTTCTCAGATTCATCATGAGCATATCGATTAATTAATAATGTTTAATTTTAAATGCATCAAACACTAAGAAAATAAAACGAATCGTTTAAAATAATCGGTTGAAAACATTTTAAAAAAAAACTACTTAAAAAACGGCGTACTTAAAACTATAAGCATATACAAAAAATATATAACTAACATAAATACAATTTAATTACAAAAGCATGCAACTAACCTAAAAATAATTTAAATCAAGTCTGCATCCGTTAATAATAGTTGTCAACAATCAGAACACAATGAATTTTTAACGCCAGTTACGGTAATGCAAATGCGTGAATTTTTATACGTAAGTTGGGGTAACGCTACGCAGATTAGAAATTTTTAATTTTCTTTATTCTGTTTTATTTTAATTCAAAAGTACTTCAGAATGAATCTGAAAGGTCGAATCATTAACAATGTTTAATTTTAAATGCATCAAACATTAATCATTAAATGCATCAATGCATCAAACATTACATTTTTACGAGAAAGTTAGTTTTTAATTAATAATTAAAATTCTAATTAAAAATTGGGCCTGTAGAGCGCCAACACACACACACACGCACACACATTGAGCTTTATATATATATATATATATATATATATATATATATATATATATATATATCGACTAAAGTATCAGAGAATAAAATATTTATTAAAGGTCAATATCTCAAAACAGGAGGTTAAAGTTTAAATTCTTTGCTCAATCCAATTTATCCAATTGTTGTAAGCAGTTCGGTCGGTAAGAGCAGAATTTAGAATTCCTTCCAACATTTCAGAAAAAGAAAACTCTTTTATACCTCAAACATGCTGTCATGTACCCGATCAGGTCTAGGAGTGATCAAATTTTAAACAATCGGTAATAAGTTTAAAATCAAAATAAGTGATGAAGTTCTATTTTTTAAAGAATAATATTTCATTTTAAAAGATGAATGGTTCTGAGGAAAGAGTTCTTTTGTTTTTTATAAAGGAGACTTAAGGTTAATATGCGCATTATTGACGTTGATGCTAACATTCTTTTTTAATTTATTAAATACGACCTTAAAAGTGATTCCAAATTTTTTGTATCAATAAGAACAAAATTAATGCCAAATTTCTTTTTCGGCTCTAAAATCATTTTTTTACAAATGTTTCTTTCCTTTATGCAAATCATTTAACTGGACTGGATCATTTCAAATTTCGAAACCTTTCACGTAGTGCAGCATTCTTGTTTCTTTAAATTTTAAGATCTTGGTTCCAAAATGTTAATTTTAATTTCAAGATTTTTTTTCCTAAAAGAACACTTACAACAATATCAATAAAATAATTGAACAAATAATCGAAATCACTTATATCGATAACCGAAACTAATAAATTATTTAAATAGCTCAATCTTTTTTGAAAATTTCTAGTAAATCTCGGTTCTACGTACTTAGATGTGAAGTAATAATCTATGTTTTGAAAATTTTCACTATAAAGAAGCATAAACACGCAGTTGTGTCCGTTGAGAAATAGAGTGTTTACAAATTTTCTGTTGTTTGTTTGTTTCTTATGGCACTTGCCACTGACAAGCCCGCTGTTACGAAGACAGCGATTTAAGCCTGAGGGGAACGTCTCTTATTTTTTATAGCATCGCCAACTAGGGCCAAGAGTACGACTTTGCTACTCACGCATCACTCATTCGCTTGCACAACCCCTTTTTACAGGAGGGCACATTCACACATCTCACAGATAGAACAACAGAAGAACAACCATGCCCAAACCGGGACTCGAACCCGGGACGCCCAGATCACGGGGAAGACGCGCTACCCCTATGCCAGGACGCCGGCACAAATTTTCTTTCTTTACCATATAAAAAGGGACTCTGATTTGTGTACCCCATCCGAAATCTGGCAATGCAAGCGAGTTCCATATCGATCTTATTACAAATAGATAAATTATGTATGAAATAAAATTTAAAATTTCTTTCCGCTGTTATTCTTATAGTTATACCGGGACTTGGAATTGAAATCTCTCAGGACAAATTTATTATTAAAAATAATAGAATTAAGTTCATAAATGTGTTCCTCGTCGTTTTCGTTCGGTTGTAAATAAACAGACATTAAATATAGAAATAAGTTTTGAAAAAAAAATTTCAACAACGGTATAACCTTTCGAATAACTAGAAAACGAAATGTTATTTTGTTATTCTTAACTATAATACTTGATTTATGCGATAGAGACAGGGGGGCAATTTCTTCCCTGTCCGCAGCCTCTTACCCCCCCCCCTCCCCCGTCGGCGAGAGAGTGAGAGTTTCGTCGGCAAAAATGTTCACTACTTCAGGATGGTTGTAGAGAGCTGCTCATTATAGAATATGATTGTTTAAAAACACGTTAAAGTTAATACATTGCAAACAGTCAAAATATCCAAGTAACGGTAAAGTGTTTTGACTATATTTGGAAAAATAATCATATGATAGGTCAATAATATGTCCTATTTTGCGAACAATTTTTTGCTATACCGCCATAGAATTGAATGCAATGGATGTTAAAAACGTTAAGTTCGCAAATTTTCAGACATCTGCGTCATATGTCGTTCATTCAGCTTATAATTTGTTCTACATTGGAAATATAACCGATAAGGTAACAAGTGAATAAGAAGGTGATAGGCTCATTTTGCTGGCAATTTTTGGTCGGCCGACTATGAACTAAATGCGGTGAGTGTCGAAGACGTTAGGTTGCAGACATTTGATTGAAATGTGTTTCATTTAGCTTATAATTTACACTAGTTTTGGAAATATATCTGAAAAGTGAATAATATATAGCATTCTGCCGACAGTTTTTGGGTAGTGGACTCTGAACTGAATGTGATGAATGTCTACGACTATATTCACAGATTTTCAGACATTTGATTTAAATGTCGTTCATCAATTAATTAATTGATGAATTTAATTGTACTACTTTTAATTTTAAATTTGTACTACTTTTGGTAATATAATCGACAATGCGGCATGTGAATAAGAAATAAGACATGTCGCATTTTACCAAGAAAATTTTGATCGGTCTACTAGGAATTCATTGCTCTTGATATCGACGACGTTAAGTTAAAATTCTCAGCCGTTTGATTTACATGCTATAATGTTCATTCAACATATAATTTATATTATATTTTATGGTTACATTTTTCCCGACTAATCTTTGTCCTTCGACTAAGATTTTATCATTTATTTTCATCGAGCACTTCGATTACCTGCCAGTGGAATTATTAGAGAAATCGATACTTTTATATTACTCATGGATAGGACTATAGAATTGTTTTTCATAATTCATCATTCAAATTCAAGTTCTAAAATCAATCGTCATCTTATTTATATAATTGTCACTTCCTTAGTAATGAATTGGTAATTTTTTTTATTCGTTTCTCTGTGAGAATTGTCTGACTAAAATCTAGTTAATGGTTAAACTAAACTTAATAAAAAACTCTTTTCTTTTGACACTCTTGTGCATATGCATGCTAAAAAGAGTCACTTTGCTGTTGCGAAATTATGTGGCTCCATTATGAATCCCTGGAGTAAGTAAATTGTATAGTTGCAAATTAAATTTATTAGATGGTAGATCTTATTTGGGACAATTATTATTATTTTAATCCCTAGAACTTTTGAGGTATTGATGCGTTTTGAAGTGATTTTTGCATTTTAAATTGCTTAATAATTTCACTTGATTGCAGATTTAAAATTAAAAATTAAATAATTCCATAAGCAAATCAGACTCGTCAGTGTTTACAAAGGGGTTAAGAAAAACCAATGCATGCAACTGAGGGGATAAAACTTATTTTTCGGGAGTAATATTAGGTTGCAATAATTTCGAATCAAAAAAGTACTTATTTAAAAGAGCGCATGCTAAAAAAATGAAGATAGGGGAATTCATATTCAAGATCTAATTGTTTCTTAATAAAATATGTTGGTTTATTAAGCCTAAATATATATTGAAAAATAAATAATGGGGTATTTAATGTTTAAGCAGTTAATTTTTCATACGAGCTCTTTTCATGTATTACATACAATAGTAAATTTGTGCATATATTTACAAAATATTTTCTCCAGCCTTCTTAAGAAACAACATCATTGTATCTTTTCCGCATTCTACACTGTTGTGCAAAATTTAAGCAACAATGTAAATTTTAAGCAGGTAGCCATGAAATTGCAGAAAAGGGGTTATTGCAATCAGCACAATGAAAGCACAGCTCAGTAGAAAGGTGATGCATATGCAAATGTCAGGAACAGCTCAAGACTACAAGGAAAGGAAGAACGGAGGCGCAATGAAAGACATTCTCTGCAAGTGCAAGTGAGTTCTTTCGTGAAATGTGACTAAAAGAAATCACCTGGACGACTTCACACGTAGAAAAATGATCGGAAAGCTGGAGGAGGGGCGCAGTTTGATCAGTGTAGCTGAAGAGTTCGGAATCAACAAAAGTGCCGTTTCGCGCGCTTGGAAAGCCTTCCAAACCATAGGCACAGTTGGTAGAAAGATTCGTGGTGGCCGCAGTAGAAAAGTTATTGCACTGAATGACCGATATATCGTCCTGCCGGCGAAAAGAGCCCAATAGCAGTCAGCTAGCGCCACTGCTCAGCAACTGTGCACAGCGACAGGGCGACAAATGTCGCGGATTACTGTAGCCAGATGCCTTCACAAAGGTGGCCTATACGACCACCGTCTTGATTGCTGTATCCCTTTGAAAGTTGGTCATCGGTGGCATCATTTAGAGTGGTGTAAGAATCACAGAAACTGGACATCTCATCAGTGGAATCATGTCCTCTTTATGGTTGAGAGTCGTTTCAGTGTCAAGGGATTCTCAAAGCCAGTTGATTTAGAGAGAGGTCGGGACATCACGGAAAGAGACTGCTAAGATGGTCCTCGAGTTGTCGTCAGGGAGACATTATGCTGAATGGGCGGTCTGAGCTCTACGTTTTCGTCAGAGGTTCTGTAACCAGAGATCGTTATTGTAAGGAGGTGATCCTTTTCCATGTGCGTCTGTTTCGAGATGCTATTGGACTAGACTTCGTTTTTATGGATGATAATGCACGGCCACACTGGACAGCTGATGTTCAGCAGCTACTGGAAAGTGAAGATATCACTCGAATGGATTGACCAGCATTCTGTCCTGATTTAAATCCCATAGAACATGTTTGGGATGCTTTGGGTAGACACCTTGCTGCACGATTACATCCTCCGGGAACACCCAACAACTGAAACAGATGCTGATGGAGGAATGGGCACTCTTATTTTAAAAATTGTTGGTCAATCTGGTGCTGAGTATAGAGAGACGCAGCCATTACAGTAAGAGAAGGGTATATCCCATAGTAAGAAACATCTGCTTGTTGTTCTTCCTCTTGGACAGACAATCATATGTGACCTTTCTTTTTGTTTGATTCCATACTCCATATATGCATTGCATTCATTTTTGCGCAACTATGCTTTTGTCATCGTTTAAGTATAAAATGCTGTCTCTCATTTCTGAAATTCATCTCTCTCAGATGATTTCTAGTAGAGTTATGGCAAAAAAAGCACCTGTTGCTTAAGTTTGGCACACCACTGTACATTGTTCGCATCCGAACTATAGTAAATTTTTGTTGAGCACGCGCACTTATTCTCCTCAGATTCGAAACACCTCTGAATTCCTGCTCGTTGTTGCAATCCTTATTTAAGAAGTATTTTAGGTAGGGGGCTCGATCGATATTTGACGAAATCATCGAATATTTTTTTATTTATTATTAAAAAGTTTCTTTTATAAAACTTTTTGTTTCAACATTCATTTTATATAGCTTCTGATATAAAATAATTAGAGTATGCGTTTGTTCATTTAGCTTGACACAATCTTTGTTTCTATCTATATATTACAATCTAGAATGCAATATAAGCATATTTTTTTCTAAAATTAGGTCTCAGAGAAATTAAATCTCTAGGATGTCTAGTTTTAATTTAGTTTAGTTATATTAACGTCCTGTTTTAAAGCAACACTGGGGCTATTTTATAATATTGAGCCGCGGTCAGATAACGAAAATGGCACCTGAGCTGGCACTCCCTCTCCAAGCTTTCACACCACACCAGCGGGAGGGAGTTTGGCTCCGACTGATGCAGCGTGCCCAGGCCGGTTCTTCGGGGAAAGCGCATCTCAAACCTGAGTCCATTCGAAAAAAAAAAAACTTTAGAATAAGTGTTTTTATAATAATTAAAAGTAGTGAAAATAATTACTTTAAAACTATTCGTAGTCAGTGGTTTTGATTAAATGGTATTTAAAGTTTATAAATTATTGAATTAATAAATGAATTTAAATAACTTAAAAGACTTTACCGATCATTCTAATACTTTAAAAGGTAAAAATGTAGATTTCAAAACAATTTTTTTTGAAATTTTAATTAAAAAAATTAAGCAAAAATGTAGCTATTTTTCACGATAACTTCTGAAAATTTTATAGCACAAAAAAGATTGTTGCATCATTTCAAAATATTATTTTCATAATGATACCAATTTTTATGTCATATAAATTTTTCTTCGTTTAAAAAAATATTTTAAGCATATTTTTGAATAAGAGTGCAAAATACGTCTAAACGTATTTTCTGAACGAATATTAAACATGCCACAAATGGAAATACCGGAACATAATTCTAGAAGAATTCCAAAGTCATTAATGCAAGTCACTATTAAATATTTTCTTTCTTGAATTCGAATTACTATCCATATAAAAATAATGAAATGTGTAAAATAATGAAATAAAGCCTTTGTTCTTAACACAAATCTTTAATGGCAAAGGAAGCGATATATTACTTAATTCTTAGAAGATGTAAAAGAATTAAATTTATATGAAGATGCTAATAACATGAATAAAAGCGCCAAATTTTGCATTGTTTTAGGTTAAAAAGTAGTTTACATTACGAAAAAGACTAGAAAACATAGAGTATGTCCATTTGTGTGTGTGTGAATTTTAGAAGAATTGACAGAAAATAATATAAATTTATCGGAAAATGAACAGAATGGTTTTTCTAAAACAGTACGAATTGTATATCTATCAAAAACTGATGTTTAAAAGAATTTTGCTAAAGAAGCAACTATTAAGAGAAAATTACATAAAATACTGAATTGAAAATGTTCGAGTCCTTCAATACGGGCGAATCAACTGATCGACAAAAACGACTAGAATATATAGTAACATAGTGTTTTTGTGATATATCTTGGTAATGGATAATGGTGGGAGGAAATGGTCATCGATGGCATATTTAGAGATCATAAGCTTTCACGCGAAATAAAATTTGCAAAATTACACTAAATGTTGGATTTAGATATATATTTTTATTTTCCTTTATTATTTTACATATATATAGAAATCGTCCGAAGGGTATACACCCGATAATGGAAAGCGAGACTTTATTCAGCGAATATTTAAGGAGCACATGTGACGAAATAACAGCCAAGATGTACATAAAGAGTAGACACTAACAATACAAGCAGAGAGCAAGTCGCTAAAAAGAAAAAAGTTACAGTGCTCAACAACTTATGTCATATGGAATTCTCCAGAAGGCTCTCTAGATCTCCGTCCCTAATAGAGATAGATCATATTTCTTGTATTTTCTTTCATATCATATCATATCTTGTATCATATTTCTATGAAATTCTTGTTGTCAAAATCATTACTGAATCTGTTGCAAAGATTGGATGCCATTGACTCAACATCCATTCTGCAAGCATGACGACTATCAGTAAATATCTTAGAAAGCAATATTACTGATTCGTAGCAATATGGATGTTACCATGAAATTGGAAAATGTCATCCATCTCCAGTGAATGTCAAAATTATTGTCCGGATAATATCGAACTGAGCTATGGCAATCACCAGAGAATGTTATTATTTTCGAGATTTTTGTCTTTCACGATAACATTTACAATAATGGATATGTCGAAATGTATGATTTTATTTAAGTAAAGCCTAAAAATTCAATCTTCGAGGCCTCCAGCAGTCTTAATTATCCTTTGTTCGTTTCTTTTAAAGGAACATAGTACTTTGTACAATTCGTTCTGAAGCAGTTTTTTTGCAGATTGTCTCTTTGAAATCATCAGTAGTCATACACTGCAATTATCACTTCACTAAGATTGGAAAAGCGTAACCGATTTTCTCCATTTAACATTTATCGAAGAAACCCTAAGGCAAATTCGAAAATTCAATTATTTAATACTATTGCTTGGGGCATATAGTAGATATTCCGAAAGAAATAATTGTAATGCCCCAAAGAACTTAACATAGAATTCGATTCATTTCCCACTCAAATTAAAAATCCCCCACGATACGAAGACAATAAACCGAATTCTTTTAATTATGCAACCTCAAGTAAATTGAAGAACATGTGCTAGATTTGTAGAGTCTACCGTCTTCATTTTAACACGTATTTTTTGCAACAGGAAACAATTGAACTAAAGGAATGAGTTCA
Organism: Argiope bruennichi; assembly: GCF_947563725.1. Taxonomy (NCBI): domain Eukaryota; kingdom Metazoa; phylum Arthropoda; class Arachnida; order Araneae; family Araneidae; genus Argiope; species Argiope bruennichi. Next base: position 2,006,250 of record NC_079155.1, read on the forward strand.
ATTTGCCTCCTGTTGGCGCGAATAGAATGAATTCCTTGGCCCATGTTGATTCCCGAGAACCACGGCAGAAATTGTTGTCAAGGATTGATCAAACAATAATAATAATAAACCCTGTCAAACATGAATATCTCCTTCGACAACTGGTTTATAGCTTTGAAGAATCACTGAAATGATATTTCTTTTTCATCGTTGACAATAATGATAATAATAATGAGTAAAATTCGCGAAAATGTCTTCGTTTGAATCATACTAACTCCTAATAAGGCTTATTAAACGGGCCGGTTGCCAAATTTCTGCTTAATTAATAATTCGGAAGAGCTGCATAAGTAGATGTTTCCAAAAACCGTTTTTCATTTAAGTTTAAGAAGTTGAATATCAAATTTAGTTGAGGCAAATTTCCCGAAAACGGTAATAAGCCGTTAAATGTAACACTGTGTTAGCATAACAGCAACAAAAAATATTCTTCACCTCGTCCAGAATGTTGCTTCACGATTCATTGGTCCGTTTCTCTATTAAAACTATACTTTTTGAAAAATAACGACGTATTTTGCACGTAAGAATTTTCTAAAAATCGGAAAGTAAAATTAACATGTATATGCTTTGCCAGTTCAAGCTCTGAATGAACAAGAACTTAATTATATATCTCTCAATCGCCGCAGGCTAAACAGCAGCATAAACGAAACAATTTTTTTTCCCAAAAATTCTCTGAATTATTTTTAAAACGGAAGAAAGTATTTATAAATAGAAACTTATTGTTAGGGAAAATCGAAATCGGGAATTTGGAAAGTAAGACAAAACAACCAATCAGCAAGTCTTAACGACAAGTTAATTGTTGAAATGGTCTTCTGAAATCCATAGAAGCCTATCAAGTAGATGTTAGTGCTGGCATGTACTCTCAAAAGCAAAGAAAAAGAATTAAAGAGAAGAAAAAAAAGCAAAATAGAATGTAGAACGAATACGTTTTGCAAGACCAATCGTGCAAGAATAGTTATCGATTGAGAAGGAAAGAAAAATATTTGTTCTTAAAAGTCAACAGAACAGACGATTTCACTCGAATAAGTTTTTGATTTCGTTGAAAAAAGTCAAATAAACGTGAAACCATCCTAATGTATACTGAGCTCCTCGAAGAAACTTCACTTCACTCGGCTGGAACGGCCATGCCTCATTAACATTTGTTTTAAAAAGAACGTTCTTTTAACATTTGTGATGAATTTGGCTCTCATTTCAACATGTTGTAAAAATATTTTGAAAATATTGGAAGAAAAGTAAATGTTGCCAGATATTTAAAAAGCTATGCATCCTTGCAGCTGCATAACAACGCATTTCTTTGTATACTAATCTTCAACTTTTTAAACAGACAAAAATTTTATTTTTGCATTAAGATTAATGAATTAAAAAGAAAAGATTTCGAATAAATTACTGAAATACTCAATTGTTCTAATGAAGTCGTTTAAAATTTTGATTTGAAATAAAGAGAAATGCGATCTTGATGCGAATTTTAGACAATTACATTCCAACAGCAGCAGTAGCAGCAGTTTGTTATACTTGCTCCTGTTTAATCGCTTTCGTTTCTTAAAAATTTTTCATCTCTCCATTATCTCATGTAATTTTTTGTGTATACAAATGTAAAAAAAAAAAAAGTGTTTGTAAGACAGTACTAAGTGTAAAAAGCACGCTGAGTGGTGTGCAAGCCATTCCATATGTTGTTATCACATTCGGCAGTGGTTATTTCTTAGGGTGGAAGCAACCATTAAGAAAGATTTTTAACGAAATGCTGTTGTACTAAATGAGAGAGATGATTTCGGAACATATTATCAAACAGTGTTATAGTTAGTGTTTAAATATGTTATAGTTAGTGTTTAAAGTCACATAAACAATATGACTTTAAACACTAACAGAATACCAGCTTTAATTTGTATATCAAATTTCTTTAATTTTAATTAATTTCTAAAAATATTGTTAAGTTTTACAACAGAAAAAGTTTCTTTGTTTTAGTTACCGCGTTTATAATCCGCTCAAATGGTACTTTTTCCAGGAAAAAATACTTACTTAAAGTTGTCGAGTTGGCTTAAAAAATTCCTCATTAGGAAAATATTTTTTATTTAAGAAATTGGAAGGAAAATGTTTAATTTATTTGAAGTGAGTCTTTTATTATCAAGTCAGAATTCATTGTTTGATATCTGTAAACTACGAGTGCTATTTCTTAATGTTTTTCAAAAATTTTTCGCCACAAATTAAGACTTTTTTTGTTTTATTCAATTTAATTTCACCACTTTTTTTAATTGGCTATTACAATTAATTGCACTTGAAATAGAGCAACCAAACATCTGCCCATTTGTTCACCTGACCATGGCTCAATATTACGACAAAATAACCCTAGTGGTCCTTTTTAAAATATATCTAAACTAAATTCATGAGGCAAAGAAGAAAAGTCCACAGTTGTGGACGTCAGAATTCAAGAAATTATAGCAATATGTGTTATAGAAGTTTGATAGTATGATACGTTCGTTTATTCGCAAATAGATCACATATGCAATAAATTATGCCATCACGTGAAAGAATTCCAAAGCCTTTCTAAAAATTATTTTTTTTATTCCCATTTTAATTGTTGCAATGGAATTCAACTAGTTTGAATATTTTTCATTTGATTTTTTTTCTTTGGTTTCTTAAATTTCCTGTTCATAGAACGATAAAACATCTCTGATTCGAATTTAGATTATACGATCAAAAGCCATCATACACTTTCGGACTTGCATTAAAAATTAAAAAAAAAAAAAAATGGAAAAAGTTGTCTTTGAATTCCGAGAATATAGAGAAGTCTTGAAAGTCGCAATTTACAGTGAAGATTTGGTTTCGAGGGCAGAGGACTCGGTTCACAGAAGATTTCAAATGGCATAATAAAGATTATTTTTTTGTGGAATTTGGGTATTATTAATTAAAAGTCGAATAGTATTTATGCTGCAAAATAATAGGATGATTCATGCTCAGGATAATCAAAACATAAAGGCGTTCGAATGCTTTTAATTATATGGTGTATATCGAGTCACATATTACAATTTTAACATTTATGCAAATAATGTGGATAACCTAATAAGGCTTATCGTTATTTAAGATGCCTAATTTACTGTAATTTAAATTTGAACTCAATTTATAAATACGCTAGGGTATCTAGTATATTTCCCAGTATCTAGTATATTTTCGATTTAATTATCAATATGATGGAAAGTCATTTCACTTCTCTAGAAATTAAGCTCGCTGCAAAACCAATATTTTCCTAGAATTCTGTTAATATTTTTGAGGCATAAAGTTGCTGTGGTTCGCAGTTCTTTGTGGGGCCAGTGGATGGCAAGTGTGTGTTACATCAAATGTGTCGCACCAACTTAATTTTGGAATTCTTTGCGTATCTTGCATGAAGAAGTAAAGTACTGAAACGAATAGACAAATAGCGTTTTTATTTCTTTTTCTTTTCAGTTCAGGTGTTATTTATTCTTGCGTAGCGCAAAGTACAGTAGTTACCTTGAACGTAGTTACTAATATTTTGTCTATTTCTTTGCGACCGGAAAATATGCATTGTGGCGCTGCTTCTCTTTTTTTCTCATTACAGAGTAGGAAAAAAGTAAAAAAAGGAGTCTGTCGTATTTTCTCAAGTTAGCTGCTTAAATAGTTACAGTGCATTGAAACATACACAGAAACAACACATCGGAAAAGTGGGTGAAATTATAGTGATGTATATATACAGGGTGTCTCAAAAACCTTGACCGTAGCTTTTATTCCTTAAATATTGATCATAGACATATACTGTAAATTACAAAGTTGCGTAAAAAAAGGTGTAAAATGTTATGAAATCGATTAAAATTTTCGGGAGATTAAATTTTAAAAAATGGAAAATTTAAATTTTTATACGGACGCCGTACAAAAAAAAATCCCAAAGAGTAAAATGTGCCCTATTCTCTAATATGGTCATGTACAAAATTTCAGCAATTTATCACAAAAAGTCTCAAAGATATGAAACAACATAAATGCTGACTTAAACCACTTTTCGATGCCTGGATATGAGTTCTCAAATAGGAAAAATCATTACGGGTATTCGTGTTTTAAGGGTCGTACAAAATAACAAAGAAAGTAATGATCGAATAAATTATTTTGTGTACGAGCCCTAAACATCCGACATTATAGCAATTTGCACCTTTTTTTACGCAACTTTGTAATTTATACAGGATATGTCTGCGATCAATATTTCAGGAATAAAAGTCGTTTTCAAGGTTTTATAGACACTTTGCTATATATATAATGTATTATATGTTGTATTAATGTATATATGATAATTATGTATTGTATATATATGTATGTATGTATTGTATATATATGTATGTATGTATTGTATATATATGTATGTATGTATTGTATATATATGTATGTATGTATTCTTTCTATGCATGTATGTATTGTATATATGTAATTATACGATATACAGGGTATGCTTTTTTAAACTGATGGTAATCAGAGATCTCTGTAGCTTGAACTATCAGCCGCAAAGCCACCAAATATCGCACGAGGACTATTGACGACATGGGAAAAAAGAATCCTTGTAAAAAAATTAGTTCCAAAAGTTGCATATAAGAGAAAATGTTTCGCTTTACACTTTAAGACAGCTAAAATTTTGCATAAAACACGGGAAAAATTGCAAAATGCAAAATCCCGATTATGTAGTCGACACCAGCGCCAATATTTTGAGTAATAAAAAAGAAGCGGGGCATTGAAAATTATTTCAAGAATCAGTTGATTTGTAAAATGCGTCTCACTTTATCACAGCGTGCATTACTTGTGAAGCTCCTTTATCTTAATCAATCCATTGCAGCGGACACTCTTCGCGAATTTAGATGTCGGAACAATTTACGTAAAGGACCTCTATCCATTAATGCAGTGAAAGCAATGATTGAAAAAACAGTTTCTCTCGCAACTCGGCCTGGTAGAGGACTGAAACCGGTATCGGAGGATACGATCACAGATGTTGCGACTACAATCGTTGAAAGAAATCAGACGAACACTGCTGGTAAGAGCAGCACAGACACTAACATCCAGTTGCCCGACAACTGGATGTTAGTGCTTCAACAGTATGGAAAGTTTTAAGAAAAATTCTTCAATTTTATCCATATAAAATGACCCTTTTGCATGAATTTAAACCTACAGATTATGATCTTCGATTTGGCATTTCTTGCCAGGATGAAGGTTGACGAGATTTGGATAATTCTCTGGAGTGATGAGGCTCATTTTTATTTGAATGGGATTGTTAACACTCAGAATTCTAGAATTTGGACATCTGAACAACCCCATACATTTCAAGAAATCACACTCCATTCTCAAAAAGTAACTGTTTGGTGTGGTTTTACAGCATATTTCATCATCGGACCATCTTTTTTGAGACTAGTACCCAAGCAGAATCGCAGACCTGTTCCGTAAATGCCCAAAGATATCATGGTATGCTGAGTTGTTTTGCTATCCCACCATTTCAGCAAAGACAAGGCCTAGATAAAATTGTCTTTATGCAAGATGGAGCACCACCACATATTGGTACATCCGTACATCAACTGCTGCGCCATCATTTTACAGAAGGAAGAGTCATGAGTCGCTATTTTCGTGTTGCATGACCACCTCTCTCCCCGGATTTAACCCCTTGAGACTTTTTTCTATGGGGTTATTTAAATCGAAGGTTTATCGTGCTGGGGTCTCGAACTTACCAAAGGAAAACGAACGTAACATAGACTGTTATGAACATACCTCCTGAAATGTTGCATTCAGCTGTAGAGAATACGGTGTACAGAATGTAATGCTTAGTCCAAGAATAGGGAGGTCATATGGAAAATAGCCGATGTCTTCCGAAAAAGAAGTCGAATAGAATCTCCTCTTTCTTTCTTTTTTTTTTATAAATTTATAACCATTTGCAGAAGTTATTTTTTCAAATAAAGCACATTTGTGGAAAAATTAATTCTTCGTTATTCATTTATCTGTTTACTATAGCTTTTAAAAATTTTATCATGCAGTTAAACTTAAAATTTAGATCAAAAGCGCCACATTCCCCATACCGGCAACTTTTCGAACTTTTTTTTTTTTTTTTTTTTTTTTTTTGCGGTTCCTCTTTTTCCATGTCGCCAATAGTCCCCGTACAAAATTGGGTGGCTTTGCGACTGAAAGTTCGAGCTACAGAGGTCTCTTAGTACCGTCGGTTAAAAAAAAAAAAAAAACCATCCTGTATATATGTATTTGTGGATGGAAAATCTACTTTTTAAAATATAAATCGGGATAAAATTCTTTATTTTCTTAAAAATGACTTTTTAAAAAGCACCGTTTAGTACAAGTATCACATTTTTAATGAGTGATGGACATCTGTTCGCTCAATATGAGAATTTTATTGAGATACAAAATAAATAAAAAAAAAATCCGAATAAAATGGCTTTAAGATAAAAAAACTTTTATTAGAAGACACTATATTTTTATTAAAGCTGTTACATTTTAAAGTAAATGATCCAGTTATCAACTGCTCATAAAAGAACCTTTTAGACAAATGAACTGCTGCAAAGAATCGACCTTCCACATCTGGAATGACTTTTAGGAAATTTCCTTGATAAAATGTTTCTCACTACGAAACATTTATTCAGTTGTCACTTTTCAATATTTGTGAGAAACATTTGTAGTACTCGTATAACCTCACAAATATTTACAAGAAAGTGATCCTTGTGAAAAGATGCCTCACATGAACATTGTAAGCGGGGATTTAAAAGGGAGATGAATACGATCGCTCGTCGAACGCGCCAATCATTGAAATGACTTTTTCAATGAAAGGAAAATTCTTCAAGTATGACATGAATTGAGTTAAATGAAGTTTCATGGGGCGAATTTCTATTTCTCATCGATATTTCTCATCGTTTTATATCATTTTTCATACGACATAAAACTTTTTTACATAAAATTATTTTAAAAGTAAAGAAATATTTTTCAGTATGAATGAGGTAAAATAAATCATATTTAATTATTTCCTCCACCTACATTTTAGATTCGTTAAATTTAGCTTCATTTACTCATTTTACCGTTTCATTTAAACTTTTTAGAAATGAATTATTCAGTCATTGATCAAGAACTATTTCCTTTTATTTTTTTGATGCTTCACTGTATTGTGAGGGAAATTTCATTAAAATCTTACAGCAATTAAAATTTCAATGAGGAATCGAAAGAAAAATGAAAGTTTAAGTTTTATATTAAGACTTATTTTTATTTCATTTGTTTCATTAGAAGGCTGGAATTTTGTACTCTTTTGTAATACTTTTTTATGGTTTTCCACTCCATTCCTTATGCGGTAGAGTTTTGAAATTTCGTATACTTCTGTATTCTGGATGACAATAGGATATTTTAATGCTTTCAGAATTAAATAATGAGTTAATGGATTCATTCATTTGAATTTGCCTTTCGAATGGATGATGCCATCTCATAATGAAAAGAATCCATTGAATGATAAAAAAATAGAAGAAAATTAAAATTAAAAAAAATTCTACTATGTAGTACACTGTTAAAAGGGATTTAAAGTTATTTTTAATTGAATTTTTTTGTTCTATTTCATCAATCAAATGTATGCGTTTAAATCATTTGAAGTCGTCAATAAACGTTATACTTATTTTTAAATAATACGGATGATTTTCTTACTATAATGATTAATACAATAGAAAGATCAGCCTGTGCCCTTTTTAAATATTTTAAATATTAACTAGAATAACTAATCAGAGAAGCGGATGATATATCTTTGGAATCTGGCTGTTTTCCGTTCATTTCCATTTTAAATACATGTTTAGTGAGATAATGCCTCTATTTCCTACACGGCACAAAAAACAATAAACAACATTTTAATCAAACACTATATATATAATATCAGCCCATAATAGGTGAATTTAGCTCATGAAGTTAAGAGAAAAAGAAATCAGATCAATGAAAATGAGAGCGTGAAAATGCGTTTAGTATCTTAGCCCAGTAGATTCCATTAAAATAAGAAATTTTGCCAAAGCAATTCATCAAGACATGAACAACAGAATAGAGTAGAGACATCGGCAGTCACTCTAAATCTTAAAAATTTGCTTTTCGTGGCTTTTTTCCTCTTCTTCAGTTCATGTTGAATAGTGCCAAGGTTTTGAGATTGTTTGGATAGAACCAGAATGAATGTTTATATTTTATATTGCTTTTACCAGTGTGATGTTTACCAGAGAAAAATTATTTTTTGGGCTTTTTCTTCTAATTAAGTTAAATATTAGAATGAATCGATATTCGTTCGGTTGATTTCCTTGGCACAGATTCGCAAATATTAGAAAAAAAATTTCGAATTGTTATACTTGAAAAAGAAAATGTTTTTGAAAACTTAACATGACTTTTAAATAAACTTATTGCGAATAAACATCACATGAACCACGAAGTTTTTTTTTCATCCATATAAACAGAGAAATGGGTTCGAATAGTAAAACAAGAGCAGAAAGAAATGTATCAACGGAAAGATGCTTCATTACTATAAAGTGAAGAGAAATTATTTTTATCTCTACTTATAATAAAGACGAATGTGTCTCTTTGTGTGTGGAGTCCATCTCCATGCACGGCCTTCGTGAAAGGTGTCGGTCGCAGTTTATGTTTGTGATCTTAAATTTGGACATGAGTGTATTTGAATATTTTTATCATACATTAACCCTAGAATGAAAAAGTAGCTCTCTCGAAGCCTGGAGCCCATTTATCTTCTGCTCTAGCAAGAAAATTAGACTTTTAATAATATTGGACAGTAATAGGAACAAAGTATTTATTAAAATGCGAACAAGAGTCTCGTGAAGAATATTTCCAGATAAGTTTTCATTTTCAATGGTAGTTAGTTTCGCAGCATTCAGTTATGAAATGTGACATGTTTTTTATAGTTTCAATCACTCTTTTAATATAAATTTCAGTCACCTCTACTTGGGTCATCGTACCCGAGTCCTTCCACTGTCCTGTAGTTCAGCCTCATTCGTACACAGAGTCTGTTTGCCCCATATGTGGAATCATTTTGATCAAGCGTGGAGTTTACTCACTGCTTTTGAAAAACAACCTGTAGAATGAATGGGGTAGATCTTATACGGACGACGCTTGGCCATTCATTTGCTGAAATTCTAAGTAAGTAGCATATCTTGTAAATGCATATTTTCCCGTTCCATTTGGCAGCAGGATCAGAAGTGGAGTCATATTTTGTCGCCAAGACTCCATATTTTTGTTCGAAGGTTAAGGAATTTTTTCCAACTGATTTATAAAGCTTTAATGCTACAATCAACTTGTCTCGACAATACAATTATCTCAAGCCCTTAATTTATTGAAAAAAAGATGCTTAAATAGAATTCAGCGTGATAAATATTAAATAATACAAGTAAATTCGTGGGAAACTTCTGCATATACAATATTTCTGTGTTCTCTCTCTCTCTTCTTTTTTTTCCTTTCAAGCCTGTTTAATGTTTCGTTGGAGTGTAGAAATTCAAAAATCAGCAATTTTTTTAAATAGAACAGCAAGGTTGGGGAAATAATGAGTAAGAACATGATTCACTTGAATCTCCGCCACATTTCACGTGAAATAAATTAATCCCGCGCTTTATAAAAGATAGCTTGGCAAAATAGAGAGAAAAAAAAAGTTAACGAAATTAGACATCTTTGATTCCCAATACCTATGATGTTTTAATTTTTCTTTTGTTAAATTTTTAACAAATAAGGCCTTTTTATGTTAACTGAATAGGCTACGTTAGAAATCAGTGCGATATACTGTCCACTGATAGCTTATTAGTTTCCAAAGGCTTTGTATTAGCTGAAACAACAGAGACACTAATCAAAAGATTTGATCCCTTTTTAGAAAACAGCTCTTCCTTCGTTTAGTGCCTGTGAAAAGACAAGGATAGTTTTTGTATTTGTTATTGATATCTTAATCTGATGAGATTTTAAGAAATTTTTGAATCCACAAGATCATGCCGTTCTTGAATTTTACATCCTCAGTCTGGAATATCAAAACTAAAAATGAACCAACTCTGTGAACATTTGTTGTCACTTTTTCAAAAATTCCCGTAAAGTATTCAGAATTCTTCAAGTCAAAGTGATGCGATTTGCAACCTTTCATCGTCGTCGTCTGATCTCCTGCGCGAGTGGCAAAAAAAAAAAAAAAAAAAAAAAAAAAAAAAATGTCATTTGGAAGATACATTTTTAAAGGAGGCCATCTTTTTTCATAAGATATGAGACTTTCTCGGCTATTTAAAAGAGAGAAGCGTTTGTCTTATCATGATTTGGTTTCAAAGGGAGTGTATGCCGGGTGATTGGAATCAAAATATTCATGTTCAAAACACAGCAGGGAAGGAGCATTTAAAAGAACTCCAGATCTCAGTGTTCTCCATGCTGCATTCTGAACATATGAGAAGAAGTTCACCAAAGGATGATGCAAAGTAAGCCTAAACGCCGTGATGGATGCGCGGAACCACCCTTTTTTAAATTATTATTTTAATTATCTTCACCTTTTTTAGCCTGAAAATCGCCAGATGACGCCGCTGGTTAGGAATTAAAATTTATTTTAACTAAAAATGAGCTGATCATTAAATTCCGGTAATATAAGAATAGTGCATTGTGAATTTCACTGCGCAAGTATACAGAATTAAAATCCTTTATAAATCATGTAGCTAATAAAAAAATATGCCACAAAATTTCCTCTTTCAAAGTATGAAGCGAATGAATGAAAAGTGTTTAAAAATGTACGATAGAAGAAGATCAACATTCACTGGTATGAACATTATTTAACCGTCGTCCTAAGACAATTCATTTAGACATGCTCATGAACACATCCATGGTCAGTTGTTAGTGGTGAGGGATGTAGAAAATTAATAACATGTAAAATAATTTTCTTTAACTCACTTTTACTTCATTTGACTTGCTTCATATTTGTAAAACATAATTTTGCAGAATAGGAGATCGAGAATAGTTAAGAGCAGCTTGTAAAAGAGGAATAACTGGTGAAATGAAAATGAAAATGATGAGATATGAAAGATAAAGATCCAAATACAATTCTTCACAGGTATAGAGAAGGTTAGGATTTCGAATGGCACACATGTGTGGTCAAGATCGTCTGTTCATTTTTAAATATCTGCATATTTATAGAAACAGTGCAGTCATTTACGAACAGTTTCATACGCGATCGAAGCAAGACTCACTCTACTCTGTCACTATCATCCCGAAGAATAATATTCATTCATAATCACTTCAGGTGGACCAAAAATGAGAGCCTCCAAAACCGGCTTTTGGTTCTCGCTTAAGGGACATGGATTAAGATTTCGTAACAATAAGTTCATTTTACAAAACAACTTTATTATTTCCTTTCCTGTTTTTTTAATGACAGTTAAATGAATTCGTTTCTCAGATTGTTACTTATATTTTTGTTTTGAAAGGTGTTATTCCTTTGAAGTACATTTACTGATACTTATAATTCTTATTATTGAATTTCGTTCTTTATTGGAAGCAAAGCTTCATTTAAAGGTATTTTTATACGCAGATGATAATATAAATAAGTAATTCCCTTTATATGGAAAATGGGAGGCCAAATCGAAATTTTCCCACTCCCGAATTTCTTTCGTTTGCAACAAAGACGGTTTCTAAGCTTCCGGAGAGCTAATCATGAAGAGAAAGAAGCCATCGAATTCTGAGTTTTCTCATCACGAGAATTTTCAAGTTTTCTTGAAAATTATTTTTCCCGATCTGCTCATTTTAACCGCACAGCGGTGACTCACCATGTGTCGAATCATTTTTTGGGGAGAATGATGCAATGAAAATAGGTATCCAGACTGTCAAAAAATAATTCAATTGCTTAACGGATTGATTCAAGTAATAAATGCATAAAAGGGATGTTTCAAATAATTCGTGATATTTTCAGTATTAAAAAACTACGCAAAAATCACTTGCTTGAAAGTAAACCAAACTATTCGATGTATGGATAATACCTCTTTATATTTAGTGCCTTTTCTTCTTAAATTTGATGTCGACTCTAAAAATGTCGAAAGATACATTACTTTCTACAGATTCAAGTCTCATTCTGCACACATGCGTTTCATACCAATCCTATTTCGTTTCATCGAACTTAAATGCAATCCTGTAGAAATTATGAAATGTATCGCATTTTGGGAAACAAATTCTATGATTCGAAAATTCTGAATGAAGAGACATTTTAACATTTTTCATGTGTAGAAGGCAACCTTATTAAAGTATTTCATTGCTTCATGAAGTAAATAGTTGATTTTTCCATTATTCAATCCCTTCCCTTTAACTGATTGAATGGTTCATTTCGCCTTCGTGTTAAGATAATATTTGATTAAACAAATGCTTTAACTCTGCTTTTGGGAACCTCAGACAGAACTGAAAGCTCAATGATCCATTTCTTTCTCATCTCTTTACTCTATTTTTTAATGTATTTTGATGAGGAGACGGAAACAACGAGATGTTGCGAAGAGTCAAGTGCACAAGGATTGAAGCCATTTTCCTTCTGTAAAGATTTGAGAACAAAATCCCATTCTCTCTCTGCTCATGGGTATAAATCGCATACCCCAGGAAGAAGACTCATCACGATCATGTGGGCAAGAAGTCAAATTCTTTGGAGTGCGTGGGGATGGGAACGTCCAATACTGTTTTCGGAACAAGAACTCTCGAGGTAAATTGAGTACAAAAATATAACATCGATTCAATGAGCTAACTAGAACGATAATACAAAGATACGAGGCAACAACAAAAATCAAAAATCCCGGCTGTGAAATAAAAGACTTTTGGGGAAAAGAGGATTCTGAGATCAATAAATCTGTTTTGCTGCACGGACCAATGTTGTAGAGGATATCACAGCGCAGACCAAACAGGTATTCGCATTAATTACTATATGGACGATATCTTGGCTATAATCTTTTATTTCATCTTTCTTAGACATAAAAACGCGTTACCATTTTTTTTTTTTTTGCTTGATTCTCTCTTTCTTTTTTTTCTGAAATAGAAAGCTTCAGCATTAATGTATTTTACCTGTTGATGTTGCTGCAGTTGATACAATAAAACACATTTAAATTCTGAACAACTGCATCAGTTGATGGTTAACAAATGTATGCTTAAAGTTCAATCCTAATGTGATATAATAGTAGGTATTTACTGAAGAGTGCTGTTTTCGTTGGATGAATAATTTATAATTTGAAATTTAAAAAATTACAATTCTCACTGCTAAACAAAAAAAAAAAAAAAAAAAAAAAAGTGGCCAAGAAAAACAGTAGGAGAGAATGAAAACAGGGAATGAAAACTTTATAGATGGAGTCGCATGAGTAAAATCAATTTTCACTTAAAAGAAGGAACTGATATTGAAATATTCGGAAATTCTTACACAAAACCACCTTCACCCGCAGACTTGTTTAGTATCTGGAAGCAATAACAAAACAACGGGAGACCTTCGTTCTGAAACTAACTAACATATTGCGTCTTCGAAGCACGGGACTATTTACGATTTCGGTTGCAAGTACTAACCCAGCAGCGCGTACTATTTTAATTTCACGAATGGCTTCACTCGCATTTCCGAGGACAGGTTATGAGAAAGGTCAGTTTAGGATTCAGCTTGAATTTGCTCTTCACTTTTGATGGAATGATGTTTAAAATCCACCCCTGGATAAGCGATGTTGAAAGCCAAAACACAATTTGAACGTATTGTTACATCGACAGAATCCGATGCTCTGTGTATTTATTACCTAAGCGTTATTTACCATTAAGATGCTTTCTTCACCATGAAGGAAGGGAAAAAATAATTCTTTTAAACCAAGCATCCTAATTTTCTTTATTTAGCATCATCATTTCGTTGGAATTTTTTTTAGTGCTCATCGTCCTTTCTTTAGTTAATATTAAAAGAGTGCCATAGAACGTATTTTATAGAACAGTCATTTGTCTGAACATCTCAGAAAGATGGATCAACTTTCAGTAAATCAGCCGCTTGATTGATTTTAGCATTCTTGCAACAATAAGAGGTTCTTAAGGCATTCAAACCGCTTTATATTCTTTAACTTTTATATAAAAAAAGGTGATTGTTGAAAACAACTTACTTCGTGATTTTGAAGACTTAGTTCGGACCCATCCCCTCTCGAAAAAATGTCTATCTCTGTGATACGATAATTTCAAAAGCGCAACAAGCAGGGAAACCCTCTGCAATTTTAACATAAAGATTAGATGTCTGTCGGGCCTTCCATCCTGCAAAAAAAAAAAAAAAAAAAAAAAACATCTGTGGGAATTCTGCCGGCCTAGACCTACACGCAAGTGTGAACACGATAACGCAACGCGATAAACAGATGAAATTTAGTTTGTTAGTTTAGTTTATTATTAGATTAGTTTTTTTTTATTATTAGATTAAGTTGTAAATCTGTATAAGATTTTGATCAAACCTCTCGCCGGGTTGATCGTTTGTCTGTCCGTCTGTCTGTCTGTGAACGGGACCGTTAAAAAATGTAACAACTTCAAGGGTTGAATTTTAAATATTTACATCGCAACTGTAGATGTGTATTCAGCTCTGTACTACCTTATTCAACGGATGACGGCTCAATTCGATTCTCATCTCCCCATTCTCAAATTCGACCCTGAGATTTGAACGAAATAAATTTATGAAGATTTCAAGAAAACAACACCACTCTTGCACCAGTACTTGTCAAATCCATTTCGAAGCTATTTTGGAACTTCGGACTGGCGACTGATCCTTCAAACTTTCATTCCATCTGTGTCTTTTGAATCAAGGTGTGTAATTCTTCCCCATATCGTCGTGGTTTTGGAACTGCGTTAGTAAACTAATTAATTACTATTAATAACTGTTAAATATGTTACACCATATTTAACATTTTATTATCGATTCGAGAAGTATTACTGTTTGTGCCTGTGCATGTATGAGATTTTCTCAAGTTTCTTCTTTAACACCAACCTAACTATTCGACATTGTGAGAAAATGTAAATAAGCAACAATTACCTCAAAATTTTCAATTTTTATATAATTTTTAAAATATTATTGAAAAAAAAATTCCTACATAAAAAGTGTTTGCTTTCTTGCAAAATCTATATGAGTTGAGAAAAAAAAAGGGGGGGGGTTCTTTAATGTCTGATTCTCAAAAATTTATTAATGAATTAAAAATAATTGCAAATAAAAATGACGAAAAGTTACAATTAAAAAAAGATTTATCGCGTTACCTTATATTTTAAGGTAAACTATATATTATTTTAAAAAAGCGAACGACATTTAAATAACGAAAGGGGATGAATAAAATAAAATTCAGAAAATGGATGGGAATTTTTAAGCAAATATGAAGCATAAGTCGACCCATGACAATAAGAGCTGTGAGTTGTTCGAAGTGCAAAGTGATGCATTAAAATCTCTTCGTGTCTTTTGTAAAATCAGTGCAGCAAATGTGCACAGTTGTAGGTGAAATTCTTCCTTATAATCCTTTTTAACATCAGTGTGGGACATCCTTTGTAAATCTCAAGAAAAAATAAAGTCTGATTCTATTTTAAATATTTTTTTGAAAAATGGAGCAATCTTTTTCTATGATTCCCAAGCCTATTACTATCAAATAAAAGCCCCCCCCCTTTTTTTTTATTTACCTTTTTTATATGTGCGATGTTTAAAATTTATGTAACAGAAAGCACCATGGATGCACATATTTCAAACATCCTTGCATTAAATTCTGAATAAATTTTTTTTAATCGTCTACAACTATACCAATGGGACAACAAAGGCCGTTAGATGAATCAATGTGGAAAGCCGATATTCAAAGGGAAAATTTCCATTCGATCTATAGTTCAACATGAGTATCTGTAGTCAAACATGAGATAATTTAACCTGATGAGCTGTTGCCAATTGCGATAGCACTGGTTCGAGCGCTTGCCCATTGTTCAAATAAACCGTTTTGTCGTCCCGGATATCAAAAAAATTATTGTCAGGCGAAGAAAGAGTCATTCATTCAAAGAAGTCATAAAATTCGCTTCCTCATGCGCGATGATCGGGCAGATAGGATGGAAGTTAACGTTTATGATTATCGTTCACGCCTTTGAGACCAGAGCACGTCATGTTCGGCTGGCGTTCATTATTAGTGAGAAATTTATGTTGCCTGCATTTTATTGAGCATGCATTGCATGCTCGTTTATGTCTCATTTAGTACGACATACATGTTCCTATTTTTAAGATGTTGTTTCTATTCCATCCATCGAATCAAATTATTTTCTTACCAAGTGCCATAATATTTTAGAAATGAAGCAACATTTTCATAGTTCATAACGAATATTTGTTCCTACTCGTTTGTTTGTCTCGGTTTTAATCTTTTTATTCATTTCCAATACAGATTCTATGTTAAAATAAGATAAATGTGCCAAATAAAAAAAAGGGAGGACTTACTGCTATATTTTTTAATATGCATAAATAGTCACATAAGCAGTCACTAATCAAAAAATTGAAGCTGTGGTACTTTACAAAATATACTGCAGAAGGATTCCGCTGAATATTTTAAATAAGGAATTTATATTGATGATTCATTTTTTTAAAAGCTTTTTAAAACAAATTTTCTTCCCTTGTTTAAATGATTGACGAAATAGAAACACGTTACTGACACTCTTCTATAATTCCTTTCAATGGTAACAAAATAATAATAATAATCTATTTTAAATTTTCTTAAACCTTAAATAAGTAATAAATACAGGGTTAGTGACCGTAAGCTGGTTTTAAATGAAAGTTTTATTTCCAAATCAAGGCGGTCATAATCTAAAAGCTCATCGTATTGTTTCCGAACCCCATTCTTATGCCTACAAACATTGCTCTGAAGCGGCAATTATACAATGATATCTCGACATTCCATCCGAAAGCAGCTGATGTTTTGAGAGAAGGATGTTGATCTTACTCTGCAGAAACAGGAAACAACTTTTCAGGTTAGCTTGACAACCGCAAGCGCTCATTAGAGGAACAGGCACAAATATAAACTTCGGGCCGTTCTCCCACTCGAGCACCATTTATATTTTGTTGGCAGACAAAAGAATTCGGACATTATTTATCCAGCATCGACTCTCACGCCAGAGTTCATCCACCATTTTGTAACAATTTCGTTTCTGCATTCTTTTTTTATTCCTCTCTTTTTCCGCTCGAAAAGCCGTTTCTGATGATTTTCTTTCTACCTTTCTTGAAGCATATCAAAAACGATTAGGTTTTCTTGCTAGTTAATCGTTTCCTTCATTTAGGATTCCTGCATTAGGGCCATTTTCTAGATCCCCCCCCTTCTTCTTCAGAAGCGATATCTCTGAGCACTTTTCTCCATATGAAATTACTTCTGTGTTTGTTTATCTATTTTACGATTGATGTGTGTAAAAAAAAAAAAAAAAAAAAAAAAAAGGAGAAACCTTTTATATTTTCTTTGAAAATGTTTTAATGGGTTTTCGGACTCGATCAAAGCGAAGGTCGAAATGAGGAGTTCTTGGCTTACTTTATCAACATATCTTGGAATTGTCTCCATCCGATTCATTGAATCGTTTCCATGCATGTGGAAGTTTATTTTGAAGAAAGTGAAGCAATTGACTGGAAATGCAGTCAATACAATGATAGTTGCTCATCCCTGTCATCGATTCACGTTTAGCAAACGAATCGAAATTCTATCAGACATTTCAGATATCGAAACGCACGCATACAGAAGGCACCTTTTGATCATCGCACACTGTCGATTGTTTTTTAATGAATCCTGAAAAAAAGTTGCATCATGATTACCTATTGGAGTGAATGCTTTGATGATTTCAACGAACACATTTCCATTTTCAGTAACGTGCAACATCATTCCATTCAAGTTCTATTTCACTCATAAATAATCAAAATATTATTTTATATTAATAATGTCATCATAAAAGTTTTCATCTAACAATTCTACCCAATTTCTTGACGTGAGAGCTTTACGCGCTCGTCTCAACTCGTTTCAATTCATTTTTAATCTTTCCCTTAAACGTACAAATTGTAATAACTATTCTAAATGATGATGTAGAGGTGCTCGTGACCACTTCGTCACACCGCGGCATTCCGAAACATCACGACTTTGCCTTTTAATGATTCATTCTCCCGTCGTTTTGTTTTCAAATTCTTTTTTTCTTACGTATTGCTTTTTATTAAATAATAAGTGAGTTTATAGATACAATTTCCTTTATTTCTCTTTAACAGTCGGTGTTTGTAGAGTAGCGAGGGAGAGCATCGGCTGCGGGAGAACCGCGGAGCTCGTAAATAAAATAAACGCACAAAAGAATGAAAGGAATGGAATGAAGATCGTTTCGAGTCAACAGGAATTCTTTCCGATGCCGCTTATTTAAAATGCATCCTATATGTGAGCAATAGCAAAACCTAACAATATCGTACACCAGCCGCCTTAGACGACCCACTGGCTCGATGAAGTGAATGTCTATTATAATTCTCAATTCAATATTTAATATGGCTTATTCCCAATCATTCTCCCAGCAAAGTATTTTTAAGTACATTTAAATGGAACAAACGCCATTTTAAAAATCTTAGACCGTTCCCTTCATTGTGCAGTGCGCCTCCAGAAGTTTCTGATCATTCAAAATCTGAATTTTAATTTGAAAAATGGAAATGTTTAAACACTTAAAATAACAATTTGCTTGATGAAACGAAACATTTTTATTTAAAACGTTAAAGTTCAATCGTTCAACATGGAAGTTTTGTGTGTATTACCGAATTTTTTTTCTCCATGATTTGTACAATAAATCGGAGGATTATCCCCTCCCCCCCCAAAAAAATGAGTGCATTAAAATAAGAAAGCAATTTCCAGGTGATCGGAAAAATAATATAATTTTGCAGATCCAATTATATAACATGAAAGAGTAGCAGTGTTAAAAAATGGACGCACGCACTTTAAAAATATTTTATCGCAACTTACTTATAAAGTAGAATCTTCATTGCGAATGCAACACATTTCAAAAGTGACATTAAAGGCACACTTTAAATAGGAAGCTACCCATTGTGGAAAAATAAACCGTGACTTCATGCTTTCATCATCCACAACGAAGGAGATGCTAGATGAAACATTAGTAGGCAAAATGATCTGAGTTTCACTTCAAGAATGAAATATTGTAAAATACATAATATATATATTATTATATGTATATCATTTATATTTTTTTTTGAAAATTGATTAAAAAATTATAAGGCAAAAAAATAAAAAAGAAAGAAAGAAAGAAAAAAGATCATAGAAAAAATAATTTATGTGAATTTTGAGATGATAAAAGTTATTTTTATTGTTGAAAATGATCACGGAAAAACACAAACATTTCACTTCATTTTTAATGAATAAAAATTTTTAAAAATATTCATCTAAAGTGCACATTCCAACCTTCCAAAATGTATATGTGCCAGATTTGGAATCTCTAGATATCTAGAGATACCACAGGACTGTAGAGTGCCAACACAAACAACAGAGATTCTTCTTTATGAGTGGTAGAGATAAAATGGAGCTGAAGGTGAATTTAAATAGTAAAATCGCCTTAAAAAGTAATATTTTATGTGATACTTTTTAACAGTTTTATAATGCTCTTGTTGGCTTAACGATTCAACTTTAATTCCATCATTCCAACATTAATCCTTGTTTCCGTAATGATTTGTCCCCACAAATCATTTTTCTCTTCATTCACAAAATAACACCATCTGCTGTTGAAAGCAGCATATTCCTGTGGTGTAATGTTATGCTAAATGGTATGCATTAAATTTAATGCTAAATTATTTACATTTCGGCAGTGCAGTAACCATTTCAAATCATGTTAACTGCACTTACACAAAATTTGCAAATTTTGATCACTTTTTTGTATCAAAGACAATTTATAAATATTTTAAAAAAGAAATATAGATGAAACAAATTTTTTTTGTCTTAAAATGCACATTAAATTTTATCTATCACGTTAATCATTATTTTTTTAATTTCATACAAAAATTTTATTTCTCAGTTCGACCTACAGCGCCACTGTTCTAAATTCCTTGTTCTAAATTGTAGTAGCATATATTCGGAATGGTAGCGTGTCTGACTCAGCAATTTTTTTTTTAATCGAGCCCACTTCTTAACTATGACAATCCTGCATAAAAGTTTCGTGCATTCCATGGTTAATGACTTTCCATAAAGGACAATTTCAATTTTACTATTCCATTTTGATGAAACAAGAGCTTTATTTTGGAACGAATTTTGAACCATGGCAAATGGCGATAAGTATGCTTCGTTTCCCTGTATTTCTATTGGATAGCTCGCAGCGACAAATCAAACTTATTTGGTGGAATGGGTTTCGAACTTGGAGGCCTCCGGTTCCGCAGTTGCAGGGTCCAGCACTAAAAAAAAAATGGAATTCGTTTTTACTTTAAAGCGATTTCTAATGTCCTGACAAAGCGAATGGCAAAAAGGCAAAAATAAATTTAATAAAAATATTTTTTATTAGTAAACTTTTATTGGTAACTTAAAAAGTAGAAATATTTATTGATGATAATTATTTTCCATTTTTTTTAGTCTTTAATTTAAAATTCTTTATTATAAATAGTATGAAATTTTGAAAATTAATTTTTCTCCAATGTCACTACCAGATGCTGTATTCAATGTGGAACCGCAATTTAATTAAAATCGTTCGGCGTACTGATAATTAAGTTCTAAAAATGTTAAAACAGAGAGTGCTTAACTGTGCAAAATTTCAATCTCTCGCCCGTGAGGATGTGAGCATGAGATCAATTACAAAATTCTTTTGGCGATCACGAAAAAAGTCGAATAAACGAATATAAGAATGAATGAATGGGGAATGAAAATTGTTGAACTTAACATTAGGGCGGAATTAATTCAATTCTTAGACTTGTGTAAAATCTTCAGAACTTTAAAATACGATTGGTTTATATTAACTATCTTTAAGGGAAGAGCAGAAAATTAAGTATAGGATTCTGAAGAATTTCCTTGGTATTTTAGCAAATGATTTAAATGAAAATGAGGTTTTTTTTACTGTTGCTTTCATTAGAGTGAGGTTCATTTTCTTGAGGTAAATACATCCGGGTATCCCCCCCCCATTCACCCAGCTTTAAAGTGTAAGAATGAAGTTTTACGCTCAATGCAATGGCCAGTTTTCTGCTTGAAAATCAGTTCATTGAACTGCAACCGTGAGGACAGTTGTTTTGAATTTTCAGTCTTGAAAACTAAAGAATGTTGCAGCAGTGCATTTTTCAAAATGATTTCCCCCAGGATCAAACAGGATTAGATATCTGATATTATCTTCTTCATACCGTTCTAAAAAGTTCCATGTTCAAGCACAAAATCTGTCATTATAATAATATTAAGAATGTTAGTTACAGCCGGATTTGCAGCTCCGGATGAATAAAAATAGTTTAAAACAAGCTTCCCGCAGTAGCGCATCAATAATGCATGCCCTTTCTTTGGACGAGGCCACTCCCGTCCAAAAGAATAACCCGCAGTGTCATGTATTCCTTCTTTCCTTCGGTATTTGTTTGTTATTTTACAAATATAGATATTTTTCCAACTTTTGAAAGGGAGAGGTAACGGGCTTCAGGCATTTCTGGCAATTGTATCACCAATTTAGATCTTTAAAGAAAACAAAAATACCGATTTGAACTGAGATGAGTGGAGTTGTTTGGAGAGCGACAAAGGAAATGTATGAAATCTGTGATTTAATGACTTCGAAACGAAGCACAACAGGCAAAAATAATCTGAAAATGATTTTTGAACTCCATATGTCATATCCAAGATGAAATGGATCGAGTCCTTATTAATACCTGCCTTCGAAAATGTTTGTTACTAGACATAGAATCCAGTCGCTTTGTTTGAAAGCACTATGGAGCTCAGTACCGTTTTTCTTTGAATATTATTGATTTCGTTAGAGTTTAGATTCGTACTATATTCATGTGAATGCGAAGATGTAAACTCTCGCGTATGCATAGAATTTTAGCAATCAGATTCTCTCTGTCGATCAAACTTTGAAATATTACCTCTTTTGAATAGTTTGTTGGATA
Organism: Argiope bruennichi; assembly: GCF_947563725.1. NCBI lineage: Eukaryota > Metazoa > Arthropoda > Arachnida > Araneae > Araneidae > Argiope > Argiope bruennichi. The sequence goes on from NC_079155.1 coordinate 2,028,337, forward strand.
AATTGTGTCGGCTGAGATTCGTTTCCTGCTCTGGTTTGGCTCTTTCCTACAAAAGATACTGAAAAACGTGCTTTCTTCGCATATATGAGTAATGCAGAATACTATTCGGAAATAATAAGGCTCCGGCAGTTTTCAATAGATTCATTCGAAGGTTATTAATAAAGTATAAAATTGATTTATTCTTCAGTTATTTTCATTACTGACATTTAAAAAAAAAGTCGTATAATAGAAAAAAAAAGTTCCAATGTACAACAATTTTCTTAAAATTAAATAACATAGAAATTTATTTTATAGACAACAGAAGAAATAATAATGTAAATAAAATTTTGGTATAAAATTTGGTATACACAAATAAAATTTTAGTATTCAAAGACATTCCATTTTCGATATTAATTCGTACTTAAGAGGTTTCGGATTGTGTTGAGATATTGATTCGAGTATAGATCTTTTTTAGCAAAACATTTCTGTAAAGCGGACATTAAATAGTACACATAATGAAAGTAAACTTTGAGCAGTTATTTCATATACTTGTATGTATTTAAAAAAAACTTTCCAATCACAGATTTAAAAAAAAAATTAAGAAGAAATAGATGTAGCGAACAATATTTAAGTTTTCAAACGAAAAAAGATTATATATAGACACATACACTTACTAAGTTAAATCTAAAAACAAATTTCATTTCCACCTTTAAATTTAAAAATTAAGATAATTAATATAGTTATAGTTTGAAACGCCCACAGAGTCATAACGTTAGTATTTACTATTATTTTTCAATGAATATAGAGCTGCTAACTTGTATATATATATATATATATATATATATATATATATATATATATATATATATATATATATATATATATATATATATATATATTAAATCATAATATCTTAATAAGAATAATTTTTTTTGCTCATTTTTATTTTTACTTCAACGTCTGCATTCGTTGAATGATGATGTCTTTTCACCCCTTCTAATAACAGACCGCAGATAGGAAATATCTTATGGTTTACACAATCATAAATTCTTACCTAAACACACATACATAAAAAAAAAATTAAAAGTCATTCATAAAAAGAATTCCAAAGGAAAAAAAATAAAATTTTCTAAACCCTGTGGGATTTGCGTGAAAGATGTTGAAAAATAATTTAAAAACGATATGATTTAAAACTATGAACAAATGTTTTTGATATCTGTTTTTAATCAAACAGTTCTTCGTGAACATAGTTGTAGCTACCAATAATCGCTGTAAATAAAACTGAATTTCTGATTTTTTTTTATTCGAATTTTATTCAGTTCTGCCTGCGTCGATGGAATTCGATGTGCATGTTCCCAAGCACCCCGAAATGTCAGACGCGCTGATTATATGGATGTTGTCATCTCAAAGGAGGGGGACTGCGTTTTCCACCACAACTTCCGAATATATTGAAAAAAAAAATCGTAAAATTGAAAAATGAGCTTTTCAGTTATACCAATTTTATATTCGGCTAAAGTTATTTTTCTTATTTTAATCAATCTTTAAAAATAATTAAAATTCATTTCATAATTAAAAACACATTATTTATTTTACTGTTTAATCGTGTCCATCACTTGCGCATTTCTGCTAATTCTCCTAATTTCACCCCTTTCAGTATACGAGAGCAATATTTTACACATGAATAACTGTTTTTTTAGATTGTTGCCAATTTTTTTTTTTTTTTTTTTTTTTACTAATTCACTGGTTTGATTTCATTTCATATTTTATCATTTTCAAATTTTGAGCCCAGCTGGTACATCACCTGCCATTTTGACTTTAAATTCGCGTTCAATCAATGTTTATTTCGTGTTCTTTCTGTATGAAAGTTTTGCTAAATTTTTCAGATATTTTTACAATTGTTAGTTTAATAAAAAGTTTACAAAATTTAAATAAAATTAAGATAAATGAAAACAACTTAAAGAAATTATTGAATCCGTTTAAGCGAAAATAAATGACTATTGTTCACTAAGCATTCTTATTTGTGCAATATTAAAAGAATCTGTGACCACTTTTTATAGGATGGAATAGGATTCATATATACCAGGTGGGCAAAAAGTCCGTAAAAATTTTAAAAATTCATAAAATCCCAAAATTAAGCAAAATAAAAAACGGTTTGCAGATTTAGCATCGATAAGTTCCGGAATTTTTTAAAAGAAAAATTAATTCAAGATCGGTAATGGGAAAAAATAATTCAAAAAACAGCCGATAGGTGGTGTTTCGTACATAAGTGAAAAAATAGACACTGAAATGACAAAAATAATGGTATCAAATCGTTTATTATTGCAATATGTGTTCAACATGTCCACCACCACAAGTGATTACCCATTGCAGGCGTATCAAAAATCCAGCAACGGAAAAAGCAGCATGTCCGGCTGTATACAAGACATCTCTCGGCGGATTGAATCTTTCAGTTCCGACAGATTGGATCGATACACCCGGGGTTTTAAATTTCCCCAGTGCCAAACGTCTGCTGGTGTCATATCTGGTGACCGAGAACGGCCATGGAAACTAGCAACGTCTACTTATGATTATCTCTTCCCCGATTGTCTGTATCAGGAATTCCTTGACTGGAATAGCAGCCTGGCTTGTTGCCCCATCTTGCATAAACGTTACAGCAGAAAGTTCACGTAAACATGAAACAACCTTTTCGAGCGGAAGCGTTAAATAACGCTGAGCATTTACTGTCACTGTTTGCCACCCATTTACCGTATTATTACTGTGTTTCAAAGAAGAAGGGCCCTACGATGAAGGAACTTGTGAACCCACAGTACATTGTAACTTTGGGGGAATGCAGTGATTTCTCAGCTTACATTCGTGGATTTGACGTCGCCCAGATGCGACAGTTATGTGTACTAACGACGCCATGGAGCGAAAAATGAATTTCATCTGTCCACAAGATATTAAAGACCTAGGTAAGATCTTGTTCAATTTTGGAGCGAGCTCACCTCGCAAATGCTTCTCTCTGTACAGTATCCGAAGCTAAAAGTTCATGGCAAGACTGTCATTTGTATGGATACTGAGTAAAAACTCTTAGTGGTAATCCCAAGTGTCTTCTAGTCCCTGCCGCGGTTTCGGAACCTAATGTTTCCATTTCGGCTGCAACGCACTCCGAACGTGTCTGCATTAGACTTGGTTGTCCAGACCTTACACGATCTTCCAGCGATCCAGTTTCCTCAAATCGCAGAACAAACTTTATGAGACCTGCCACTGTTAAAAGTCCTTTCCCATTCTTCACATTTTTCTGAAGTCGGAATTGACGCAGTGCAACAAACAGTCGCTGATTCCTGGTTTAGGTAAAACAGCTTCACCAACAAAGCATTATCTTTTCCACATAGCGTCTTTGTTTACTTACATAGCATGCAACGGAGAACTGATTCTGGGTGAAAAGTATATTTATAATCGCCTGTCTCATTTGCATATTTTCAACTGAGTCATTCATACCAGCGCCACCTATCGGTTGTTTATTTAATTAATTTTTTTCTTACCTTACTGATATATTGGTGCTAAATCAGCAAACCGTTTTTTATTTTGCTTAATTTTACGGGTATATATATATATATATATATATATATATATATATATATATATATATATATATATATATATATATATATACATGCATGCTATAATTGGTTACACTGTGTCAAATATAAGGTGCATACAAACGACTTACGAAAAATTTACATCTTGAGATGCTTTAACTTTATTATGCTATTTTATTTCAGTAATGAGAATTATTATTGTTTATTAAAATCTCAAATATAGTAAATACTTATTATTATTTACCACTATAAATGGTACAAGTCCAATATATTTAAAGTAATAACGAAAATCTCTATAATTAAAGCAAAAATGTTTGCCTTATGGAACTCTTTCAGGAGCAAAAGACGTGATGAAGCGTATTACACCGGTCACAAGACGCGTAGTCATAACTTTCATCGACTATTACTGAATAAATACGAGAGGGGCTATTTAAAATTATTAAATCTAGATTTTGTATTACTTCCCACCTAATATACTCTTCCAGTATGTATGGAACAAAAATGACTTCAAAAATTCAATAATAACGTTCAAATAACCGAACATCAAGAGGATATAAAAAACAATAAAAAGAATCAAAGACGAAATTTGTAAAAATTAACAGCATGGAAATATACATAAGCAATTAACATTAGTTTTAATTAATAGTTAATAAATCCCTTGATTTGGGAATATAAATAATAGAAGAATATAATTTGATAATTAATCAAGGGCTGAAAGATTTTGAACAAATACATTTTCTAACTACAAAAGATCATTATATAAATCCATTATTTGCAGAATTCACGAATCTGAGATCGTTCAACTCCAAAATTCACACGAAATTTAAAATTATGAAATGATGGATTTAATCAAGATAATTTTTTTAAAAGTCTGAAAATTTTAATTAAGTTTTTTTTGTAAGATTCATGTTTACTTTAAGAAAAATGAATGTTTATTTCAATAAAAATTAAAAATTCTATTCCAAACGAGATTTAAAACAAAAATAAGAATAAAATGTATAACTACATGAAATTAACAATGAATGTTTTCAAATAAGAAAATAATATAAAAAAAATAAAATTTAAAATAACACATAATATATTTTTACGTCTTTACGATGTCAAACAATTAAATTGGCCGAAAATAATAATAATAATAATAAAAAAACAAAAACAAAGATGATAATATAGTAAACTAACTATTGTATTTGATACTTCGCCTTAATTTATGTATTTTATATTATGTAAGACAAAGAAAAATGTACGTATTTTTATGATATACAGCTTTCAAGTTCTTAGGAGGTTATAGGATTCTTAATTCTAATTGATTATTATTGTAAAATTTTCGGATAAATATTATATTTAGTCTTCAAATCTGATGGACCGCTGTGGCCTGGTGGTAAGGTCTCGGCTGCAGAACCGGAGGGTTTTAGGTTCGAGATCCGATTCCACCGAAGAACCGTCCTGTAAGCGGGTCTGGTGTATGCTAAATCCATTGGGACCAAACATCCTCTCAGTGGTGTGGAATTTTAGTGAGGGGAGTGCTGCTCAGGCATCGTTTACATCATCTGACTGTGGTTCAAAATTATGACCTTCGTCACAAAATAGCCCTAGTGTTACTTTAAAAACGGGGCGTTAATATAACTAAACTAACTTTAAATTTGAAGGACGTATGCAAAGACTGCTTGGAGATTTGCTCTGCTGTAAAACTTGACGCCGGTCTATTTTTGATTCATACTGCGCTTTTAAAGCGATTAAATTTTGAGTCAAACAATTACTTTTAATTGTAAGAAAATTTAAGAATTTAAAGCTGTATTTTTTTAATTGTAAGAAGTCCTCTGTCTTAACAATTCCATAATAATAACATCTCATGTGACTTAATATCAACTGCTGCTAAAAATAAAATTCTGGTGATTACAAAGTGGTGTTCTACTGATATGGTTAAAAGGGAAAAAAGTTTGAATTCTGAATGTTATGAAGTTAACAAAAGACTAAGTATCTAAAATTAGGAAATGCAAACCTGGAATAAAATGCCCATTGATACTTTTTCAAAAGTATAACTCTGTAGCCGAGGATATAGAATTTTAAATGATGAAACCTATTGACTGATATAAAGTGATACTCAATAACCTCCATCTAACTAGGGTCTCCCTGAAAATTTTTCACACATTCTCTAATGAATCCCCCCCCCCTCTTCTTCCGCTTAAAACTCGGGATCTTAAGCATGGCCATAAGTGCTCAAATATTTATTTTCAGAGTTCCTGAAATGAGAGTTGTAGACTTTATGATATAGCTGATCGTTATTGGAAACCCGCTGGTATTCCGAGAATATTGATTATATTTAACTTCAGTCAAATATTGTAAATATATCTTCATGTCCAAGTTTTTTTTTTTTTTTTGTCAAATTGGGAGAATGTTAGGCTGTATTATTTTAAATGTCTTACATATGTTCTGTTTGTTGTGTTTATAAATGTTTGTAATGGAGATCCCATGACATCATAAGTCATTAAAAACGTAAATGGGCAATTCATCCATCTTGTATTGTAACTTGATTGTTTTAAAATAATACTAGCTGAAATCAACAACATGCAGATACCAAATTATTAAGTAAATAGCACCACTTCACAGCAGCGCTCTGCTTGAACTACTGGAGAGCTCACTCTGCGATCAATGCTCTAAAGAGATAACACAGAGAGATTAGAGCGGCTTATTATCTTTAGCTGCCTCGTCTTCATATAGATTTTCTAATAGGTTCCACACTTTTTTAGAAGAATCTTCGGATCTGTAATCTTAACAGAGATATTGCCAAAATTTCTGCATGTTCTAAAAACCATGTTTTTGTTGCTTATGTCACCAAATCTTTTGTCAATTCGCCAAATTTGCCACTATTGTCGGGAGGTGGCATTCATCAGCATCCATTCAGAATGTCTGTCAGCGATGAGACTGACTGTGCAGAGAAATAATATTACAGATCTGTAACAATGTTTATACCGCACGTAACAATTTTGCTTATTCTGACATTTCATTTCTCGCCCCCCCCCTTCTTGTGTAGCTGAATTTTTCCAACTGCAACGAGACTTTTTTTAAGGCGCATTGTTTATCAGTTGTGAATTACTTTTTTTTTTTTTTTTTTTTTTTTTTTTGTAATTTCCTTTTACTCTTGATTTGTGTAGTCGATATCTACTATTTTTTTTTTAATTCTTCGTCTCTGCTTTTACATACTTTGGCTAATCTGGATCGTTGAGGCAAATAAAAACAAGTTAAATGGCACTCGACGCGTGTTTGTAATACCCTGATAATCTGCCGGAATTGCACGCATTAATAGGATTTGCATTTAGTGCGCACCATGCCCGCTTACAACACGTTTCTTCGGTGGAATCGGATCTCGAGCCTGAAACTCTCCGGTTTCGAAGCCGTTACCTTACTGCCAGGCCATCGCAGCTCCTTTAGTGGTATTGTAGTCACTCTACTGCACACATCCTCTTACCTCACATCTCTGTTATGACATCACCTCTTTTCTCCTTTAGCAAAAAGCTCCGGATCCAGGTGTCCGCCGTACTTAACGTGCATTCATCGGATGCAATTGTCTATTGCCGTTAAATGCATTTCGGTTTCAGCATTGAAAACGACACGTCAATGGGAATAGTTTCTTGTGTAAAATTAAACTCTCTTCCATTGCACGGCATACCATTTATTACGGAAAAATACAGCAACAGACTTCCTGGCATTGAGTGAGCAGGTGTTTGCTATCGCCTCCAGTCTTTTCCGTGATTAGTCCAGTATCATGCCGATACTGCTCCGCTCAGTGGTAGCGGGGTCATCGGTAGTGCTCAAGAAATAGTTCAGCATTTTAAGCCTTTGCTCTATGAGAATTTTGAGCCTAGGCTATTCTTCCGAGAAACTTCATTTGTGTCATTATAAATGAAATATCCCAAATGCCTCACATTCTGATGTTCGCTTTTCTTGCTCTCGATGATTGTCAAAATCTGCATCTTAGTGATCTGACCATTGAATCTTAGCAACTGGAGGATTTAAATTCTGAATTTAAGACACGATTTTACTATCCCAATTCCTCCCTTCCGGTTTTTTCTTTCTGTTTGTTAAGTGGAAAAAGAATATAAATATTTGCTTTAGACGCCCCCAAAATTACGTAGAGTTAACTTTTAGTACTTTATTGTACATATATGAGTATTGGTTCTTAATAAAATTCCTTACGTTCCCAAGATTTTTTTTTAAAAAATCTCATTTCTTATGAAAGCTAAAAAGTATAATTTAGTTCAGTTTTATTAACGTCCCATTTTAAATCAATACTAGAACTATTTTGGGATGGATTTCGTCATTTTGAACCTGGGTCAGATGACGAGGACAATAGCTGAGTTGACATATTATATACGAATTATAGCTGAATATTTTGATACGAATGTTATAATTTTGAATCGTGGTCATTTAAAAGCAGTGCAGTTTTAATCGGATAATCTCCAAATTTTCACTGCCTGGTTACTTTGGTATAACAAATGCATCATCGTATGTATATGCGTATTAAAATAAATAAATAAAAATAATTACATTTGCATACGACATTTATTTAGATTTTTTTAGATTAGAATTTTAAAAACAATGATACTTTAATAAGAATTAATACTCAAACTTCTGCAGCAATTATATAAGTGTTCATTTCGCACGGATTTTTATACAACTTCTATGCTAGCCACTTTTAGGACTGAATGCATCTTTTTCGAGTAATTCAGGAAAAATTTAAGAAGCATCACATTTCACTTCACTATCTATTTCTGTTTATCCTGGACTTAAATCTTTTCAAAAGAAACGTTACTGTTTGACTTAAATTATTAGAATAGAGTCTTAAAAGTCATTTTTAGAATAATGTTAATCAGCCTTTGAACTTGACAACTTAAAAATTTATGAGCTAAGTAAATAAAATTTAGCATACGAATTTTGCATTAAAAGTGCAGACTTCCACCAGAAAAAGCTCATAAATCCCTATACATGGAAATGCTCAAGAAGCCAGATAAGTAGGATTGGGTCTATTTTTATTTCTATAATTTTAGATTTGTATCAAATTCAGACGAAATCTGAGCAAACTTTGATCTATGTGAACGCTGCGATTCAAAAACGCAACAAACTAAATGGAGGAGCTTCAATATATCATCTTCATACTAAAAGTGTAGCATACAGTTTTGCTCTAAATCCGTCAAAAATTAGACTATTCGCTTGTATGTCCGTGGATACTTGAAATTAGAATTTAAAAAGATAAGGGATTAGTTAAATGAAATTTGATATCTGGTCGTGAACCAAAATGGTAAATTTATATAAAATTTTGAACCTTGTCGAAATGCAAAATGTGTTTTGATTCTCGCACTGGGATACTCTCATAGATCCAGTGATGTTAAATCTGATTCATTTTTGCAAGTTTTTTTTTTTTATCGAAATTTTTATCTGCTGAACTTTTTGATCCATTTCTTCAATTATTTACTTTTATAATTTCCTTTCTGTAAAAAGTTAATCTTAAAATACTTGATCATTTTACCTGGATATTTTTTTTCTTCAAAGTAAAATGGACCGTGTGAATAATGGAGTTACCATCGAAGAGTTTTTTTCGTTACGAAATATCCAGAAATAATTTTTGATGATCGTTTTAGCCAATTTCAATTTTTTTTTTTTTTTTTTTACAAATTAATTCAAATTTAGATCTTTTCTTGTAATTATGATTTTCTGTTTTAATACACTAAGAAAATTACTTTCGAAACCATGAGACAATAAGAAAGTTTTTATTTTTCCAAAACCATTTACGGTTTTTTTAGAAGGGGGTGGGGTTGATTTAGTAAAAGAGCATGCAAATTTCACTTGCATCAAAAAGTGAGATCGAGTTCTCTATAAACATTTGGTTCGTCCGTGGTAACACTTTTTTGGTTCACGAGTTAGTTTAAATAGAGCTTTAAGGTCCAGACAACAAATCGCACTCAACTGTGCGAAGATCCCCGCGTCCTTTGAAAACCGGTGAATTGTCGCAAGACTTGATTCAATGCAATCATGCACGTTTTTATGTAGCTTGGTGCTGCCGGGTGTACAGTCCGTTTGCGAAACCGGGTATTTTTGGAAAAAAAAAAAAAAAAAAAAAAAAAAACTGCCATGAATGGTTTTCTCATAATTTGCAAAGTAGTTTAATTTTGAAATCAAAAAGTAAACTTTTTGCTGTGGGTGTCCAGAAGCGTTAATTATTTTTCGTTAGCTTTTTGCTTTGATAACTTGCAATTTCCGAAAATATCTCAGATAAATGGTGTAACATCATTGGTCTCAGATTCGGTTTGTAGAACAGAAGCTTATAGAATGTTTTGATGAACTTATAAACTCCTGATATATTATTGAAGATTGAAAAAAAAAATCAGTCTCACCAAATAGTAAAATTTTATTTTTCTTTCTTTCAGTTTAATAACCTATTACTTTCAGACAGCTGAATTGTAAATATTACATTTATATTTTGTCCGACAGTCGGAGCAAGAAACGACAGAAGATCCTTCCGAAAAATGCCGAGGCTCATTAACTGGTTTTTCGAATGGAGACGGATGCTCCCTCGTTTTATAAACAGACGGAGACGATCACTCGAAGGCCTTCATTACCTTTCAGTAAACTGCACTTAAGCTCTATCAAAAGCGTGGAAGGCTCACAATTCTCTTTAGAAGATACTAAGTATATGAAATGAGAGGTTTTTTTAAGTGTAAATAAGTATAGAGATAGGTTTCTGAAATGACAGAAAATGTGTCTTTTAATATAAAATTCTCTTCTCTTTCTTTAACTGTAATAAGTTATTGTTTGAACTCTTAATATTTCACATCTCGTGCGGCTGCTTTATTTAGAAAAAAAAATATCCTTGAAAAGTTTTTATAACATTACTGAAATCGCATTTTTTAAAGTTCATTGATAAAATTATAGAGTGAAAAATTCACACTAAAGAGCTATAATTTCGTTCCAAGTTTTTAAGAAACATTTGCGATTTTAAATTCGCTGAATGTGCGAGATCAAGAGCGTGCAAACTGAAGAATGCGAAATAATGATCATCATTTTCTTAAAAAGCCATTTTCAAATTTAAAACTAAAATTAGAATATAACTATGTAAATTAAAAAAGTATTTATTAACTTGGAGAAATGGAAAGCAAAGAAATAACATAATACGAAAGAGGCATGAAAAAGACGAAACAGCTTTGCGACTCCGACTGGTTTTAATCTTTGCCGCATCTCCTTAACGTGCAGAGAAAAATGACGAAATCAAGAAAATAAAGTGTCTTAAATAGTATTAACAATAAAGTTAGTCAGGAATTCAGCACAAATTAAAATGTTGTTTTCAGATTGCAATTTTTTTTCTTAGGAGAAAGTAAAAGCAAGCGGTTTAAATGACAATAAATACCGCGTGCATTCGCAGCTACTAGAGGAATCAGAGCAGAGCTGTTTTCAAATTTCATTTAAAAAATGCTTCAGCTTCAAAAGATTTGGTTTCTATGCGCTGAAATTTCACGCCTTTCAATAATATTCCAAAATGATTTTATTATTTACAGAAAAGAGAATTCAAAATATTTTTGTTGATTTTTAAAAAAAAATAGATTCGATTTCAGATTTAAGTACCTTTTATTGCTTATATTTCGATAAATATTAATTTAAAAATAAATTAATTGCAAAGCTTATTTATTATTCTGGTATCTGAAAATCATCTGCATTTGATTTAGAGCGAAAAAGTGGTGATTATTTTTTTATTATTATTTTATTTATTGATTTTCAGTTTCAAATTGGACTGAACGCTTTAAATAAATTCAGAATTTTGTTTGTTTTAAATATGCCACTACCCCCCCCCCCCGAATTTAGTTTTTAAGATTCAGCAAAACGTAGTCTGTTTAAAGGACGGATGTGATTGCAGTGAATGAAAAATCATTTAAGTAAACAAATTGATATTTTCAGTACCAAATATTTATTATTCCCCTTCCATTTTTGCCGAAGATGAATTTCATTTTCAAAATAATTAGTTCAGCTCTTGAAATAGCTAACAGAAATGTTTTTTTAAAAAATGTACATCATTTTCAATTTTAAAGAGAATTTCTTATATACAAAGAGGAAGCATTCGAGTTGCCAAAACATATCTTTGTATATCTCCATGTTTTAGACTTCTTTGAGATAGAAAAATCCATTGTTTGATCTGCTTTCACTGTGCATTATAACTTAAAGGCGCAACAAGCTATACAAGTGGAATTTTGTGTGCAGCCTTCTTACCGAAATTCTGTATTTCTGACCCATTTTAAATAAAATCCTTCAGCTGGAAGCCTGTCTATCTGTCCTCATGCATGTGAATACGATAATTATAAAAAGCAGCGAGTAAAATAGATGACATTTGTCATTTGCTCTGTATGTCCCGCATCAAATGTTGAACCATTACATCAACCATCAGCGAGTCTGCGGCTTTGTCTGTTCTTGCGCAGGTGAATTCAACAACCCAAAAAGGATCATATGAGTGAATTTTAACATACGAATCTTCATTAAAATGGTAGTTCATTTTAAAATTAGCTCCTAACATGATATAGCTCAAAGATAAGACAATCTTGATAAATGAAATTTTGCTTGTGATCTAGATAGCTAAAGTAAAATTTGCCGCTAAGGTATACGGTTGTTATTCGATGGAACTTTTGTTAAACGACCCTTTTTCTTTCAGCGAAATGCATTCTGAGATTTTAGATTCTATCTCGAGGCATTTTAAAATAGGGTTCCCGACCCACATGAACAAGCGAGTGCTTCAGTCGGATATTCATTACTAATAAGGAATAAGAATGAAAAAAATGATTCTGAAATAAAGCATTTCATCGAAATTTTACTCGCGAAGATGTTGGGGCTAAAAATATTTTTCTGTTTATCACGATGCAGTGTGTTTCATTTTCCTATCTGCTTCTGTGAGACCGTCGATGAAACCTTTTCCCCCTTGAAATGGCTGAAATAATAAATTAAAGAAACGATTTAAAGCCTGGCTTTTGTAGGTGCACATAAATTTGAATAATATTTTAAAAATAAAAATATGATATGGAAAACTAATAGAAATACTCAATAAACTGGAATTTTTATCCTACTTATAATATAACTACTTCTTTCTTATGATATACATTGTAGACTCATTCCTTCATCTTACTGCTTTCGGATTCTCGCTTTTACGATTTTGTCTTCACTCCATATTTTCGTTTCTTCCATGTTCTTCTTTTGAGTGCTTTAATAACTTTGACGTTTACAAAGCTTATTATTCATTATTGTCTATTCTTTAGCTTTCATAATTAATTATTGTTATTTTATGGATTTTTATAAACAGTTTTTCACAAATTTGTTATCGTGAAGGAATGAAATTTAACTCAGATCAACCTATTCACTTGAAATAAACTTCCGAAAATATTAAAATAGTGTATTGTTATCGAAATGAACAACAACTCTACAAAATTTCAAATTTCTACTTCATCAGTAGATTAGAGAAAAATCGACAACAAAATTTAACAAGAAATAAACTCAAATAAAAGAGACTGTAAAAAAAAAAAGAAAGAAAGAAAGGAAAGAAAAGAGAAGAATAGATCGGATTCCTATTTGAAAATGAGTCTGCATCACGATTGGATAAACTTTTCAAATGTAAAAGCCAATAAGGAAAAGAAGAAGATACAGATCTTTTGTGAGTGTGTGTGTGTTTTGGGAATTAACAAGGATACATTTCCAGTCACCACTTGATCAAAGATTTCGTATAAACAGGATTTTTATAAAATTTGCATTGAATAGTAATCAAACTCATACCCAAAGCGAGCGGTCATCAATCCGCAGGTTACCGTATAACATTTACGCATGCAACTCGCAGTTTGTATTTTTCCCAAGTCCAGTGGCGACTTTGAAATGAGCCAACAACTCTCGTTACTTTTAGAACAGGAGGGATTTTCTGCTTAGAATTCCAACCGAATCTGTCATTAGTCGAATGATATTCGCGTGAATCAGTCTCACTTGTCATTCAGGGAGAGTTCTTGACACATCATCAGCGGAGACATTACACATTCACGGCTTAACGGTACCCATTAAAGTGGCGAGTGTTGATGGCAACAAAAGTGCCTTTTTGACAACAATGAAGGAGAAAGGCTGCATTTCGGAATGTTTCTTCTCGCCCAATTAAATCTAATATAATAAAGACACATCGGGACGTTGTTGACAATGCTGCGCTGTTGTTACTATCATCATAATTATCTTGTATGGCAGCAGGTGTTCTTTTGTTCACGGCATGAAGGGAGTTGCTTCAAGCATCGAAAAGTCTTCAATGTCTAAATCAATTGAATTGTTTCTTTTAAATGTCGATATTTTTAAAGATGTGATTCAAAGGATTCAACATATCAACTTCAATATGCTTTATTGTTGGTTATGAGTTAATAATATCACTATGACTGCGTCACGCCGATGTTAAGTCATGCGTAAGAATCTGTAATGCTAAATAAGATTGGCGGTGAATCTTATTGTTTAATAAAGGTTATTTCATTAATAAGAACAAAAAAAATCTGAAAGTAGCAGTGATATTTCTGTAGCTATAAATATAACAAATGGATAAAAGATTGAATTTGTACCGATTTATTTTTATTCATACACTTTACCTATGCACTGAAAATGAGTTTCTAAAACGTGGATTGGTACTGATTTTCTAATTTTTTATTTCTTTTTTTATATATTTGCTATTATTACCACTTTGGATTGTAAAAAAGTTTTCACACGTGCCATTTTTTCTTCTTTTGTAAGAAATATAATTGCGAAAGCTTTTCGATGCGAAAAACTTGACAATGGACCCATTTTGGAAATTATTTTTAGTTTATAAGCATAAGGAATTTAAACAAAATAGAAAATCACCTGTAGATGACTTTTAGCAGTGATAAACCGCCTGCGCCCTGGGATTCCTCGAAATGTTATTTTAACCAAGATCGGCGATTTGGACGATCTCCCGGGTTGACAGAGACGATAATCTTTCAAAATCCTCGTAGATGATTGGATTTTAAACCATTCTGCGGTTTTTAGATGTGATGAAAATATATTTTATGCAGGAGTAGCCAATGGGAAAACGCTTTTCTGAATTTTTCATATATGTGAAACTTGCTTTAAATGGAATTGATTATTTATTTCCAAATATAAATATTATTTCAAATCATGGTATTATTATTTGGCGTAAAGTAATAAAATCATGGCGTAAAGTAATAAAATTTAACGAAGACAAAAAGATTCAATAAAATGAATGAAAAATATGCTACAATGAATCCAAATATCGTTGACCCGCATCTCCTCCTATAGCGCTAGAGAGAAAGGGGGGGGGAATAAAAGGATTTCAAGTGAATAATATAGTTCCTTGTGGGCATAGATCATGTTCATTTTGAAACATCGCATTACCATCCTTTACCGCAGGTGTAGATATTCTGGGCATACCAGAGACAAGAGGTTTGATGATATCAATAGCGATCTCTTGCGTAGCACTTCATGCAACTCGGCTGGAAGCAATTGCTCTCTACGACAAATGGGCAACAAGAGTCAAGTCATGATAGGTCATGAGAAGTATCTGATATTCTTCTTAAGCAGACATTCTTTCATCTAAACAGATAATCGGGCATATATTTTTAATATAAATGATGTGTTGATAGGCGGCCAAGACAATTCAAACAGGGGAAAAGCAGTTTCTCTCATTTAGCTTTGATCTCACTCATAATAATTAATTTTGCCATTAATAAATTTCCTTAAGTATTAATTAGTCCAGTAAAGTGCTTCATCCTCATAAATTTCTTTTTTATTCAGATACTGATCCTAATGTTTCTCTCGTGGTCAAAAACTTGCTGAAATGCTAAAAAGAAAAAATTCTTAGTTTCTTTTACTGATCATCAAATGAATTGTCAGTAGTTGAGTTTATGGTTTATGAAACTCTTGAGATTAATTAGCGTTTAGATTCTAGAAAAGATTTAGTTTTAGATGAACACTCATTCCAGAAAAAATAAAGTTATATTTCATTTTAGATTTTAACATATAGATCGAAACATAGGTTATAGCAATAAATCACTTAACTCTGTGGTAGCATTATCGTAGAAATACTTAATCGTATTTGAACAAAGTCCACATTCTTAACTGCAGTGGAACTTCGCTGAACGAGCGCAGTTCCTTCCCCAAACTCACTCGTTAAGTCAAGCACATATGAGGAATCCACATAACATAGACAAAGCGCTTGCTTCTGAAAAGAAATAAACGGATTTAGAGTCATTTAATTTATTATTTACAAAGCATTTTTTTAAAAAATTTACATAAAAAAAAAGAAATATAAAAGTTGTTTAAACACATTTATTTTTGGCTACACTTCAAAATTGGACGAAAATTAGATACAGCATTATAATTAAATGAATTTGTAGCGCGCCAGCTACTCAGTAGACCTGTTTCTCAACATATGATGCAATAATACAGCAGGCTTTCCTAAATAAATATCTTCCATCTCTTTTTTTCTGTGACTCAGAATGCAACTGCATCATCTCTTTGACAACTATGGCTATGTTCTTTCACCATCTCATTGATAGCTATCTTTACTCTCTTTCTTTGGCCTCATCATTTTGGCCAACCTCGTCTATTAAGGCTCAACAGGTACTTCTTCAACCTTTCGAAATCGAGTTCGACAACGCTTTTCGGCAAAAACTTCTGAATAAATGCAAGAGTCCTCTTGAAACAAGCTCTCAATGCAGACTGAAGCAGATCGTGTCTAGTTTGTGACATCCTGATGCGACTGCCAGCGCCAAACTTGGCTTCTTAAACGAGCCGCTTTTCTACAATTCGTTTCGCTCAAAACTGGTTGAGGTGAGGAGCTCGTTGAACAAGGCTTGACTGTATTTCAATTCGATTTGAATTTAACAAAATTCATTATTTTTTAAAGTTTTTCTAATATTTATAAAATATTTCAGTTACTACAAAAATGATGAATCGATGAGGATTCCAGTAATTTGTGAATACCTAATGTTGGATAATGAATACGCAAATACGCAAAATAATAATTCATAAAATTAAATAATTGAATTTAACAGTTTATAAAAAGATTCCTTGATTAGTCAATTTGCTTGAAAAAGAACAAAACTTCTAATGCATGAAACATCGCTTCTCCCACTTCATTCAAAAAAAGGAAGGGGGAAATTTTTTTTATCTATGACAGCGGAATCATAAAGAAAATTAGAACTTCCATCGTCTTCAAACGAAGAATTGTGATGAAATGATTTCTCATGGATTTCTCCTTTTCTTCAGCCCCATTTCTGAGATTGGAGCTGCCCGATTTTATTGTACTAATTCGAGATACCTCACATCCATGTGTCTTTTAGTGTCATAAGCGTCAAAGCATTCTTAAAATAGAACTCATTCAACCTTATATAGATTGCGCTTGAGTGACATGATAGGCTGCTAAATGAGCGAATGTATGCCTTTATGAAGCCCCGTTCCAAGGACCTGTCCACCTGCAGACGAGGCAAGCTCTCTTGCTCCCTTGACTCTCTATTGCGGTTTTCTGGGGTGCTTTGATGTCTGTTCAGTTTACCGACAAATTGTTGGGGGTCTCGTCTGCAGGCCGACAGGTCCTTGGAACGGGGTATAATAGTATAATCTTATAATTCTACCAGACTCATTGAGGATGCATTTAGTTTCATTTGGACATTTCGTCTGAACAGAGCATAAAACAATCTTTTAGGGGGAGGGACCCGAAACAATATGCTCGCGAACTAAAATCTTAGGTATACTTTGAGCTCTGTTCCGACAACCTGTGGCCTTACGATTGTGGTCATAAATCTGCCAACTGACCCATTGTTGGACCACCCCCACCTATCAGGAGCTTCCCTCAAATTGTTGGTAAAATGAATGGACATCAAAGAACCCCAGAAAACCACAAGAGAGGGGAAAGAAGGCAAAATGTGCAAGACTCAAAGCAGGGACAGGTCGTCGGAACAAGTAGCACTAGATTCAGTTTTCCAATCTCATTTCAAAACAGAATTTCCTTTAAGGATACTTTTGAGATTCATGTCTTGTCCTGAAGATGACATTCGGCGACGTTCTCTCCTCTCCGCCAAGCTGTTTCTTCATCAATCGGATGCTTGCGGCATGATGGCATTGCAATTTTGAACCAATTTCTTGTACCTTTGTACCAATTTCTTCTGCCTGGTGTGTGCTGTCGACTTCAATCTTCTTACAAGCGAGATATATTGCATGTGTAGCATGCTTTATCACCATTTTCGAACACCAAACTGAATCAATCCTTTAAAGAATGACACAATAGCAAAAATGATGACGTAGTCAAGCTTTTTTATTATAAAACGATCAAGATTTCTATCTTTTAAAAATATTTTTCGCACATTTTATATAGGTATTATTTTACGGGTAGTGCTGTTAAAGGGAAAAAAAAAAAACCTTTTTAAAATACAATTGAAAACAAATCATTGGCCTATGAATCTTCATTATAATAAGAAATGCAAATGTATTAAACGAGATGTGTTTCTCAGAAGAAGCCTGAAAGCAAAACTAAAAACTAGGTACGAGAAAAGCAAACCAAGAGAGCAAAAGTGAGCACGAGGTAAAAGAATAAGAGCCAGTTAGCCGACGGATGAATTGGTGTTGGGAAATTCTTAGTTTTGACAGTGTAAAGTTCAAAGAAAGAAAACACGACCAAACTCGGTTGTATGACTTTTCCGTACTGGACACTTCTGTATCAATCATAAAACTGTCAATCAATGGTTACAAGGCGGTTGTGTTACTGATAAGGATCATTTCTAGAAAAAGTTACAACTTTTTAAACGTTATTTAAAAGTGTCAGGTTTAGCGAAAGTTAAATTGACGTTTAACACATTTTCGAATACTTAATGATACGTTCTTAAATACCATTTCGTGCGTTTTAATACTATCTGAATAATACTATATCACTTTGTTTTTTTTATGAAAGATGAATTGCTTTTATATGAATTTATTCAAAAATGTATGGTAAAAATCAATGACGAATGATATTTTTTCTTATATAAATACTGTATTGACTTCGAAACAATAATCAGTTCTTCTAGATTTCAGATATAAATGTAATACTTTACATAAACATAACGATTTGCATTAAATGAAAGAGTTTTGGTTTCATTAGTTTTTACTTTATTTCTTATTGATTCGTTTGTTAAATTCAATAAGTTCGAACACTGAAATATAAGTTATTTAAATATAGGCACTTAAAAAATTTTTTTTCTTCTGAAGTTTGAAGTACAATTAAATGAAGTTAATGGTATTGGAATGATTTGTAAAAAGAAAATAGTTGCAAAGACAATTTTTGTATTACTGTAAGTAGTAAGAGAAGCTTCCATTTACGGATGTTAAGTTTCCATGTTATATCAATTTAAAAAAATTCAGTTTCCAGAGTAGAAGCGCCATTACAAATTTAAACTTTTCTGTTTATCATCGTAGATTTGCTTTCAATTTTGCTGTCGTTTTTAAAAATTTGTATTCTGATAAAGATAAATTATTTGTTCATTATATAACTTTTATAAGTATTAATCAAGTAATAATTTAAAAGAAATTTTAATTAATTAATTCTATAAAAATTACATTCTTTAAGTAAACATGGGTTCCTCACATGCAAGCAAGGGAACCGCACACAGACTGAAGAAAAACTTCGGAAATACTCTGTTTCCGGTGTCAGGGCTCCCAGAATGTTCATCCCATCCGGTGTTGCATTACAGTTCTGGTGCTACAGATTCCCCCTCTGGCTTCGCTGTCGTCCTGACAAGGAGCCATCAAGAGAAGTTTATGAAGTTCAGTTCTTTTTGGGGTCACCTTTTCTACGCAGAGGATGTACAGGTTGACTGTTGGCGTGAGACTCAAGGCATGGGCGCAAATCTGAAGAATGGTATGTTCCAAGTGGAACATTTGGATTGTTGGGGTCAGCAACTTCGTAACTAGTCAAGGAGCGTTGGGTCGTTACGATGTAAGGTCCATCACGTCGTGGTGTAAATTTTGCAGATTTTTTATTTGCTTTGTTGCTCTTCTGATGAGTAGTTACCCATTCTCGGTCTGCAGGTGTATAAGACACAGCATTTCTGCGCTTCTTGCCCGCATATTCTTTGCGTTGATCTTGCTTCTTCTCCACACGATCTTTTATCTCCTGGTGTAGATTGACAAATTTTCGCAAGTATGGCGTTATTTCAGCAACGAAGTTATCTGTTGAGACTATCTGAATTTCATTTCAGTCAGTCGTTTCTCTTCTAATAAGGTTCAAAGATGTGAGTTCGTTATGTGAAATAATTGACTCGTTGTTAATCTGACTCCATTTTATTCTCACTTATTTACAATTCTATTTACCTGCTATATATAGTTGCTTGCTTTGTATAGTTGCTATATACAAAAAAATATATTGGTTTCGCGCGCAATTAATTATAGTTCTGAAAGTAAGTTATAGCTCTAGTATGCTTAAAACTAGTTTTTAGCCAAAGGAGCTCGTAACATTATCGTTGTGTATAATAGAGCGCAGATCATGCTTGACGTCATTTACTGTGCGCATCTGTCTTCCAAATTGAAGAAACGCAGCAAAATACCCTGTTGAGCTGCATTTTGCAGAATTCACGGAAAATCGAATCACTGGTAGTTTTTCTGCCAAGGCAGTATGAGGGCCGTTCCCAACTAGGATTGCAATTCTGGGTTTTAAGTCACGGTTCTTTCTCTCGACCGGGTTTGCTTGAGGACAGTATACTGAAGTCAGACATTGATCAATGTCCAGTAAATTACAGATTTGCTGCATGACAGCACTTACGAACTGGGTGCCATTATCAGAGATGAGACTCCTTGGTAGCCCGCATCTCAAGATAACCTCTTCTAGCAATGTTATTGCGCACTCTTGCGCTGTAGCATCCCTCAAGGCAAAGAATTCTACCCATCTTGTGGCCGCGTCTTCGATGATGAATATCCATTTCTTCCCATCTGGTGTTTCTGGGAGAAGGCCGAAAAAGTCGATTGCTGAAGTCTCGAATCGTTGGGAATAAGCTGGGGTCCAGCGGGTTTCTGAATTTCAGCTTTATACCTACTACATTCGGGGCATTTCTTGACGTAGTCTGAGATAAAGGATCTCATTCCAAATCAGTAATATCTTTTTGAAATCCGTTGATATGTTCCCTCTTCCCATAGTGACCAGCAGTGATCATGATGTGCTTTCAAAATGTCATTCCATTTTTGTTTGGGGACTACCAAATGAGCTTCTTCGGAGTCAGATTCAGGTGCGTATCTGTACAGCACTCCTTGGGATATAAGATATCCTCGACTCGTCCAATGGGGTCACTTCACGGTCACGTGTCAGGTACCAAACAAACCGCTTCTGTTGAATTTTCAACCGTTCTGCGCATGTCAGGATGTCTGCCGATAACGTTGATGAAACCATTGTTTAGTAAATGTTACGCTATTGATCAATTATTAAAAACTTTTGATTTTTTTTAAAATTAATATTTTGAATTATTTTCTCCAAATTTTCGTAGTTATGTAATTTAAAAAAAATTTAATTGGTATTTTCAATAGAATTATTGTTTTTGCATAGTTAATTAACATCACTTTTTTATTCGTTCGGTGCCGTTTTATTTTTTTCTTTTCCCATATCCTCCCCCCCCCCTTTTTTTTTATCCAAACGATACATTTTGACAAATGACTATGACAGTGTGCTTGAAAAATTACATATGTTCTTTTTTACATATTGTTGAATATTGAATCTTATGAATATAGTTCTTTTTTAAAATAATTATTACTCTTAGATAAGTTAATATTTTAAGACTTACTAATAAAATTATTAAATTTTTTTTTCTTGCGCAATGATTTTTATTAATATTAAGACTTTAATGTTTTCAGTTTGCTCAGAGGAAAGAACATGAAACTGAAATTAATATATATTGAATAAATTATGCTTACAATTTCAAATTATGAAATATAAAAGGTATAGATACCTTTTTTTAAATCTATGCAACTTAATGAATCAGTTATTTCGTTTTAATTTGTAGAAATCATTAAAAGAAAACACACAAAATTACGCTTTCATAATTTTTATTTACACATTACAAAAAAATATAGATAAAATATATATGATAATTATTTGAAAAAATATGATCAAATGGATGTTTTAATGTACTCACTAATTCAAAAAACTCAAAAACTATTTACTATTTATCAACATTTATTTTTCTAGACTCTTAAAAAGAATATAAACACAGCACGACAAGAAGGTCAATGTAAAGGATGAAATCAAATTTATTCAACAGAAACATCCTAGATACTAAACAACAGTTTTTTTTTATCACCAATAAAAACCTAATGTTGAACAATATACTTTTAAAGCAGAACATTTATGAAATTTTTTTAAATGCTAAAGTTACTTTGATAAAATATCATAAAATAAAACAAAAACATACAATACAGTAAATTTAATAAACAAGAATAAGACCATGATAATATATATATAGAGAGAGAGAAAGAGAGGGAAGTTAAATAGGATATAAAGAGGAGTTGGAAGAAACACTTTTATGCTTTTACAAAATTATAATTGTATAATTCAAAATTTATATGTTAAAGAAATAGAAAAAAAAAGAGTGAAACATCCATGTAGCAGCAATGAAGTTGGGAATAAAAATTATATAATAAATGCTGATATGGAAACTGATTTTCAATGATAAGACCTTTATTTATTAAACATTTCAATTTTTCAGGATATTTCAAATTATATTTTATTATTTATAGTTGTTCAATTTGGAAATCTTTATCTGCCATCACAACATCATTCGGTTCTAATACATCCATCAGATGGCTTTTAATAAAAAGTTTCTTGTCAGATATACTGCCACAGTATAATGGCTGATGACTCCTGAAGGCATCATATCTTTTAAAGTATTTGTTTTCTTATAAAAACTAAAAGTCATTTGATGTTCTACTGGATTGTTAGGTATCTATATAGGAAATTCAGTGCAGTCAATAATGACTCAAGAGTCTTTATTTTCAGAATCAAACTGTTTTATCATGGTTTCAATAACTAATGACTTTGGAGGAAATATAGGTAACAATTTCAACTTTTCATAAAATAACTGTTGTTACAAAATTAAAATTCCTTGAAACAGCAGAATCTGAAATTTCAAACAAAATAGATAAAAATTCATTTGAAATTCCAGTTCTTAATTTAACAAGGAACAGAATATATAAATCAACTGGACACTTCAACAAATTTAATTTTTGATGATCTGCTTCAGAATTCAAGAAAGGACATATATAGAGAAAAACCTTTCTTCAGTGAAGCATGTCAATGCACTCATTTTAATATCATCAATAATATTCTCTGGAATGAATCTCTTTCATTCTCACAGAATCCTGAAGTTCTTGCAGCTCTTTTTGCAAATTGTTGATCTTGTCAAATATTTCAGAAAAAGCAATAGTCTGAGAAAAAGCAGAGTACATTCCAATGAAATCAGAATTCAAATAATTTTTCTTAGTAATCAATTCGCTTGCATTTATATACTGTCGTGGCTGGTTCGTGAGTGCTTTGAATAAATAGGCAAATAGAAAACTTAACAACAAATTTATTGCAGATTCGTTCGAGTTACTCTGCTCAATAACTCCTTCTCCTCCAACAGCAAACACTCGAATGACATCACTCTTTTAATTACACTCGCACTAGTTGTCTAGCGCCATCTATGAACGTTTATTTCCTAACGCTTCAAAATCCAATCACTACACCCCCAACGTATGAGTAGTGTTTATATGAAAACCTAAACATACCTCTGAATTAAAATTATGAATTGGATCTTAAAAAGTATCTAATAACATCAAATTATTCAAATAAAAATAAACACAAATGCAAAGTTAACTTGACTAATTACTAACAAATATTTAAGAAAGCAATGAGGTAAAATAAGAAATGCACAGTTGAATATAAATACCACCTTGATAATAAGAAACTCACTTATCAGTTAATATACATTAATATATACTTAATAATTATATAATCACTTATCAACTAATAAACACAAATTTATAATGAATATAATCACTTAGTAAACATTAATACATAATTAAGAAAGGATTTCACTTGATAAACATTACTCAAATAATATTTCAAATATAACCAAAACTGCTGAATGAAAATTTAAAACAAACACTAGAAAAAGTTATATTCCTGCAACTAATCCTATTTCAAATAGTTTTGCTCATTATACTCTCAACCAAAATTGTGAATACCAATTATTCAACATATTAAGAAAATGATTATCAAAAAAAAATCATTAAAACAAATATACATAAATATCAAGTACAAATTATTATTATTTTATAGTCATTAATCCCATATTGATATATAAAACAGAAAAATGATATTAGTACTAAAAAAATGTTTTTCAGTCTATTTTGGTAATAAACGTGACAGAGCATCAGCATGCGGCATTTTAGAACCAGGGCAATGTTTTAATGTTATGTTGAATCTCTGCAAGGCAAATACCCACCTTTGTAGTCGAGATGACTGAGGAGCGCACTTGGTCAGATAAGGAAGGGGGTTATGATCGGTAAAAATGTGAATCTCGGATTAAAGCACAAGGGTTTCAAACTTTTTCAAGCTCCAAACTATAGCTAATGCTTCCCGTTCGATTCTCGACCAAGATTGTTGGCTTTTGTTTAATTTTTGACTTGCATAAGCGATAGGGAACATTTTTCCATCAACATTCTGTGATAAACACGAGCCAATCCCGATTGACGAGGCATCATAATGAATCACAAAGGGTTTGCTCATATTCGGGGTGTGTAGAGTAGGAGCGTGTAACAATGCTGATTTTAATTCTTCAAAAGCAACACTACGCATTTCACACCATGGAAACACATCAGGGCTTCTTTTCTTTGTTAGTTCCGTTAATGGAAAGGCAATCTCGGCGAAATTCGCAATATAATCACGATAATAGTTGAACAGGCCAGGAGCACTACGTAGTTGTTTCTTGGTTTCAGGTACGGGCAAACGAGAGATCGTTTCTAACTTAGCTGGATCAGCTTGATGCTTTCCTGAGCGAATTATATGTCCCAGGTATGAAATTTCAGATTTCGCGAAAGCACACTTTGAAAGATTAACAGTGAATTGCAGCTCTTCCAATCTATCCAGCACCAAATGAAGATGTTTCAAGTGAGAGGGAATATTATTGGAGAATATAGCAATGTCATTAATATAAGCACGGCAAAATTCTCCGTATGGCGACAGTGCTTTGTTCATTTCCCTTTGAAAAGTTGAAGCTGCATTTTTCAGCCCAAAAGGCATTACCTTAAAACGATATTGTGCTCTATGGGTCTTAAAAGATGTATAATCCCGCGAATCTTCTTCCATGGGAAGCGAATAGTACCCCTTCAAAAGATCGAACACACATTTGCCTGTCCTATGGAATATAATATATTAATTCTGTTGCGTCTTCCATGGGGAAATCGTCGGTTTTAGCCACTGCATTCAAAGCTCGAAAATCCACGCACATCCAGATAGATCCATCCTTCTTGTTTACACAGACTATAGGATAAGCAATGTCAGCTGAGCTCTCTTCGATTAGACCTAGTTTTAGGAGTTCTTCGATTTGGGAGTCTATTTGAGGTTTCAGCGCTTCAGGAATCTTGTACACGTAAGGTTTTTTCCTTTCTTTATCGTCCTCTAATTTTATCTTGTCATGACCAACCTTTGCAACTCTAACTTGTCCAGTAAATATTGAATGATGATTCCGCAATAAAATCAGGATTTGACATTTCACTTCCTCAGAAAGATGTCGCAAATCCACTTGATCAAATATCTCTTTCCAGTAACATACATTTTTATAACTGGGGGATGAATAAACTTCTCCAAAGTCTGCATCATCTTCAAAGATCATGCCTACAGCATTAATTCTTGGATAGTATTTCTGCATTTTATTTGCATGACAATGCCGAATTTTTCCATCGCTAAGTTTTACTTTATATGAACGTGGAGGGCAATGCTCAATAACTTCTCCAGGACCAGTCCAACGGGCATACAATTTGTTCAATGAATCAGGTATTAATAAATAAACTTGGTCACCTGGCTTAAATTCCTTAGAAGCGGTTCGGCAGTTAAAATATTCTGCATATGCCTGCTGTTTACCAGAAGCAATGAGAGATGCTACCTCTGCAGCTCTTTCTAAGTTTATTTTTTGCTCCTGTAAATAATCCCCAACTGATTCTCCATGTTTAACGGAATGGCAATATCACCACACCAGCTCGATTTTAGAACATTGAGGGGTCCTCGTGCTTCACGTCCATACATCAACTTGAATGGCGAAACACCCGTCGTACAGTTAGGAACTTCCCTGTACGCAAAAAGCATATATGGAATGTATTTATCCCAATTACTCGGATCAGTTCTGATAATGTGATGGAGTGAATTTTTGAACACCCTATTATATTATTACGAACCTGTGATGCTGCTTCCCAGCATAGTTGGTTCCATAGGAGGTTCCAGAGCTTGGCGACAAACTTGGCGATCATTTGGCGACTTTGGCGCCAAAATAGATTATACCCGAAACATCGAGAATTGTCCCGATCCGTCCAGTAGGAACCGAGTTACGCCTCGAACTTTTCTGATTGGTTGAGAGGCTTCTAGCCTCGCCTCCTGAGACCTATAAAAGGAAGCAGCCGCAGCTGCCGGGCAATCGTGAACCAGTGGAGTGCTAGAGTATTTGGAAGCGACAGAGAAGAGTGGTCTGGATCGAAGGTGGTAGTAGTCGGAATCGACGGTAAAGAACTGGCCTTCCAGAGATAAGCGGAGCAGCGACGAAGTGAAGCTAGTGCTGAACTAAACTATGTGCTACTCTCTGCAGTAGAGTCTGTTGTATGCTGCACGTCTCGGCTGAAGATAATCGTCTTTTGTGCTGTATATAGTTGTCGTCTTTGTGCTCTCCTGTGTGCCTTCGTGTAAATAAACGTTGTTGTTTTATTTTCTACTGCCGCCTGCTGATTGAGCGTTCTCCACACCATATAACTCCCACTGTCCAAACGAACCCGGAAATTTCGTAACATTTGGTGTCAGAAGTGGGGTAATGGTCAACAGTGTATGGTGAAGACGAGATCTCAGGCTACGATGGCTGATAGCGGCAATGGTGAGTTACTGGATCTGTTGGCTGAGATGAAGAAATCTATGGAAGAACTGAAAGCCGGACAAGAAGAACTGATAGTCGGACAAAAGAAACTTTTGGAAGGAATGAATTGCAGAAAGACTTTTCGTCGATGAAAGAAGCTTTAGAAGATAAAGTTAACAAAACAGAAGACGTCCAAGATATCACAGAAGAAATTGGAGGAAGCAGTGAGAGCCAAGTGGAAGAAAAGACTGAAGATCGAATGGATACCGCTGTCACCGAAAAGGAGTTTAGTCATCCGGAGGACGAACCGAAGTTCAATAAGGAGATGCACGAACAGGGAAACTTTCAAATAATTGCAGAGCTGAAGCAGTCTTTTCTGAATGAGTCCCCTGAAGGGGAATCGAAAGTGCAGGCGCTTGATGATGGAGAAGATGGACTTTCTTCGGACGGGTCTGTTGATGGCGACCCGTGCTCGATGCCTATGGATGCAAGAGTTGATGCGACCCTGTTTGGATTGGATTCGTCCCAAAGATTAAAGGGACTACCTCTCTGCAAGCCTCACGTGGCTGGAATCGCTGATCCTCGTTGTCACGGCCTCAATTTCCTCCAGGAATTCGGCTGTGCTGTGGATTCTCCAAGGAGTGTCATACAAAATTAGTAATTTATTAAAATTAGTAATTTATTAAAAAATTAGTAATTTACTAAAAAATTTAAATTACTAAAAAAAAATTCGTAATTTATTAAAACTTAAAATCAAAAACAGAATAGATATTTTCTTAATACATAAACTAAAAGCTAACGTATGTTGGACAGTATTAAATAAAATCATATTGAGTATTAAAAAATAAAATTTAAAATCAACAGAAACATTCATTCATCCAAAATAAATACCTAGTTCAATATTATGTTGGAATATCTATAGTAATTATTTATACTACCATTCACGTAATACAATATTCTACATGAATTAATCAATTGATTTTACACGGTATGAAAAGTAGATTTAAAAACAGTAACTTTTCATTACTTTAAAAAAAAGTTTCAGATATTTTTGTAAAAGTTGCATTCATTTATAATTAAAGATTGTGCATAACTAATGATATTTAAAAATAATAATAAATATTAATTGTTTTATATATAATCTGATGATTTATAGATAAACAAATAAAAACTACATTTTCTAAACCTATATGAGCATGCAATTCATATTGTTTTTACAACTACATCTAATTTTTTTACATAATATTTTAGGATAAAATATAAGTTTATTCTTCTACAATCTATAGTCATGATATATATATAATTAAAAATTAAGTTTTATTATTCATTAGATGATTTTAAACTTTTTTATAAGAGCATAATAACAATAAATCACTTAAGTATTTTGTAAGATTTTGATGATAATTATTAAAAATTTCTTAAAAAATTGCCTTTTACCCTCTAGTGGTACTTGAATAAGTTCTCCTATACTGGTATTAAACGCTTCTCTAACTGTTAAAAACTTATTTTCTTGAAAATGTTTAGCATAGACCTAAATGTTAGCAACAAATATTAGGCCTAAATCAGATTTTAAAAAATATGTATGAAGTATAATTAAAAAGATACAGAAACAAAACATTTTAAATACTAAGAACAAATAAACAAAAGACTATGAGAAATAACAATAAAACAAAGAAGTTTTTTTATTTAGCTCAAGCAAACAATACCAAAGTAATTTTAAGCATAAGCAACTAAATGTAGAGCAAACAAAAATGATAGAAGATAAATGGAAGTTATACATAATTTTAAATGTTTCGTATTTCAAAAGAATGAATTAACTAAAAATTGTACAAAAAAAAAAAAAAAAAAAATCAAACTTACCTTACTGCAGCGTTTCTCAATCTTTCAGTATTCGCGGCCCAGTTTTCAATCATAATTTTCATCGTACCCCCTGCTTACAATAAAATGTATACAACAATAATGCATATTGAGTATATTTTATTCTGATTTTTAAATTATTTTTAACTGGATGCCAAAACAAGAGTAAAAGCGAGCCAACGTTGGCGAGAAACCACATTTTGCATTTTGCCAAGCGGATGGTGAACAGATGAAGCGAATGAAAGCGGGGAAAATTTAAATATTATATTTGAAATGAAAGCCAAAGAGAGAAATAACATTAAAAGAATATGAAAGTAGAAAAATTCGTTAATGAAAGTTAATTTAGACGGGGTGAGCTAAATTTAGAAAACGGGAATACATTTTTTCGAATAATAAAAGAAATAAAATAGAAGCATGACTAAACAAAAGTGAAAAAATAAGCAATGTTTGTGGAAGGGAATCCACACAACCGATGCCGTCTCGAGCAGGCGCAGAGCAAATGTTTTACATAGAAGGAAGGAAAATGTTTGATAATGCAAGTTTCAATTCCTGCCAGTCTCATTCGAATCGATCCTTCCATCGCTATCGAATCTATCGTGAATGTGTATGTTATATGTTTTCATGTTAATTGTATTATTAAATATTCACGGCAGTAGATTTATGCAGACTCGTGGATAAATTTTTATGCGGAAGTAAGCGAGCATTAGACGACAGTCAAGCACCAATAAATACACAGACGAGCGTGGTTCCGAAAATAAAACCAAGAAAATATTCTCAAGAATACTTAAATTTTGGGTTTATCAGTACTGAAGTAAATGAAGAAGAAAGGCGCATGTATATAATTTGCTCAAAAATGTTGGCCGCAGACAGCATGGCACCTAATAAACTTAAACGACGACATTTGGAAACGCTTCATAGTGAGTACAACAAACCCAGATAATTCTTCGAATTAAAATTAAAATCATATAAAAAACAAAAATTAATTTTTAAAGAAACTTTGTGAATAAAAGAGCTTTAATTGCATCTTACAAAATTTCATATAAAATAGCCAGATGTAAAAATCCTCACACCATTGGTGAAGAGCTTATTTTGCCAGCAGCAATTGAGATTGCAAAAACTGCATTTGGCGATAATTTTTCAAAACAATTGCAAGTCCATACCTCTTTCAAATGATACTGTTGCTCGTCGAATTGGTGATATAACTGAAGATGTACAGTGTCAGCTTTTCTCGAAGTTGCGTGTCAAATTGTTTTCAGTACAGCTTGATGAAGCAACAGATAGTAATAAAGATGCTCATTTAATTGCCTATGTTCGATTTTGTGATAATATGTCAGTAGTAGAACTACTTTTCTTCAAACCAATAGAACTCAAAACAACAGCGCTCGCATTATTTGCTATTTTAAATGATTTTATGAATGAGGCAAACATAGAATGGAAAAATTGCACCGATATATTACACCTGAATATGCACCGATGGTGCTCGTTCAATGTCCGGAAGATTCCAAGGTATACAAGCACTTGTAAAACAAAAATCGAATCAGTGGGTCTGGATACATTGTATGATCCACAATGAAGCTTTGGTTTCGAAAGAAATAAGTCCTGGTCTGAATATTGTGTTAAGTACGGTTGTCACCGTAGTAAATTATATAAAAATGAGACCCCTGAAATCGAGAATCTTTCCCGCACTTTGTAAAGACATGGGTTCAGCAAATTCAGCGTTACTATTTTATTGCGAGGCAAGATGGTTATCGCGTGGGAAATTTTTGCAACGTGTTTATGAATTAAGAGAAGAATTCGCCATTTTCCTAGCAGAAGAAAACAGACCGGAGGCCGAGAATTTTCGCGATGGTTTATTTGTGATGAAATTGAACTACTGGGTCGACATATTCGAAAAATTAAATAACTTGAATCTTCAACTCCAAGGAGCAAATAGACATATGTTGGATACGAGTGAAAAAGTTAATGCTTTTTGTAGAAAATTGGAATTGTGGAACAGAAATTTAAAGTAAAAAAAATCTAACAATTTTTGCAAATATGGATGATTGTACTGAAACTTAAAAGGTTGAAGAAGAACAT
Source organism: Argiope bruennichi (assembly GCF_947563725.1). NCBI lineage: Eukaryota > Metazoa > Arthropoda > Arachnida > Araneae > Araneidae > Argiope > Argiope bruennichi. Next base: position 2,058,962 of record NC_079155.1, read on the forward strand.
GTAAAAGTTGTTTTTGTGACCATTGAAAATCATTTAGCCATTCTGGCAAAGAATTTTAAAAGGTATTTTCTTGTTGGCGACAAACTGATAGTAAGTTACGAGTGGGTTAGGGATTCATTTCATAAGACTCCCGAAGGACTTTCAATTGATGAGGAAGAAAAATTCATAGACTTCACTACAAGTGCCGAAATTAAAAGACAATTTAGTAATAAATCACTATTTGAATTTTGGGCAGGAGTAGAAGATGATTTTTCTGCACTAAAAATAAAGGCATTTCGTATTCTATTACCATTTTCAACATCCTACCTTTGTGAAATTGGATTTTATGCTGTGGTTTCTTTAAAGACAAAATACGATCTCGGCGAAATATAGAAACAGAATTGAGATTGGCTATTTCTAATATTAAGCCTTCCTTCGAAAAGTTTTGCTCTGAAAGACAGGCCCAAGGAAGTCACTAATAATTATTATATTTGTTTTTAACTTAGTATGTTTTAATTAAGTAAATTTTGATTTAGTAAGTTGCTTTACTTTATCTTCCCCTTGATCTGGGCGTCCCGGGTTCGAGTCCCGGTTTGGGCATGGTTGTTCTTCTGTTGTTCTATCTGTGAGATGTGTGAATGTGCCCTCCTGTAAAAAGGGGTTGTGCAAGCGAATGAATGATGCGTGAGTGGCAAAGTCGTACTCTTGGCCCTAGTTGGCGCTGCTATAAAAAATAAGAGACGTTCCCCTCAGGCTTAAATCGCTGTCTTCGTAACAGCGGGCTTGTCAGTGGCAAGTGCCATAAGAAACAAACAAACAAGCTTTACTTTAACAATTTATTAAATATATCGAAATGTATTTTGTTTTCTATGTGTATGTGTGCTTTCCTTTCTGTCAATTAATCAATTTTTTTAAAATAATATTTTATCTTGGATATTCTCGCTACCCCCCTCTTGTGTGCTCGCGCCCCCCTAGGGGGGCGCGCCCCACAGGTTGAGAATCGCTGCCTTACTATATTTAGTTGGTACGAAATCATCCCGCTTTATTGCAGAGATCCATGCTCTTCTAGTGTTTTCATCGTTTGGAAACGAAAATACAAAAACATTGGAGCTATTTTTTGTGTAATTACTTTTACAATTGGGAACACAGCACGCACTAGGCATCTTCATTACGATAAATTAAAATTAATATGCAAAATGATCATAAAACTACCAAAAAAGCCAATAACACATTTCCCATTCTTCACTACGATAACGATTATCGTTTTCTACAAAACTCATCCAACCTCATGACGTCACGGGCTGAAAGCGTCGGGAGTTGTGAGGCCTTGTATTACGAAGGTCGTGAGTCAACTAGGGTTTTCAGTTCTCTATTGTCCACAGAAATATCAACGTATTGTAAAGGGTTGATATTTAAGCTTTTTTCACCATTAATTAATTCCGACTGAATTTCAGCGGTTAAAATGTCTTCACGTTTCTTTTCTGTCGCAGATTCTCTCAACTGCGATTTTTTATGTCTATTTGGGCAGTCTCTAACAAAATGCGACAATCCACAAACGTAACAGTCTCTTGTTACTTTTCTTGAATTTGTAGTTTCGTTTCTATGAAAGTTTCTGTTTTTGAATTCTCGTTGATGCGGGGGTAAATATTTCCGTTACGAAAATTGTATCTCTTCTCTTTCGTCGTAGGTTTGATATTTATAACAGTTATTCTCTTGATGTAGTTCTTTCTTTTTCCTCACACTGTTTGATCGCACATTTTCATAATCATCTAATTTGCTTGCAGTTTCGTTTGGATTCATGAATTGTGACCAAACATCAATAAAATGTTCTTTAATATCCGTAGGTACTTTTCGCTTTATCTGTTCTGTTATGATTAAACCCGACAAACTTTCAAAAGTAGTTATTTCCAGTCCTTGAATCCATTGCTCAAAATAATTTTTAAGTTCGTAAATAAAATCGCACCAGGTAGTCTCCGGTCTTTTAAAATGAGTTATAAACTTTTGCCTGAATTTTTCCGGGCTGAGTTTAAATCGTTTCACTAATAAGCTCTTGATGTGGTCATAGTCCTTAACTTTCTCGATTGGCTCTCGAGCGATGAGTTGGGTTATATCCGTTGGCAATAATCCTAATAGATGCAACACGTAATCTTCTCGTTTTATTTGAGCCCACTCGGCTTGCCTCTCGAACAACAGCAAATATAAACTGATATCACTGTTCGTTTCATCGAATTTCTGCATCACGCGCCTATCTTGGGAGTTGGTAATTCGACATCCACGGGTACACTGGAATATTGCAGCTTCAGTTTCTCAAGTTAGAATTCTCGTTCTTCTTGTGCCTTTTTCTCCTGCAATTCTCACTCTTTAATTTTTCTTTCTTCAAATTCTCGTTCTTCTTGCTTTTGTTTTTGATCTTTTCTATCCTCTATGATTACTATCATTTGTTTCTTCACAAACTCTTCCTCGTAATTTTTACTTCCAGTTATTAATTTTTTTAAGTCCACAATTTTCATTTCTAATGAAACAGTTTCACCCAGCTCTCCCGCCAACAACTTCAAATCTTCCTTTTTCGCACTGCTTAGGAAGGCCTTATCGATACCGAAAGCACACCTTTATCGAATAAAGTTCGATTTCAAGCTCGTCAAAAATAGCACTCGATTCTCAACTGACAGACTCGCCAAATGTCGTGACTGGTTCGTGAGTGCTTTGAATAAATAGGCAAATAGAAAACTTAACAACAAATTTATTGCAGATTCGTTCGAGTTACTCTGCTCAGTAACTCCTTCTCCTCCAAGAGCAAACACTCCAATGACATCACTCTTTTAATTACACTCGCACTAGTTGTCTAATGCCATCTATGAACGTTTATTTCCTAACGCTTCAAAATCCAATCACTACATATACTTAACTAAATGACATGTATTTTCAAAACTTTAATATATATTTCTTATATATATAGCATTCAATTTAACAAATTAAGAGCACTTTTAATAAAATACATCAATTATAAATGTTGATAACAGACAATAAGAAAATTGGATTTTCAGTAGTTAGTAAAGGATTCGCTTATTAAATAAATCTTTAAGAAATTTATTCACTTCCACCCAAGTTTAGCATTATATCAGTTGTTAATATTAAGTTAGGAGTAATATTTTTTTGCAACAGCAGTTTGTTTACTTACATTAATTAAATTTAGATTAGATTTTGCAGGTAAAATATAATACAATATTCATGTAAACATCTTAAAACCGTTTAAGCATATTCAAAGTTATCAGAAATTTCATCAAATGTCAATAAAATAAATTAGAAATGCACTCACGATTTTGTTTGATTGTCCCTATTTTGTTTTTGATGGCAGATCGCTTTCCGATTTCTTTTTCCTCGAAGAGTTTTTCTTAAAAATTACTTATATTTAGTAAATGGACACACACTGAATGGATTTTTCAAAATTATCGGAGCATATCACCGACTTCGAAGAAGGTATAAACCTTCTAATTCAAAGCTAATAACCCAAGTCAGGATTGTTGAAAGGAAACTAAAAACACATTTTATCAAGACAATCACTCTTGTGTTTCGCATTAAAGCATGCATCCATCAGCACAGCAGTATTTCATCTTTTAACATATAATAAGAGAAAGAAAAGGACTCAAAATTATAACTTCAAATGTAAACAAAAAATCCGCTTCATACTTGGCGGAGAACGTTAATGGTAGACTGATCGACGAAAGCGGTGCGGATGAAACTTAAATGCCATGCGCAAGAAGGTACATGACATGTGACTTTTACGTCACATGAATTGACCCCATTGAGGAAGTTCTCGTCTTTTGAGCTTTGCTCGAAGGATTCTATAATTTATCTTCAAATCTGCATCTTTTAGTTGTTCCTCTCGTATGTTACTCGACCTGGTGGGGAGGTCCATCATAACAGCACAGCACTCACAAGTTATCTCACCATGGTTACACACCGGTCGAGATAACATATCTGCCACCACATTAGCTTTTCCAGGAACGTATTCGAACTTCAAGTTAAATGACTGTATTTGTAGAGCCCATCGAGCAAGACGTCATGTAGGTATTTTCAGACTGAGTAACCATTTCAGTGGTTGATGGTCGGAAACAACTCGTATTTCAGCATCTTCGATGTATCCTCGGAATTTCTCCAATGCCCAGACCACAGCTAGAGCTTCTCGTTCTGTGGTTGAGTAATTTCTTTCAGCCAGTATAAGAAGAAGACTGGCGTACTCGATTGGGTGTTCTTCGGAACCTTGCATTTTACACAAAACAGCTCCTAAGGCACAGGCTGACGCATCAGTTCTGAGGATGAAAGGCTTGTTCTTGTCTAATTGTTTTAGAACTGATGGTGAAATCAGACTTTTCTTCAAAGCATCAAAACTATTTTGCTCTTCCGAACTCCAGGTCCAGGTAGTTCGTTTTCTGGTTAAAGTATTTAAAGGTCTTGCGACACCAGAAAAGTTGGGAATAAAACGTCGGTACCAACAGCAGATTTGAAAAAAGACTGAAGCTGCCTAACATTCTTTGGTGGAGGAATGTCCATAATGGTTGACACTTTGGCAGGATCAATTTCAATGCCAGATCTCGTGATGAGATGTCCAAGGTATTTAATCTTCTGAAACACACATGAAGTGACACTTCTCTCAATTTGCTTGTAGCTTAAACTGCTGAAACCTTTTGAAGACTAGGCGCAAATCTTCAAGATGTTATTCAAAGGTGGGGACATCATGATAATGTCATCAAGATAAGCCAACGTGTTTACCTGTAGTCCATTTCGGAAAAGGTCAATTAGTCTCTGAAAGGTTGCTGGAGCTGTTTTCAAGCCGAAAGGCATACGAGTGAATCTATAAACTCTAAATGGGCAGATGAAAGCAGTTTTGCCCATGTCAGGGGTATACATCTTAACTTGATGATATCCTATTTTCAAATCAATGGTGGACATGATACTTAGTCTTAGAAGTCTCTTATACTTAGACTCTGAAGTTTCATGCAACAGATCATCCATTCTTGGCAATGGATAAGGATCAGATTTTGTGACTGCATTTAATTTTCTATAGTCCACGCATAACCTGAATTCTCCATTTGGCTTAGGAATTAACACCACTGGGGAAGCATATGGGGAGTCACATTCTTCTATAATTCCATTGTCAATTAGAGATTTGAATTCTTTTTCAAGTATCTCTTGCCGAGCAGGTGACATGCGATAAGGTGTTGTTGCAACTGGAGGTGCATTCCCTGTATCGATTCGTTGTTCAATGTACGGCGTTGGTTCTCCCCCCCCCCCGGATTAAAGGTATCCTGGTATTCTATCAACAATTGGTTCAAACGGGACAGTTGGGGCTTGGTAAAGCCTTTTCCTTCCTCTTCTCTAAGACGACAATTCTGTAGTTGAACAACTTCACTAATCTGAGTTGTAGACAAATTGTTAGGAGAGGCGTCGGAATCTTGACAGGCATCTTGTTCAGTCCGGTCTCTTACAGGATCGACTGGTAAGGGAAACTAAGGGTCTGGTACAGTTTCTACAGGGTGTAGGAGGCTAACCGGTATATCTTCTCGAAAAGGGATCGTCCTCGTTTAATATCCATAAAAGTGTAAGTTTTTGTGCTTCAGGTTAAGTACAATTCCAGTCTTCCCAAGAAAGTCGGTCCCGAGCAAGGTTCTGTTTCCTTTTGTTTTTGGCAGAGCTAGAAGGTCCAATGTAAAAGCTTTCTTTTCCATTTTAAACGTCACCGGGGCGATGAAAGCAACTTCTTTGGTTCGCCAAAGTCATGGTGATACTAGTTGGCCGGAAGTTCACACCTTGCTTTAACAAACAGGAATACAGAAATTCTCCAGCAACTGTTTTTGAAGCGCCGGTGTCAGCACAAGTTTGAAAATTCAATCCTGCGATGTTTACATCTAGCAAAGCCAACGGAGAACTGGTTGCTTGAAGAGTCAGGACATTGAGAGCCAATCTATCTCTTTGTTCAGATGGAGAACAAGTGGGACATTTAGCTTTGATGTATCCAGGTCGGGAACATCCGTAGCAATAGATTGCAGGTCACGTTTATTGGTTTCCAACTTTCTCCTGATGTCTCGTTTTCTGATTTTGGGAATTTATCTTGTTTTTGCTGATTGGCCACTTCTTAGCAGTAGACGACGGTTCCTTCCTCAGGTTTTGACGAACCATTTCGTAGTTGTCCAGTTTTTGTGCCAGTTCTTTGGACGATGTAAAGTGTGTCCATTCGTTGAGGAAGTGTTCCCGCACCACGTTTTAGTTAATCTATGACCATCAAGTCTATTAAATCTTCGAACTCTTTATTTCTAGGCCGGTTATCCATACATAAAAATAATTCTTTATTTCATAAGTGAAGTCCGTCCAGGAGCTTTCCGGTCCTTTTGTATGTTTGCTGAAAAGCTGTCGAAACTTCTGTGGTGTCATCTTGTACCGCTTAAGCAAAAGCCTTTTTATGTGGTCAAAGTCCTGAGCAACTTCTTCTGTTTCCCAAGTCAACAGTTGTGCAATGTCACTTGGTAACAAACCGATGATGTCCAAAACTCTTTCGGTACTTCTGCACGCTGAGCCTGTCGATCAAAGAGAATGAGATAAAGAATGATGTCGTTGTTGCTAGGATCGAATAGATTGATCTAGGTTTGTAGATCCCACTTGGGTCTTGAAACCAACGGTTCTGAACTTGACCCTGTACGCGTCTGTGATAGTGTTGTATTGTGCTGCAATCATAACCTCAACAACTCAAACTCCATCTCATCCTTGCGTTTCCTTTCTTCGAATTCCAATTCGAGTCTTTTCGATCTCCCCCTTTCTTCTGTTTCGGCCCTTGCTCTTAATTTTTCTTCTTTGACCCTTGCCTTTCACTTCTCAGCGATGGCGAGAAGTTCTTTAACATATTCCTCCTCATAGTTAACATATTTCAAAATGACATCCTTCAAAGTAACCTTCGTCTCTTTGCTGCTCAGAGTCTCATCCAACTCTGTAGCCAATGTGATTAGGTCTTCACATGTTGCTCTGGCTAGAAAAGCCATGTTGCAGATCAGTTTAATACGTGAGTCTTTCACAAATGTTCTCAAAATCTTTTTTTAAATTTTTCAAATAAATTTATCAATTAAATATTTCAAATTGCTAACACCTGAAAATGAACCTTTTGACTTGAATAAATGTTTACTACTAGTTTATACAATGACAAAATTAGTAATTAAATTGGCATACACAAATAAATTAAACAAAATTCTAATTAATTACATCGTCATAATACTTCTCACTTAATTACTCATAATTAACATATTGCTAACAACAATATCTAGTAGCGATCATAATTTTATCCAAACACATGTCACCGATTTCTTTCATCTATTTAAGTTTTCAAAGTAGATAAAGTTAAATCATTAATTATTTTCTACAACTAAACTCAAATAGTAATCAAAATTCAATTCAAGTAGATTTCACTAGCTATTCGAAATTTATAAAATAAATCTTATTTAGAGTAAACAAATTTAATTACATAATAATCAATCTCATTCAGATTATCAATTAGATATAACTCAATACCATGAATCATAACAAATTACCATTCATCATAGGCATACAGTAATCATAATTTGTCTCAAGAACATTTCATAAATTTTCCAAATTTATTTTCAAATACAATTAATTGTTAATAAGACTTAAACTTAACATTAGCAATTTAATTATGGTTGCCGAGATTCATGAACATAAACCACATTAAAGTGTAGCTGAATTTCAAAATTCCAATGTTTGTAAACAGAAAAGTTATAACATTTATAGTGGAAACAGTTTAATCTTCAAATTAAACAGAAGGTTACATAATTTTTAGTGGCAACATCGGAACATCCATCATCTTGGAATGTTAGAAACGAAAGCTATTGCATTGCATATGAAATACAATTTTTTTTTTGAAACACTTGCTTCATTCACAATTAATTTTTTTCTTAAAATAACAATATATGAACTTACAAAATAATCAAAGCATAAATTCAAAACTCTACTTATTCATTTGCTGTTAAGAGAACGCATGAACATACCAATGTCAGAAACGAAAGTAATTGCATTGCATACGAAGTACACAATTTTTGAAATACTTTATTCATTCAAAATTAGATTTTTTCTTAAAATAACAATTTATGAACTTATAAAATAATCAAAGCACAAATTCACAATTCTAGCAATTCATTTCCTGTTAAGAGAATGCACGATCATATAGAAAACAAACTAATGAACTTATAAAAAAGACTTATAAACCTATCTGAGAGATACGGGATGTATCTGGTATTGTACATTCCATGCGAGTCAGTATGTTTTCAAATTGATAAGGTTGATCAAGATTTCAAGATTCAGGTTGAATCCTTTCCGTAAAGGTACAGACGACCGTCTTTTTCACCTAAAACAAAACTGAGCCGTGCGTGCAATTCACAAGCTGCATGGTCTCGCGTACAGGGCGCCAATTTATAGGTATTAGTCAAGTAATAATTTAAAAGAAATTTTAATAAACTAATTCTATAAAAATTGCATTCTTTAAGTAAACATGGGTTCCTCACATGCAAGCAAGGGAACCGCACAGAGACTGAAGAAAAACTCCGGAAATATTCTGTTTCCGGTGTTGGGGTTACCAGAATGTTCGCTTAAAACAGAAATCTGTCATGCCATCCGGTGATGCATTTCAGTTCTGGTGTTACACTTTGCATTTTGTATATGAAATATTGCAAGTGCACAGTGCATAAAAAGAAATAGCCTAGTAAAATAAAAGTATATTATTATTTTGCTAACTGATCATTGCATTTGCAAAAATCTGTAGATGTTACCTGAATTCAAATTTAATTTTCTTTTAGGTGCACTATTTATTAAACCATAACCTAAATCTACTGCTAAAAAATAAAACAGAATAAAAAAAAATGATTTTTTACATTAACATATGTATATTTTTCAGAAATTTAATTTTTTTAAAGATCGTCTTTGTACGTGAAAAATCGTGTTGAATGAAGTTCTGGTAATACACTCTTCAACAATATACATCTACACCTTTATTGAAATGTTTACTGATTAGCTATGCGTTTTTTTCCATATTTTAAACAATATAATCATTTCTAATTTCAGATGAATTCATGGCCATTTAAAACCTTCCAAGGGCCCTGATATAATGCAAATCTCGAGGCCTCTTTCTTTCTCCAAATCTTTTATCCATTCTAAAAAGTCCATTTCAATATTTCACATATAAAAAAAAGTGCACATTTGAAATGTAAGATTAAATTTAAGCAAAATATTAAAAACAGTTTTCTTTAACACACACTACATAATATTATAAAAGGAGGGGATATTTTTTTTTAAACTGAAAATTTTTTAGAACCATAAAATAGCACTGTGAATAACTTTAAATGGTAATTTGGACATTGTGATGGTAATTAGGTAAAAGTTCCAAAATTAATTTAATCATTACTCGATTTTGATTTGAATAAATTTGATTGCAGGGCCCTCTGTCATTAAATGAAAGGATATAGTTAAATAACTTTCTAAAAGTGCTAAAAATTTTCAAGAGCTGAGGGGCTTCTTGTCAATTGCCAACTTTGCCTATTTAATATTCCTGTCCCCCTCTCCTTTATTAGAATTATTTAATAATCTGTTTGGACTGTTGATATTGCAGCTCCCATGTTGTAGATTCAAATCTCTTGGGAATTTAATTTTATTTATTAGAAATCGCTTTAAGGGCATGTTTTGATTGGCCTATTAATTCAAACATTCTTAAACATTTTTTTTAATGAAAAAAATGTGCATGTTGAATATTAGTTTGAATTTTATTTATTGAATGAATTTGGAATATAAATTTCTTTATTAAAAGAAATAAAGTCAGACTTAAGTTATTGCATTGCGGGAGAAACACTTGATATAGCATTAAAGAAGTTTTTAAAGAGGTTTTATTTCCTCATAATTATATAAGTGAACATTCACTTTTATTTCTGTAATTTACTTTCAACCATAACGCATGAAACCTTGATTACATATTCAGTATATTTCCGTTATCGAAATTAGCAATCATGTAATTAAAATGAAATAAATCATTTCCTATCAATATACTGTTAATGGTTGATGAAAATTTCAATTGTTCCTACAACAAATCGTTCTTAAACTTAACATTATATATATATATATATACACTCATGTCCAAAATTAAGGTCACAAAAATGTTTTTCAAAGTAATTCTAAATGGCTACCAGTAAAATTCAAACAAATTATATTTTATATATTGTGAAGGACCGGTAACACGATATTAACCTTTCTTGTAGGAAAAAATGTGGTTTAGCATTAGTTTTTGAGGATCTACTGAAATTAGACCGTTTAGGCATCTAGAATTTTTGCCTGCAATTTTATGAATATTGCATTAAAACAAAAATTTTAAACTGTTTCCAGTGAGAATGAGTTCTCATAATCGTTTAGACGATTCCTTGAGATGGAGAGCCGTTGGTAAGCTTGAAGCTGGGCAGTCTCAAGCGGAGGTGGCCTGATAGTTACAAGTGGCACCGAAAGTGGTATCCAGGTTGTGGAATCAATTCCAAACAAGTGGTACTGTAACCAGGAAGGCCAGCCAAGGCCGTCACAGAGCAACGACGCCTGCACAGGATCGCTATTTGGCATTAAGCGCACGACGGCATAGGCTGACAACGGCTCCCAAACTTGCTTGTGACCTTGCTACTGCGTTTGGAATAAGAATTTCCAGACAAACAGTATACAGACGTCTAGCAGAGCGATCCCTTTATGTCCGGCGACCAGTTGAGTGCGTCCCTTTGACTGCATCCAACAGAAAAGCCCGGTTGTTGTGGTGCCGAACACATCAAATTTGGGCACAGCAAGAATGGGGGCATGTACTTTTTAGTGATGAGTCGAGATTTACCGCACAGAGTGACACTCGTCGAATCTTTATCTGGAGAGAGCGAGGAACTCGCTATCATCCCTCCTAGTAAAAGAAATCGACAGATTTGGTGGCAGAGGAATCCTTGTCTGGGGTGGCATAATGTTGGACAGTCGTACACCACTGCACGTCCTAGATGCGGGTACTGTCAATGCACATCGTTATAGGGATGAGATCCTTGAAGCCTATGTGAGGTTGTTCCGGTGTGATTTTGGCTCAGACTTCACGTTTATGGACGATAACGCGCGTCCACACAGAGCCCAGATCATTGATGATTTTCTTGAGGAAGGGGATATTCGACGTATGGACATACCCTCGAGGTCTCCGGATCTCCAACCTATTGAACATGTCTGGGATGGTCTAGGAAGAGTCAATGCACAGCGTAACCCCCCCCCCCCCTCCTAATACCCTCCAAGAGTCAAAAGCATCGCTTTGGGGAGAATGGGCTTTGTTGCCCCAAGCATTTATGGACACCCTCATAAGCAGTATGAAAGCTCGTTGTGAAGCCTGTATAGCAGTGCACGGTGGTCACACTCCATATTAGACAGAATATTCCAGAGATAAATGCCGTATCTGTGATTCATAATGTAACACTTTTTGATAGACCCTGTTTCTTAATTCCCGATAATAATCTTTTCCATGTTGTTATGCATCTATGTTCTTTCTTTAATTGTAGTGTACCTCTGTGCCAATTTTCGTGACAACACAGTGAATATTTTTTCATTTTTCGCAGTTTTTATGTTTGTGACCTTAATTTTGGACATGAGTGTATATATCAATATATTATATACATATATACTAGCTGAACAGGAAAAGAATGTTCTACCATATAAATTATTTCTAGTGAATATTTTGGTTGTTAAATAAAAATCGCAAATGTGTTGTGGGGATGGGATCTATGACAGAAAGAGGAATAGAGCGCTGAAGACGATGATCGCCGATAAAATAAAAAAAACCCACCAATCATTCATTTTCTCAATACAATGTATTTCATTAACGTAACGAACATATAAATTGTTTGATCTCTTAAAATTTAAACGTAAAGTGAAAAAAGTAATATATTTTTTTATCCTAAGTATAAAAATGAAATTAAAAAAATCAATATTCATTTCGAAGAGCAATTGAGTGTACGATATTTTTTGTCAGTCTGTCTTTAGCCAACACAAATAAGCTCGATGGTTTGCCCACGCGAGAACATGCCACATGTGTGAAAAACATGGTGTGCTCAAATCTAAGCCTCAAACAGACATCGTTTGGCCTTGCAACTTATTGATTATCATTACGAATGCCAATCTAACAGGAAATTGAATGCGTTTGAATTCAGTCGGCACGCCTGTGAGAATCATTGGTATTCGTGGCAGCAAAACATTTTCAGCTCGGAATTCGCCATTCAAAATGGTGGCTTCGATAACGTTTTTCATCAATTTTTTAATGACCAATCGCGTGCCATTGCACAGCCGTGGTGGGTTCGAATTCCGAAGTAAAATAATGGAGATCCAACTTTCAGTCGCAGAAGGTGTGGTGACATGGCTGGAAAATCCAGTGAGTTCAAAAACTCTGTTGGATAATTTACAGCTTCGTTAGCATCGCAAACTGTATAGATCGATTTGTATGATATCAAGTCACCTGGCAACGTATCTTGAAGTTTACATCGTCGACGTCCACATTTTTTGCTGCCAAAATGGCTCTTTCTGTCAGCCACGCATGATTTATGTATTGTGTGCTTACATCGGGAAATATGCGGTCAATGAGAGCATTTTGTGAATAAACGATAGTGCAGAAATTTGTAGGAAATTTTATGCATCCAGTATTTTTATAGGCAGTAACTTTTCCATCGCCGATATCTAAAAATTGGTCCGAGAATGTGTCAGCAGATGGATCTTGTAGCATTTGAACGCGAATGTTTATTTTTAGCTGGACTTTTTCAACATTACGCCACAGTGGCGATGATTTCAAGGAAGACTTGATCTCATCAGCGTACGTTGAACGTGAAATGACGGGAAGTGTTTGTCTGAAATCACCTTAAGGGAATAACAGAGCGCCGCCAAATAATTTTTTTTTTTTTTGTGTGTGTGTGTGTGTGTGTATATCTTTGAGTGTTATGTTCAACGCCTCAAGAAAATGTTTGTGTGCCATTGTGCATTTATTCCAGACTAGTCGCCTTAGGCGACCAGCCGGTTCGCCAATCTTAATGTTCGTTAAAATTTTAGTAATTTTAATTTTTTATTAAATATTTTATGTAATTCCTACTTTAATAGCTTCTTCATCAAAATATTTTAAAACTTCAAATTTTGATAGTCATATAATTCACTCATAATATCATAAAGGCCTTCAATCATACCGTGATATGTATCTCTCTAATTTTCTGTTAGCTCCCGTAGAATTTATACTCTAAATTAAAGTAGAAAGGATTAATCTGCAATTAATATAATAATAATTTTTACTGAAACAAAGTATTCTTTTGTAATATGATTACTGAAAACTGAGTCACTGAGCTTTTAAACTTTATGGGCATTAAAGAATATCTTTCTTAATTTATGTAATATTTTAAGAATTTGTCAACAAAATTTTCTCAGATTCATCATGACCAGATCGATTTATTAACAATGTTTAATTTTAAATGCATCAAACACTAAGAAAATAAAACGAATCGTTTAAAATAATCGGTTGAAAACAGGTTTAAAAAAAACTGCTTAAAAAAGGATGTACTTAAAACTATAAGCATATACAAAAAAATATATAACTAACATAAATACAATTTAATTACAAAAGTATGCAACTAACCTAAAAATAATTTTAATCAAGTCTGCATCCGTTGATAATAGTTGTCGACAATCAGAACACAATGCGCATGCGTGAATTTTCAACGTCAGTTACGGTAAAGCAAATACGTGATTTTTTCTACGCCAGTTGGAGTAACGCTATGCGGATTAGAATTAAAATAAAACAGAATAAAGGAAATTAAAAATTTCTAAAGTACTTAAGAATGAATCTGAAAGATCGATTGATTAACAATGTTCAATTTTAAATGCATCAAACATTAAGAAAATAAACAGAATCGTTTGAAATAAACAGCCGAAAAATCTTAAGCCTAGCCTCATTAGCATGGAAAGAAAAAAAAACTGAATGCGGTGGGGAAAATTAAGATTTTTTTGGCGGGAAAGTTAGTTTTTAATTAATAATTAAAATTCTAATTATAAATTCAAAAAAGGGACCCCAGGTGCACATTCCCGACCTCCAAGGTATCCTTGTACCAAATTTGGTAACTGTAGGTCAAACGGTCTGGCCTGTAGACCGCCAACCCACACACACACACACACACGTACCTCACACACACACACACACACACACACACACACACACACACACACACACACACACACACACACACACGTACCTCACACACATTGAGCTTTATATAAGTGTAGATGATAATTTTACATTTTTTCAGTACCGTTGCCATGGATGATTTTTTTTTATGTTGCACACTGTGTCTGGATTATTTTGAATATTTTGAAGCTTAAATACTGAATGAGCTGTTCTACCTCCATCCAATAGAGTTGCTGCAATGCCAGATGATGCAACGGCCAATGCGATGCCATTATTAGATCGTATTTCGGCGGGAATGAGTGAAATGAGAAATGTTTTGCCAGTTCCACCTGGTGCATCCAATTAAAAAATGAGAGGGGGGTAGGAGGGTGAAAATTTAGGGTTATAGTTATTTTTTGATGCCAAATAAAAAAAATAAAAAGAAAATTACCAGAAATTTTTTTGTCAAAAAAATAGAAAAAAAAAATTCTGGATAGAGACACTCTGATTACCTAGCGTTATGAAATATACTTAAAGACCTATTCTCATACCTACCAAATACACATAAAAAATTTCATAAAAATCGGTCGAGCCGTTTCGGAGGAGTACGAATACAAACACCTTGACACGAGATTTATATATATATATATATATATATATATATAATGATATTTTAACTCTAATTTCAATTTAATTAATTTTCAAGATTCTATCTTAACTTAGCCCATAGTAACTTCATTCTAAAATATTCTCTTATTTCGTGATCCAATTCCACTGTCTCTACTTAATTAATTCAAGAGAAGCTTTGTTAAATTGTTGAATCAGCTAAAATCTAACTTTCCCACACTACGCGTGAAGAGATAAAATACCGCTGATCAGGCAAATTCTTTTTTAAAACCTCAATGTGTTTCTCCTACCTTGTCCGCGCATGTAATGAAAGTCCCTATCGAAATCTCGTAATACATTAGTACTATGAAGAAATGTTTTCCCTAATATATATATATATATATATATATCAGAGGTAAAATCAGCAATATTTTAAAATGGAGGCTTAAAAAAGTTTTCCACTTTGCTTCATTCTGAAGTTAAATCTTATTCGTAAACGCAAAAAAAATATCAAAATACTTCTTTCAAGCATACCTAATATTGAAACCTACTGATCATGGGAAAATAAATCTAATCTTCATATCCTGTTCACAACAATGGAAAAAAAAAAAAAAAGATGAAATACTCGTAACAACAAGACAAAAGACAAGATGAAATACTCGTGCAATTGGTTTTGAATTTCATTTCAACAGTGAAATATATTGTTGCAATATACGTTTAAAATGTTTCAAAATTTTTTATTAATATAGAGAAAAAATTATACTTTAAAAAATTAAGTATAATTAAAAAGATAATTTTTTGAATTTTAAGGTGCTGCAAAAACTATTTTTCCACTGTAAAATTATAAAAAGTTATCACGAGGAAAAGAATATTTCTTTTAATTTTTAATTAAGTAAAATTTTAATTAAATTTTTTTTAAAAAATCGCTCCGAGAATCACCTTTTTACATTCCAAAGTATATATTTGCCAAATTTGATAGACGTAAGTCAGACGGTCTGGTGTGTACAAAGCCTGCACATATACATAAAGGCAGACAGAAGCTTTTTCCTAATGTTTAACTCTTTTTAAGTTAAAATACCAATATATTTTCTCGCCAAATACTCTTGCCAACAGATAACATGTAAGCAAACCTAAACTAATCACTCCCTAACCCTTTTTTCAAAGAGCTACGCATGATTTATTGGACGTTTATGACCGGTACGGAAATGTCCGTACGGATGAGTCCCACTACCGAAAACACAGCTTTTTGTCTCGAACGCATCACTTAGTTATATGCAGTGATTGTTTCGTTGCTGCTGTTACTCAGCAAACAACCCTATTCCCCACTTTTCGCACTTGTTGATTCTTTTACTGACTGTTTCATGTTCAATGTTATTTTCATTTTTATTGATCATTATAATAATACTGTATTTGACTGCAAGCGAATGACTAATGCGGGAAAACTAAGCAAATAGAATTAGAAATGAAAATACGAGTTTTTAAAATTATTTCAGATGTGCTGTAGCTTTGCAGCCCAGATGAATCCACCGTGTCTTCGTAGAGTTTTTATATTCAACCATTTATGCTTATGTATGTTTACTTCCATATAAATATATTCATGCATGCATCCTTTGATTTGAAGGATCTGTTTTGATTTTGTTTTTATAAATTAAATAGACAGACAATAACACATGCAGGAGCGTTTTTCCCAAACTTTCTTTTGTACTTGCTTGACACGACGTGTTTTGTGTTTCTTAGCAACATAAAGAAAGGCGAGCATGTTTCTCTTTTAGCCGATTCGAAAAAAAGTTCTAATCAGTTTTACCATTCTGATTTTATTATACCAAGAGCATAGAGCGCCATTTGACCTTGTCATTGCCGAAGTTATTATTTCACATAGAGTGAATTGATCTCTCGGGAAGGTTCTGCCCGAAAGATACAGATCTATCATTGGGATGCTCGGAACATCTTCCAGATCTCATCTGTTTGCTCGTTATGTTTCTGAAGAATCAAATTTCGACGCATACATACGGACAGACTTGCTTTTTCAATATTTTGTCCAAAATTTCACATAAGTCTGCAGTTTTAATGCAAAAGCGGCATACCGAATTTCATCTTCTTAGCTTTATGTTTTTGTGAGTAATCATGTTCGCAAATGTGATTCGAAAAATATTTATTAATCACCAAAGAAGGGAAACGTGGAGATTCATCAAAATCTCGACATTCGATTCTTTGAACAGTCACAACCATTAAAATCTCGCTCCCGTTTATATAAAAGTGAAAAAAGGAAGAAACAAATGAAAGCATAAACTGGCTGTTAACTTATACAGTAAAAGTCAAGTACAAACCAAGCTGTTTAATGCTATACAATCCACCCACACAATAGCTTTTCACGCAGTCAGCCAAAAGCAATATCTTTGGCGTGCACACCTTTGCCAAATCGCGAAAGAAAGAGAATCCGAGTCAAGAAGTCTGTCTCACGCATTTAGTTTGTGATTCCGTTGCCGCAAAGACAGATCCCGACATCTAAGAAAGGTTGTACTCAAAACAAATGATCCGCTGAAAGGAGCAGGTCATTGCAGGAAGAAGGGGGAAGGGTAACTTATCGGAATTAAGCATCGGCCTCATTAATAAGTACCCATTTCCCTTCTTCAGCGACGGAATTTTCTTCTCTAGAAGGCGGTCTCTTTGCTGAAGATTGTCTGCCCTCTCCAAAGGGACTTCCAGAATAAATTATTCATCGAAGATCTTTCGATTTTCTTTTGGAAGGGGACTCACGTCCGTCTTTTTCGGCCCTTGGGGTGAATAGATTTTTTTTATTCTCTTTTTCTTTTAGAACACAAATATCGTATTTTATTTTAAATTCGGACGCCTGAATGTGGAAAGACCGACTTGGCTCGCCTTTCGTTTCATGCCCAGAGATATGCTGGATCGGCGCAGGCCTCTCTTCCTTTTCTTTCTCTTTTGCCTGACTGAGCTGACTGGATCGGATGACTCGTCTTCTTTTTTCTTGGCAGGGGAGAAAGGGTTATTAGAACCAGAGACCAGCCGATTCTTTCTCTGGCAGATTGTGATTCTGCCGAGGGCGAGGCTCTCCCTCTGAATATCGAGGAGAGAATGGTGCCTTTGTCTTAGATGGAATAAAAGTGCGATTGTCGATTGCTGTGGAAGGATTTACAGAGAGTGAAAAAGTTTCATAAAGCAAAGTATTTTTTGATATCGTTTATTATGACGCCAATCGGGGCTTCTTAAACTGACAGCCTCGACCTGAAATAAAGTAGCGTAGATGGATTTTGAGATTTCGAAAACACAGACATTGAATATTACTATCTGCCTACATCTTAACACTGGGAAGCAAAAATAATTCTCAAAGCCACCTTTTTGAAATAATTAATGAGAATTTTATAAATTATTTATTTTGTCAGATTCCTTTGGGATGAGCGATAATTATAATGGATTTTTCTTAAGTTCTGTTTTCTTATTCATTATTTATATTGGGGAGGTGTTAAAGATTCTTAATTGGATTATAATAAATACAATAATAATAAGAAATCGCAGCTATATTGAAAGACCGTTGCATCCATTTTTCAAAAATCTTTTCAACCTACTTATAGATTATTCTTTTCGATTGTGAGTTAGCATAAATGATATTTATTAACTTTTAGGAGAACAAGGAGTATTGTAAAGCAGCATTTGGATATGCCATAAGAATTAAACTAGAAACTTTTATTCTGCACTTTTTATTTGAAGGAATATCGTTAACTTTGCTGAAAAATCAAGGATTTTACCTACATCTTATAAAAATATTAATCAAAGACAGATCACGACTTTATCAATCTATATAAAATTTTTACTGCCATTATTATAATAAAAATCTCAACTCTGGCGAAGAGATTATTATTTTATAGCTGTCCACTCTCACGTACTTGCCTCTATCGTATAGATTGTAATTAATGCAGAAAGAGAAATGAAATGTTAGTTTTTGTTACAAATGTTAGTTTTGAATACAATATTCATAATAAAATTATAAATACTAAAATTTTGGATAACCTTATACAGAAGCGAATGTTAAAATAGAGGAGGGAGACGGACTGGAGATAAATTTGCTAATTCGAGCTATGTAATGTGGGATACAAGCATTTACATATTCCATATCAGCATCACTAATTCCCACAAAAATGAGTCCCGATAACCTGTTTAGATTTTTCAAGTAGTATTTTCCCTTTGGAAAAAGGTTCTTTCAATCTGGTCTGAATGCACAGCAGGTGCCGTCCTCATCATCTGGCCACGGAAAAAATTAAGAGGTTCGTCCCAAAATATCCCTGATGTTGCTTTAAAACAGGATGTTAATAAAATTAAAACTGAACTAAACTGATTGCTTAAAATGGTCGACAAAAAGTATAAAATTTGAATCACAATTTTGTCACATTTTTGTCTTTGTTTGATTTAATCTGCATCAGCTATTGCATTCTACACTTATGGATTTTCATACCAAACAGTTTATAGATAAATACTTATCTAAAAATGTCATCATGATCATAAAAATGAAACTGAAAGTTCTATTTTGTCCAAAGAAAGAAATTTGTATCAAAACATTAATATTGGTAAAAGTGAAAGTATTGATATTTTTTTGAGTCTATTATCTCCGCAAATAGTCTGCATTAATCTCCATGAACAATATGCAGAATTTTTTTCTTTTTCCATTCCGAATTTGTATCATAAATGAGCATTAGCAATTGATTTTTGACAGTTGCCTTATTAATTGTAAAGAGAAAGCTACATATAGAATTAACAAGATGTAAATTTCACATTTCAGAATGCTTTCTATTAGTCCAAATGAAATAAAGTTTGAACTACAGGTAATTCAAATGTTGCGCTTATATTAATTAAATAAATTTATTTATTAAATAAAAATAATTTGGTTGCAAAATTCATCAATAGATGAAGTTGTAATATCAATGTATTTATTTGTATGTATTGAAAATGTGGAACATTTGCGTTACAGCGCATGCCTATTACCATTTTTCTTTGGATAAACAGACGGAGGATTCTGCAAGAACACTAGTTACTTCTCTTCACACATCGTGCCTACACTGCAAGAAAAAGCGATAGTTCTAGAATTGTTATACCGAAACCAGCAAAATTCCGTAGCAGTTATGCAAGAATTCCATCACATGAAGTACATACGAAGAAGCCAAATGTCCCCATGTTTCTTACGTATGATGACTCAGAAATTTGAAACAACGGATCATTTTGACATTCTTCCAAGTAGCAGAGGACGAAGGTAGATCGACTTTTCTAGCGTCGAAATTGTGACTATCGCTGTTGTTGAAGCAAGCAGTCAATCGCCGCATAGTAGTATGAGTGTGACCGTTGTTTCTCGTGTATTGGATATGCAGTATTCTACAGCATGAAAAACTTTATGACGAATTTTGCATTTCTATCTCTACAAAATCAAACCTGTGCGTTTGTTGCAGAAGTTCGTAAACTTTTCAACATCCATTCCCTGCTGGAATGGAAGTAGATGTTACTTGGCCATGGAACATTCTGTGGAGTAAATAATCTCAATTTAAGGGGCAAATTAACACCCACAACTGTCAAATCTGAACAGAGGAAAACCCTCACCCTATCTAGGAAGAGTCTTTGCATCCTGAAAAAGAACAATATAGTGTAGCTACCTTTATCATTGGAACGCACTTGTTAGATAGATAACTGCAACTAGAATCCGAACAACGGCACTGGAGCATACTGAAAGATTTTATAATCCCATAAATTCAATGCCTCACTTCATAAAAAAAAACGTCCCCAGGGCATCATTTTCAGGCAAGAGGGTGCACTTCCTCACATAGATCGCCAAGTAAAGCAATTTTTAAGACAACATTTCACAGATGCACGGGTGATCGCCATCATTTTCCAATAGCATGGCCTCCTTGTTCACCGGATATACTCCCTTCGACTTTTGATTTTGGGGTTTCCTGAAGGACACTATCTGTTACCAGCATCTGCGCCAGACCTGAAAGACAGCATTCGGTGCCATGCTCTTGATTTTCCGCCAAACTTACTGCGGCCAACTGTGGAAAATAGGGTTATTTGCTTACAAGAAATTGTTGAACGTAAAAGGCGACATACTAGGTATTTTTAATGCTACTTTTTTATATTTAATATTTATGAAGCATATTAAATGCTTTGTGCGTATTCTATTTCCACTTATCGGAGGACAGGACTTCTTTTACTTTGTATTTTTTACGTCATAAAAATGAAGCGAAACCACTTCGTTACTATTGTACGTATATTACAATATATACGTTATTATAAATAAAACGAGCTAGGGGAATGAAATTTTCTAGGTAGCTTTCATAATTTTTTTAATGCAATTTTATAATTTTGTATTTTTTTGATGTAATTTCATAATTTTGTATAATTTCTGTATTTTGGTAGAATGTGCCTGATTATGTTCATAGGAACATGATAAATCAAAAACAAAAAGGCAGATGAGATCTTTTGTGAGATTTTATTTTTAAAACAGTGGATCTGAATCGAATTTTGAAGAGATCATCTACTAGCTGATTCAGCTTGGACTTTCGTGCCATTTGAAAACAATCTGGCTTGTGAATTCTGTAGCTAAATATATTGATTTAGAAAAACGGAGCGAAGAATTTAAACGAGCAAGAAGAGTGAACACTCGCGCTTTTTTAGGAAACAGGCAAACATTTGTGCTCTGACACTGATAGAATCCTTTTCTTTCTACAACATTTGATAGGAAAACGATGGAATTGAGTTTCGAACCACAACTAGTCCGTTTGCGGATTGTAATTACAATGCTTTCATTTTAAAAGTTGATTACATCTGGTGCAGTAACTAATAATATTTCTTCACCTAGGACTATGGAATTATTGTTCATTCTTCGTTCTTACAGCATATATATTAGTATAAAACACACTCTAATTGTGACCAATAGCTAATCTCTAAACCATTAGAAATAGATGCAGGCTTCCAATTTTCCTCAAAATGGCCAATGAAATGATCTAAAATTTTGTAAAATAAAGATATTCAAATTTTTCTAACAGGGTAGTAAAAGTGAAATGTGTTTTGTTTTAAAGTGTCAAAAATATATATTAAATATGATTAAATAGATCCACGTACTGCATAAAAATTTAAATTATTCTCCATTGTATTCATTGGTTCAAACAATATAAAATAAATTCTTTACTTCATTTAGAGTATTTTCTCAATTGTAACCCTTTATAAATTAACTATTGAGCAGATGGACTCTCACTATTTTATAAATATCGAAAGAAAGAGATTGAAGTTTTTAAAAAAGAAACGTAAATTGAAATTTCTACAATTCATTCATGTAGCCTTTTGGAAACATTATTGTAATAACATTTAAAATACCTAAAACTATCACAGTGTCGAATAATTATCTAATAATGAAATTTGTTAAAAACTAAACTGGAAAATCATGTTGTAATCAATTACGACTAGAGTATAAATAACGAAGTCAGTTTTATTAATTTTATTGAATATGATTCTCATATACAGCGAAGTACAATGATCCAAAATGTAGTTTAACAACTGAAGTTGTTTGTGATGATTTGGTTTGGTTTGGTTTGGTTTTATGGTGCAAAAGCCATTTTTGGCCATGCTGCGCCAAACACAAGATTTATTTTATTACAAAAAAAAAAATGCACTAAAACGATGTCACAATTTAAAACTTAAATTTGCTTTTCTATTCCAATATCTTGCAAGAATAAAAAAATACTTTGGTTGGGTTTCTCACCCAACAAGTCTTTTAAAGTTACATTGTTGCTACCAAAATGGATTCGTCTAAATTGGTTAAAACTGGGACATTCCACAAGTATATGCTTTATGGATGAAGAGCAATGACAATCTGAACATGTAGGTTGGGGTTTCGAGTTGAGTAAATATTCATGAGTCAATTTGGTGTGTCCAGTTCTGAGTCGATTTAACATAACGGATTTCTTTCGGTTTAAGTTATAATATTTAAAGGACTTTACCGAAGAAGGAATTTCAAACAACTTATTATGAGTTGGTTCATTCCATACACTCTTCCATTTTTTTCTAATACATTTTTTACCGTTTGAAGAGCATCACTTAAGGGAACAAATTTCTCTATATATTTTCAGAAGTCAAGACTCTTCTGCTCCAAACGATGTGCTAGAGAATAGTTTTAATAAATTCAACGAAAGCGTACATTTTCTTTTTAGATAGTTTATATGAGATTTAAAGGTAAGTTTAGAGTCGAAGATTACACCTAAAAATTTAATCTCAGTGACAAAAGGGATTTTCTGGTGGTTCAATTTGAGTATAGGATCTGGGTGAATTCCACGTCTTTTACAAAAGTGAATTGCAGCTGACTTTTGTGGAGATATTGTGAATCCATTCATTTCCCCCCAACTGTGTATTTTATTTCTGGCATCTTGAAGCTCCTTTTCTATAAAACTCATGTCCTCTCCAGAGCACTGTATCTGGAAGTCATCTACGAATAGCGAACCATGCACACTTGATGGGAGATTTTTAATGATGTCATTGATTTTTATAATAAATAAGATCACACTCAGGACGCCCCCCTGGGGAACGCCTTCGTTTTGATAAAAATTGTTTGATAAGACATTACCTAGTCGAACTCTAAAATTTCTCATTTTTAAAAAGTTTTGTATAAAAATTGGTAAATTTCCTCTGAGACCTATTTTATGTATATCTTTCATTACGCCGTATCTCCATACTCTATCATAGGCCTTCTCCATATCAAACATAATGGACACTAGATGCGTTTTACTGACAAAGGCTTCTCTAACTGCAGTTTCTAATTTTAAAACGTTGTCTTTAGTGTTTCTGCCACGACGGAAACCGCTTTGGAGTGGTGATAACCAATTTTTTGTTTCAAGTATGTTAATCAGTCTGGCATTAACCATCCTTTCCAAAACTTTGCACAGACAACTGGTGAGTGCAATCGGTCTGTAATTACTTGGATCTTGTGGATCCTTACCTGGGTTAGCTACTGGTATAATTAGTGCTCGTCTCCATGAATCTGGAAATCTATGCTCTTGCCAGATTCTATTATACGCTCGTAAAATATTTAACAAGGATGATTTACTTAAATGAATAATCATGTTTAGATGGATGTTATCAGGACCTGGTGAGGTAGCTCGAGATTTATGAAGAGCCCTTTTCAGTTCTGTAAAACTGAAATCAGAATTATATTCTTCGTCATTATGGCTGGTAAAATTTAAAATATTATTTTCTTCATTTTTTTTTATAATATATAAATTTTTCGGTATAAACCGTATCACTGGATACCCTAGAGAAAGTTTCAGCCAAAGTGTCAGCTATTGCCTTAATATCTGTGATTATACGACCATTCAGAGTCAAAAAGGTTGTAGGGAGATTTTTATTGCAGCCAGAGACTTTCCTGACTTTATCCCAGAGTTGTTTAGAGCTAATTTGGTTGTTTATGGAGTTTACAAATAACATCCATGAATCCCTTTTACTCCTCCGTCTTATTCGTCGAGCATTTGCTTTTGCATATTTAAAGGCTATAAAATTATCCGTTGTAGGATATCGTCTAAATATATTCCATGCTTTTGCCTGCTTTTTATCAGCGATTTTGCACTCCCTATTCCACCAAGGTTTCCAATGTCTTGGAATCTTCCCTGAGGATTTTGGTATTGCCTTATCAGCCGCTTCTAAAATTTTTTTAGTTATATTTTGAATAACATCATCAATATTTTCATCTCCCACAATGTCTTCCGAAATGAAAGCCATCTGTGAGTAAAGATCCCAGTTTGCCTTATCAAAGATGTATCTTTTCGTTCTTTCAGGATAAGTTAAATCATTATCTTTGTATGATACAATAATTGGAAAATGGTCACTGTTATGAAGGTTATCAGCAACACTAAAATTCCATTTTATGGCTAATGATGGAGAACATAAAATTAAGTCCAAAGTGTGAAAGGTGCGGCTAGGTACATGAAAGTATGTATAAGTTTTGCCATTAAGCAAACAAAGACAATGATCTTCAAGCAAAGCCTCAACTTGTTGTCCTTTTAAATTAAAATCTGCACTTCCCCAAATAGGATTGTGTGCATTAAAATCACCCATTAGTAAGAATGGTCGAGGAAGCTGATCAATGAGATTATCAAGCTCTCGTTGAGATACTTTATCATTTGGGGGCAAGTATAGGCAACATATTGTTAATAGAGACCCGATATCAATTTGCGCTGCAACTGCTTGGATACAGCTATTTAGAG
Organism: Argiope bruennichi; assembly: GCF_947563725.1. Lineage (NCBI taxonomy): Eukaryota > Metazoa > Arthropoda > Arachnida > Araneae > Araneidae > Argiope > Argiope bruennichi. Next base: position 2,084,030 of record NC_079155.1, read on the forward strand.
TGATTTCTTTGTGAGGGAAAGCCTGGGAAACCAAAAAGGCCACTCCACCCGAGGCTCTTGCACCCTGGGTATAGTCTTTCCTTATAATATCGTAATACTTAAATTTGAAAGAATCTTCAGGAGAGAGATAAGTCTCCTGTAAGCCGAGACAAACGGGCTGATATTGATTTAAAACCATTTTAATGTCATTGGAATGAGCTTTTGCACCGTAACAATTCCACGAAAGAAGGTTAATTGCCATTTGTTGTCTTATTTTTTTTAATTATTTTTGATATCTGCTCCTCCCCGTCAGTGGACATAAAATCATCATCAAATGGATGAATTTTTATATCATCCTCTTCTTCAGTTTTCGACTCTTTTAACAGATCTTGTTTCGTAAGCATGCGTTTTTTCACAGAACCTTTTATCTTCTCGTCCAAATTATTTTTAAAAGCCTGCATTCTTGCTTTACGCATGGCTTTTGTTTCTTTAAAAAACTTAGATGGCTTTTTTGGTGTCATTACCTTTTTATTATTTGATGTAGGGATGGGAGATGCTTTGTTTGGAGCTAAGTTATCGACAGTATTCACCGGGCTGCTTTGAATATTTTCCTGACTGACAGCATTGTCTACATTTACCACTTCTATTTTAGAGATATTTAGAGGGTTGGGTTTACCATGGATACTTTTTGTTTTGGAGTTTGTGGATTCATTATGGTTTTTAACTGGTGATTTTTCTGGTAATGGATTTGGATTAGCATTAGATGAGGTTTCTTTTTGGACCATTTTGGTTTTACAATGTGGGCAACAGCTGAGCATTGATGAGTAAGACACTCCAACAGTGGGCGTTCTAGATTTTACTAATTTTCGGGCTTCAGCAAAAGGAATATTTTGTGTCACTTTGATTGTTTGTATTTCTTTTTCTTCTATCCATCAAGGGCATTTACGAGAATATGAGGGATGATCTTCTTTACAATTGCTACATTTTGGTGCAGATGTACAAGATTTACTGTCGTGTCCTATTTCAGAGCAACGGCCTCATGTTTCTTTACCACGACAGGCTCCCATGGAGTGTCCAAATCTCTGGCATTTAAAACATCTTAATGGGTTAGGTATATATGGTTTAACAGAGCAGTTTAAGTATGCAATATGAACAGATTTGGGTAGTATAGGTACATTAAAGGTTAATATTAGATGTTTGGTCAATATTAATTTATCATCCCGTTTAATAGTTATTCGTTTTACTGACGTAACATTTTGGTCTTTCAGACATCCAAGAATTTCTTCTTCAGAATCGTATTGAAGCTCTAGTTCTGATATTACTCCTCGAGATTGGTTAAGAGATTTATGAGGGTATACAGTAACTGCATGTTCTCCGATTGATTTAAGGCTCTGTAATGATTTAATTTGATTATCTGATTTCAATTCAATTAAAATATCCCCTAGCTTAGTTTTCTTAATGGATTGAACTTCGCCAACAATTCCAAGTATTGTCTTATGAATTAAGATAGGAGAGACAGTTTTTAAATTACCTTCCAACTTTTTTACTATGGTTTTGCTGTTATCACAGGTTGCTCCAAAGGAGAAGTTGGCAGACAGCCGTCTCTGCCGGGACCAAAATTGCGGGAACCCATAATAGTCAGATATTTTTCATCCCGGTACGCCCCCGCCCACCTCGGAGCCCAACAAGGGAAGGCAGTTGCCGGCTCTGGGTACCTCCAGCCTAGGTACTTACCTTAGGGGTGGCACCGGGATATAGATTTACACAGAATGTAAACCTAGCCCTACAGCAGTGCTTTCCTGTTCCCAAAGATACACACCACCAGCCGATTGACAGAAGCGGGCTCACTCCTGCAGCCCGACTTACGGAGCAGCCTGGGCCAAAGGGAACGCAAAGGGACCCCAGGATTACATTTTGCCCCTAACGGGTCGCCATGCACGGCAAACACATGGGTTTAGTATTAAACAAAGGCCAATAATAAAAACCAACTCAAAATAGAACTGAAATATCAACTCAACTCATATATAGAAATAGAGATTAGAAGGAAAAAAAAAATAAGAGAAGGATCGCTAGGGAAGCCCGGGGACGCGACACCCGTACTTACCAAAGACGGCAAACCCCTTCGGAAAAGAAAAGATCCCTGGGTACCTCGGGGTTGGGACACCCGTACCCACCTATAGTAGGTGAGCCCCTGAAGGGTATTTGTGATGAGGTCATCAAAAATTGTATGGTTTGTTGCAAAATCAGTTTAACTAATTTATAAGCAAAATCGATGAAAGTCAGTTTGTTTCATCATAATTTGCAGAAACCGTTAAATATACAGTAAAGTGAGTACTCATTTCATGTTTTGAATCACTTCGTTTTTTTTTATTTGTAAATTTTTACTCGTAAACGAAATTTTTAGAAGATCGTCCTCAAATATAAACATCAGATTGACAAAGATGTAACAGAAGTGAATTCCACCCTATTGATAATAAATTGTTATCAGGAGCTGAAGAAAAATTCTCCAAACCTTCGAAAGTCTTTTTTTTTTTTTAAGTTAAAATATATTCTCTATCAGGAAAGCTAAGATGCATCTAGAGTAGATTCGATATAAACAAATTTAGATATGTCTAAAATATTAACGGAAACATAGTTCCGTGCATATGTAAATAAATACAGATAAAAATACGGTGCGCTGAATTAAAAAAGCTTTACATAAACAGCAGCATTCTATCTAAAAAATAAAAATCTAATGTTAAAATCATCAAACATTTCGAAAGCAGATTTATGTAGTCTGATTTATTTTGGAAAAATACCCGCAGTTACAAACCGCAGGAAATAAAAATTTTGAAGCAGCTTTGGAAATAATGCATTCGATTTGTTGTTGAAAACAATTCTTTACCGATTCATTCTTAAAAATAATACTTTTGATTCGTTTGCGAAAATAATTTTTTTTTCTTTCCAATAATTGAACAGAATATTCGTTTATATTCTTGTTCACCGAGGCAAAATGTTTTCATTCTTAATCATGGAAAATATTCGGAAGTCGATGAATGAACGAATGTACTCAGATTTCATAAGTAATCCTCGATTTCAAGAACTACAGAATAGTCAGTGTGGTGCAACCGATTTTTTATTTGTTCAGCTACTCCATGATTTCATGCTGTAACGGAAATGGAATCCAAAGTGTGTTTACTTCTAGACAATGGGATGTATTTCTGGGTGCAGTACACACTGCTCCACTTTGCTGAGTGATTGAATCAATAAGAGGATTAAGAACTCTGGGTTTCAACCGATAACATGATTGCTCATGTTGAAGCATGCATGCCCCAGCTTTATCTTCGGCGATGGTGAAATAAATCTTTCTGATCAAAACATTTGTAAAACAATAATAGGGGGATATTTTCAAATTTACAGTCGGATGCTTTACTGAATAAAATAACAAGTTTCAGTAAACTAAATTTTAAATTAGTTTTCCTAACATTCCTAACATCTTTACATTGATCGAAAATAAATCCATGTGTGTCGTAACCAACTTCGTTTTCCAATTTTTCAGAATTGAATGACACAGTAACAGACTGAGGATTTGCAACCTCCCTGATATTTTCCAACGTTTCATTTTAATCGTTTATATGTTTGTTCTTGCGTTTAATACCCAAATCCACCAACCATCTAATTTTTCGACGCTTTTTTTTCTTAAGCTAACATTCAAATTCATTTTATAAAATTTTTCATTCATTCATTTAAAGTTCTAACTAACCATTTCATGATTTTTCAAAGATTCCTTTAAAATTGAAATCATGTTTTAAAGATATTCGATTTCTTTGTTTTGTTGGGATACTTGGGTTTCTTATTTCAACTGACTTCTCGTTATTGACACTCGTGGTTACGAAACACTTTTGCCGTCGAGCATCACTCCAGAGAGCGAATATTCGGAAGGGCGAACATCGAGTCTTTTATCCAAGATTTGTTTATAAACGCCATTTTGTTATAAATAAAAATTTCTATTAAACGATAACTTAAAGTCTGGGCAAATAATTACTGTAAAAATAAAAATTTGTTAGTGCCGATTGAAATATGTTTATACTAGGGAAAGTTTCGCCTAAAGTAGAAAGGGGCCATTCGCTATCACGAGTTCCGAAATCCATAACTTCGAAGATTTAGCATTCTTTTAAATTTAAATGTTATCTACATTGATTTAAATGGGATTCTACACAGTTCTATTGCTTATTCTCTCACTATATAAATGTTAATCTTATTCCGATTAATAGTTTACAAAGTGGCAAGAATTGAGGTTTCTAGAGGCAGCTTACTTTATGACCGGCTCCTTTTAAATGACTGACTCTTCGGATGAATGAAACGATATCACGATTCATTATACTATTTTACACGACGAAGTCACTTGGATCCTAGAAAACACTCTCACAGATTCAAGGCAAAATGACTTCCGATCCTCACTGGGAAACGAAAATAGAGCCAAATATAGCTCCTGGCTGCTTTTAAAACGAGGAATAATTCCGAAAAGAACGTCAGATCATCTTGCGCAAGTTCTTCATTCGAAAACTTCCAAAGACAGCTGTCACGAAATGGAGATCGATCCCGCAGTTGCAGCTTTCGGGCGGGATACAAATGCCCGTAATCGAGCGTCACTCTCGCGGAGCGTTAATTAAAGGCACTTTTGAGCTGATGAAGGGAGGAGGAAATAATTACGAGAAAAGCTAACAAATCGGGGCAGGCGGCCGTCTGGAATCTTCAAGAATCGATTGTTGGAACTGATAAATCTTGAATGAATACCTGTACTGCTATGAAATTTCATCAGTTATAATATCTGTTGTTCTAAATAACTCTTTATTGAAATTTTCATGTTTGTCGGCAGGTTTAAGTTACTGTCTTCAATTTATTATTCCCATTATTATTCTACTTTGCACCTCTGAGCATTTTTTATTCTGTTTTATTTATTTATTTAAACTCAAAATGGCGACTATTCTTAAATTTGCTAATCTTTATATTTACAACATCTTATTATTTCTATTTATTCAATTAGATTTTAACAAGTTTCTTTATAGAAAGACCATCTATTGCACTTTAATTTCATTTTCATATAGCTACCTTGGTAATGTAAATAAAGAAGAAATAATTACCTTTCAAAAGGAACCACTTTTACAATTTGTCGAACTGCTGCAATCTTTCAGGTGTTAATAACTGGAAAGTTGTTCCCAGCATTTCGATTGGACTGAATTTTTATATGAACATGTGATATCTGGTCGAAAAGCTCTCATTGCTTGCAATTTCTGCTATCCCTTTCCGTTATTTCAGTTCCAACCCTTATTCACCGCTTAAGGACCTATTTTATTTTATTTATTTATTTATTGCTATATGTACTGTACATATAAAAGCGTAGAAAACGAATCAATTCGAGTTAAGACCTGAGCAGCGGAGGAGATGTTTCCTTATCATTTCTTATCATGTTCTGAAGAAACAGATTTTGGATATTTCACATCGATTCGGGTTGAAAACTTTTTCTCCTCATAATCATGTTGATAAAAGGTGTTGAGAAGCAAAATAGATCGTAAACTCGGACATGCAATATGGTATTCACCCGCCATATTATTTTCTTTGTGAGGTTAAACCATGCTCCAAAAAATATCTCTATTTTTCTTTCCTTTCTTTGTAACTTTTTAATAAAAATACAGAGTCCACATTTTTAATATAAAAGTATTCCAATAAATTAACTACGCGCGCCAAAATTAATGAAATGGATTGGTCAAAAAATAAATAAATGTAACAACTTGAAAGGGTCTATCGTCTGCAAGAGACAATTCAACACCAAAAAAAAAAAAAAAAAAAAAAAAATACAGAAGCAGAAGATTGGAACTGAAGGTGAAACGCGTTTTCAATATCAGAAAGTGAAGTCAAGGAGTAAAATCAGGTGGGAGTAGTTTTAAACTTTATACTCCATAAGACATACATTGAATTTTCGGTGGAATTCTGAATCCTTCTATACGCAATAAATTACTCTCCTCCTGACAATCTTTCTTTCAAAAAAATCAAAAAGAAGAAATATTTTGGACATGTTTTCTCAAAATAGCTGGCCATATTCAGTGGCGTAGCGACTGAGGGACAAGGGGGGGGGTATCGATTCCCGGATTCCAGTTCCTTGTAGGTGCCATGAAGACGAAACATTAATGAGTTTATGCGACTTATCAGAGTGAAATAGCATGAAAAGGTGAAAAGATAACATACTTTTCAAAGTGCCATTTACATTTACAAAGCCACCGATATCGATTAGGGGCGAAAAAATCATATTAAGTCCAGGGCGCCGATTACTTTTGCTATTCGTTTAGTCACAACTAAAAGTTAAACCAGTTAGAAAATGTAAAATACCGGGAGCAATTTTTTTGTAAACAAAGAATAAAGTTACAAATCATTATATTATTTTCTTCGCTAAATTTGAAACTTAAAAGGCAAAAGCTTTATAAAAATGAATTTTGAATAGATTTCAACAGACAAGTAATTGCATAAAGGAAGGCGAAAACAAAAATTTTTAATTAAAAAAAATGAGGATTTTTTGTTTTGTTTTTATCAACTAAAAGTTTAAAACAAAATGTGTGGTTTAATCAATCAATAATTTTCAATGAACATTTCGCATCACTACAATAGTCAGTTCTTGAAATATCATTATCACATGACAAATATAACGTCACATTTTTTTTTTTTTCTGCCCACAAGAAATTTGATTCCTGCTTTAAATTTGGGCCGAACTGACGTATATCGCTTGAGCATGAATTAATTCGTTTGTTTTTCTGATAAATAAAATTCATATTATAGAAAGCGCAAATATAAAGAATATATAGATAAGTTGATCATTTCTCGTCTTATTCAGGAGACAAAAATTTTTATGTACTTATTTCAGCATCTTTATAACAATGATGAAGATCCTAGAAGTAAACGCCTAAAGGTTTAAAAAAATTCTTTCACAGTTTTTTAAGCAAATTAAACATGCATTTTAACAAGAATTTAACAGTTTGGAATCTTCCATTAAATTTATGCTTGAAACAAGTTTAAGAAAAGCTGTAGAAGTTTGTCTCAAAGATCAAAGAATTACCAATAAATGTACAAAAAGGAAATCTTATTTATATGTAAACAAACAAAAAAAAAAGCTAATAAATTAGGTCTACAAAAATAATTTTCTTTCTTTTTGCAAGTAAATATAAGAAAATAATAAATATTTGTTCAATAAGTATTTGAGATATGCCCATTAGGATGGAACGAAAAAAGCAACTTGTGATTTTTAATTTGTAATGTCGCGGAAAATTGCCTTTTGGTGTAAATAAGATAAACTAAAAAAAATGAAAAATATTGAAGTTCGTTTTGAGGTGCTGCAAGGACGTTAAAGTTTCATAACATTGCAATTTTTACTACATTTTAAAGTTTTTCCTAAGAAATACACAACTTTCGATTTTTAATTTGTAATAGCTGAAAAATATGCATTTTGGATAATAAATTTGATAGCATAAATTAAAAATATGAAAAGTATTAGATTACATCTTGAAGTGTCACAAGAACGTTATAGTTTAATAAAAACACATTTTTTGGAACTTTTTCAAAGATTTTTGCATGTCTCGATTATGAAATGAAAAATTTTAAATGGGCATTATAATATGAATAGAAATATAAAAACAATTTTACTATTGCATTGGTATGGCATCCAGGACAATGAGTCATCGTCAGTGCTGATGTTATTGAGGGGAGTAGGAGATGTGTCTGCGTGTGGTGAAAAGCTCAGAGCTGTTCAGGTCAGCAACTTTGCCAAGTTCAATTGAGTTGGCATCCATCTATTGTGTGACTGATTAACATAACTGATTTGTTTTGTGTGTTTGCGTACTTTGTTGTGAGTAAATATGGCTCAGTCTAAATGAGTGAAGACAAGACAAATATCGAAATGTCTTATTTTTGGGAAATTTAGTGATTTGCTTGAAGTTAAACTGTCTGCTTACGAATGTGTTATGAAGTGCTACTGTTATACTAGACATGGAACATCAGAGAAGGATTCTTTTGTAAGTGAAATATGTAATACTTTGAAAGAGTCTCTGGAAACATGTTTTACCAAGTGGTTGGGGATTCAGTTACGTCATTTTCAAGGCATGAGATCATGTCAATCTATTCCCATGCATCAAAGATTATCTTTGGAACTTCAAACTTCCTAACTGCGTCTCTACTTTCTGTTCTTGCTTTTAAAACAAAATGTAATCAAGTTGTGATTGAATTTTAAGTTCATCACTTGGCATGGACAAAAGCATATTTTCTGGAGCTACAAAGTACCCAGTTCTTTGAATAATTGGTCCATAACTTTCTTGAGATCGTCACAGAGATATCTTGAATATGGGATAGGGTTAAAAAGATGTTTGGGACCCTAAATATATGAATGATTTAACTTTATATTAAACCGCACAAGCACATACACATTCACAATGTACTTAGGCTGAGTCTTAAGATGTAGTGGAAAGATCTGGTTGCTTTGCCTCTTTTTGTAAAGAGCGCCGTTTTCCTTCTGCACTGTCGTTACCGTCAATAACCGTTTCTGACACACTGATGGATATTTTTTATCCGTTCTTGATTAAACTTAATTATTTTCTGTAATTCTTTACTTTTTCTCGCTTTGTTCTTCCTCAAAGCTAGCTTATGCTAGCTAACTAGGTATCGATATTACCTATAACCCTGTAAGTGATATTGATATATTTATACACAAGGCATCTGAAGCTGGGCCAAATCGTATAGAGTTCGCTGTTATCGACTTTCCCCTGCTTCCTGGTCATACGCAAGCAGTGAAAAGAGCTGTGAAACTGGAGACCGAATCGGCTCAAAATTTCTATGGTTTAATCGAAAGAGAAGGATACGTAAGAGCAAAAATTGATTCACGTGTGAGTATGCCAAAAGTTAATACAAATAAAAAGACAGTTTAGTGTGGCAATGAAGTAGAAACAAACATTTTACAGCTGTAACATTCGTAGTCATTAAGAATACAGAAGTAAGAAACACAAAATTTGACATTTAAAATATTTTATTACTATTATTGCATTTTGTAATTAATAATTTTTTCTAACCTTAATGCTTAATTATGTATTTAAAACCATTTTTTGAAACATTATACGTACGAAAAGTTCATAAAAATATTTTTACAAAGTTTATAATTTTTCACATTTTTTACAAACTTAAAGCTTTTTGCGGTACCTCAAGATGTTGTAGTATTGCTACCAAATTTTTTAAAAAAATTCGTTGAACCTAAAAGGCAAGTTTTCCCCACTATTACCAAACTAAAATCTAAACAAATTTTTTAAAGACCCCTTTTAAAATTTGTCAATTTTTTTTTTTTCAATTTTTTAAGACACTTTTCCCCACTATTACCAAAATAAAATCTAAGAAAATTTTTTAAAGACCCATTTTAAAATTTGTCAATTTTTTCAATTTTTTTAAAACACTTTAAGCTGTTTGCGGCACCTCAAGATGTTTTTGCATCGCAATCAAATTTTATAAAATTCTTTTTTAAATTAAAAGGCAACTTTCCACCACTATTACCAAACTGAAATCTAAAAAAAAAAAAAAAAAAAAAATTTAAGGACATTTTCGTTCTATCTTAATGCACATCTAGCAATACAAATATTTTCGTAATATTTAAAGTATATATCATACAACTCAGCGAATTTAAAAACTGAAATTTAAGAGAAATTCGTTAAAAAACATCTGCTTTCCATTATTTATAAATCTGTCTTACTTATTAGAAACGTTAGATATGTTTTACATAAGGAGCAAGCATTTAAAACACATTAATTATGTGGCGCCATCTAACGACTATTCTGTGACCTAATTGCAAATTCTATTGTCTAAATTTTTTAAAGAATTGCCTTTAGTACTAAAAAAAATGACTTAAAATTTTTGTCATTTTTCCGTCTTTTTGAACCCGAAATATTGGATAGTGCTCCTTTTAGTTTGGTTACATCAGGTAGTTCAGTCGTAAGAGTCTCTCTAAGCTTAATCAACGCATCTTGCAAATGTCTGATGAGCGTCTCTATACATTAGCGCTATTACGGAAAGATACTTATTATCAACACTCAAAATAAAATTTAATTAACATAAAAGTAATACGAAAAAATAAATTGTACTTAAATTTTTTTTTAGTTACACTTGAATTTATTAAATTTGTAAAAAAAAAATTACATTTAAACATTAACATTACAAAAAAAAGTACATTTAAACATATTTATTGAAGAACTATACATATAATATTTATGTTACATATTTATGCTATAAAAAAGCATAGCAAGTAAAGCTAAATAATTTACTAAAAACTTAATAGCAAACATAACGTTAACATAATATAAGATCCTTAATATTATCACCTTACATTTGGAAGTAAATTAATCTGAATGCAATAAGCCAAATATTTGAAAAATATGCGGCTAAAGAGAAATGTGTCATGTAAAAAATGTAAGTACAATAATTATTAATTTCTTTTAATTATTTATTACTACTGTTAGAGTATTAAATCTGTCTTCACATAAATTATGTTCGATTACAATAACAAAGCATATCAAGCACATAATAGATAAATTTAAACAAAATATTGACAACATTTGGTTGAAGTTAAACGATAGAAAATGAACTTTCCTGTCTTTGTTTTTAGCAATAGATGTATAAGTAAATTAGATCTATTTTTGTAAAATATCATTTACAATAGAAATAATTGCAAGATGTATCAATTTCAAATCATTTTTAATTATTTCCAGTTTTGGAAATGATCGTTCTGTTCTAGCTACCGAGATTGGATGTATTAAAAATACCTGAAGCAATATAAAAGTAGGAAAGAAAGAGTAAAATTGTTGACAAGAAAAAAGCTTAGAGTGCTCATCTCAATGCTACATTTTTACCGAAATTTCATGAAAATTTCATGCATTAGTTGACACTAATTATGTCGTTTTTGACTTTTATCAGTTAATGCTTCGCCAAGTTTTGGCATCCATTGAGATAATCTTGTTCAGAGTATTTACTAATGTTAGAAACATTCGAGTGACATTTAAAAACTTCTGAATGTGAAAATAAGAGATTCTACCTTTCATTTAAAGTCGATATCATAGCATCTATTATATATATATATATATATATATATATATATATATATATATATATATATATATATATATATATAATATTAAAGTTCACATCTTCGTTCTCTATTGTTCTTTGCTGTTGTAAGAAGAATATTGTCGTATTTTTCAAGTTACTTAAAGTTAATTAGCTTCTAAAATTTGTATCAACGGTTAAAGAAGTTCCAAGTTCTTTACTATCTGTGGGTGTACTATAGAAATTATCCGAGCTATATTCACTCAGAAAGCAATCTATTTAAACTTTCAGAAGAATGAGAAATAAAATTTTTTTGAAGAATATCATCAAGAGAATTAACTTTGTTAAATACCAAAACTGCCATACATAAGGAATTAAATTTTAGAACTCCTCCCCCCTAAAAATTTGACTTTCATTTTGTTACGAGTTTCATGAAAAATATGTCGATAATTAATTAATTAAGATAATCTAAGGTCCACAAAAAATAATTATAATAGGGGGATTGAAAAAAATTTCAATTTTTTCTAATATTTTGAAAATTATAATAGATATGCTGAAATTTTTTTAATTCCGACTTTTTAGCTTCTCAGCTTTATTTTTTTTTTTTAAAAAAAATTACTACGTTACAAATAATTGTTTTTACAATTATGATAAAAAAATTTTGCATTCTTTATTTATAAAATTATTCCTTTGTTTTGTGCAGTAAAATTGTATTCTTTTAGAGAGCATCAAGAGAGTTTAATTGCAAACGAAAACACGGAGAAATAATTATATTAATAAATCAATCCAATAGCAATAATATTCAAGAAAGTTTCTAAGACATAAAAATGATTTAGGAAAACGATATTTTATGCCTTTTTAGTTAAAAATATAAAAAGACTTAAAATCCATCTCCTATTTATCAAACAAAAAGTATACATTTTAATCGAATCATTTGCACAAATCATCGATTTCTGGTGTTCATAGCGTTGTTTTCCGTTTTCGCTAAAATCAGCATAGCTGATATGAAAGGATATCGGTTTCTATTTCCTTCTAAGACATCATCTTCATTCAAGTGAATTAGTAAGAATATAACAACATATTTCTGAATCAGTAAAAATTTCTTAATGCAGTAAATTGCAAATAGCAATAAAATGTTTAAGTAATTTTTTTTTTGTTTTGTTTTGTTATTTCCTTCAAATTGAAATCTGGCGGAAATCTGATAATTTGTAATGCATAAAAGATAGAAATTGTTTTCTATTCTAAACGCGTCCAGAGCTGCATGCCTAATAGAATTAAGCAACATTATTTAAATGAATTGTCACTCTTATTTATTGAAAATGATGTGGTACAAGAGTTAGATCATGGCAAAAAAAATATTATGGATGTAGGGACGTGCTCCCAATCGAAAGAAGACTACACGTTTGCCTTTTGCATATTTTAATAGACAAACGCAGGACTACACGAACATTAAGAAAAAGAGCAAAAGTATAGGGTTGGTTGGACATAGAATGCGCGGACATAAAATGACTGTTATCCTTCAACTTCGACGCTCACACTCTCCCGCTCAAAGCGTCTCCTTTCTACCGTTTGCCTCGCTTTTCCGTCTAGGCGGAACACTACTGCCATCTGCAGGCGGCGAGGGAAAGAGAATACCATAGGGGCTCATACTACAGGCCGTCCTGACACTTCCAGCTGGTCACAGCGGAGAGGGAATCTGAAAAGGAACAAGAAACGGACAAAGTAAGTAGACAATAGCATGAAGAAAAAAACAAATGTTTCTTGTTTGGTGCGGTAAATTGGTATAACAAGTGTCTCTGCACCAAATTTTCATGTTGTCGGCTGCAGTGGAGGTACAGTTTGGTCCGTCGTGCTGACCAACTTTTTTAACATCATAGTGGTCATTAGGCTTGACTTGTAGTACTTTATACGGGCCAAAACATTTTGGTCGCAGTTTTAAGCCAGTTTCAAACTGTGTTCTTCGTATTGCCACCAAGTCACCTGTCTTATACTGATGAGCAGTTTTCCTGTTCTTATTATATGTACGTCGATTCTCCTCTTGAATTTTTAGGATGTTCTTTTTGGCTTTATCCCGGATATTCTCACGATCTGTTACAAAAGAGTTGATGCTCTCCTATTCGAGGAGCTCAAGGATGTGTAAATCTTGCTTGATTCTGAGCTTTACGCCTGTTAAAAGCTCAGAAGGTGTTCTTTGTGTACTCCTTGAAACTGTAGAAATAAGAGTGTTTTGTACTGCGGGGACGAATTTGAACCATTTGGTGGGTCATCAATAGAAAGTTTGGCTAAAACTGGAATAATTGTACCATGAATTTTTTCTACTTGACATTACCGCGGGGAATTCCGGTTTTAATACTTAAATGTTGAATTTTTTCTGTGTCGCAATATTCTTGAAACTCTTTAGATGTGAATGCGCTACCTTTATCTGTTATGATCCGATTTGGGTTTCCGAATGTTATTTCTTGTTGTTTGAGTTTCTCTATGGCATTGTGTGAAGATGTAGATTTAACAGGAGAGGTCCAAGTAAATTTTGTGAATGCGTCGACTACTGTAAGAACGTGGTTGTGTTTTTTATTAGTCGAAGGCGGGGGTCCTAAAAAGTCAACGTGGTATGTACTGAAAGGTACGTCGTCTTTTGGAATGGTGTTTAATAATCCTTCACTTTTACCTCGCTTTTTGTTTACAAGAATACATTCAATGCAATTCGATATGACATCTTCAACGCATTTACGCATGTTTGAGAAATAAAAGCTTTGTTTCAGACAATTTTCTGTTTTATTTATACCGAAGTGTCCTTTAGAGTGGAAATTTTTAACGCCTTCAGCTTGCAATTGTTGAGGGACCCCTAGAAGATTAGAATCGTTTACAATTTTATACAGTATGTTATTCTTCAGAATAAAGTCGTTAATTTGTTTGTTTGCCAAAAGTAGTTTAATAGAATTGATATATTCGTCAGCTTTTTGACAGTGGACGATTTTAGAAGTCAAATCATCATGTGTTTTCATCATAATAGGATATCGGCTTAAACAATCTACATGCTTCATTTGCTTAGATGTACAATTTCATAATGAAAATCTCCCCAAAACAAAGCCCATCTAGCAATTTTGGATGTCAGTTGGGCTTTGCTCATAGTTTTTTTGAAATGCTGAACAGTCTGTTACAATCTTAAATTGTGATTGAATTGCGATTTGGTCCTGGAAGGAACCGACGCTTCGAACTTTGTCATGGTTTATTCCTGAAAAAAGTTATTTGCAAGGTGTTCAACGGTGGGGAGTCAATTTTCAGGTACGTTTCCTCGTTGATAATGGTTGCTTGGGAGCCAGTGTCACAGAGAGCAGTTAGTGAAGAGAGTGTCCTTTCAAACCACAGGAGAAGCAAACTGATTATGAGGGACGTTTTCGATCAAATTTTGTTGAGTGATAGGTGTCAGAAGTGGGATCAAATTTTCTGTCGCCACCATGCCGAAAAGGTTTTGAAGCATTGAACAGTTTCTCGTAAACTTTTAATTTATCTTTGAATTCAGGGATAGATTTGCATCCATACAAGATAATTTTATTTTTAGACGAATCTGAAATGCCGTTAATCACATAGTCGATTAAAGAGGATTCATCGAGAGAAGCTTTGTGAGTTAAATCTCGCATAGCCTAAAAGTATTCTTGTAGTGTTTCATAGGGTTTCATGCATCGAGATTCCATTAATTGATGTAATTGAATGCTGTTAATTTTATCTGAAAACTCATCCAATAAATGTCTTTTCATTTATTCCCGAGTGGTAATACCGCGAATGGATCTCATTAGAGTTAACACAGGGTCTGTCAAACATTTATTGACAAAAACAATTTGATTAAAGGGGGTGGTTATTTGATGTAACTGGTAAATGTCTTTGACATGAGAAATAAAAGTTTCAACATTGTAACTATCTTTAGATAAAAAAAAAAGGCTTCATCGAATCTACGATGTCTTTCAGACTACAAGCTTGAAAAGAATTAATAAAAGTTCTCTGTGTGTCGAGGGAGGAAGAAGTTCGATCTGTATCTGCAGCGAGAACGGGTAGTTCACAATTGGAATTTATTTGCGGCATAAGGTTTTCGTTCCGCGAATGTTCGCGATTAGTTACATCATTTCCACGCGTAACTTCTGGTTCAAGGTCATCTATTTCGCTAGTGTCGCTGGTTTCGGTTTGCAATAGTGAAAAGTCACTGAGCGATTTCAAAATAGTCTCAGCATTTATCTGCACCAGTAGAAAATTCTGTGTGAAATAAATTGCAAATAGCGATCAGATCTTTAAGTATAACCTCTCTGAGAATCTTTAGTTTCGTTTCGTCAAATCGGAAGTCAGATGCAAAACCTGAAAATGTCCTTAACCAGAAACGGTTTTGTCTATCACCCTCTTCATTAAATATTAACCGATGCAAAAATTTTATATGGCTGGTGCTACCGTGTTTTAGAGAGTGTGCTATTTTTGGGTAATTGTTTAAAATAGCCATAATTCAAGATTTTCAAACAGTTATCACACACAATAATTTTGTATTCAAAGATTGGATTATTAAATTAAGCTTCAAAATATCAAGATCAAGGTAGGATATGTTATTTCAAGGACAAAACACAATTACCATACCAATATTCACTTTTAGTCAATGAAAATAGAGCACAAAATGTAAATTGTCTTCCAGGAACGTGATGCATAAGTATGTTACTTCAATAAAATGGTATTGATTTCAAATATGCAATAGAATAAGTAATTTTCATATATAAAAACACAATTTAATACTTAAAAAATTCTTCAAAGAGTAATATTCAAGTATATTACTGATATAAACACAAAACAATTTTAATACTGAAAATGTTCTTCAAAAGAGTCATAAATCTTCAAACAGTTTCGTTTTCAAACTAACTTTCTGTTTCACATTAAAACAAAAGACAGAATTCAAATTTGTATCAACGTAATAATACGTCACACTTTTAATCAATTTTTTTCTTA
Source organism: Argiope bruennichi (assembly GCF_947563725.1). Lineage (NCBI taxonomy): Eukaryota > Metazoa > Arthropoda > Arachnida > Araneae > Araneidae > Argiope > Argiope bruennichi. The sequence continues at coordinate 2,100,086 of NC_079155.1, forward strand.
AAATAAATAAAGTGACTTCAAATCAATAAAATAAATAAGTGATCTTCAAAGATAATAAAGAATGCAACACATAACAATAACAATTCCAAAATATTCTTCAAATAATGTTTATCATCAAATAGTTTCGTTTTGAGAACAACGATTCTTTGTTTCAGTAAAACGGAAGTTAAAAATCAAACAGCATCAAAATCATCAAATAATTTTTCACAATGTTTCAAATTACTTCTTCAAGATGGAATTATTCATCAAATATTTCATCAAAACAAATTATCATCATAAATTCCATCACAATGTGAAAGAAATCATCAAATGCTTCTTCAATTCTAGCTAATCATCAAATATTAAATCATTGTTTTGTACTCATCCGGCATTCGAGTGCTCCAAAGTATTTTTCCATCATCGATGGTGTTAACATGGCTCGAAGTGGCTTTCTTAGTTGGTCTAGGCGGTGGGAGGTAGAGAGCGCGTAAAGCCATTTTCTTCTTCGCATAAACAAACTCAACGCCCAACGTGTCCCCATGTAGGGTCGTGTTCCCAATCGAAAGGAGACTACACATTTGCCTTTTCTATATTTTAATAGACGAACACAGGACTACACGAACATTAATCGAAAGATCAAAAGTATAGGGTTGGTTGCAGTTCAGGCGGACATGGAATGGCTGTTATCCTTCAACTTCAACGCTCAAACTCTCCCGCTCCAAGCGTCTCCTTTCTGCGTTTGCCTCGCTTTTCCGTCTAGGCGGAACACTACTGCCAGGCGGCGAGGGATAGAGAATACCATAGGGGCACATACTACATGGATATTCTCTAATTTAAGACAAGAAAAGTGACATTTTAATATCTTAATACCAGTTTCTCCCTCTGACATGATTTTGGAAGTTTGCAGGGGGGGGGCGTGCCAGCTCAGGTGTCGTCCTCATTATCTGACCGCGATTCAAAGTTATGAGGTCCGTCCTAAAATAGACCTAGCGTTGCTTTAAAACGGGACGTTAATATACCGGGTGCGGCATAAATTCGTGCAAACTTTAAAAGATCATAATAAAAAAAGTAATGCTCGAAAAAAATTGCGGTTTGCAGGAATAGGCTCAGAGAGCCTTTGGATTTTGTTATTTCCATTAAGAAAATGTATTTAAAAATGACCGATGGATGGCGCTCATACGTCATACCGAGACTGTTTATGCAAATCAGTATAGCTATAAAACACAAGGCTGGAAATGGATCTGTCATTCGACGCCAGTATCATGCTATCGCTACCGGATCGAGCATTAGTGGTTAAACTGTTCTATAAGAACGGTGAATCCGCGACTAAAGCATTGCGACAGTTACGGACGGTGAAAGGAATTAAGGCGAAGAAAAACCCAATTTCATTGAATTTGATATTGAATTTAGTTCGCCGTTTTGAGAAAACGGGAAGATTAGAGGATCGTCCACAAAGTGGCAGACCATCCGTCAGCGTTGACCGCGTCCCTGTTGTCCAAAGGGTCATGAGAAATGTGGCAGCCGAGACTTCAACGGGAGTTCCAGGGCATGTGAAGCAGGTAAAATAACAGAAATTCCGGAAAGGTCGATACGACGCATTCTGCACGAAATCTTGAAACTGCATCCGTACAAGATAGAGGCATTTCACCAGTTGTTACCAGCGGATTGTGAGTAAAGACGGGCCTTTGCAACATGGGTGCTCGCACAAATGGAACGTGACCCACAATGGTTACTGAACATCATGTGGACAGATGAAGCCCATTTTTCATTGCATGGTGACGTCAATACGCAAAACAGTCGTATCTGGGCAGCATCAAACACTCGTGCGTACACGATCAAACCACTACATTCTCCACATGTGACTGTTTGGTGCGGTTTCACTGCGTCCTTCATTCTAGGTCCTTTCTTTTTTGAAGAGCGTTGTCCTGCATCCGGTTGGAAAACCTGTTCCGTCACTGCAGAACGCTATCTTAGGCTTTTGCGAGACCACGTTATGCCTGTTTTGCAGCAAAGACATGCGTTATTTTCCGTCACCTTCATGCAGGATGGTGCCTCGCCCCACGTTGCTAGTTCCGTTAAGAAGTTCCTCCTAGACACATTCACTGAGGGCAGAGTGATAAGCAGAAGACGTAAGAATGAGCGGCCCTTACGATCGGTAGATATTTCTCCAGCGGACTTTTGGTTGTGGGGATACCTGAAGTCTCGTGTCCACCGGGGCTCTCCTGCCACTTTGATGGTATTGAAAGATGCCATTCAATTGGCTGTTAGTGGCATCGATGTCGACATGTTACACGCAGCTGTAATAGGCGTAGTTACGCGCCTCACTGGCATCTTTGCTTTAAAATAAAATGTACTATAATGTTACTATGCTCTGTTTTCCTGATTTGCATAAACTGTCTCGGTATGATCGTGTAAGCGCCATCTGTCGATCATTTTTAAATACATTTTTTTAAAGGAAGTAACGAAATCCAAAGGCTCACTGAACATATTCCCGCAAACCGCAATTTTTTTCAAGCATTACTTTTTTTATTATGATTTTTTGAAGTTTGAACGAATTTATGCCGCACCCGGTATTAAACTAAACATCTGTTTCTGTATTTTAAAAATTTTACTGCCATCATTTCTTTTTCTTTCTCTCTCTCTCTTTTAGTTTGCTCACTGTCATTTCAAAATTATAGTTTTAATGTTATTTTATACGTATTTTTTTTGTCCTTTCTAAAATTTAATTTAGGGTAATTAGATAATAAGTAAGTAGATCAAAGAATGTTGTTAGACTAGTTGATGCGTAGAAAATTCAAATGTGAAATAGTTGCACTTTATAAAAATGCAATTGTTTTTTAGGTATAATCTGTTTCATTACCTTCGCTTCGTTATTATAATATTTAAATATCAAGAATCTGCTTAAGTAAAATCGTGTGCAGACGTACATACTGCGATAAGTCAGAATTAATAAAAACATGCACAATTCTGTATAAAGGGGCCTGGGTGCAAGAAACCATTTGTAGCTCCTACATTTTTTTGTAAAGTAGAAAAATTACAAATACGAACATATATTACTATTGCATGTTTATTTAAAGCGTGATTTTGTTTTTACTATTAATAACTTCCGAAACTTAACAAATTTTTTTCAATTTCTTTTTTGATACTTAATATAGCAAGTACATTTAAGCGTTTTGCACACATGCGAAGACAACTTTTTATTGATTTTAATTAGATGTAATAGTTCTATAGTAAATGGCAACGTAAAAAAAGTTTTAACACAGTTAATGCATTTAGAAATAATGAATTATTATTATTTAACTAGCAGACCCGGCCACTCGTTGCTGTGGCTAAGGTTTTTGTAATATTACATAGTAGTAAACTATTCAAGGGAAACGGTAGGAGAACACCAGTCATGGGGACCACCATGCTTTTTTACACAGATGCCATTTGTAAAAAAAACATGGGGACCTCCATGATTGATTTTCTACTACCGTTGATATTGAGCAAAAATCAATACAAAAAAAAATAAATTTAAATTTCTTTATTTTTTGTTTTCAAGTTTGTAACAAATGAGTACATTACAAAGTTGTTAGTAAAAAACACATAACACTTAAACTTATAAATGAGGTAAGTAGGGCAGATAGTTTTAAATCTTTTATTAATGTTTATTAATAAAATATTTAAAACTATCTTAATGTTTATTATTTTGAATTATAAATACTTTTAATTTCAATTTAATTTAGCCCCTAATCGGTGCACAATATTTTTGGTTAACCTGTCTTTAGCTAACTGAAATAGATTTGATGGTTTTCCTACACGTGAACATTCAACATATAGTTGCCCATGAAAAAAACATGGATTTTCCAAATCTAAACCACAAATGGACATTGTTTGGCCTTGAGACTTATTTATAGACATGGCAAAAGCTAAACGAATTGGAAACTGTAACCTTTTGAAGGGTATCGTAGATTCTGGTGGTATCATCGGAACACGTGGCAACAGGACCACTTCTCCTTTAAACTTTCCAGTTAAAATGGTAGCTTCAAGTATATTTCCGGTGATCTTTTTGATGACTAAACGCGTACCGTTGCATAATCGAGATGGATTGAAATTACGCAGGAGAATAATAAGTGAACCAATCTTTAATCGAAGGTTATATGGTTAATTTCGTCAACATCAACATTTTTGGCATCCAAAATAGCCCGATAACTGAGCCAGTTATGATTCAAGTAATTACTCTGTATATCCGGAAAAATACTCTGAATCAATTCATTTTTCCCTCAAGAACAGTGCAGAAATTGTCTGGCAGTTTAATGCATGCGTATTTGGTTGCAGTTCTATTTTACCGTTCCCAATATCTAGTAATTATTCAGAAAATATTTGTGCAGATGGATCATTTTGCAATTGTACGCGCATGTTTATGGCCAATCGAAGTGTTTCAACACTTCGCCATAAGAATGATTGTTTTAGACATGCATTTTAATTAAAGATTGTTGAACAATGAAGCACTAATAATTAAAAATCAAGAAGAATTGCACTGTATTACTTTTACTATAATATGAATTCAATTTATACTTCAGTCTAAATAACACGTGGTCGGCTATGCTAATACCAAAAATTGAAAAAGTAAGAACAATTGAATTTCATTGTATTGCGTTTACTACGAAATAAATTTAACTTATACTTTAGCCTCAGCAACACGTGGTGGTTATGCCATTAAATTGTAGCTTATGTGAAACGTTGGTACTTTTAACACAGCGCCATCTGTTAGAATACTTACTCAATCCAGTCAACAGATACCGCCATCTGTTAGAATCGCTTGGAGCTAACAGATAATTGTGACTGTCAAATAATGAACAAATAATTTGTTCCTTCTTAAAACCTTCCTTCTTAGTATAAACCCTTTATGATGTATAATAAATCCTCTAACTTCAGTGATACCGATTCTGGCTTCCTCAGCTTAAAGGAAAGATTTTTTTTAAAAAAAAGTTCTATATTCCACACATGAAGTTGCCATGAGATTTATTCCGTCATTGATACATTTGTCTGTTGCAATAATTCAGAATTCATTTACAAAATGAAATCAGTTTCAGAAACATTTATTAAATAATGATAAGCATTGTAGCTGAAGTGAATGATAGCTGAGTTGATGATAGCTGACATAACTTGATACGTACATGCAGTTTATTAGTAAAGAAATGAAAAACTGAAACGATTATTGTAACCATTTTTTATTATCATATCTTCAATAATTTATATAAAAAAGATTAAATTTCATTTAGCATACAAATGAGTTAATATTTTTTTATTATCCGATTAGAGGAACTTATTATTGGCTCGTTCACTTACCTTTTTTACGATATGCTTAACAAAAGAAATAAAATCATTTAATTGAAAATTCAATGAAGGTAACAAATGTTATTGCCGTACAACATTTTTCTTAGTAAACAGTCAAATAAAGAATCGGAATTCATTCAAAACGAAAAGTAATAATTATCCGTGTGCACCTCCAAGTATTTTTCCAAACTTCTTTAAAATTAAAAAAAAGCAGAATTTTAGTATGTTATATTAATCAGTGACCCGTTAAAACGTTTGTAATTAATCATTTTCAAATAAAATATCTTATTTCTGAGAATTGCCACCGTGCACAGTAATACAAAATTCAAACATAAGATCGTGATACTTTATCCGTTGCAACGTATCAAATTTATTGTATGCATTAAAAAATAACTGTGGAAAATGATATCTTATTCCTGAGAAACGTTTTCGGATAGGATCATAAATAATTCGAACATTCGGATTCGAAACGTAACGCAAATGCGTGAGTTTTTCTACACCAGTTGGGGTAACGCTATGCAGATTAGAAATTTTTAATTTCCTTTATTCTGTTTTATATTAATTCAAAAGTACTTAAGAATGAACATTAAAAAAATAAATAGAATCGTTTTAAATAATCAGCCGAAAAATCTTAAGCCTAGCCTCATGACTGTTGGGAAAAAAAAACTGAAGCCGTACTCATTTGGCGGTGGGGAAAATGAAACGATTTTTTCGGCGGGAAAGTTAGTTTTTAATTAATAATTAAAATTCTAATTAAAAATTAAAAAAAGGGCTATCCTATCTTTTAAGTTAGATCAAACTGCACACGGTGTGCAAATTTGATTAAAATCGGTGAAGTAGTTTAGGAGTCCATCGCGGACAAACAACGTGACACGTAATTTATATATATTAAGATTTGTACTGAGTATATATTGTACGTTGTTTATAACCCTTTTACTCGAAATCAAATCCGTAACAAACCAATTTCCTGGATTAGGTTTAATCTACATCTTTGTTATAAAACTTTACAAAGTTTTTACAACCTTTTTCTAATTCATGCTTTTCTAAATTAAGGATGGAAATAATTAATTTGGAAAAAGAAGAATTGATTTGAAATACTTTTAAATTTATCTTCTATCAGTGCAATAACAGTACCAATTACAGTGTTAAAAAATAACATCTAAATTCCGAGTTTCCGATTCTAAATTCCGAGTTTTCTATAACTTCATCTTCTGCTAATTCGAAATATCTTCTTTTTTTTTTTTTCTTTTTCGAATTCTTTTCCAGGCAAATGTTCTGAAATGTTCAAATTACGTGATACGACTTTTGCTTCGTCTAAAAATGCGTTGAATTTTGTTCTTACATTTTAATTTTCAGTTTTAATTTTATCGACTAAACTAAATAAAATCAATTCAAAACAACTGTTTTTGCTCGAAATGATTCATTGATAGTGTTAATTTTCGATAATATTACAAACCATACTCTTAAACATAAAATAAAAAGCATTTCTTGCATTGAAACCAACAGATGGTTGCTACGATATTCTCGGTTTTTGCATCAATAAATTCTTCTAGGGGATTATAGGTTTGTTCAAACTGTGTACACACTGTTTTAACCGAATCTATTTTGCTTCCCAAGGAGTGTCGTATGATGGATTAAGAGTAATGTTTAAATGTTTTTGTAGAATTTCCCATCTTTTTATATACGCAGAAAATAAGCAATATAAACATTCAATACCCCAAAATATTTACAATATATACTGTTAATTAAATTCATAAATTAAAAGAGTGTGATATGCAAAGCATATACATTGCATGAGGGCTTAGAGCAATTATTCTAGATTTTACAACTTTATATTTTCCTTTTTTGAGGCTACCGTTGTCGTATGCCTCTACAATTCATATCTAAATCAAACTCGCGTAATCTTTTCAATAGAATTTTTGTTAACCCTTCTTCAGTCACATCAGTTACTTCAATAAACCCTATAAATGGCTCACTTATAATTATATCTTTTCTTTTTCTTCAAAATTTGCCTATCTAATAATGACTGAAGATTCCTTATGGGAAATATCAGGAGTGCAATCCATTTGGATGCTATAGTGCCTGGCTGATTTTATATCGTCTTCAATTTTGATAAAGATTTCACTTCCTAAAGTAAGAATAATTTGTTACTGTGTTAAATAATGTGCAGTTCAATTTTTCGAATATTTCTTTCTGTTCATAGGATCCATTAGCGCAGAGTCGTAGTTACTTAACAATTTGATCCAACTGAAAAATTTCTATTATTAGGGGTTTCTATTATTTCATGGGTTCCTCGATTTAGAAGATTATTACATGCTAAAAATAGAATCACATTCACAATTCTTTGAAATAGTCATTTAAATCGTTCCGTTTCTTTATTTCTTTCGAATTAAAATTTAGTCATTTTAGAAATTTTTTCCAAGAAATAAACGAATTAAAAGGGCAAATAGAACTCCCATTATCTTGAAATATTTGACAGCTATCTTCAATAATTCAAGCCACCATAAATCTTGTAGATTGTTCATTTCTTTTTCTTTTGGAAATAGTATACAACAAAATCAAAATACCGAATCCTGAGTTTTTGAATAAATTAACCAGCTGCTGAGCTGAGTTTCGCCATTTGGCATTTTCCCTAAAGTAGTACGTAGAAGAAAATGACCTACCTTCAGCATTCTTTGCAAAACTTCCTTTGTGCTGTACAGGTCCGGGTTTAACACAAAATTCTAAACTTATCAAACCTGAGTCACTCGTATTCCCTTGTTATTGTCCTTTTCGAAGTTATTTTCTGATTCCATTATGTTTGTATAAACAGACGGTTCTTTAGCAAGTTTCATAATTTCTACAATTGCACTACTGTGTAGTTTGTGCGGAACTTTAATGTCCATTTGAAGATTGAACTTCTGAATTCGAAGCAATCTCATTGTCAGAATTACTTTGTAGACAGGAAAGTACATCTACTTATGATTTCTTGACATTTAGCTTTTTTTTTCTTTCTTTTCTGCTAATTTTCATTTTTGACATCCAGAAGGAAATTTCCTTGGCATGGACATGATTAGATCAAACAATATGAAATACTTTATAGTATGAATTATCAAAACACTATATGCGATCTAACCTAATAAGTGAGGTAAATGACTGTAAATCTACTTATCTTATATTTAAATTATGTTGTAATCTATACTTATAATAAAGCTCAGTGTGTGTGTGTGTGTGTGTGTGTGTGTGTGTGTGTGTGTGTGTGTGTGTGTGTGTGTGTGTGTGTGTGTGTGTGTGTGTGTTGCCTCTCTAGAGGCCAGACCATTCAACCTACAGCTACCAAATTTGGCACGTGTATACCTTGGAGGCCGGAAATGTGCACCTGGTGGTTATTTTTTCGAATTTTTAATTAGAATTTTATTTATTTAAAAATTAAGCAAAATTTTGGCGTGTTTCTGCTATAACTTCCAAAAATATTACCGCACAAAAAAGATTTTTACATGAAGTTAAAGATCAAAAATTTATCTTTTAAATGATACCAATGTTTTAACCTTAAAATTAAATTTCTATTTTTAATGAATTTTTAAATAAATATTTTAACTATATTTTTCAACAATTTTTTTCGTACAAAATAAAAATAAAATTTAAGCTGCACGAGCACGTTTCGCATTCATGGGAAAAAAATTAGCTTGCCATCACATTGATTAAAGCTCCAACTAAAAATAAATTAAATCTTTTTGGAAATGAAATCTGAAAAATATAATTTTCGGCACATGCCTGCAGGAAATGAAACAAATATGAAATATTATTTTTCTAAAAAATAAATTCAAGAAAAATTATTTTATGATCTTTTACACTCTCTATATTATTAATCCAATAAATCAGTTTTATTTTAAGGCAAGTTTTGTTTAATATGAACAGGATATCCATTCAAATCAGGGCCACACTGCTAATTTGTAAACCTTTAGTAAGACACAGATCTGCTAAAATGGTCTAAATGGAAAATGATTATATTTTATGTAACTTGATTCAATAAATGCTCTAATAAATAACGAATTTTTGATTTTACATAAAGTTTCTGCTGTAGAAATCACGAATAACGAAATGTTCTTGAAACACTAATATTTTAAATAAAAAGAGTTAATTTCCAATCAACTAAATCAATCACTTAAACTGACTGATTTATGAAAATTTGAATATCACTATTCAATAAAAAAAGGATAATTTTAGATTTTTCATCGATCGTTTCAAATACGCCAATCAGCGCGCAGGTTTCTCAAGATTAATTGGCCTAAGATTATGAAAATGTTGAGTTTTTCTAAATTTTTAACATTCAAAACTTCATAAATAAGTCTTAGTTGATAGTTAAAAATAGAAACATTCATTCATTTATTTAAAATTTGGTGTGTCCAGAATATTTCTCGGAATCTGATACCTTACTGCATTAAATTTAGACTTCATAATTTTTGAAATATATTTATAGGCCGGAACAAAATATTTTTATTGATTTCATTTCAATCCTTTTGAAAGCAAAACTAAAAACTGAATTTTATGCTGAATCTGAGAAATTTTTGTTGAATTATTGTTTGAGATATTACATAAATTATGAAAAATAGTTTGTAGTTTACATAAGACTTAAATACCGAGCGATTCTGTTTGCAATACTCATATTCAATAATAATAATAATAATAACAATAAAAATGATAAATAAAATAAAAAGCTTTTTTTCATTAAAAAAATCTTTATATTAAATGCAATTTCATCATTTCCACTTTAAATTAAAGTTGAAGTTTTACTGGAAATGACGACAAATTAGCAAAATATATATAGTAAATTGAACGAAACGATCTAAACAACAGTATAAGTTTGGTATGACTATCAAAATTTGAAGATTAAAAGTGTTTTGTTTGAGAATCTATTAAGAGACCAGTTACTTAAAATATTTAATTGAAAATTGTAGCGAGTGGTAATACTGGCGAACCGGCTGGCCGCCAAAGGCGGCTAGTATATCTATAAACTTCATATACTTCTAAATGCGTTCATTTTTCCAGTTAAATTTGTTCCTCTCTTCTTTCCATTTCACGAGTATTGTTCAGAATATTATTCTAATTCTTGATCATATTGGAGCCACCTCAATCCCGGAGCTCGGGGCCTAGCATTCGATGCACCCTCAGATGGCTGGCCCTGGTGACCATACACATGCATTACTTAAAACTTATATTCATCATTGATTCAAAAATAATAAGGATCTTTCCATAAAAAAATTTACTATTTCAATTCCGCTCAATGATTCTTAGAATTTCTTTACAATGAAAAGTCAAACGGCGTTTCATTTTTCCTTGCGAAACATACATGTTTTGGTACGACTCACGTGTTTCGAATTAGCAGACAGTGGATAATTAGCGTATCTTAACACGACTTTTCTAAAAAAATTTCTTGGAACAAAAGATAATTTGAAACCTCTTAGAAGCTCTTCACTTACTTTCTTGTATGCGAAAGGTATGTACTGTAATCTTCAAAAAATTCTTCGATATATTCATCACATTTTAAACCACCTCTTATTCGAAAAGCGCTGTGAAAATGACGAAATGAAATATGGCATTAAGGTGCTCATATAAAGAAAATTTCAATGAAATTTTGAATAAAAATATAGGTTTGGACGAGAATAAAATAAAATTTGAGATGATATAGAAATCCGTCAATTGATTCTGCCCGCTTGTGAGCATACAAGCACGAAAACTCGGAAAAGTTTCAAGCTAGAAAATGCTTGAAATTTACGATACGATTCTATTGCCTGATTTTTTTTTATTTGAGCGAGATTTTGTAATTTCTTTATAGCACAGATGATACAATTGACTTGAAATCCATATAGGAATGTATGGTAGCGAAACTGTGGATCAATGTGCAAAATGGGCGGTAAAGAAGGAGAGTGTTGATATAATCGTCTCCAAATCAAATTTTCTTCCAAAAAAGGAAAAGTAACTCATGATGTTATTCTTAACCCAGAAATAAAAATAAGAAAATATAACTAAAGCACAGTATTAACGATGTCAGAAAATCTTAAAACACTGAAGGATTTTTTAAAATGAACAGTTTTTCCCCCAACTTTTTAAGAGTTTAAAAGTGTTTCCTTTTCATTTGTTGTGAACGCACGTTTGGAAGAATATGTGTCATTTCGAGGAGATTTTCTCAAAGTGGTGGCCTACTCTTTGTTAAGTTAGATGATAGGTTCAGGGAAATTTAGGAGGATTGACTGCCTTTCGGCTAGGGGCCAGCGCTTCGAAGAAGATGCCAGTTTTGCAAATTGGCCAGTGCTATAGAAGAATGTTGATGGAGGCAGCCAAAAAGGATTCCTGTCTCTACTGCTTTGTTCAGCGGTGGCGAGAAGATCGGCTATTCACAAGAAGTACGATTTCTGTAGAAGGGTGTATCTAGTAAACATTTCAGATCGATGTCTGAAGTTATTTTTCGAAAAATTTAACTCATTCGGAGAGGGAGGGGGATTGCCGAAAAATAGTTACAAATACTTTTCTGTTTGAATTAATTTGGCGAAAAGAAATCCTATTCTAATAGAACTGTTTTGCAATATTAAATTTTTCTGTATCGTAGCCATTCAAAAACGATGAAAGCGCGTTTCCCGATATCACAAACCACACATCGTTACTATTTCGAGCTCTGTTTTTTAACGACTTCATGAAACAGTCATCATAAGAGTCACTTTTTACTCAAAAGTTAATATCTAGGAATCATTTGAAACTGTATAGACTTATGGAATAGGAGTTTTTTTCAGATAGATGGAAAAGCACTTAGACATCTTTCCTTGAAAAATAACCCATTTCAAATTTTTGATAAATATTGATTTTCGTATTGATTGTACATAAATGGAAAAGCAAGAATTTTGCTCGAATTGAAAAAAGAAATGGCACACACACGTATACATATAAATGCACGAAATGCAAAGTAAGCTCAGTGATGCCATAAAAATTATATAGTATATATTTTATGAATAATAAAGAATAGTCTCAGTGCAAACGAGGAGAAATAAATGTTATAAATGCGATAAATAAAAATACAGAAATTGTCTTCAAATTAAATAACGAATATTAAAGTATAAGCATAGAGTTAAAAGTGAAAATAAGTTTAGTTCGCTTAATTTTCTTGCTATCAATAGCCGTTTCACAGAAGCAGCTTCAAAATTATTTAACGCCTATGACCTCATAGGTTCAAAATCCGCCATTACTTACCAGATGTTTGAAAAGCTCCGAAATCCTAAAGTCACGTACATTGCTGTTTGGTGATCCGGAGAGCCACAAATTACGAAAGTGGCGGTTGATGACACGTTCTTTTGTGAAGTTATTTTAGGATGTCCAAAGGCTAATATTAGAAGGACCATTTTGCATAAAAATTGTGCGTGAAAAGCACTGATGTGCTTTCAGATCAGAAACAATTTTACTCTGTAACACCAATGCGTACCACTGCCCGATGATCGAGCATGTACTGGATTTTTAACTAATTTCTCAAAGAAATATGGCCCAGAATAGATGATGGATTAAATTCCTAATACACCCTTACTTTTGAAGATTACAACGGAATCCGTAAGACTGAACGTAGATTTTCTGGTTCTGAATTCGGCAGTTGTGAGTATTTATCGAACTGTCTAAATCAAAGTTCGCTTCATCTATTAAGAGGACATTCCAAGGCCATTCTCCATCAACTTCGAAGCGAGCAAGAAATTGAAATGAGAACCGTTGTTGAGTCTCAAAATCATGTAGCAGCAATTTCTTGGTTTAACTTTGGCTTTCTTAACAATTGGGCAGTTGAATGAGATTCCTGGAGAATGAAATTGAAGATAGAATAGTACTTACTATGCAAGACTTCTCTTTGAAACGAAATATGATGCAAGTCACATTTAAAAAAGACTTGCCGACAGCTGCAGGATTGATTTCAGGACATCTAAACACAGTTTCTTCTTTCAAATGTGTCTTCTGTGATAAGCCACCGATTAAAAGATTGTCATTTTGCCAGAAATTTGGATTTAAATGAAAAAATTTGCACGTTTGAAGAAGCGAGGTTGTTGTTACTCCTCAACATCGATAATGTTGCAAAGCTATGCAGAGTTCAAGTCAATTGTGAGAATTGTAATGATAAACATCATGTTGTGATGTGTCCGAACGTAAAAACCTTCCAAGTCCAGAAAAGCAATTAGTGATTTCAATGTTAAACAGTTCATTACGTTGCCCAACCCCGCTTGTTCTACAAGTGTCTTTCTACAAACTCTGGCTGTATTTCTTCAAGACAAGGAAGGAAATTTTCGTGTAAGTGTATTAATTGATACAGATAGTCAAAAATCTTACATAAGTCAAGAAGATGTAGAGAAGATGAACTATAAACTAACTAGAGCTGAAATTATCCAAAATCTTTTTGGTGGTGGTGAGAGTCCCCAGAAGCATCATCTATAAAAAGTTTATGCGAGTAGCTTCCAAAAGGACTATCATTGTACTTTTGAGGCTTTTGATCAAAAGAAAATATGTGTAGATATCCCAAGAGCAGTTTCTGGGTCCTATACAAACACACCCACACACACACACACACACACACAAAAAAAAGAAAGTAGATTTCTTATTCATCAAGAAGCGTCCCTTTCTAATTCAACATCTTCAGTGCATTTATCAATAGATGATGATATAGCAGGCAAACTTTGTACAAGAAAAATTTTGAAGCTTTCTGGCATCTTAGTTGCCATGGAAATTCTATTTGAATAGACTCTCAATTAATTGATGAGTCGAAGAATGGCAGTTATACGACAGTTTTATCATTACATGTGAACAACAGCAATATTTGTGTTCTTCGGAATATTGGACTCTACCCTTAAACAAAATAAAAAGGAACTCGAAAAGGAAACTGAAGATTTTTTTTTTTAAAATTCTGTTAAATAAGGTGAAGATGGAAAATATATTGTTTCGTTACCTTGGTTAGAAGATCATCCTGCATTGACTACAAATAAAAAAATTGACGGAACAATGGCTAAAAAATTCAGTTTATAAAATAAATGTTCTTGGTATTTTTCATGATTATGAAAATGTTTTGAGAACTGGAAGAAAGCAGATATAGTTGAAAAAAATAAGTATTGGAGATATAAACAATTTTGGTAGGCATTATCTTCCTCAACGACCTTCCTGTGGCAAAGATCTGAATTTTCAATGGATCTTCCAAAAGCAAAGAAAATCCACCATTAAATGACTCCTCAGTTAATGGTCCAACCTTGTGGAGCTTATTACATCTATTTTAAATCGGTTTCAAATGGGGAAGTATGATGCCATCGCTGATATTCATAAAGCTTTTCTTCCAATTCTATTGAATGATAATGATAAAGATTACTTGTGATTTCTTTAGGGACAAGAAAGGGATCCGAACCTTATCAAAGTCTACAGACATTGTCGTGTAGTGTTTGGAGTTAAATCCAGTCCATTCCTTTTAGGTTCGACTCTGAGTTATCACTTAGAAAGAGTTTCTGATTGTCACTGATTAACGGCTTAGCGTTCAGAGAAATTTGTTAGTTGATAATTATGTAACTAGTGTTGCAACGAGGATGAATTAGAGAGGTTTATCAATGAATGAAAAGAAATTATGGCTACAGGAAAATTTGATTTTCATGGCTGGTAATACAAATCTTTTGATGCCTTTAAAGAAAACTATGATGAATCTCGAAAGACTTCTTCTAATCAGATTTCTATGTCCTTGATCTTGTTTGGAATATCAAGAACGATACATTAAGAGTTGACATTCGAAAGGAAGTGGAACATGAAGTCACAAAAGCAACAAGGAGACATTATTTTTAAATGTCACAAAATATTTTATCCTATTGGTATTACTGCTTTTATAACTTTTATTCCCAAAGTAATATTTCAAGAATGTTGGAAAATTAGGATTAATTTGAATGAAAATTTACCAAAAGATATTGCTCAGAAATTTAATAAAGGTGACAAGCAGTTGCATGAATTAAACAAATTAGAAATACTGAAGGGTCAAAAATTACCTCAATTGAATCAGACGGTGCTGTCATGATGGTGTTGTAATTTTCTCAGGAAACTTGAAAACTTTTAAAATAATTATAGCTTATTTTACGAAACAAAGAAAATATTATACGTCAAGACTAGCGTCCTTCATTCAAGTGCTCCACTTGGGTATTATTACTTATGAACACATATGTTGCTCAACAGCGCAGCCTACCAGTTTCGTTATAGCTCACGACAAATACCAGGATGGATTCAGGGACATAAGGACTCAAAATATAGTTTACATGTCTTTTGTGATGCAAGTCAACAAGGCTATTCCCTTTGTATTTTTCTAAGATCCAGAAAAGATGAAATAATTGCTTGTAATTTAGTTGCAGTAAGATTTAGAGTAGCTCCTTTTAAAGTTATTACAATTTCAGTATTGGAGTTGCTAGGCTGTTGTATTGGACTGAAACTTACAAAAACCATATTTAAAGATTTCGAAGATCTTGATAAATTCCCTGTTTATTACTTGTCGAATTCCATGAATTGTTTGTATTGGATAAAAAAAAGGGTTGAATAACAGACAACGCTTGAGATGAATGAAATAAGATCTAACAGTGAACCAGATCAGTGGGTACCTCGGAATTTAAACACCGCAACTCTGTCTTCTATAGGTTGTTAAGTCAAAACTTTGATTGCTCAACGCTCGTGGGAAAGTCCGACCTGGTTCAAAGATGAAGAAAAATTGTAGGCTGCATCTAATTTATCACTAGATGAAAACACTATTAATACAGAGAAAGAAACATCAGTTGTCGTATCGTTAAATGTATCAAAACATATTTACGAATTCTTAACTAAATTTTCTTTATGTGAGAAGCTGATAAGAGTTCCTGCTTGGGTAATCAAGTTTTATAAAAATTGTAAAACTATGGATCACTGCCATTTAACAAGAAGTTCGTTACTGAAGATTAAAGAAATGAAAGAGGCAGAAACAAAAATCATGTATATTGTAAAAAAATAATAATCTTCGTTTGCCTCAGTTAATGAAGAAAAATTAAGAACCCTTCAATATGTTGTGGATAGAAATGAAAGAAGACCAGATTGAGACTTCATGCTGACCTACGTAAACATTTCAGATTGGAACACTTTGGTCATTGAAGACGAAATACTAATAAAATTCTGAAATAAAATAAAATATTCTGGTCTTTAGGAAAAGTGAGAGATATTTCCCTGAAAAGGTAGTGTTATTCGTCTTATTGAAGTGAATGAAATTTTGCAATGTTTGTATTCTCTTGAAGTAAATGCAGTTTCTGCGGAGCCTTTACGTAGCGAGCTTTAAAGACTGTGAGAAAAAAGGTTCAAGCAGCGGGGGAAGAAAACAACAACCATGAAAGGCCTCATTTTGTGGATATTAGAGAATCCAGCTTATATATATATATAAACAAGATGTGGGCGGGAACTCAAGAATGTCAGGAGATTAAGTCTTTATTTTTGAGTTTCAAAGCTCAAATTCAAAAGGTGGGAGTATCGATTAAACATTTTTTTAATAATTAATTAATTATATATAAGATAACATAATTTCTGGAAAAAAACGCAAATGATAATTTAAGGAAATTCTTTCCAGACTCTTTGTAAATATTAGTTTTATAAAAATTCTTTTCTTACAACTGTGAGAGTTATTTTGTTACATAAACAAATTGCCTGATTCCATATCAATTTTACTGATTAAAAGAATCTGATTTTAAGTCTTTTGGTAATTAGAGAAGTTTTATTTATAGTATTTTATTGATTCTAAATGCTGAAGCAACAGTAGTTAACTGTCAATGATTTCGCATGTTCTGCTGCCATTTATCATTGTATGAAATATCTCAGTTTATCTCATATCTTATCCATTAATACGTTGCATATATTATCATCAAATTTGCGACAATTCTTCCTAAATATGTAAGTTTTATTTCGATATCTTCCCTATTTATTTTACTTTTTTAGCGCTGTAGTTGCAAAATTTGCTCTTAACACTTTAGTAACTTCAAATAAACAATATATCAATATGAGCATTTTTATTATTCTTCGATTCTTTATTAGGTTTTCTGTCCCCATAGTGTAATCTTCTTTCTAGAAATTAGAACAATTTCTTAAACCTTTGACTGCTCAATTTTTGAAAATCAGTATTTCTGATACTATATGTTGCACGACAATAATATGATATAATAAAAATTCGTAATCGTAAAAATAAGCATATTAAACTGCTACAAACGTGGGATGTAATAGAAAATAGACCGATTGCCAACCCGCGGAAATCGAAGGATAAGCAGCTGGAGGGTTAAGTTTCAAGATTCTTCAGTTTAAATCAAAATAAAAAGAACGTTAAGATTTTTTCTATCGACTGTATTTATTCTATAAAAATATTTATTTACAAAGTCCGTTGCCAAAAATTTAAAGATAAATAAAGGAATTAATAAGGAAATTACAGAGAGCATTAGTGGTCAGTCAATTTTCTTTTTATTGTAATACAACTTAATTTATAGCACATCCATTGTATTAAGAGTACGGATTGGTCAAAATAAAAAAATAAAGTTGCTACATTGATTAATCAGTATTAATTCAAAATCTAAAATTGCGATTTTAAAAGTGTGACTTAAGAATTTTAAAACATTTCAGAAAGCATTTACCTTCAACCAAAAAAAAACAAAAAAAAAACACTATGCTAGCAAAAACCACGTGTTACTGATTGACTGAATTTTATTAAATTGAGATCTTCATCACCAGTTTCCAAATGGTCGTAATTAATGAACATCAAAGACTGAAATAAAAATTACAGATGGCGAATTATTAAAAATAATTTTAATAATCGTTCCTCTTTTGTAGCCTTTTTGCCATAATCCAAATAAGAGACAACGCTGTCGGACAATGACAAATAATGACCGGTTGGCAATTCCAATAGGACAACCATTTTCCCATCATGATCACGTGATCTACCTTAGGTAGCCGTGGCTTTCTATAACGAACAACAGTGGTCTTATACGCTCTTTAGGTTTAGGAAGGGTTAGTAGATTTCTCTTTTTGATAAAACCCCTAACCTTCTGGTTCTGTACATCGCAATTCCAATTAATCCGTCATCATGAGAATATTCAAGGATCTCATCACAGGTGATGAAATGTTCACTGATTCTAGTAAATATAAACTTGTTGACGATTGCCTATATGAAGTGGAATGCGTGCATGTCCAGCGACGTCAAGGGGATATTCAATTAGATGGTGCGAATCCATCCCAGGAAGATGAAGACGAAGGAACCGAAGATGTTGTGGAGTCTGGCTTAGATCTGGTTTTAAATCAACGTCTAGTTGAGACGGGCTTTTCTAAAGCTGACTACAAATCTTATCTGAAAACCTACACAAAATCCTTGCAAGATAAATGGAAGGAACTTGGTATGAGTGACAGTGAAATAAGTGAAGCCAAATCGAAATTCACAGAAGCAGTCAAGAAAGTTTTACCTAAAATTGGAGATTACCAGTTTTTTATGGGCGAAAGCTCAAATCCAGATGGCCTAATTGCTTTATTGGATTATAGAGAAAATTCAGATGGAACAGAAACTCCCGTAATGATATTTTTCAAACATGGTTTAGAAGAAGAAAAAGTTTAATGGATTGTAATTACATGAACTGATCATTATGCTGCTCCGAGTTTAAAATTTCATATATATATATATATATAATATATTGTATAATAAGCCAATTGTTTTGTGTTTAATATAATTATTATTCCTTTTATTTATTCTCTTACGTTAATGATTATCCCATGGTATATTTAATATCTAATTGCATAACTGTTTCCAATATTAAGATGTAATGAAATTATTAGATGTAATTTGCAAGAAAAATTCTCTACTGTTTTATGCATATAGTATGACAAATTTTTTGCGATTCAAAATAAGTATTGGCTTTCTTAAACAATAAGAGACAAATATTCAAACTATCAACATTTAACATGAAATCATTTTTCAGTATTTATTTGTTTAATGTATTTGGTATTAATTTAGTTAAGTATTTATTTGCTTTTAATAAAACTGCATTGGCATATTTGTTTTAGTTTTTTTTATTTTGGACGATATCATTAGTTACTGGTTCTTATCTTAGCTTACTTCAGTTAAGCCTAAATTGATCATGAAATATCTTTCAATTTCTCTGCACGGTAAAAGGTTTTCTCAAAGGCAAATAGCCTCTAAAAGAAATTGAAAATATCTGTTTAATTATTATTAGTGATTTCTTGCATTATGAGTTGCAGCAGCTTTCTTTTATATATAACTTTTTAAAAAATTATTGTAATTCTTTAAATTTTATTTTAGCACATTTCTCTTGATTTTAATTTTGGTATCATATACATTTCAGATTTTTTTAAAAATAAGTATTGAATTACTTGTTTACATCTTTTCTGTATGGTGATTCTGAATTTTCATCTATTGTTTGCAGGATAATTTGGGTAAGCCAATCTTTCAGTGTCCTCTCATGTTTGCCTTTTATTTTTCTTGTTCTTAAATTTCAAGAATAAAAATTTTGATTTTTTTTTAATTGTAAGAAAAGGGGAAAAAAGAATTCCTGCGAATTCAAATAATACGTTTAAACTTAATGACAACAGGAAATTTATTTTCGAATGATCTGAACTTTGCATTGTAACAGAATAAATGTTGCAGATTTTTTAAAGGAAGATTTGAAAATTCTAATAAAAACTAGACAAATATAATTTTAGCTACAAGACAAAAAAGTGTAAAAAAACCACAATTATTTATGATTTTTTTTATAGAAATATACTTACTGAATTTTTGTTGTTTGGGAACTAGTACAATTGCTTTACTAATTAATGATTGAAATTGCTCTCTCCTAGTGGAATTTATCTGTTTCTATTCTAGTTGTAAAGATAATTTTTGAAACTCTCATCCTGTTCAACTTGCCCATGTGCAGAGGATACTTTTGAATACAAATAAGGGATATAAGAATAATAACTCCACGAATCAACCAAAGAAAAGAAAATACATTATTCCAATCTGAAGATCCCGAAACTAAGAGATTTTTTTCTTTAGTTTATAATCTGAAAGTTAGTGCAACTACCTATTCTGTCGATTTTATTAAAATGTTTAAGTGTAAGTAAGATGTAAGTGTAATGTTTAAAAACTTGGGACGTTCATCTAAGTCATGCTTGCCAACTTTTTTTTTTTTTTTGTATAGTTGCGTAACTATTTTTCCATTGATAACCTTATACTTCTACTGCTTTCTTCCCTTTTAACTTAGTTTCCCGAACCATTTATTACAGATTTTTGTGTAATTTCCTTATAAGAGAAAACTTTATTATTTATAACAGATTTTTTTTAAATATCCTATAAACAAAATGATTAGAAATTCAATTAATTTAATTAAGAAAGTATATATTTATACGCTAACTAATATACTCAGCATATCGTAGAATGAAAATATCTTCTTATGTAACTTTGGTGCATATTTGCTTTATTTAAAGTGTCGTCCACCTTTAAAATATAAAGGAAAAGTATTATAGCCTGAAAGTGAATTCGAATATGAAGTTCAATATTTTTTTCACACAATCATCAGTTGATTTTACTTTCATATCTCTGTAAAGAATTTATTTTATATGCAAATGCAAAATGGCAGTGATAAAAAACATCACAAAAGTGATTGCACTTTGAAAAATTCTCAGATAAATTTGTAACTTTAATTATTGTTTGCTAATTTTATTTTTATATTTTGGTGACATTTAAAAAAAATTGTTTGGCTTTTATTACTTGCTTACTTTTCCATGTTTATTATTTTCAAATGATTCATAATTTTCAAGAAACCAACAATCTTTGAAAAATTAATATTTTTTACTATATTGGGGATTAATCAACACCAATATGTTGCTAAATTAGTAATTTTATCCTATACAACTGTGTAATATATGCTAAATACTTAAAGAAGAATATCAAATAAAAAATAAGACCAGAAAAAGATTTTCATCAAAGTTAAATTAATGCAATAATAGATTTATTCTTGAAAAATTAGTGGGAAGTCTCAATTTAACTGCTATAAAAATTTCTAGTTTATACCAAAATCTTTTATTCTTCATTTTCACTTGGAACTACTCAACGTGTGCTCAGCTCAGCTGAATTACATAGATATTTAGCTTGGAGAGAAATAGTGCAAAAACAAAAGGCTTAGACTTTTCTTCATGAAATCAATGAAAAACTAGCCTAAATGTATTGGAAAACTTTATTTGTAGATGAAAACAAATTAAAAAATTTTGGTTCTGATCAGCATATAATTGTGTGGAAAAATTGGAATGAATTTAATTTAAGAATTTAGTTGGAATGTATTCCCACACGAGGGATAAGTCCAACATTTTGTAATTAAAAACAACTTTTATTTTTTTTATCAGGTCATTAATCCTAAATACATTGGTCTTTACATTCGCTTCTGGTGTCTCTATAGATGCTTGCAAATTCTAATCTGATACTGGAAAGAATACAACATTAATGCTAAAACCAAACCGAAAATTTTAGGGAGGGAAAAAAGAAGGAACATTGATAGAAATATAACAAATAAAAGAGAGAGGGGAGCACATTGTTTCAAACCTTTAAAAGTTGTAGATGCTGCAATATATCCTACTAATTGATTGAAATGTTCTAAAATTTATTAATAAATAGAGATTTTTTTAAAATGTGTAAAGACATTTCTGATATAGCTTATTTAATTGCTGATTTTTTTTTTATTTGTTGAAAAAAATTTTTTTTTGTATACTCTAAAAATTTTCCAATGAAGTCTTGTAAAGAAATGGTCATAAATATTTTTATAAAATTATCTTTCTTAAATATTAATTTTTAATAATGGATGGAACAATATTTCATTAACATTTGTAAATGTTTGAACACTTTTGGGAGCTTCTGTATAGTAATTATTTTAGTAAAAATTAAATATGGTATGAAACTATGTAATTCTCATCTGAATGCTTCTTTGATGAAAACAGTTTTTCTTTTCTTTTTCTAGAACATTCTTTAACATTAAAATGTGATTATGATTTATTCCTATTTTTATAAAACTTCCGAATTTGCGAAACATTTGAAATTGTACCAAATAATTCTTAAAAGACAAAGGAAAACTAATTTTTTTCCCAGTGTGATATGGATAATTTTTATAGAATGACAAGAAATGTAACCAGTTATTGCAAGTGGTAACTAAAAGGCTAATAATTGAAATTACTTAAAATATGTTTTCATCAATACGAAAGGTAAAACTAAACTAACTAAACTAAAAACTAAATATCTATATATCTCATTTTATTAGTAAAATAACTTAGACAGGAGTTATTTTATTTGATCTTACTAGGGTTGCAAAGTTAAAATAACAAAAAAGGAGAAATAATTTTTTTTTAAAAAAAAGGCCAGGTTAAAAAAAATTTAAATGCTATTTTTTGGTAATTTATCATTAGAAAAAGACTTAGTATGGTTTGAGTGCAAGGCTTTTTAAAATTAAATGGAAACATAAAATTAATAGGCTCAGAAAATATCTGAAATAATTTACCAACATTTTGAGGGCTTTTGGGCAGTTGCATTACTGAGGTAAATATCTCATTCAGTTTCAAAAAATACAGGCATAATTTTTTTTAATGTGCTCAAAACTTATGCACCTTATTTCTCTTTAAAAAAAAGAAAGAAAGCCCCTATTATTTTATACTTAGCAGCTATTCATTGAAGAACAGAAAGGAATTGTAGTGTTTCTTTACATACTCCTTCAAATACCTTAATGCTGAATCATGAATACAAGAAGGAACATTAATAACCATAGTCACTAAAGATAAAAAAAGTTTTTTTACCTTATTTATTATCTGGCTGTAAATCAATTGAAAAGTTCAATGCCTGAAGCTTATAAAACAACAGAATTAGTTATAAAAATATTTCTAAAAATCATTATAGGAGACACTCCTCCTTTCAAAATACTTTTTTTCTAATTTGAATTTCAAGATCTTTGATCTTGTATTGAAGAAAAAGTTGGTATTAGTGAATAAATAACTTTTTATAATTTCACTTTTAAGGTAATAATTCATATAATATGAGAGTGAAGAGAAAAGGATGGGATTTCTAAAATGCTTTAAATATTTCAAAGTTTGAATCTATGTTATGAGATTAGCCACTTTTCTCGAACAGTTGGTTCGATGGAATTAATGGCTACAAAAATATTAAATAAATCTTTTGTGTGATTTGATCTTAAGGGTTTCCTCAGAAAAATATTTTAAAATTTTGTTTGCATTCAACTCATGCTGTTTTAGTAGCCGCAACTATTTTGTTCACCCGTTTTGTTCATTGTGCTATGTATCTGTATATTTTTATACATTCAAATTATGTCACAGGAAAGAGCACTAGCATTTGAAAATGGATGCACTTAAAGATTATTTCTGAAATTTATCCTTAGTTAAAAATGCAGTAGAATTTCAAAAAAATTAGTTAAGAGCATGTCTTTTTCCAAAATCTACCTCCATCAGAAATAAGCCAAATTTTCATATCTTGATTATCAATAATGTATAAAAAGACTAATATGAAATAGTTACAATAATGAAAATGGTTTGAATTTTCTTTCAACAATGAAAATATATTGCTGTGAAGTACGTTTAAAATATTTTTGAAAAATTATTGAAAAAAGTAAAAATATAAGGAAAAGGGTAGTTAATATTAAAAAAATAATTTTTGTTAAATTTTAAAATGGTGTAAAAGTCCTTTTTGTGTTGCAATATTTTGGAAAACCAACTTTTACAATCCTAGTTCAGTGCAATAGAAAAAGGCATATCCATTTCAATCCCATTCTGAAAATGATTTGAAGCTAAAAAGGCACATAAAATCATTATTATTCTTACATAATTTGACTAAATCGTACATTTTTAATTTTAATTTGCCAGCAACTTGAATTTTTCTAATTCTTTCTGGCTTGTATTTTCTATTATTGTAATAGTAAAATATAAATTGTGTGAGACGAATTTCTGAGTTATTTTCATACTATTGTACTTTATGTTGATGTGCTCATGAGAAAATGATTAAATTGAACTAGGTGTGATTTCCCCAGAACTTTCTTGCATACTGTCTAATAAAGGTGCTATCAAAGATAATGCCTTGTGTGGCATTGGTGTACAATTGTTAAGAAATATTAACCTTTGGTGTGATTTCAGCATTTTTATTGAATCTATCGTGTGATCTTTAGCAAGTGTTTTGGTGGTTAATTTCTGGCTTGCGATTAAAAGTATCCAAAAATTGAATTTGGATTTTAGACATGTTCTCAGTTAATCAAAACAAATATTAGATACAGAACTGCACTTGTAATTACAAAATCCCTTGTCAAATTTGATATATTTAAATCACTGAGTTTTTGAATTATCACATTTACATGTTTCTGAAAGAACAGATTGACAAATGGTTGACCCCTCATTCGACTGAGCTCTCTTTAATAGTTATTGTGTTAATTTATATTTGATTAAGGGGACTGATAAACTTCCTCTGAATAGATTTTGTACAAAATTTGATGGATATCTATAAATTTAGTGAAAAGACTTTATACCAAATTTCAACCATCTAGCTAAAAGTTTTTTTTGAGTTTTCTTTGTCGCACCTAAATAGACAGACATTTTCCAAAGATGTGTGTTTAGAACTCAGAGAGGTCTGAAAATATGGAAAAAATTTTTGACGAAAACAATACTTTCTCTATATTTTGTGTACAAGAAAGTAAAACTAACAAATAAAGGAAAATTCTCCATATTTCTAATATTTTTTCTAATACCATTCCAAGGGAAAATTCTAATATGTTTTTTATTTGATGCCATAGATATGATAATGATGAATTGAAATTTATTTTGAGTTAAATTTCAAAACAATTTTCTTAAACATCAAGATAATTATTTCATATCCTTCATAATTATTTTGATTTAAACCTGGAAATTGTTTATTTTTGTGAATCATGTATTTGATCAACATTACTTATTTCTGTTCTTGATTTATTTTGCAATGGAATTCTCAGTGAATGCAATTAATGGCATGTCTTTTTCTAAAATGAAATTTTCACACATTTCTTGTCAGTTTTGAAATGATGCTTGTGCTTGTATTTCCTATGACTAAATGCAATTTATTTATGAATTATCAATTTATTTAAATTTTAATTTCATGATAAGGATTAAGGAGAAAGTGTGTGGGTTCTTATTCCATCTGTGTGTATCATGGAGACAAAGTATTAGAGCAATTATTCCAATTGTTAAAGCTAGAAGCAATGGAAATTGAAAAAATAATATCATGCTCCATACACATTGTTAAATCAATGATGATGACAAGGAGCAAAAAAAATCATACTATGCCTCAAGTATCATTTACCTTTACGATGTGAATGGTGCTATCTGGTATTGAATTTGGAAGAAATATATAAGATTTCGTAATGCATATAGTAATAATTAATGTGTAAAAAGTTAAAAGCAATTAAAATAAAAATTTTATATTTCTTTATTTACTAATAAACAAGCTTTTAAAAATGTTTTTTGTATTAAATTTATTTAATATTCTTGTTGAAAGTTGGCTAGATCCAGGCAATATCGAACATACGGCCAGACTTGTCCAGAGTGTCTGTATTTTTTTTCCCTTGTGGCAATATCAGAAAAATTTAATTTTAAAGGTTTAGTTAAACCAATTGAAGCAAAATTGTTTTGATTAAATTTTGGAACATTGTTCTGATAGCATTGCTACCTTGCTACTCTGTGCAAGTTTTTTTATATTACTTTTTTTTTTATAAATCTAGCAAGAAAAATTGCTTTATAACTTAAAAACGATGATCATATCATTGAATAATATTTAGTTGTATTAAGAAAGTTCTTTTTTTTTTTTTTTTTACTATTTTGATTAGAATGATATTTTAATTCCAATTTTAAATCGTTTTGAAGACAAGATACTAAAATCATTTTTCTTGGAAGTAATCTGAAATGAAATATTTTATTATTTTAAGTTGGAGTTATATTTATGAGCTCTGAGACTCACATTAATAGGTTCCCTTAGAGGATTTAATCCTAAGGAATTTTTACTTAGTACTCTATTAAAAAATTTCAGATACGTTTCTATTTTTAGATTTTTTTTATTACAATGTAAATAAAAGATTTTTTTTAAAAAATTATTTTATGTTGTATAATGGCATGTAAATTTTACATAAAAAATTAATTTTAGTAAAGAAATTAAATAAGAAAATAAGCACTTTTGTTTTGAAGTCACAAATAAATAGAATAATAAAAAGTATTCTTGTCCATTTTTCAAGGTTTTATTTTCAATCAAAAAGCTACTTTTTAATTTATAATCTGTTATTACTATTTTATTATTTTCAGCATTCTTATGATTATTCCTGCAAACACAATTTACAACTATTTTTTAAAATTATTATTTCAACTTTTTTAAAAAAATATTCTTTGGTTGCTCACCCTTATTGAGTTATCATAAAGTTTTCTCATTTTCATAATGTTCCTTAAATTTTCTAAATGATTGTAGTAAGAAGACATGTGTAATCCATTTATTTGTGATGGGATTGTCATTTTTTTTAGAAGCTGTACATAGTTTCAAATAACACAAAAAATTAAAGTATCTCTCGTTATTTCTCAACATTATTCTCATTGAATATATGAAATAGTATTTAAATCTATTAAGTATATGTATGTAATGTTTCAAATGCACTGAAAAGATTTTATGTAAAATAGTATCAGTGACATGGAAATAAATAATTTTTAAAATTCAAAGATGTCAGATTAGGCTATTTGCTTTTTACAATATTAAGCTTGTTGGAATACTTTTTGACAAATGCTGTTGAGAAATGGGCCTACTTTAAAATTTACACAAATCAATCGCTTTTCAAACATTTGATGATTTGGAAATGGTTACTACTAATAAAAAATTTCTTCGACGTTTTTCTAAATTTATTTTATTAAGTTTGGGAAGTTATTAATAACTACTGGAAATGTTTATAAAAGATTAGGTCATGGATGCACATAGAGCTCATTTTAATTAGATTTTGGCTTTTGGAGGAAAGTATGTAGTAAATATTTTATCCAGCATGAATCTCTTGGAAAAATCATTGGAAAATGGGTTCTGTTTAATATTCTCTAGCAATATGGAAACTACATACTGTTCCCATGAAGATGCAGTAAAGAGCTCCTCAGAATTCACAAAACTCATTTTTTAGTTTCCGGTTAAGCTTATGTTTAGCCTTTTCAAAGACAAAATGTTTATTGATATCGCATGAAATTCAAAGGGAAATATTTTATAGATTTAACTTTCAAATTTAAAATCTAAGATTTTTAAAAGAGCTTTTAACTGTTATAACGAATAAAATAATTTTGTAAGCCAACATTTCTATCGTATATTTGTAAGACTAAATAAGAACATCCAAGCTCATTTTTCTAGTAAAAGATTATTGATATATATAATATGTAGCATAATTTCGGCAGATGCATGGTCCAATTTTGAGTATATTTCTATTTCATCATAAAAGGGCAAGGACGATACATTGGGATGATGTTGGAATGCATTCCTTAGCAATAAAAGACAAGAGCAAGGTGACTTTTTTTTTAGTGATTTTACTAAGAGATTCTGATAGGAGATTTCTTTGAAACATGTTGCATTTGAAAAGAGAATCATAGGTATCTTTAAAAGAATCTTGCTTTAGGTATTTTTAACCCTTTGTGTATGACATTGGAAATAAAAGAATCAGCATAGTTTTAGAGTGCATGTTAGAAATAATTAAATAACAAATAGGAAGGAAACAAGAGAAAAATCCAGAATAAAGTAATATGGCCTAATTTAGGATAAAAATCAGTTTCCTGATACAAAGGGATCTAGAAAAAAGAAAATTCTGGAATAAATGCACAGTCCAAAGGTCTGTATAGCTCAGCCTGTAAAATGCCAAATCTTTTCTTTTTATTTAATTGACCTACATCACAATATTTAACAAAAAGTGCAATAACTTGAGCAATACAAGGCCAATAATTTTGAGGAATAATTAGATTTATCATTTTTTGAGTCATTGAATGCCTTAATTGTTTATGTTTAGTTTGTAACACTTTTCTCAAAAGAGAAAAATATAGAGCTAATTTAAACAGATTTTTCTTTTTAAGTAAATCATTAATATTTTTATATTTAGTTTTTATCCAAATTGCTTAAATTTTGAGGATGCTTTATCTCATCCAATTCTAATAAATGTATAGAATCTGAGATATTGAGCAGTAGGATGTCAGTAAAATTCCTTTCTACATCCAACGTGTATTTCTCGTGGCTATCCAATAACGGCTGGCGCCTATTCTTGATCATTTTATATCCAGTTCAATCTTAATAATCGCCCAGTTCAATCGTGTTGATTGTGTAGAAATAAATACAGGAAACAATCCTACTCTAAATTATTATATTATTTACAGCAACGGATTAAAATATAAAACATAAAAATGACTCAAGTCTCTTTCGTTCAAGGCGAACAACACAACCCTCGCTCGTCTTAGAAGCGGATAGCGAAAGAACGATCATACAATGTTAACGGACTATGTATTTTCTGAGCAGGAATGAGTGTCTCTGCGCATGCTCAAATTTTACTGGAGAAAATAAGTAATATTTACTATGGTTCATGATCGTTCTAGGGATGACGAATATTTTAAGAGCGGTTATTACGTAACCAATATCAAATAGTCACAAATACAAGCAATGAATACTTTTGAAAGAGGGATGTGATTCAAATCCTTGATACGATCTTACTGGTGATATTTCGATTACAGGTTTTGGTAGGGATGACGAATATTTTCAGAGCGGTTATTACGTAACCAATATCAAAAAGTCACAAATACAAGTGATCAATACTTTTCAAAGAGGGGTGTGATTCAAATCCTTGATGCGATCTTACTAATGATATTTCGATTACAGGTTTTGTATCACGATAGAAAGTATCAATCGATACGATATCACTGAAATTTGCCGGAGCGGTGACTTCAATGGAAAGTAATAATCGATATGATCTGTCCAATGGAAGCACTCGAAAGAAATCTGTGATTGGATTGAAAAGTGAACGGACCGGTTATTGGAATTATCGTATCGTATCATTGAATTGCATATCACTGAAATTTATCGGAGCGGTGATTTCACCGGAAAGTGCGAAGTCACCGCTCCACTTTACGGGAGTGACCGATATTCGTATTTGATGATGCACTATTCCATACAGATCATTTTTAATTGCTCGTGACATGATTGACTTTGATTACATGTACTCAGTTTACTGCTGGCGCCATCTATTGGTAGAATATAGGACTAAAGTAAACATTTTAAAGAAATGACATATATTTTTAACTCATCTTTTCCAGAAAATGGTTCACTCTAATAAATAAATTAAATAAATAGTTTTGAGAAAAAAAATAAAATTTAAGAAGTAAACTGAAACAGATAAATTAATTCAATCACACGTTACTTAAATTAGTAAATTAAGTATTAATTACAATTAATAAATTTTATATTTAATATTAAGTAATAATTTTTAATTAATAATATGATTGAAATAACATATATTTGGAACGCATATTTAAAAATAACAATAGCAATATTATTTGTTATTCAAAAAATTGTGGATTATGCATCTCTAGATCGTTCTCTCGCTATCCGCTTACGTCAGGAGCATCATCAGGATGAAGAATTTTTTCGTGTTTAGAAAATCAAAAATGTTAAAAATATTTTATCATTTACATCTATTAAAAAAAAAGTAGGAACGTTTTTTTTTTCAACATATTTTGAAAGTTAATTGAAAAAGTATATAAATAAAAATTGTAGTGATTGGATTTTGATGCGTTAGGAAATAAACGTTCATAGATGGTGCTAGACAACTAGCGCGAGTGTAATTAAAAGAGTGATGTCATTGGAGTGTTTGCTCTTGGAGGAGAAGGAGTTACTGAGCAGAGTAACTCGAACGAATCTGCAATAAATTTGTTAAGTTTTCTATTTGCCTATTTATTCAAAGCACTCACGAACCAGCCACGACAGTTGGCGCAGTCGACACGATTGAGAATCGAGTGCTATTTTTGACGAACTTGAAATCGAACTTTATTTGATAAAAGAGGTGTGCTTTCGGTATCGATATGGCCTTCCTAGGCAGTGCGAAAAAGGAAGATTTGAAATTGTTGGCGGAAGAGCTGGGTGAAACTGTTTCATGAGAGATGAAAATTGTGGATTTAAAAAAATTAATTACTGGAAGTGAAAATTACGAGGAAGAGTTTGTGAAGAAACAAATGATAGTTATCATAGAGGATAGAAAAGAGAGAGAAGATCAAAAACGAAAGCAAGAAGAACGAGAATTTGAAGAAAGAAAAATTAAAGAAGAGTGGGAATTGCAAGAGAAAAAGGCACAAGAAGAACGAGAATTCGAACTTGAGAAACTGAAGCTGCAATATTCCAGTGTACCCGTGAATGTCGAATTACCAACTCCGAAGATAGAACTCAGGCACGTGATGCAAAAATTCGATGAAAAGAACAGTGATATCAGTTTATATTTGCTGTTGTTCGAGAGGCAAGCCGAGTGGGCTCAAATAAAACGAGAAGATTACGTGTCGCATCCATTAGGATTATTGCCAACGGATATAACCCAACTCATCGCTCGAGAGCCAATCGAGAAAGTTAAGGACTATGACCATATCAAGAGTTTATTAGTGAAACGATTTAAACTCAGCCCGGAAAAATTCAGGCAAAAGTTTATGACTCATTTTAAAAGACCGGATACTACCTGGTGCGATTTTACTTACGAACTTAAAAATTATTTTGAGCAATGGATTCAAGGATTGGAAATAACTACTTTTGAAAGTTTGTCGGGTTTAATCATAACAGAACAGATAAAGCGAAAAGTACCTACGGATATTAAAGAACATTTTATTAATGTTTGGTCACAATTCACGAATCCAAACGAAACTGCAAGCAAATTAGATGATTATGAAAATGTGCGATCAAACAGTGTGAGGAAAAAGAAAGAACTATATCAAGAGAATAACTGTTCTAAACATCAAACCTACGACGAAAGAGAAGAGAGACATTTTTCGGAACGGAAATATGTACCCCTGCATCAACGAGAATTCAGAAACAAAAACTTTCATAAAAACGAAACTACAAATTCAAGAAAAGTAACAAGAGACTGTTACGTTTGTGGATTGTCGCATTTTGCTAGAGACTGCCCAAATAGACATAAAAAATCGCAGTTGTGAGAATCTGCGACAAAAAAGAAACGGGAAGACATTTTAATCGCTGAAATTCAGTCGGAATTAATTAATGGTGAAAAAAGCTTAAATATCAACCCTTTACAATACATTGATATTTGTGTGGACAATAGAGAACTGAAAACCCTAGTTGACTCAGGTGCTATGATACCAGTTTTAAATTCTAAATATGTGTCAAGTGAACAAAAAGAAAAAGGAAAAATCTTTTTAAAAAGTGCATTTGGAGAAAGGATTAACGCCACTCTTTCGAGTTTCCAAATATCATTAAAAGATAAAAACAACGAAGGATTTTCCAGGCCTATTGACATAGTTGCAGCTGTCACGGATAGAATTCAAGAGCATTTCATCACCCCCCCCCCTCCGCACCCAAAACTTGTCTGGATTAGAGGCGCCGATGGAAGAGAGCTTTGATGAATTTATGATTTGTTGTGGAGTTAGTCAGAGCGAAGAACAGCCGAGCGGAAATGAAAGCGATTCTTTGGATAAGAAAAACAAAATTAATGCGTTGAAAGAAGAACAAAGAAAATGTGATACTTTGCTGTCAGTAAGAAAAAATTTATCCCTTGGAAAAGGAAACTTTTTTATGAATGATGAATTAATATTCCACCGGGATAAAATATTAGGCGAAAAAGTGAGTCAGTTGGTTTTGCCCAAAAATAAGAGACAGCAAATTCCTAAATTAGCACATGAATCAATTTTCGGATGCCATATGGGATTAAAAAAGACTAGTGAAAGAATTAAATACAGTTTTTATTGGCCAAATATGACAGATGATATCAAAAACTTTTGTAAATCCTGTAAAGAATGCCAGTTGAGGAGTCCGGAAAAAATGATTGATAAAATTCCTATTACTCCTGTTCTCCGTCCGAAATTGCCATTTGAGATAGTAAATATAGACCTAATAGGACCCATTGAACCCCCTTCTGCTCGTCGGCATAAGTATGTATTATGTCTAATGGACCAGCATTCTCGATGGCCGGAGGCTATCCCTCTTCGTTCGTTAACGGCTAAAGCTACGTGTGATGTTTTATTGGAGATATTCATGCGGACTGGAATACCCAATGTTATTGCAAGTGATAATGGAACAAACTTTATTTCTAAGTTAACCCAGGAATTCATGAAAAGATTAGGTTGTGCTCACAGATTTACGACGCCTAACTATCCAGCTGGGAATGGCCTTATAGAAAGATACAATAGGGTGTTCAAAAATTCACTCCATCACATTATCAGAACTGATCCGAGTAATTGGGATAAATACATTCCATATATGCTTTTTGCGTACAGGGAAGTTCCTAACTGTACGACGGGTGTTTCACCATTCAAGTTGATGTATGGACGTGAAGCACGAGGACCTCTCAGTGTTCTAAAATCGAGCTGGTGTGGTGATATTGCCATTCCGTTAAACATGGAGAAATCAGTTGTGGATTATTTACAGGAGCAAAAACTTAGAAAGAGCTGCAGAGGAAGCATCTCTCATTGCTTCTGGTAAGCAGCAGGCATATGCAGAATATTTTAACCGCCGAACCGCTTCTAAGGAAATTAAGCCAGGTGACCAAGTTTATTTATTAATACCTGATTCATCGAACAAATTGTATGCCCGTTGGACTGGTCCTGGAGAAGTTATCGAGCATTACCCTCCACATTCATATAAAGTAAAACTTAGCGATGGAAAAATTCGGCATTGTCATGCGAATAAAATTCGGAAATACTATCCAAGAATTAATGCTGTAGGCATGATCTTTGAAGATGATGCAAACTTTGGAGAAGTTTATTCATCCCCCAGTTATAAAAATGTATGTTACTGGAAAGAGATATTTGATCAAGTGGATTTACGGCATCTTTCTGAGGAAGTGAAATGTCAAATCCTGAACTTATTGCGGAATCATCATTCAATATTTACCGGACAAGTTAGAGTTGCAAAGGTTGGTCATCACAAGATAAAATTAGAGGACGATAAAGAAAGGAAAAAACCTTACGTTTACAGGATTTCTGAAGCGCTGAAACCTCAAATAGACTCCCAAATCGAAGAACTCCTAAAACTAGGTCTAATCGAAGAGAGCTCAGCTGACATTGCTTATCCTATAGTCTGTGTAAACAAGAAGGATGGATCTATCTGGATGTGCGTGGATTTTCGAGCTTTGAATGCAGTGGCTAAAACCGACGATTTCCCCATGGAAGACGCAACAGAATTAATATATTATATTCCATAGGACAGGCAAATGTGTGTTCGATCTTTTGAAGGGGTACTATTCGCTTCCCATGGAAGAAGATTCGCGGGATTATACATCTTTTAAGACCCATAGAGCACAATATCGTTTTAAGGTAATGCCTTTTGGGTTGAAAAATGCAGTTGCAACTTTTCAAAGGGAAATGAACAAAGCATTGTCGCCATACAGAGAATTTTTCCGTGCTTATATTGATGACATTGCTATATTCTCCAATAATATTCCCTCTCACTTGAAATATCTTCATTTGGCGCTG
Source organism: Argiope bruennichi (assembly GCF_947563725.1). NCBI lineage: Eukaryota > Metazoa > Arthropoda > Arachnida > Araneae > Araneidae > Argiope > Argiope bruennichi. The sequence goes on from NC_079155.1 coordinate 2,134,118, forward strand.
GATAGATTGGAAGAGCTGGAATTCACTGTTAATGTTTCAAAGTGTGCTTTTGCGAAATCTGAAATTTCATACCTGGGACATATAATTGGCTCAGGAAAGCATCAAGCTGATCCATCTAAGTTAGAAACGATCTCTCATTTGCCCGTACCTGAAACCAAGAAACAACTACGTAGTGCTCTTGGCCTGTTCAACTATTATAGTGATTATATTGCGAATTTCGCCGAGATTGCCTTTCCATTAACGGGACTAACAAAGAAAAGAAGCCCTGATGTATTGCCGTGGTGTGAAATGCATAGTGTTGCTTTTGAAAAATTAAAATCAGCATTGTTACAAGCTCCTACTCTACACACTCCGAATATGAGCAAACCCTTTGTGATTCATTATGATGCCTCGTCAATCGGGATTGGCTCGTGTTTATCACAGACTGTTGATGGAAAAATGTGCCCTATCGCTTATGCAAGTCAAAAATTAAACAAAAGCCAACAATCTTGGTCAACAATCGAACGAGAAGCATTTGCTATAGTTTGGAGCTTGAAAAAGTTTGAAACCCTTGTGTTTGGATCCGAGATCCACATTTTTACCGATCATAACCCCCTTCCTTATCTGACCAAGTGCGCTCCTCAGTCATCTCGACTACAAAGGTGGGTATTTGCCTTGCAGAGATTCAACATAACATTAAAACATTGCCCTGGTTCTAAAATGCCGCATGCTGATGCCCTGTCACGTTTATTACCAAAATAGGCTGAAAAACATTTTTTTAGTACTAATATCATTTTTCTGTTTTATATATCAATATGGGATTAGTGACTATAAAATAATAATAATTTATGCTTGATATTATGTATATTTGTTTTAATGTTTTTTTTTGTTCATCATTTTCTTAATATGTTGAATAATTGGTATTCGCAAGTTTGGTTAAGAGTAAAATGTGCAAAACTATTTGAAATAGGATTAGTTACAGGAATATGACTTTTTCTAGTGTTTGTTTTAAATTTTCATTCAGCAGTTTTGGTTATATTTGAAATATTATTTGAGTAATGTTTATCAAGTGAAATCCTTTCTTAATTATGTATTAATGTTTACTAAGTGATTATATTCATTATAAATTTGTGTTTATTAGTTGATAAGTGATTATATAGTTATTGAGTATATATTAATGTATATTAACTGATAAGTGAGTTTCTTATTATCAAGATGGTATTTATATTCAACTAGCCGCCTTTGGCGACCAGTCGGTTCGCCCATCTTAATGTTCTTTAAAATTTTAATAATTAAATATTTTATGCAATTCCAACTTTAATAGCTTCTTCATCAAAATATTTTAAAACTTCAAATTTTGATTGTCATATAATTCATTCATAATATTATAAAGGCCTTCAGTCACAACGTAATATGTATCTCTCTTATTTTCTGTTAGTTCCTGTAGAATTTATACTATAAATTAAAGTGGAAAGGATTAATCTGCAATTAATATAATAATATTTTTTACTGAAACAAAGTATTTTTTTTGTAATATGATTACTGAAAAGAGTCACTGAGCGTTTAAACTTTATGGGCACTAAAGAATATCTTTCCTAATTTATGTAATATTTCAAGAATTTGTCAACAAAATATTCTCAGATTCATCATACCCAAAACGATTCATTAACAATGTTTAATTTTAAATGCATCAAACATTAAGAAAATAAAACGAATCGTTTAAAATAATCGGTTGAAAACAGGTTAAAAAAAACTACTTAAAAAACGATGTACTTAAAACTATAAGCGTATACAAAAAATATATAACTAACTTAAATACAATTTAATTACAAAAACATGCAACGAACCTAAAAATAATTTAAATCGAGTCCGCTTCCGTTGAAATGTAAACAATCATAATACAATGCGCATGCGTGAATTTTCAACGCCAGTTACGGAACGCAAATGCGTGAGTTTCTCTACGCCAGTTGGGGTAACGCTATGCAGATTAGAAATTTTTAATTTCCTTTATTTTGTTTTATTTTAATTCAAAAGTACTTCAGAATGAATTTGAAAGATCGATTCATTAACAATGTTTAATTTTAAATGCATCAAACATTAAGAAAATAAACAGAACCGATTGAAATAATCCGCCGAAAAATTTTAACCCTAGCCTCATTACTGTTGGGAAAAAAAAAAGTGAAGCCGTACTCATTTGGCGATGGGAAAAATGAAAAGATTTTTTTGGCGGGAAAGTTTGTTTTTAATTAATGATTAAAATTCTAATTAAAAATTCAAAAAAAGGGCTATCCTATCTTTTAAGTTAGATCAAACTGCACACGGTGTGCAAATTTGATTAAAATCGGTTAAGTAGTTTAGGAGTCCATCGCGGACAAACAACGTGACACGTAATTTATATATATTAAGATTGTGCATTTCTTATTTTACCTCATTGCTTTCTTAAATGTTTATTAGTTATTCATTCGAGTTAACTTTGCATTTGTGTTTATTTTTATTTGGATAATTTGATGTTATTAGATACGTTTTAAAATCCAATTCATAATTATAATTCAGAGGTATGTTTATGTTTTCATATAAACATTACTCTTACGTTGGGGGTGTAGTGATTGGATTTTGAAGCGTTAGGAAATAAACGTTCATAGATGGCGCTAGACAACTAGCGCGAGTGTAATTAAAAGAGTGATGTCATTGGAGTGTTTGCTCTTGGAGGAGAAGGAGTTACTGAGCAGAGTAACTCGAGCGAATCTGCAATAAATTTGTTAAGTTTTCTATTTGCCTATTTATTGAAAGCACTCACGAACCAGCCACGACAAAAATGTTTCATAATTCAAACTTTAAAAATAGGGTTGATTTTTGGTTTCTTAAATATGTAATGAAACTTCCTGAAAAATGACAGTAAAATTAATGTGTCTTCAGTACTATCTTGAGGATGTAAGTTAGGAAAGTATGGTTATGTTTTTTTTTTCTTCCTTATATTTAAAGTGAAATAAAGGTTAACCTTATTTTCTTAAATTTTTTAAATGCTTTATTTAAAAATGTTAGTAATCAAATACCGATATCTATGAATTTAATATAATAATTTAGAAAACTTAAAGAAATTTATCTTCTTTTGAGGAATTTCTGAGAATAACATTTGAAATCATTTTTAAAAAGGGCTTTTGAGCAACAGCATATTAATTGAAGCTGCTGTTTTTCTTCATATCTTCTTTTGTTGAGTATTTTAGTTAAAAAAATTTCTTCTTCTTTTTTTTTTTAATTGAAAGATGAGATGATAAAAAATTACGTATTCTAGATCTTATTTTTGTAGTAATTTGAAGTGAGAATAAAAAATACAATAATTATATATAATACTAAAGATTCCAACTATCCTAGTTCATAACTAATCCTAGTTCATAAAAAACAGGATTATTTACATTATGTTTCCTAATTTTTCTAAGAATTTAATAAATCTTCTTCTTAAAGATTCCATGTAATCAATCCAAATTCCATTTAATCAATGTATTTTTTCATGAAATTATCACTTTAACTATTTTTGCAATAAAAGTACTTTATGTACATTATAATTTTAAATATAATAAGTATCTACATCCTATCAATGGAACGAAAATTTGATGTAAAACCTTTTTTTGAACAAAGAATTTAAGGGGATATACTTCTACTGATTTCAATCATTCCATAAATTTTATTTCAGTCTAATAAATAATTGAAAAAATAATAATAATGAATTATAGTTTTGAAATACAGTTCTGGCAAAGAAAAAAAGCAATTTGTCAAATTAACTGTGATAAACGTAAACTGTTCTGCAGCTGCATTTTTTTTTTTTTGTCAGTGGCAAGGACTTTTTTTTAAAACATACACACTTTTTGTTACTGCATATACTTTAAGTTTGATGAATACTTTTTATTATGGTAGCATCAGAAAAAGATAACTGGAAAAAAATCATCAGTTTAAATTAATAATAAAATGTTTATCAAAAGAGTCAAAAATAAAATTTAATTAGACTCTCTCCCCAAATTCTTTGGATTCTTAAAAATAAACAATATTTAGATAAAATTTAACATGACTATATACTCAAAAGGGAGTCAATCATGGAATAACTATCTTGGTCATGTCTTGCTGAAACAGTCTCTGTAGTTAGGCAAGTAAGATAAAATAGAAAATCTACATGTGTTTCACCACCATGATTGATATGCATTTATCAGAAACAAAATTAATCAATAATCCAAAAATAACTATTAACCATTTCTTCTTAAAAAAAAATCTTAATAATTCATATGATTTCAACTTTTGTCCATCCAGGATACTGGTGTAGCTGCCAAGATTTTTCAGCGTTTTTTTTTTTTTTAATTCAGAGAATTTAATTTATTATCTCATTCTTTCAGATATATTTAAATAATACAAATATGTTTTTAAAAATTTGATTTCTGAACATTTTTATTTAAATAAAAGTTTCAATTTTTTGTTTGAAATTATGAATTACAAATAGTAATAATTTTATATTTTTATAAAAATCTGTCAAGATATATTATGTTGCCATACCAAAATGTTAGTGTTTTTATAGAAAAATTATAAGAGATTTCTTATATCATCATATTCATTTTATTTATTTTAAGCAATAAATATTTTGATATTTTTACTTGACATTTTTTTAAGCTAAATGAAAGAAAAAGTGTACTGAAATGTAAAACTGAATGAGAATAATAAATTAGAAGAATTATAAACAATTTTTGAAATTTTTATTACAGACATCAGAACTACAAAATGCATCTGATTACTCTTTACAAAATATAAGATGAATGCTACACTAAGTTATAAATACAAACATTTTTCAAATATCAAAATCACAAAACAAACTTTGAAATTATAAAGTAAATTATTATGAGTATAATTTAATGTAGAATTTACAAAAGTTTTACAATGTATAGGTAGAAAAGATAAAAATCAAGGTAAGAAAAAAAAAAGTTAATTCTCTAAAATATCTGGAAATTATTCAACATAAATATAATTGCCATTGTATACAAATTATAAAAATTAAAAAGCATAACAAATTCTGAATCTTCTGGACTAATGAATAATACAAAAACTCAAATAATATAATTGAAGAGATTTTGAGGAAAAAAATTGCAGAATAGTAATAGAACTTTAGATTGACAAGATAGAAAGTTCAAAATAAAGTTTTCTACCAAATATACATAAAATATAACATACATTGTGCCATTATTGAAAATCAATGCCATTTTTCATGAAGTAATCAGTAATACAACAATTCAAACAGCAATATAAAGAAAATTTTAAATGATATAAGTTTAAAAAAAATTGCAAAATATATAGGGTTAAAGCAATACATGAGTGACTTGACAGAGAATCTAAAATAATGTAAAATTTATAAATGAATTTAAAATCAGATATGCAAGATTATTATATTCCTTATGAAAACTTATCATATTCCTTGCGTTATAATTAAAAAAAAAGAACAAAAAAAAATATTGCTTTTGAGTATGCACTAATCAGAAATATACAAAAATTAAATAACAATGAAAGTAATATATGTAATTGTGAAAGTATGTGATAAATAAAGCATATATTGAAAAATAGTACAGAACCATAAAGAATTTTATATAGCTGAAGCAACATAAAACAGTTTTAATATAAAGCTTTATATATATATATATGATTAAATAGGAGAAAATGATAACAAAACAAAACATTTTTTTACAAAGCTGATATTTATAATAGTATAAATTTTTATTTTTAATAATTGCAGTTTCAAAATGAAATGAAATGAATGCAAAAACTAAGCACCTGGAAGAACCATAGCGAAATGTTATCGATTAGAGCTGCCTGGTGGATATTTCTCCCGAAAAAATGTTCCAAGTCCGTTAACATTACATGATCGTTCTCTCGCTATCCGCTTCTGCTCATCTTCCCTCGTCCTTATCTGTCTGGTCTATTTAATGTTCGTCTCTCTCCTGGTTGCACCCCCTCGGATACTGTTCAGGAAACCAAATTAAACATAGAATCTTTCAGATATTAAAACAGGTTTGCATCTACCAGATGCGGGGTACTTAAGTCAAAATAAGTTCAAAGGTTTTTCAGACACATAACGTTTATTGACAAATGGACGACACAACACAAAGACACTTATAAAAATCACAAGGCTACGCCGAGATCACAATCCGTACAAAATATATCGCGCAGCTCGCAGGCTGACGTCACAACATCGCCGCCTGGTGGCGGTTACATTTCGCTTCGCTTTACAACATCCCCCCCCCCCTCACCTTGAGACTCAAGTACATAGCAAACATTATTCAAGAGATCGAGTTTTTTAGGTGCTTTCACACATCTGCCAAATAGTGTAAATTTACATTCGGTAGCTTCAGGGGTGGAGGAAATGCGAGGAAAATCGCCCTTACATATAGTTTCATTTTTAATACTTTCATTATCACTAGTGAGCGAATCTATTTCATTAATGTTTAATTCTAGAGGAAAAATTCGCTGCACAGGCCTCAGAGAAACTCCAGACTGTGTTTTTACTTTAACGGTAAGAATTTTTCCGTCGCGACCTGGCAACACATCTACCACTATCGCCAAAGGCCAATTCAATCGTTTTTTACTGTCGTCTCCTATTAATACAACTTCACCAATCTCGGGTTCATGAATGTCTTTTTTCTTATTTTGTTTTTGAATTAATAAACTCAAATATTCTTTTCGGAAACGAAGTCTTAAATCTTTCAGCAACTTAGTTCTATATCTTATCTTATCTTTTTTTCTTAAACGTTCGGTCTTTACCATGTCTATGTCATTAGTACTAAAATTTCGATTTTCAATTAAAAACATAGAAGGAGTTAAAGGAATAAGATCATTTGAATTTTCAGAGATATAAGTTAGGGGACGCGAATTTATAACAGACTCGCAGTCACATAACACAGTCTCGAGCTCCTCAAAAGACAAGATCGATTTTCCGAGAGAGCGTCTTAACAGTTCTTTGAGAACCCGAATCAACCGCTCCCAAAAGCCTCCCCACCAGGAAGCTGTGGGAGGATTAAATTTCCACAAAATTCTACGAATGTTTGCTTCCCTAGTGATTTTTTCCCAATCCAGCTCAGATAATTCATTATTTGCACCTCTGAAATTAGTGCCATTATCTGAGTAGACGGTTCTTGGTCTACCCCTTCTAGCTATAAATCGACGGAATGCCATTAAAAAAGAATCGGTACTTAGAGAAGCCACAAGTTCTAGATGAACAGCTCGATATACAGCACAAGTGAACAATACAATCCAAACCTTCGAACTGTTCTTCAAGAAAAGTGGTCCCGCTAAGTCGACTCCCGTCACTTCAAAGGCCACTGTGTCGGAAACTCGATCTTCAGGTAGCGGACAAGACTCAGTAGCCAATGGTTTTGGTCATCATTTTTTCATGTCTTTACCATACTAATTCTTTATTATTAGGTAAATTCTTAGAATCGCGTTTCCAAGGAAGTTCAACTTCATATCTTCCATCAGGAAGAATTTTCATTTTGTCATTAAAATCATTTAAATCAATATCGCCTTTTCCTCCTTCAGATTCGGTGGGTCTAGAAATACCCAAAACTTCAAGTTGCCAAAGTTTATTTACTGGAAAGGTCATGGAATGCATTGATAATGTCGTTAAAATATTATCTTTTTTATAAGAACCCTTTCCAAAAACAGTCCAACCGAGTTTCGTTTCAACTGCGGATAAACCAGATTCTAATTCATTTGCATTTTCTGTCAATAATTTTCCTAAAACATCTGCGCCAATCAAAAGATTAATTTCTGTTTCATTTCGGAAAGAATCCGAGAAATCTATTTTCTTTCTTTTCAATTCATTCAAAATATCTTTATCCTCAATCATAAGAATAAAGCCGCAGATTCTTCTTTCCGAAAGAACTCCAAAACTACAAGAAAATGTTTTGTCTAAATTACTGACCTCGATCGGGAATACATCATGATTCATCGGTTTAGTTTCTTTCCCGCCGAATAACGCATGAATAACAGTTTGAGTTCTAAGTGGAGAAACATTGAGTTGATTTACGATGTTTTCATTTATGTAGCTAGATTGCGAACCAGAATCGAAAACAGCGCGAATTAATTTCTGCTGACCTAGATGTTTAATGAAAATACAGAGCGTTTGCAAAAAGATAGTTTCGCTTTTGCTGATGTTAGAGAGGGAATTCTCAGATTTTGGAGCAACACATTTAGATTCATTATTTCTATCGCACATTAAATCAAAATGATGGCTATTACAATGTGAACAATTCAATTGATTTTTAATATTACAAAATTTACTTATATGCCCAGATTTTTTTAAACAAGAAAAACATGCACCTTTTTTCTTTAATATTAATTTCTTATCATCTAAAGGCATTTTCTTAGCTGAAAAACATTTCTCACTAAGGTGCGATTTGTCACAAAAAATACAGTTTTGAACCTTCTTACCTTGCGTTTCAAGACTTAAAACGCTGAATCGGTTGTTGATTCAATCGGTTGTAACTGTTCATTTTGGATTCTGTAATTAATCCTTCGACGACAGCCTGACTGGGATCCGAATCCAGCTCTAGCAAGGCTGATCCTTTCTTCACCTTTTACTTCCTGGCGTATGAAGTTCATTAAGACTTCTAATGTTCGTGGATCTTTAGTCTCTGACAGACTAAGTTGATTCTGGCTCCTTTCCCATGCCAATAAGATTTCTTCAGGCAAACAGAACTCCACAAGTGGACACAGGAATTCGCTATATTTTTCCTGGGTACGTCCTAGGCTTTCTAGGGCGTGTATTTTCCCTTCCAGTTTGTCATATAATGCTGGAAGGTCAGTCTTGGAACGTCCAGAGGCCGCATTCTTCATCACCATGGACAGCAAGTCTCTCACGTATATTTGAACTAGTAAGTCTTCCAGTCCGAATCTTTCTTTTAGCTGAGCGATGGCTTTTGGATAGTTTTCGGCTGTAGCCGGGAAACTTTACACAACACGGGCTGCCTTCGTTTTTGGCACAACAGCTTGCAGTAAATACTGAAATTTGTCTTCATTCGGAATGCTTGCATCCTCATCGATTTTCTTAAATTGACTCCAGAAGGTTAGGTATTCTTTGGCGTCTCCACTAAACTTCTTTAGCTCAATTTTCGAGAGTTTGAATTTGCGTCTTTCAGGGGATTCGTTAGTACTAACTTCCATCAAGTTCATTTGTTCGACTAGAGAACAAAACTCAGAATACGTATCCCGATATTCCTCAGCCGACAAAAAGTCTTCTTCGTAAGCCGTTTCGGCATTATCCAGTTCCAAGATTCGGTTCGTAAGTCCGGTTTGGCATGCTTCCAAACGATGAAAATTGTCGCTAATTTGCGACTTCAAAATCGCAAGCTTTTTCAGTTCAGGTACTTCCTTCATAAGCTCTTCTTCAAGCTTTTTCGCACATACCGTAAACGAAGTACGTTACGATTTTCGCTGTGTTTTCAACTGTGTCAAATCCATTGTCAAGAAAATCAGAAAAATTCAAATCAAAAAGTGCCCGGTCCTGTCGCGGACGCCACTATGTTCGGAAACCAAATTAAACATAGAATCTTTCAGATATTAAAACAGGTTTGCATCTACCAGATGCGGGGTACTTAAGTCAAAATAAGTTCAAAAGTTTTTCAGACACATAACATTTATTGACAAATGGACGACACAAACACAGAGACACTTATAAAAATCACACGGCTACGCCGAGATCACAATCCGTACAAAATATATCACGCAGCTCGCAGGCTGACGTCACAACATCGCCGCCCGGTGGCGGTTACATTTCGCTTCGCTTTACAACAGATAAAACGTGATCTTTCCCCTCCTGACTGGCTTTCAACCTTCGTCGTTGGGAGCGGAGGAGCGGGTCTTACAATGTCTATATCAGCCTTAACATTAGCTGTATACCTTTAAGTATTTAACTTCATAATCAACCATGCTTAATATTAAAGTCCTATAAAATAATTTTCTGCATAGATTTTTAAGTCAAACAAGGACAGTATGATCAATATGAATTATAAATTTTTTGTCATGCAATAATAATAAAATTTATCAAGAGCAGTTACTATTGCTAAATATTCCAAATCAGTTATACAATAATATATATATATATATTGTTACACACCTGTGACGCTGCTTCCCAGCATAGTTGGTTCCATAGGAGGTTCCAGAGCTTGGCGACAAACTTGACGACCATTTGGCGACTTTGGAGCCAAAATAGATTATACCCGAAACATCGAGAATTTTCCCGATTCGTCCAGTAAGAACCGAGTTATGCCTCGAACGTTCCTGATTGGTTGAGAGGTTTCTAGCCCCGCCTCCTGAGACCTATAATAGGAAGCAGCAGCAGCTGCCGGTGGTCGTGAACCAGATCTGAGAGTAGTCGGAAGCGACAGAGAAGAGTAGTCGGGATCGACGGTGAAGAGTGGTCGTGAATTGAGTCGTGGACCAGTGGAGTCGAAGAGTAGTCGTAAGCGACGGTGAAGAACTCGTCTTCCAGGGACTAGCGGAGCAGTGACGTAGTAGAGCCGCTGTGTATACTATTGTATGCTGCACGTCTCGGCTGAAGATAATCGTCTTCTGTGCTGTATATAGTTGTCGTCTTTGTGCTGTCCTGTGTGTCTTCGTGTAAATAAACGTCGTTGTTTTATTTTCTACTGCCGCCTGGTGATTGAGTGTTCTTCACGCCATATAACAACCCCCACTATCCAAATGAACCCCGGAAATTTCGTAACAATATATGTTTTTCCATAAGGGTGTAAAGTTCTTGAATTATAAGATACAAGAAGTAATTTACCAGAACAGTGAGGCTTGTTTTAGAACAGCTCCAATCTCTACTTGAAATGTATCATAGGAAACATGAAGAGGTAAATTAGAGCAATATAGCTGTAAAACAGATTTAATTTACTTAGTTACTTAACCGTTAGCTTTACTTAAGCTTTTTGGCATTCTTGAGTCAATTGCTGTAGTATATCATTTTTAAGTAGATTATTTAAGGGTTCTCTAATTTTAGTATTAGAATCAATTAACATGTTATAAACATTTACAGAACCAAGAAACCTTGAAGCTGTTTTGCATTTTTTGGAGGTTATAATTAATATTTTTAATAATGTGTTATCTGGAGAAATGCATCCTTTTTGACTTCATGCCATAAATTTGTCTTGAGCAAATATGCATTTAGAAAATTTTAACTTAATGTTTTCTTTTTCACACATTTGGAAAATCTGTTTTAAATTATCTAATTCATGTATTTTCCTTTAATGAATTAGAAAAATGAATTAGGGAAAATTGTTGTCTTCAAAATATTGATATGCAAAATTTGAAAATTTATGTTTTTTTAGCATTTTATGAATAACTGTTAAATATATTGCAGGTGCATTTTTAAAGCCAAAAGGCAGTACTTGAAAATCGAATAAACATTCAATAGTTACAAAAGCCCATTCATGTTTATTTTGTTCATGTAGGAGTATATGCCAGAAGCAAAGACCAAAGTTGAAAATATTTTAGCAGTTTTTAATTTGCCTAAGAAAGTATCTGTTCTAAGCAGGAGCTTTGCATCAGATTTACAAAGGGAATCAATTATATAATAATCGAGAAAAAGATTATTTTTTCCTATTTTCATCATTTTATATCCTAAAGTTATAGTTAAGGAATAATTCTTGCATTAAACCTGCTGCAACAAATTTTTTTTACCTACTTATCTATCTCAATTTCATCGGTAACAGAAATTCTGTAGGCCCTTCGGAAAATTAGTAAATCGGATGTTAAAATTATTCTAGGGGGCTCCATTCTTATTCTACAACATCATATTTATTTTTTGCAAACACATGAGAATATTCTGACACAGAAGAAACACATGGTCAGATAGTTTGTTTACCATCAAAAGTGGAAAAATTCCTCTGAATTATTTACTACCTTGACCTTATTATCACCAGTGTTATTATTTTCACCCAATATGCAAAGACATTGGATAATTATTGGTATGCAAGTTTGTAATAATTTTTTTTATTTTGAAATATTTTATTTTTATCACAATCTATAATTTATATATACTGGAAGCCCCAAGATTATATAAGATAAAAGATTTTTAATAATATTTAATTTTTTTTATTTAATTGATCATTTTTTAAATAAATGTCATAAATTTAGGTAAGTGGAATGTCGCATGATCTTTGACTTCACTGTGTTTACATTTTTCCTTGGTAAATTAAGTTTTTTTCACAATAACTACAGATATGATAGAGAGAGTTGATCCTGTGTCTGTAACAATATTTACATTATGAACTACAGTATATGAATAGGGATTGCAATACTGGTATTTTGAGCCCTTTGTACAATTTTGTAATATTGGTATTCACAAGCTTAAATACCGTTTTTTCGGTATTTATTAGAAATTTTTAAAATTGTCTCCACTATATGTTCAGGGATCGCCAACATAGCAAAATAGTATACGTGTTTATTTTTATATCTGCTTAACGGGCGAAATTAATTAACTAATTAATGACTTAATTAATTGCTTAAATCTAAATTAGCGAAACATGGATTATCCCTGAAAGAAGGTATTGTATCCATAACGACTGATGGAGCAACAGTTATGAAAAAAGTTGGAAAGTTTATTGGTGCAAATCAGCAATTGTGCTATGCTCATGGAATTCTGTTAGGATTAATAGATGTATTATACCAAAAAAAATAAAGAACAGAAGAATCCAAATACTGTGGATATAGAAACTTTGGATTCCGACATTGAAGAGAGTAAGAGTGAGAGTGATATTGACAATAAAGATAATGACAATGTAATTGTTAAAGAAGATATTGCTAATGAGGATGAAATATTAACCCTTCAGGAATTGCCTCCTATAATTTATAAAGTTTGAAAAATTGTTAAGATATTTAAACTTTTCCCTACAAAAAATGCCATATTACAAAAATATATACTAACTGAAAATAGAGTATATGTTAATAATAGATTCTAAGACACGTTGGAACAGTTTACTCCTAATGATGGAACGGTTTTTGGAATTTAGAAATCCAATCCAAAAAGCAATAATCGACTTAAACCTGCAAATTAATTTTTCAGACAGTGAATTCGACTTAATATCCAGAACTATATCAGCTCTACTTCCAATAAAACTGACTACTGAGGCATTATGTTGGAGAGATTCTAATTTATTAACAGCTAATGCAACAATAAATTTCATGTTGCAGTCACTGAAAGAACAGCACACATCACTATCTGAAGAATTATATATTGCATTGAAAAATCGCACAGAAGAAAGGCATACCGAAATAGAAAATGTCTTATGGTATTTACATAATTATAATGATTTTAAAAATGAAAAAGAAGAAAAGAAAATAATCAATTCAAATCTGATTAAGTTTATAGTAAATTTTTTTACAATTTTTTACCCACAAACCTATCCAAATTGAGAAAAATTCGGTTCAGTTATCGAAGATTATGGTGACACTAATGTCGATAGTGAAAAGGAATTGTTTCTTGAACAAAAATTAGAATGAGCGATAAATAAAAAAAATACAAATACAAGTGATGAATACTTTTCAAAGAGGGATGTGATTCAAATCCTTGATACGATCTTACTGGTGATATTTCGATTACAGGTTTTGGATCACGATAGAAACTAACAATCGATACGATATCACTGAAATTTACCGGAGCGGTGACTTCACTGGAAAGTAACAATTGATACGATATGTCCAATGGAAGCTCTCGAACATAACAGAAAAGGAGAAATCTGTGAACGGATTGAAAAGTGAACGGACCGGTTATTGGAATCATCGTATCACTGAATTGCACATCACTGAAATTGATCGGAGCGGTGACTTCACTGGAAAGTGTGAAGTTGCCGCTACACTTCATGAGAATAACCGGTCTTACTGGTATTCGTATGGGTTGATGCACTGTTCCATACAAATCGTTCTTAATTGCTTGTGATTTGACTTTGCATATATATTCCATTTACTGCTGGCGCCATCTATTGGTAGAATATAGAACTAAAGTAAACAATTTAAAGAAATGACATTTATATTTAATTCAAATTTTTCAGAAAATGGTTTACTCCAATACAGAAATTAAATAAATAGTTTTGAAAAAAATCAAATTTAAGAAGTAAGCTGAAATAGATAAATTAATTCAATCACACGTTACTTAAATTAGTAAATTAAGTATTAATTACAATTAATACATTTTATATTTAATATTAAATAATAATTTTAAATTAATAATATGATTGAAATAACAGATATTTGGAACAAATATTTAAAAATAACAATAGCAAAATTATTTGTTATTCAAAAAATCGTGGATTATGCATTTCTACATCGGATTGCATTTGGAAACCAACTCTTGATTGCAGGACTTGGACAGCATATTCTGCGAGCGAGAACCGTCGTAAAAAAGATGGATCTCATACGGATAGATCTCCAAATTGTAGTGTATGGCAACTCCATTTGCCTTGTAATGGGGCGAGCACTAGATGTCCCCTGCTGTGTCCAAATGGGCTTTCTCAACGTCAAAGGTTGTGACGTCTTTAATCACCTGCGGTATCCGTGTTTTACGTAGATGGCTTACTTTAACAGCAAAGCTGCCTGTTTCCTCTGAACGTTTGACCATTCACCGCAGAGCGCAAGGTGTTATTAGATCCATGCGCATGGATTTCGGCCCTCGGTACAAGCGAAGCGCTTTGGCAGCTTATTGCTGTTTTGGTAAAAACACTTTAGCAGCAACGCATGTTTCGGCAAGGAAAGAAACATCGTCATGGCCTAAGAATATTCGGAATCTGTACTCCCAGTTTTTTCCTGTCGCAAATGACTTTTTGCCCTCCTATTATGCGAATTTTGTTCTCCAATGCAACTCGTAATGTTGAATATCGAATTTTCATCTAGCTAGGGAAATTTGTGCTCTAGTAATACGATAATGGATGTTATTACAAATATATTGTATTCTGTCTTTTATTGTTGGTGGCATGTCCCATATTCATTGCTTTAAACACACTGCAGCGCCATATTTAACCAGCGACTTTTTTAAAACTAATTTTTCCCAATAAGGATATTTTAATTTGAATCATTCTCTATATAAATTTGTTAAAAACGTGGAGCAGAACTACCTCGTATTACTTATTGTAGAATGGCAACAGTCGAATGTAAACAAATCACTATACAAACATTTTGGACTGCTTCAATGAATATTTTTACGACTATATTTAATTTAATGCTTCTTTAGTTATTGAAACTGCAAAGTAAGTAATACTCTGAATAGGGCTCACTAAAAACTATTCACTAAGAGGTAATGAGATGCAAAAGAAATTAAAAAAAAAAAATGTGAAACAAAGTTTAATCGAGCTCGAAAATAGACTTAACCATTGTCAGTAGGGCAATCGCTATTTCTTATTTATGGAAATTGATAACCATATCTATCCAAACTATCATTTCACAAAAATGGTTTTGCATTATCGAACACTTGGAAAATTACACTGAATACTTGAAAAATTACATTGAAGAGTAAAAAAAACTGATACAGGTTGCATATGAAAAAAAAAAAAAAAGCTATGCAACCAATCAACGTATGTTCATATAAGACAACAGATGTCTGAAAAAAAAACCCAGATAGGTAGGTTCTTGTTGCTACATTGACAAGTTGTCAAGATTTCCGGATTTTGAATGAGACGTTAAAAGTCTGTACACTAGAGATGAGACAAAGCATCTTCGAGGTAATGATGAAATTTGAATATTCAAATACGACGATTCCACTAGTGTACCATGAATGCCAAATATCGGGTAAAACATCAAATCTCTGACATCAGTGAGGTCGGGAAAAGGATTTTGAAAGAATGGGATGATAACTGACGACTGACGAGAGTCTTTTAACGAGCCCAGCTCTTCTGAAACTGTTGAGTATTTCAGTTCTAGGGCATCAACAACTATCAGCATAAGAATTGTTCTACAAACCATCATTCATATGGGATTTTGGAGCCGAAAGCCTACTAGTGCATCATTTTGATTGCACGGTACAAAGATTTAGGCCTTGCCTGGAACTGCCAATGTTGCTACTGGACTATTGAAGATTGGAATCTATAATATATTTTAAAGTTTCCACATTTATATTAAGAAAGTACTCTCACATAATAAACTAACAATAAGAAACTAAGAATAAACTTCATTTTTGTTCGAACACGCCTAACACTGAATAAAACATTGCATTCTAATTAATTTATTGATTATTCTGAGTTGAGGTGTTTTATCCTTTTATATAATACATTAAAATCTTTATTGCCAACTTATTATTACATAATAGATATTACAATATCCCCTTTTCATAAGAAATTAAATTCACTCTTGCAAATTTAAAGGTTATTATAATGTCTATTTGTCTTGTTTCTGATTCGTGTTAGATAACATCTGGTTGGGCCATCAACAACTGGAATTTTTTAATTTGGAATGTCTGCAACAAGAATACCTTCAATGGGAAGATCAAAGCATTGTTGAATTTCAAAAATAGATGTTGGATGAATATACTAGGATTCTATATCAGAAATGGAAATAGGTGTAGGTTGGTTTGAAATTTGAAATGTGACATTAAAATCCTTGGGAATGAAAACATCTTGCTATTTAAGGTTTGAAGAACTGGGTGGACGGATTTTATCATAATGTGCAAGATATCTTTTGTTGTTTATTTCAACGAAACAAGTCTTGGGAGCCTTTGACTGAATTAATTTACCACGAATCCACTTGTTCTAAAGATCTATGTGGGATTTTATCCAGGCACCTTAGTCACAGAATAAACTTCTGTTATTGGTGTGAGCTCTGTCAAAGCATTGTTTTTGTTTTGTTTTTCAACGTGACATAGATGTAATAACTCCAAGTCAGTTATGGGATGTTTGAGAAACAACTCTGCTGAACACGATCTAGAACGATGTGAAGATCTGCACCAAAGTAAAAAATCTATTCACTTTGGCCACTACTGTACTACTAACATTATAATATAAATGCATCTTACTAAATGAATTTGTAAGCTGAATGCTTCGTTCTGCTTAACCATTTGACTGCGGATGGTTCGTTGGAATAGGAGTCTGTAATACATTAAAAGATTTTAAAAAGGTACTGAATTCCTTGGAGGTCCAATATCAGAAAACATTTCAAGTGCTAACCCATACTTGGCGAACAGTTATTGCAATACAGCACTTGCAGCTGATGTAGATGACATCTTTGCTATTTCTAACCATTTAGAATAGCTGTCCACCACTATCAATTATCAGTTTGGTCTTTTCTAAGTGAATACGGTCCCTCGATGCCTTGAGCTATACCTATAATTGCATTGGTGTGACTGGTGGAGATTTGGCTACATCGGACAAGCTTTATAATTCGTAAATTATGTTCTATATCTTGGTCTAAATTAGGCACCAGAAATGACTTCTAGCATCCATTTTCATCTTCACAATTTCTGGTTGAGTATCATGAAGTAATCCAAATAAATGATTTCGCTGTATTTTAGGAGTTACTAGTCTCATCCCCCATAATAAACAATTTTTATCAACGGATAATTAATCTTTTTTGCTGAAAAATGACTTAAGATCAGGATGCTCAATTTTGGATGGAAAACCAGTCTGAACATACTTAATAATTATTCCCAAAATTTTATCAGTTCTGGATACACTAGCAATATCGTCAGATGTTACAGGTAATTTTGACAAATGGGAAAGTCTTATAAATATCCGATGGGTATAAATCTTTGTTTACAATTCCGTGGACAGTCTGGAAAGAGAATAAGCATTCAGATGTGCAGTATCTTTTATATTTAAAGGTGTAGTTATATGAAGATAAGAGTACCAATCTCTGTAAACGAGCAGCAGCCATGGCTGATGTTGCTTCACTGGGAGAAAATTTAGTAATCAAAGGTTCATGATCAGTGTGTAATACAAAGTTCCTTCCAAAGAGATACTGATGGAATTTTTTGCAAGTAAAAATCATTGCCGGAGCTTCTTTTTTTAGTTTGGGAGTAGTTGACTTCTTCTTTTGATAATGTGCATGAAGCATAGGCTACAGGTTGTTCTTCACCGTTTATAAAGTGTAGTAACACTGCACCCAAACCAATAGGCGGATACTTGTAAGAGAAGAGTTTCATTATAATTAGCCAATACAGCATCAGATGATAGAAGTTAACACTTTTCAAATACTTTGCTGCATTTTCAGACCGTGTCCAGGCAATATTTTTATTCTTAAGGTTACATAAAGGAGACAATAAAGTAGATGGATTCCTTATGAATTTTGAGTAATAGTTCAGTAAGCCTAAAATGATGTTTGAGACACATTTTCAGGAGTTCAGATCTTTCTAATTGTCTTTAGTTTCTCTTGAGTGGGATTAATACAACTTTCGTCTATTATATGCCCTAAAAATTCAATACTTCTTTTGAAAAAAAAAAAAGATTTTTTTTCTGCATTTAATTTTGCATTATATTTTAGCAATCTTGACATTACAGTCTCTGTTGTGGAAAAATGTTTCAATAGCCGATGAGATAAAGATATCCTTTTGAAAGCCACGATTGACCGAAAAATAGCTGCCGCTGCGGATATAGTATATACATGAATCTATTAGGGCGAATCAAACCCATTACAATATTGAAAGTTTAATAACTCTCGAGAATTAACATCTAATTCAACCTGTTAGTATGCTTGTGAGAGCTCTACTTTACTAAAATATTTGCTCCATTCAAAGTAGCAAAGAGGTTTTGTTGTGTAGGAAAATTGATATTAATTAGGATCAAGGCACTTATTCACAGTTACCTTAAAATCACCATATTAATCTCACATTATTATTCTTCTTTGCCACCACAAAAATAGGTGTTGCCCACTTAGAATGCTCAACAAACTGTCAAACCTTATTATTTACTGTTCTTTTAACTTCATCAGAAACATAATTTTCAAAGCACATGGAACAGCCTAGCTTTTCAAAATACAAGTTGGCAATTCTTTCACATTTTAAGAACAGCCTTAAAATATTTAATTGGTTGATTATTTACTTGAAAAATTTTGGGTATTTTTTTCTTTAGTGCTTTAATACTGTTCATAGATTCTGAGAAAACTGAAAAATCTCATTCCAATTTAGCTTGAATACTGATAACTAATTTTTCCACTGACAGTTGGTAGATCATCTTTCACAATAATTAAAGGTAACTTTTGATATTGATTGTTACACTGCCTTTCTGCGAGGACTTCTCCTATCATTGAGATTTTCTCTTCTTTGTTATCTCTTAATCTTGTTGACGATGGCATCATTTCAATTCCAGGTAAATTTTCTTTAACCATATTTCTGATACCATAGTGGCAGTATCAAGTTTCATATCTAATTATTTACTATTAGCAATAATAGGAATAATATACTTTTTCCTATTTGAAACTTGATTAATGGATTGCACATCATAGAGAAAAGTTTCAATGTTACATTCTCTCATTTTGACCTTCTTTATAGATGTTTTGACTCGCACAGACTATTCGTTTATGCCCAGTTTTTCCACATGTAGGGCATTTTTCAGATTTACATTTGCATTTAGCAGAATGATGAGCAGCCCCACATTCGAAATATTTTGGAAATTTCGTATTTTGTATATTTGCAGAAGTGTATGTGGACATCTGATAATTTTTCTTGGAGTAAGTTGAAGAACTCTTACGAGCTTTGTTCACAGAAGGTGTGAGTGTCTTAATATTTGCAACATCATTTTTAGTTATTTCTATGGAAAATGTTGTTTCCGCCGGGTCTGATTTGGATATTCTTGTTATTCAATCTACAAACGAAACGATCTCTCAATGCTTCATCAAGAACCATCGCATGTAGAGGCCCATCTTCTTAATTCCACTAAATACTGAGAAAACGATTCACCAGCTGTTTGGTTTCTTTAATGAAAACGGAAACGCTCAGAAATAATCAATGGAGAAGGTTTAAAAGGTTGCCTTAATGTTTTTTTTAATTTATTGTATGAGCATTCATTCTGCTGTTTCATAAGTAGCAAGTTCTGGAGAAGTGTGATGAATATCAACACTTTCTTACTCTTTTCGTCACAATGCAAGAAAACATTTTTTTAACTGTTCAAAGTATATTTATTAAAATCATCCTGTTCCGCATCAAACGAATGCAAAATGCCGATTAAGCCTAACTTACTCATGATGCGGAACTGAAAGTAGCAATATCATCAGTGCAAAGAAATAGATTCTTGGGTTTAAAAAAGCATCGATAATCATCCCTAATGTAATGCATTTCAAACTTTTCACATTTAAACTGAGAAAATACTTTCAAAGGTAAGTTAAGAATAAACTTTATTTTGTATCCGTACAAGCGTAATATTATTTCCAAGTTATTATTACACAATAGATATCACAGGAACATGTTGGCTTGTCTGATGAATCTCGTTTCCAAAAGTTATTGCGTACAGCCGACCATTCCGCCACCACTGAACGAAGCAGTACCGACAGGATTTGTAATGTTTCCAATTGTATCCGGCTGATGGACGTGTATGAGTATGCAGACACCCTTATGAATTTATTGACTGTATATGCCAATAAAGGACTGTTCCATCTGATGGAGACTCTGGGGATGATCTGCAGCGTTTGCAGTTAGCGTGATATGAAACCCTTGATATGTCAAGAGATGAATCTGATAAGCTACAGGTATAAATGTTTTATCCGTTCACCTACACCCATTCATGTCCATTGTGCATTACGACTGATTTCGAAAATTCCATCAGTAATAATCCGACATCTCACGTATCGATAACTACTTTCGAGTAGCTCCAGGAGTACTCTTTTGACTTTTGACTCTTCCACAGATCGCATAAATCTTCACAAACATTATTGAACATATCTATGACGCTTGCTGCGTGCTGCTCAGAAGAAATCTTCTCCGCACTGCCCTCCTACAGGTTTGTAAATTGTTCTTGGAATTCATGATGCGATTCACCTCCAGTCATGCCCATGCTATGTTGCTCTGCGTATTTGTGGGGACCCTATATGATATTAATATAAGAGTTTTTATTGTTTTTCAGTATACCTTTTTAATGATACAAATTTCATTTCTGTACGCTTTCTTAACTTTAAATGATTTTTTAAAATTGAATACAAAATTTGTTAAATTAATTTTTAATGCCATGAAATTTAACTTCATCTATCAAAACTTCCAATCATGTGCTTTTACGGTGATAAAATTAAGATTAAAAAATACTTTCCGAAGTATTATTTTCATTTCCGCTTTTATTTTGTAGAATATGAATTTTTGTAGTAGCAGGCATTATAATTTGTTTGATTGTTTCAATTAAATTCATATTTTCCGTTTTTTTGCTCTTATTTAAAAACAAGATTAAATTTGAAAAAAAAAAAGAATTATGTATGTGAACAAATTGATCTAAATCTAATTAAGATTTCGTATGAATCTTTCTTCGAGAGCATCTGTTATTCAACAAACTGGGAGTTTCCAAAACATCTATTATGAAACAAACTCAGCTTCAAGCTCAAAGTAATTGCGCAATAAAAATTCATTTTGGCATTAAATAAAACGAAAATTGTTTCTGCCCGGCTTAATTTTCTGTTCATTTAATCGTTTATAATTATTTTTATTAATGATGATAAATCAACAAATAATATTCACTCGAATTTTTTTTTATGATGAAACGTAAACTGTTTTTAACATATTTTTAGAGCAAGGAATTAACTGTACCTTTCTTTGTATAATTCCCGTAGTTCATCAGTGTCGAAATTTCAATTTGATCTGAGTTAACAGACACATTAGTTGTAAATTCTAAATTATCACAGCAGCTACAGATTGTAGTCAAGAATAATACTTTTTTTCGTCTGTTTATTGGTAACTCATTTATATATTTTATATATTCTGATAATTTTTTGGATATCACTATTACGCATTTTAACATATTTACTATTGCAATAAACATATATTCCCTATCAATTAGATTTGCTTCAGTTGACAGTTCAGCCGAACTTGAATTTTTGTCAAGAGATCACACGCCATATTTGGCAGTCTGAAGATTGCAATCCTAAAAATTGAAAATTGAAATGCAACTATATTAATGGTTCATTGAAATATCACAAAGTTGGCGACAAGACAGAAGTGTGTTTTCAACATGCAAGTTTTTATGTGTTAAAATTTTGAAATCAAACCATAGGAATAATGGAAGACGATCAAATGAGAAGAAATTTTTTTCTTCCATATGTTCGCCAATGATCTAATTATTGCCAAGGAATGCCAAGCAGTAAGATGGTTGCTACTGTAAACATTCAACTGGATTGTTCGAGTTTTTCTATAAACTGCAGCGTACCATTTTTTTAATGCTTATTATATCAAAAATAGATTTTAACCTCAATTAAACTTCAAGGTGCCCATCGGAAGAACAGTTTTTCGAATAAAGAAATCAAAATAATTTTTAATTTATCCACTTCATTTGGACACTGCAACCGATTACGGCATATCATATATGCCTTACATTAACAGCGACATCAAAAAAGCAGTCGCCTAAATAATTTCTTGTAACAAAACATTTAGCACATTGAATGATATATTAAATATATTAATTTCAGTTTAAATATTTCTAAAATAACAACAAAGAATATATTTGTCAGATAAGTCAACTGGTTGAAAATTCTAATATTTAAAGAAACATTTTGGAAATATTAATAATATATAAGCAAATAACTAAATCATATACAAAGAGACGAATTTCGGCTTTCAAGATAACCTGTAAGTGCTTGCGTTCCATAATAATTTTCAACGCACATTTTAAAATTTAAGAGTTCGCAGCTTAGCCATTGCTAACCTTGATGTCGTATAACGTATTCTTGATGATAAGAAATTCCTTGATAATACGTCCTTGATGATAAGAAATTCAGAAAATTCTTTTATATCTGGTATAAAAAAATGATACTGAAAATACAGTATTATTATCGTCTCTGAATTCGGCATTCCACAAACACCGTCTTACTTCGCATGATGTTCATTTTTGGTTCATTAATATATTCAAAGAAATTGTTTTCAGTTTAAAATATAATACTCATGATCAGCTTCTCATATATGACTTAAAACTTCCATTAATTAATGGCAATTAATTTTTTAAGATTAATGAATAGTTATTAAAATTAAGAACAAACAACAACAAGCCAGACTATTACAAAATGGCTTTGAAACCACGGGCAGTTTATTTCTCTTTTTCCCCCCCTCAGCTATGGATTCTGATTGCGAATCTGAAAGGTTGTATTTTGGAAGAACCAGACATCCCCACTGCAAAACGTGCGTCTGTCCCCAAGAAGTTAAGCTGAAGAGCAAGGTCGTTGTTCAAACTCGTCCACGCAGGACACCACCTCTCCTGCCGAAAAAATGCTGTTGCGACTGCCACTGTCCACTGGAGGAGGATAATTGGAAGACGAAGCAAGAAGTTCGCACATTGTATCACGAAGCCAAAACTTCTCCAACTCGATTAGAGAGACGAGTCCACTCAGACCACAAATACACACTTTTGGAGAACTGGTTCAAACGGTAATGTATATGTTCATTTACAACATAAAGATTTTGGTTGAATTCTATTTTATATGCCAAGAATTGCCAAGTCGCCAATTCTAAAAGCAAAATTATTACTAAAGATAAACAGTGGTATGAAGCAGTCACAGTTGGAGATTAACGATTATCCAATTTTAGTAGATAATTTAAATAAATAATATTTTAAACCCTTATTTGCCGCAATTACTATGATTTCACAGACTGATTTTTGAACCTTTATAGGCACCGGTTGCTCTGGCTCTTTTGAATCCTGAAAATAACCTTCCTGTTTTTTTCTTAGAAATCAATATATACCGAAATATCAAGATAATTGCAAAATTAGGCCAAATGAGCAAAAAAGTCCGAAGAAATTTCTTTGAAATAAATGAATAAATGTTTTATATTAAAATGAAACTAGAGGAAGTAATCTGTGTCCAAAACTTTCTGGCACGCTTTTTAATAAAGGTGGTATCTTCATACATAGGATAGTGGACCTTGGGCAAGATAGTGAATGCTACGAATGCACAGGTTTCTATTTTCCCACATGAAAATTGTGTGTTTTTAGTATACAGTAAAGAAAACAAGCACGATTGTATTGCATGGCGAACAATATTGATCTTTGGTGTGAATATAGTGTTTTTACTGAATCTAATGTAGGATCTTTTGTTAATTATACAATTCCTACAGTTAATGAGAAAAAGTTTTTGGATGTGATATTAGATAACAAACTAACTTTTCGCTCTCATATTCAAAACTTGAAAAGAAAATGACTGCAAACTCTAAATATTATAAAAGTCCTGTCAAACACCTCTTGAGGAGCAGATAGAGCCTCTTTGATTAAAATATACAAATCACTGATACGCTCAAAGCTTGAATACGGAGTATCAATATATGGCAGCTGCCAAATCTACTTTAAAATTATTGGAGGCAGTACATAATCAAGGATTTCGTATAGCTTCAGGAGCGTTTAGAACATCGTCAATTCAAAGTTTACACGTTATAAGAGGTGAGCCCTCCTTGGAACTCAGGCGGAAACGACTATGTTTATCCTACTTTTATAAAATTAAAAGTGTCGAATACCATCCACTGTGAAACAGAGGTCTCAGTCCTATATGCGGATAATTATTCTCTAGAAAATTGTCTTTTACGCTAACTTTTGGATTCCGTATAGGAGAGATTTTTCGATCATTCAAAACTGAAGTCTTCCCAATTGTTTGAAATATTAGTGGTCCACCACCAAAGGGCAAGAGTCGACCTTTAACTTTATAGATGATTTTATACACTTCCTGAAACCATCAACATCAGACATGATGTTTCAGAAATTTTTTTATGAATACAGATTGTTCTTTTCAATCGGTTTATACAGATGGTTCGAAATGTGGTAATCTTGTCGGCTCAGTAGCAGTTCTCCGAAATGTAACAATATCCGAAAGACTTCACCCTTTCTGTTCCGTTTTTACATCCGAACTTTATGCAATATATCTAAGTCTTCAAAAAATTGCAACGTCATCCCCCTCTAAATTTATTATATATACTGATTCTAAAAGTAGTATTGCAGCTCTTAAGAATGTGTCATCGGAAAGTCCTCTCTCAGTTCTAAATAGCTTGCACATATATAATTCTCTCAAAAATAATTTCGCACTTAAATTCTGTTGGATTAATGGCCATGTCGGAGTTAGAGGAAATGAAAAAGCTGACAAGGCAGCAAAAAGCTCAAGAAAAGCTCCTGTTGAAAGAAAATTTTGTTCCATTACCCGATGCATTACAAGCAATAAAAATAATTAAAAAAAATTCTATTCAAAATAAATAAATAATTTTCTGATACGTGGTAAAAGCTATCTGCGAATAAACTATTTCAAATACAGTCATCTGTCAAAGGTTTCAAAAGTCAAATTCTGCCCAGAAAGAAAGATGTCATTATCACGAGACTTAGAATACGCCACACCTATTTGACCCCAAAACATGTTTTGCATTCTGATCATTGCACCACTTTGTAATAAATGCAATTGTTAAGCATATTTTGTGTGAATGCCAATATATTAGTATGCAACGACAAGTTTATTTTGGAGCGACAATTTTTTAACTTGACATTTTAGGTGATAATCCTCATTCAAATATTTTTACCTTTTTAAAAGATATTCAAATTTTACATCAGATTTAATTGTATCTTTTTCTTATAATGCCTTAAATTTCAACACGAAAACCATGTTTAACAAATTTTTGGCGCAGAATGATCAAATCCGGTCCTTGCGCCATAAAATCAAATTTACCAATCCTACAGATTCATATTAAAATGTGTCATGGCACTACAAATGTAGTCAACAGATTACATACTAAATTTCATTGACTTAAGTTATTGCTTTTTTTTTTAGTTACTTAAACGCGGAGATACAAACCGACAGATGATCAAAACTTGTTTCAAATTTTGATTTTGCAGCCGCTTTTCATATCACCCTGGAGGTACGGCGCTTGGTATGCATTACCGTTTTTGTGCATTATGCGCAAGGCCGGTTTCCCAGTAGGTGTATCTCCCCTAGATTTAAAACTATTTATTTAGCAAAAAATGAATGAAAAAAAATTGTTGATGAATTTCAAAACAATTCCATACAAGAATGGTTTTATGAATATTTGCTGTGGCGTCAACTCCAAGTAAGCAATAAAAACAATATTCCACGAAACAGTATTCACTTCTATTGACACTTCAAAAAAATATAAACTAAATCTTTGAAACATTAGAAGAGCTTTCTTATTTAACTATATATTTTATCATTATTTTGTTAGAAATATCTTTACTAAATTTATCAAGTTTTCTTTTCTTTCCGGCTTTAGAATAGCTTTTCAAACTGTCATTTAATTATTCAGTAATGAATTTATTGCAGACCAAATTAAACATTTTCTGGTTTATGTCCTGAAATGCATTCGCCATAATCATGTATTTGTTCTTCATTCACTAAACTATTGAAAATTATCGCTGCTGCTAAATACTTTTGATTGGAAAATTTCAAAAATTCTTCTTCATGTATGGTACATAATTTCTGAATTATAATGTAAGAATATAAGATTACATTTACAATGCATTTTTTGGAGTATAAAAGTTTTCCTCGACTTAAATTTTGAATTAAATATGGTGAGCAATCCAGTTCTTTTTCATCTGTTAAACATTTTTTGCAAATGCTACATTTCAACTTTTTAAGGACTGTGTGGACACAGTAACCATCTGACACTGATAAAACATCTTCTGATTTTTTAAAATCTTCTTCTGTAAGCAAAATGCTAAATAAAAATAATTTTTCAGAAATAAAATTTTTAAATTCCTGAAAAAATTCGAGATTTCCATGTTTGTTTGATGTTAAACAAATTTTTAAATGACTTTGCATTCTTAATTTGTTTTCACTTTCAAATACCTGTCGGAGTGAAACATGATATTGTGATCCTGCCATTTGTCTATAAAAAACAAATCGTGCTTCGAAATTGTCGGTCTGAAATTTTCCTGGGAGAATGTATTTCTTTCCGAATGCGTCCTCACAATATTTAGTTATTTCTTTTAAAGCAAATGTAGTCATGAAAAGAGTAGAATAAGTTTCCTTTGTTAGCATGCCGGTATCACATTTCATATTTTTCCAGTCTTCCAACCAGTTCAAAAATCCATCCAAAAACTTGTATCTTTTGTCGCTTTCAGATGATGTCAGTGGTTTTTCATATACAATATTTTCACGGATTGCTGTGAATGGAGTTTTCACATTAACAATATCCCACCATCCATATATATTATTTTTATATATTCCGCTGCTTCTTTCTAGTGTGGACTCTCCCAAATTCATTAGACTTTTAGGCATAAATGTATTGAACATTTTAAGTACTCATTTGATATTTTGTTTTTCTAATTGATTGGGCTCCAATGTTTTCAATGATAAATTGTACGCATGTTTAACGATGCTTTTCTTTTTAATATTTCACATAATAATTTTAATGTTTTGAAGGATGTTGTTTTAAAATCATCTTTATTGTCAGATTTACTACTAGAACCCTGAATTATTTCATCATCAGAGTGAATGACATTATCATTAGTTTCTAGAGTATTTTTAATACAATCTTGTGAATTTTTTCTAAGATGGTTTCTTTAAAATGGGAGTAAAACATACACTTATCAGCAGTCTTCTGATTCATCCAGTTATGCGAATATTCTTCAATGGACAGTATCGATAATGAAAAAAAGAGGTCGTTCGTTATTGACCGAATGGGGATAAACAATTGAATTTGACCGTGAAGGTAAAGCGAACTGAGACAATGCTTTTTGATTGATTGATTTGTTGCCTGTTACTGCACATATCACTTTAAAACCAATATTTTCTAATCCAATAATAAATTTTTTAATGAATGTATGTAAAGCGTCTGCTGCTATTTTACTTACAGGAAGAATGTGAACATCCTTATATGACGATGAAATACTATTTATTATGAAAGTCATAACACTTGTGGCGGCATTTTCTGAATTGTAACTGAAACCTGATATATTTCCACCCTTATAATCAAAGTAGGGTTTGATGTGTATTTCATCTATTTAAAGAATCACATTTTTATCTGCAGATACTATGAATTGTAATTTCTGCTTGATGTGCCTTAAGAAATGCAGTTCTTTCTGCTTTGACTGAGGGCAAGTGTTGATAGATATGCATATATTTCTCAAAGTCACAGGAGAATGTAACAAAATATAGCCAGAATTTCTCATAAATTTATATGCATGCGGAGCCATTGAATGAAATAATGAGCAGAATATCGTCATTTCAGTTGAGTACCTTTTACTGTGTTCATTAAGGCAGATTGCTGTTTAACAAACGAGGTAACATTGGGTTATATTTAAATTAAATTTTCTTGGGTTATATTTAAATTATCCATGAAACCATGAATCTGGGAAATAATATCTGAGTTCAGAAATGAATTATTTGTCTTCATTTCTGACAGATGCTCTAATATTTCATTTAAATTGTTGATGTTATTGACTTTTATTCCATTTCCAATATTTGACAGGCTTGTTTTTTCAACAAAATCTGACACCTCTAATAAATCATTTATTGCGACAGACAATGCCATTTCAGGGCCAGAACTTAATTCAATATTCACGAATAAAATTTTGTTTTCTTTATGAATGATATTCCTAAAATTTTTCAAATTTACTAAAAAAATGCGCTGTTTCAGTTCTTCAAGATTTTTAAATTCTCTTGTCTCATCGTTTTTCTTTTTTTCTGTTATGCTTTTCTGGAGAGCTTTCTCTATATATTGTTGCTCTAACTTCATTTTTTTATTTCTGGATTTTCCCTATGAAATGTTGAAGATGACATGTAAGAGGCACAATTTGGCATCTGAGATGGAATTGCTCCAGTGACTAGTCTCGGATATTTAAGAGGGTCACTTAATAATTTTCCTGACTTGGAATCAAATTGACTGGTTTCTTTTTCAATATCATTTGCTTTAAAATGTAATTCACAGACCAATAGTAAAGGAAATTATTCGTAAATATTCACTTCCTTTCATGTTTAATTTAAATACAGTAACAAATATACAACATAAAACAATATATAAATACGGAGAGTTTTTATTTTATTTACTCTCAGGTATTTATCGTTATGTTATATAATAGAGTTTAACTATGTAAACGTAATTATAGATATAATAGTAAAAAAAAACATGTAAACATGGTTATGGGAAATATTATTATTGACAATAATACTGTCTATATGACAGCCTTTTATGAAATAATTTTTTTTATAAAAAATTATTTCATAAAAGGCTGATTGATTAAATCTCGAATTATTGATTAAAATCTCGAATAATGGATATTACTGAGCTGTCAAACTTCTAAAGGGAGGATAAATGATTTTTCGTTTTGAAACATTTGGCATTACTTAAAAAAAAATTAAATGAGCTTACCCTACTATGTTACATCGGATAAAATCCTTCACGATGTATGGCACTTAACCATTTCTTTTTAAATTCTTCCTCTTTAGGAAAAGAAAAAACACTTACTCTTGGACCATTCCTGTAATTTCCATCACAGTTTGGAACACAACAGATCAAAGGCTTTCTATTTCTTATTTTTTGTAAATTCAAATAATTTTTCTTGCAAACAAGAAAAGGCGCTTCCTGTTTACTCAAACGCAGAAGGACCAGTGGCTAAAAAATGGCGTGGGGGGGGGAGAGTTCATTTCTTATCAGTAAACTTGATGAGGGTGAAATTCTTCCCTTGGTCCCCCAATTCATACCCACTCGTGTAACATCTCTCGACGACGTCATGACTTTCTGTGACGTAAGAATTCTGGTCTTGTCTATCGGGGGTTGTGATAGAGAATTTTTGGACGAGATGAATTGAGCATCTTGAACGAGTCACTGGCTACCCTGATCTCCCAATTAATTTTTATGGGCACATTCGAAGAGTCTTGTTTATGCGAATCCATATGACTCAAGTGAGAAGCAGCTTCTGCGCGTGTACTTGAAATACCTGTCATTTCTGAACGTAAGCGCAAATTGCTACACCAGCGCTGTTAAGCATGTATCACTGTTGGTGGACTCAGTTGTGAGCAGTTATAGTAAACATTGCACTTGTCAACAACGTAATCAATAAACACTTCGTTTTTCTTTCCATCCTTTATTTGAAGTCTCGTGTCACTTTCGGCCAGGCATTTCTATACAATAAATGATTGCTATGATGTTCTGCATCATCTTAATGACAATACAATGTATACAATGGATTCGAAATCAACCAATAGAAAAATTTGACTATCAAAAAAATTTCATTTAACTCGAGCTGTAAGGATTATTTTTGTATGGCCTTAGAGGCCAATTGAATTGTTTTCAAGAAAGATTTTTCAATCAAAACGAAATTGGTTTCTTATTTAGAGAAACGTTCTCTCTCATGCTCTCGACTTCTACTCATTCTACAGCATTTTTATATTTCTAAAATAGTTTTTATAAAATATAAAATTATACATCAAATTTTATATATTTCTACTTTTTCCTCTGATACCATTCACACGTGTTCCTGCTAATTTCTAGGATGTCCGGTTATTTACTGATTACCAAATTTCATTGTTCATAAATCTAGTAATCTATGGAAGCATGCGCCGTAGCATTGTCATGTCATTATCAAATTCATTAATAAAGAGACTTTTACTTGTTTAACGCTTGTTATGATGATTTTCTAATTTATTTTTGCTTTTATATATATATATATATATATATATATATATATATATATATATATATATATATATATATATATTGAAGAACCTGAAAAGAATGGTGGTTAAAGGCGAAACCACCCTATTTCTATTATAGATTTTGGTCATGCTCATAGTTTTAGAGATTTTGTACTTGCGGTCTTTCAAGATAACCTTATTATAATATACTCCTCAGTTCACTTGAGATGATAGTGCCTTTATTTTTTGATGGAAATGTTTACCTCTATTGATTGATGAAACCGAGAAAAATTCCTGACAATTGTAGCTAAATAAGAATATTTCAGTCCACTGCAAGGTTTAGAAATTTTGAATTGCTTACAGATTTGACTTCGATGGCAACGGGCTCATTGATTTGTTCGAGCTGCGAACGATGCTGAACTTTCTGGGCGTTAGCGTTGGAGAAGAGTACTGCAAGCGACTACTGGACAGGGCTGATAGAGATCGAGACGGAAGTCTGACATTTCCAGAGGTAAGAATGTTCTGAACACATTAGAATTGCCCCCAGGCACCTATTGGGGCAGATTGCATAGCTAGAAGATTTTTCAGGGGGAACTGGCTCTCATTTATGTTTCACTTGAAAGAAAACCAGCCAGACTGATCGCAACGGGGAATCAAATATCCCCCCTTTCAATGCCACGTTTGTAATGGGATATTCTTCCTTGAAACATTTCAATTGAAAATTCGTTTGACTGTAGGAACGTTCGGTAGCTAGTTATGAGGAAACGAACAAATCCTGGCACAAAAATGCGCTTTTAATTTTACACTCTTTGAAAAACTAATTCGCGAATTAAATTTTGCAATTTTTGAAGGAGTTTTTATTGCTATCAAACTTCTTCTTGCAAAAATTTGTTCGTCATTCAGCTATCACTCAAGAGGTAGAAGTGGAATAAAAACGCAAATTTTCAAGAAACATTTTTTATTTAAAATCTTTTTCTTCACCCCTTCCCTGCATTTCTGGATAAGTATTGCAAATGATTGAAAGATAAGATGTTCCTCTCATTACTTTTATGTTCATACTAGTTGCACGAGTCACAGAATGCTATGTCCGGAAGCTAAATACAATAAATTCAAATGATGCCATAGTCACATGGCTAATCATAACTTCTTGAGTTAACTGTCCATTTTCTTACGTCACACTCTTTCTTAGCTCTTGTAAGATGGATGGATTGGTGTTGGATTGGATTTTTTGTTATTTCTTTATGAAGCGATTATTAAACAAAGGCGATTGAAAACCTTTCGAAGAAAACTGTTCTTTTTGGAACAAGTGGAAAACGACTTGATGGAAAAGGCGAGAAAAGGTGGAAAAAGATTTTGGACCTAATGAAAAAGGCGAGAATTTTTTAGAGATTCTCATCTGATCCCTTAAAGAGAGTCTTTCCATTCAGATATTTTAGAGTTTTTTCAAATGCCTAGATGCCCTACTTTTATTATTTTACACTCTTTCCAAGCGAGCATTTCATGTGTTGAGAATTTAAGCAATACAAAACTGATTGCTCATCAGTTATGCCCTTTACTGCATGTACAAATAACGTGACATGAGAATGTTCCTTTCTTTTGGTTTCAAGTTCCTGCTAATGTGGCGTGAAGCACAGGATGAGGACGAATTGATTGAAGTTATTAGAGAGCATGATCTGTACCCGGATGTTGTCAAAATCGATTATTTTCGGAAACAACGACCGGAGACTCAGGTAAATAATTTTCTTTTCTTTTTCCGAAAAACACACTACCTGCATTTAGATGCTTGATAACTAATGGTTGTTTCACATCTGTGCTACCAGTTACAGTTCATCCACCTCAGAAACAGGCAAAGGACATTTGCCGAGGGTTGAGGAACAGAAAGATTCAGAAATCTAAAGCAGTAGCAATTGAAAACAGAGAGATGCAGTTTACACAGAAAATCTGGAAATAAAACTCTCTCTTTTTATATATAATTTTTATTTGTCATAAAATCAGAATTTATTGGTAGCACAGTATACAGTTTAAAAGCACCATAATGGTTCTGCATGTGTAATGATGTTACATTCAGCGATGTGTTTTTGTTTACATTCAATGAGACATATATTTACGTAAAAACTTGCAAGTGTTCAGTCAGAAGAGAAGTTGCCATTTTCCTCAGAATTTATCATTATTTTTGATGATTTGACGTTATGTAATATAACTGCTGTAAATAAATGCTATTTCTCACTTGATAGCGGAGTTTTCGAATGGAGGATAGCCATTGCTACATTCTTTATTCTATGTAATGCATCGCTGCAACAATTGCAAAATCATTTGAAAATTTAAATTGTAAACTATACTATTATCAATAAATTCTGCTTTAGTGTTAAAAAATAAAATATTTTCATTTCAATATTTCTACGAAAAAGATTTCTTTTAATCTTCATTCCCTTCCCACCGGAGGAACCTCAGATATGAAGCTTCCAATATGGTGGTTAGTTCCCGCCACCCGGGTGGATTCAGAAATGGTGTGAGGTTGGCTACCCCCTTCGGATGATGGAACGTACCTCCGGCGTGAGGGGTCGTACTATGACTGATGATGGCCCTTCGAACGCAATCTCAGTTCCAGTCAATGTTGTCGCAGTTATTCAGATTTATCTGTGCGCTTCAGGAGGGTTGGAGTAGTCAACTTGTGAATATCTTCATTCCCCTCTCACCTTGGACCACCTCAGACATGGAGAAAAGAAGCTTGCGTTATGATGGTTGATTTTCTCCGCTCTGGTGGGTGCAAAACAGTGTGGGGTAGATGCCCCATATCGATATGGGATGTGCTTCCTATAGGAGGTGTTGTAATGTTGCCAGGGTTGGCCTTTAGGTCTTAACCATAGATCTCACTAATGCTATCTCTTGTTCCGGTCATTTAGATTTTTCCGAATGCCTTCGAGATGCGGCGGTGTAACCTTTTGGTGTTATTTTCATTCGTTCATCATTATTTCATCATCATCATCATTCATTTCATCTTTATTTCACTATCATCATCATTCATTTCAACATTATTTGATTTTACTTTATTTATTTCTTATTTTTTTATTTATGCTTTAGTTCTTTTCTTACTCTATCAATGTTTAAGTATGTTATTTCTTATTTTGTTCGTGCTTTAATGCACTATATAATTTTTCTGTATATATTGTGAATTTATAGTGCACAATGCATCTATGTGATTTCAAACCTTTATGCTGAGAGATTTGTGTTCAGATGGCCAGTCGTCTCCTTTCCGAACAATTCAGATCAGTTCGAAATTTTTTAACCGAATTATCTTCATTCGTTTGCAAATTATCGTTTTTTAAAGTTGCTTATTCTATAAGAATTGTACAATGTTTCTTGTTCTAATTTTGGACAAACTGTTTCTTTTTCTTTTTCTTTTCTTTTCTTTTTTTTTTTTTTTGCTTCATCAGACGACTTTGAAGTCTTGAGTGGGTTGTTTGAAGTGAAGTACTGTGGTGAGCGGGCAGCTCTTGGTTTAATAAACGGTACAGGTCACTTCTCAATCACAGCAGCCAGATTCTTTGGTCTGAGAGCGCTCGAAATATGAGGGGAATAGACCGTGACCATTTGCAAAGATGATGTCTTCCTTTTCCTTGGTTTTGGAATAAGAAACACTTAAGGTATAATTCGTTTGACGATTCTTCTTGTCAGCGCTGAAATCAGATTTTTTCGAAGAACTATTTTACATCTGGATATTGGATCTACTCTGTTGCCGCCGGCTACTAATGTATTACTTCGGTGCCTTTGTGGCTTACATCTGCTTTGATCCATCCATCCTAGTTGAACGTTGAAGCGACAGAGTAAAACGATTTGGATTTGTTTTCTTTGTAGAAATGAATCCAAATTTGTGCTGATCAGTATTTAGGGAAACTAATTGTGGCACCATATCTAGATTTTGCTGTTACATTTGTTATTTTATTTGAATGCTTTTTTAATGACTAGAAGCTCTGTCTGGAAAATGTAGTTCTCTTTGCTAGTGATTATTTCATTTTTTAAGGTGAAGTAGGAAAAGAAAAATGGAAAATTAGAATTCTTGTTTGAAAGAAATCTTGTCGTCAAGAAAGAAATCTGGTAGATTGATCTATTGAGGGGAAACATTTGAATTCATAGTTTTTTTGGGTGGAATATTGAATTTTGTAAATGATTTAGAATATTAAGAAGAGTTATTCATACGTAGTCTGCCTGCGCTTGGATAGGAGTTGACTGATAATGTTGAGTTTGCGCGGAAGGGGTCAGAAATGTTAAGCTTAAACTTTCTTTGTGCTGAATTCTTAATCGCTGGATGAGTTAGTTCAAGCTAAAGCGGATATTTCATGAAGGATTTATCTTTCAACGAAAGCAAAAACAGCGTTTGAATTCTTATTTCAGTTTCTAAATGGAGCTTTTAATTCTGATGGGGCTTTGACCTAGAAGAACTATTTTAATTTTGAAGTTGAAAAGATTAGAGTCCCAGTTGAGTTTATTGCCAAAGATGACATCGAGACATTTTAGCATTTTGTTGATGTCCGGTAGTCTCGATTGATGATTAATTTTTAGGACAAAAATTTGATTGCAAATTCAAATATGTGGTATTTTTTAATTGAAATTCAGAATAATGTTTGTCCATACAGCACATGAAGATTCAGAGGGCATCTTAGGTAATTAATTTGAGTTTAGCATCTGTTGATTCAGCTTCAACGAAAGCAAAATCTTCTGTGAATGCCTAGAGGTGAATATTGGGTGATCATTTTTTTGAAAGGATTTCGTTTGTGTCAAGATTCCAAAAGACTAAGCCTGAACAGGTTTTCGAATGTTTATTGTATATCTGGAAGACAATCGTAATGTGTTGTTTGAAGTTATGAATTTTGTACATTAAATACTAGACAGTACGATCTGAAGATTTGCTGCCCCTGAAGTGAAATTTAGTGGATTGTTAATTCTGAGGTGATGATTTATTCTCTATAAGAATTTTTTTCAAGAGTTTTATTAACGGTAAAGAAGAGAAACTAAATGACACGAATTGATGGTGGATTTATACTTTCTCTTCTTGTGAAAGAGAACTATAATTTTTTTCCAACTAATAACAAAACAGTGCAATTGAAGACATCTATTGAAACGGTTTTAGAGTAAGTCAGGCGAATGTTTGCTTATAAGTTTCAGTATTATTTTATCTATTAAATCGGAATCTCGTGCTTTCTTAGGTGGGGCATTTTGGAGTACTTGTCTCTATTTATTTTTTGGAAATGGCAATTCTGCTTGGTTGATCTTTTATGATAATTTTATCTCGTGTATGAAAGTACAAAGCCTTAAGAATTTCTTGGACGAATATTAAGGTGAAAGGAAGAAATATCGATTTTTAAGAAATTTCCTATCAAATAGCATTAAATGTCAAGAAGTGTTTATGAATTAGTATTTCACTACATAATTTTTTCAGCATTTTTGTACTTTCCGCTTCATTTTCAGCAGTAGTTTCAAAATGTATTTCTTTGAAAATATTTCACATTTTTTGTTATAGTTTTAATGGCAGTTTTCTGTATTTTCTTTTGGTACTTTCTGACCAGTTTACCATAATTTGCTCATATCTTTAATTATAATTTACTAATTATGTCAAAATAGGCTTTCTTATAATTATTATCCAACATTAATTTTTAAAAATTAGTTGATACTTAAACTTATAGGCAGATTATTGCCATTTTCTTGCCTCTAAAAGAATTCTTCGCAAGCCCAGCTCCCTCATCCCATCTTTTATCAATGAGCTTACAATAAACACGTATCTTGATTGTAGAACAACTCATTAAGCATTAATATCACCAAATTGTTGCACTTCATTGTTCAGGTATCGCGAAAAAACTTATAAATGATATAGGAGACCAGTATCTACTAAGAAGATAGGATTGCTTTTAATATAAAATTATCATGATAAAAGTTCATGAATAAAATAATTATGCATAATATTTTATTATGAATCTAATAATCATCTTAAAGTTTTCGGATGCAATACTTGTTTTAAGTGATGTCAATCAATTGGCAGTTGTAACCCATCTTGACATTTTTCAGGGTTTTTATAAGGAAGGCTCTATAAGCTTTATCCTGAAATAACAGCTAAATAATATCCTATTGGTAATTTCTGTTCAATATCTTACTAATATTTATAGGTGACATTTTTTTTTTCAATTGCAGTTATGTAACATTTTACTAATTGGCTTGAAGAATCCTTGAGTATCGGTTATTGATTTGTCCAAATGTTCACTCAAATAATGCCTTAACGAAAGTTAGAAACCATCCATCACATATACATAGATTTCATATAATAAACAGCCCATTCTGCATCTGTGGTGATCTGGGAGGCGCCGACCACTTTCTTTTGAATGTACCCTCACTAGTTCTTATCACCTCACCCGCCCCTCCAGCAAATCCAAACGAGGCTTCCCTAAGGATGATGGGGAAAGATTTGTGAAGTCTCGAGAGATATTTGTGAAGAAATTCAGAAGAGGCTAGCATGTTGGATCTGTGTCTTGGGGTGCTTGCAATCTTGTTTTAATTGATTCTTTATTTAAATAATTATTCTGGCGCAGCTTCTGGTTGTTTTTTTTTTTATGTAGGATTATAGCTATTAAAAACTTTGTGCGTTTCTGCTCATATTTTTAATTTACTTTCTAGTAGTGCTTTTTTTTATGTATTTGTCATTCTAAATCTTCTTTGTATTTTCACCTTGTATTTGTGTCATTTACTTATTTTTCACTCTATATAATGGGATAGATATGTGATTTTGTTGTTTGATATTGATAGATATATGATATGATTAGATAATGGTAGACATTGCTGTACAGTGTATTGTGTCTTCCATCTTTTCGACAATGTGATGTTGTTTTTGTGCTTATGTGTGTGTTTCTCTATTCTTTTTCAATTTAGTCTCTTGAACCCAGAATTGGTTAGCTGACTATTTAATTTAAATATTTTATTTTAGTCAAATGAACTATAATGTATACCCTTATTTAAAGCCCATATTCTGGCGATGACTGTAAGTCTTTCAATAAATAAATAATGGTTCTCTCCCCTGCGACCTTCAAGGTCTTACACCCTTTCGGTAGACCAAGACCAAATCGTCCACCGAAAGATCTTGTAATCCTTTGAGAAGGTGTAGAGAGATTTCACTGCGTCTTTTAATGACAATCGAGCCATCTCTCTCTGAGGCTACAAATTTGTATGTTTTGGCTGTTGTTGAACTCCAACACTGTTGTTTTGTTCTAAGAAGGGGAAACACATCCCTAGGATGCACGTTACTAGGTTTTTGAAGAACTGAAACATATTCTTCATCTTAAGTCGACTTTCTACCATCTTTTCTATCTACGATGTTTTGACTTTTCAACCTTTAAAACAAAATTTTGGCTATTGGAAAACGATGATTCCGTAAGGATAGAAGTTCTGTGATTTTCCCATCTATTGGTGGAAGGTTCTTGAATTATTATAATATTCGGAAGGTGTGTCTCGGCTATTACTGTCATGACTGAAGTTGATGTTTTTGATCCGGCCAAATTCATTTGAAAAATCAATCAATTAAAAAATTGAAGAAGGACATAAAAGGTCAATGCAAATTAATTACGAAGTGAAGAAAATGCTGCTCAGTCTGATAAGAGGCGAAAAATTTAGGTTGAAGTTAGTTGTGTCACTGCATTCTACGATGACTCTCCATTTCTCTGAGATACGTAGGGCACCTGCTATCTGCTGCAGTGAGCGTACTTCGAGCATATTTTCTTAGAGCAGTTAAAGCATGGTATTATCTAACTGATTCTGCAGTTTCTAATATGATGTTCATGGCCACAATGTACTCTGAGGATACACTCGATCGTCACACGGGAATGTTATTTCACTGTAAGTCAGCGGCATAGTAAAAGTAAATGGTATCGTAGTATATTATTATTTTTCTCCTATCATTGTCATATTTTGCTTCGATTAGTGAAACAAATGAAATAATGTTTTATTTTTCCTCGCCAACGCCGCATTCAGAATTACTGCAATGAGCAAAAAGTACACTAAAATAGCGACAAAAGAAAAAAAAAACCGGGGAGGATATAAATCTCAGTTTGGAAGAATACTTGGAATATAAAATATTATTCCGTTTCCTTCACTTTTTAAACAGAACATGATGATGGCGGATAAATAATATTATGCTCCGAGTATCCATGTTTAGTTCATCTGTAAAGAAGCGATCTAAGTAAAACATCCCCATTTCAGAGACCATCAAAGAAGCTTTGATTTTTCACAGCTATCATGACTTTTCAGGTGACAGAAACTGTAAAGCGCAGCTATGGTCGAAACCACCATCACCACCACCATTGCTCCTGCGGATGTCAGCAGACGACGACGACGAAAACTTATCGCAAAAGCCCGAAGGAAGAGAGTGTAGAGTACAAAACAAAAGTAGCCCACAGATCGATAGAGAGACTGCCGGTTTTCTCATGTTACAGATAAACTGCGCAGAAAAATCCAGATTTTAATCTTCAGAATAAAAATCTAGTACTAGTACTATTCTAGATCTAGTACTATTTCATTGACTCATGTCCATATCTTTGGGTAACACTTTAACTAACTACAATCAGTTGTTTTGAGAAAAATGCAAATAAATGTGTTTTTGTCCCCGCAGAATGCATTTGGTTTATGAGGATCTAAATGGAATTATAAGCTTGAAATTCATCTACCAGTGTTACCCAGCGTGACCCAAGCACCTTTCTTTAAATTTATCCATAATTCGTCAGTACTGTAATCGAC
Organism: Argiope bruennichi; assembly: GCF_947563725.1. Lineage (NCBI taxonomy): Eukaryota > Metazoa > Arthropoda > Arachnida > Araneae > Araneidae > Argiope > Argiope bruennichi. Next base: position 2,173,619 of record NC_079155.1, read on the forward strand.
TCATTTATATCAATTTGCTTATATTTATTCTTGAACATTCACTTTTCGCTGTGTTACACCTCGTCGCATTATAGCGAATAGGTATTATAGACCATTTCTAACTGTTCGATGTCAAAAGCACTTACCAATACCGTATCGCACCATATGCATTTCATTTGCCTTATTCACTACATTTGTGAGTTCACATAAACACAAGAAAATATTATTTTCCCTCCGTCAAATTTTATAACCACGTACAGTTTAGGTTCATAATTTAAAATTCATCCATACAACAATTACATTTAAGAGTTATCGTGTTCACATACATAAGTACAAGTAGACAAATTAACCACTGACTCATCAATGGATCAAATTTTGATGTGAAGATCGAGTCTCTAGTCTAGATAGATTCTCTCGTTTAGAGTTATTGCATTTACAGACAGAAAGACAGATGCAATTTAAGAAATGTTTACCGCTGTATTGATTCTGAAGAATGGTGTCTCAATATTCAGCGTCTCGAGATGCTTCGTATATGTTAAAGGGGGGGGGGGATAATTCGACATTTTTGTGAGAAGAAATTTTACAGAAATGTGATCAAATGTCTCTTATTATTTTACATCAAAATCTAACTGAAGCTTAGTAAAAAAGCAGAGTATGCTCTAAGCTATTTTTAAAAAATAATTCGATTGTTGTTGCCAAGAGTCGCTCAAGAATGGGCGATAGAAGGAATGGCTCAGATGTTTCGAAATGTCACCCAATTTTATATGGGTGACAACGTTGAAAAGACGATTTTTTTGCGAAATTATGAAGTTTTCTAATTTAATATTCTCAATGCTTGAACATGTTTCTTATAAAACTGTCTTACTTTTGTTTCTACGTGATGATATTTATAGATGTATTTCCATATGTTTCAATGCTATTTTATATCTTTAGATTCTACTTTTTCAAATTCTTATCTTTAAAGGAATTTTATTTTTTCCGAAAACCTTCCAAATTAAAATCTAATGCATATTTTTTTGTATAATTTTTTAATATATTCTGCAGTTCTTGAATGAGAGAATAAGCAATCTATTCATTTAAAACTTTTTTTATAATTGTTTCAATGCTTCACAATGTAAAAAAAAAAAAAAAAAAAAAATGAAACTTTCATGTTATTTATCAATCGAATTCCAAAATGTAAAAAAAATGGATAGAAATACTTTTTTTTTTGTTCAGGAATTGGATAGTATAGTTCTTAAGCTATGTACAAAATTTTAAGCAAATCATTTGATAAACTTCTAAACTAGAAGATTTTTACTTTATGCCTCTTTTTAACCAAAAACAAGGTCTTTTCTCCAATTTTTGCAACTTAATTTTTTCATAGATGTTTTTCAAATATTTTTTCATAAAAATTCAAAAATATAAATGTTTTAGAGCGTTTTAAAAAAAATTCATCCCGAATGTAGTTACATACCCAAATGATTTTCATAAAATATATTGGCAAAATAAAAATAATAATAATAGACCAAATAGTATTTGTTCACGTGAACAAATTTCTGTTTCCGACGAAGCGCAGAATACTAAAGCCGTGCTCCGACGACCTGTGTGCGCCTTGAGACCGACGTATTTTGTCCTTTCTCCTCTCGTGGTTTTCCCAGGGTTCTTTGATATCTGTTCATTTTACCGACCATTTGCGGGAAGCTCCGGACCGATGTCTACTGGCGCGGGTGGTCCAACAATGGGTCAGCTGGTAGATTTATGACCCTATCCATAAAGGCCACATGCCGTCGGAAAGTGGATTAATACGTATTCGATTCACCTTCGAATAGCTTCCTTAGTTGAAAGCCATTCTGAAATTGATGCGAAGCAAGGCTTTGTTGCAAGAAATAGCTTGTATTTGATCCGCGCATTGATGTAGCTAGTGTGGGACAGCAAGACACGCTCCCTGGACGTAATTGCCAAAAAACAAAAAATTAAGAAATCCATTCTTTGTATTTAAAAGAAAAATTTCTTGTAAGCCCTTATTACCAAAATTTTTTAAAATTAAAACGGTTTCAGAAAAATGAGAGAAAATTAAAACGTTTCAAAGCCTATTGGTTCCCCTAACAAAAGTTTGTTGGAAACTTAAAGTTATTATCTTTTTGTATCTATCAACAGAATAAATTATAAGAAAACTCATTGAAGATAACTTCTTTTTTGTTTTGCATGAAAAGAAAAGAGTAGAAATTTGAAATCTTTCGGATTTATGCGAAACGAATAGCTTTGCTTTCTTATTCTCGCAAAAACAACGAACACGCGACACTATAATAACCACAGACTGCATACATTTCAAAATCTGTCAACAAAAGTATCTTGCGTGATACAAAAATGAATTTTTTTTTTTTTTTTTTTAATATTTGGGCACTAAAATAGATAATAGGAAACTGTGTTCCTGATAGTCTAATCATGAAAGTGACAGTTTATTAGAGCTATTTATGAGTGATATCACAGGGATATTTCAAGGCAAAATAATGCATGGAGAGTACTCGTAACGAAACAAAATTTCCCGGCTTTTCTTATTTGGAATATCAAAGGAAGAAGGACATCCGACTAGACGCAAGTAAATAAGCCTGCACAATCACGCTTATTTTCATTCATTGAAATCTCTATGAATCATCAAAGTGGACCTATCCCACTTGCGTCCTTTTAATTGTAAAGAGAAGGGTTATTATTATCTTAAGGACATCTTTATATTAGAAAAAATTAATAATCTGTTCCTTTTAATCCGCCTTTAAATCAGACTCCTGTGATTTTCTGTAAATTCATGCAATGAATTTTAACTTTATCACGAGGTGCTAGAAATATTATTAAATTTATCAATCAAAATTTACAGTTAATAACGTTTAACTATGCATACGAAATAATTCTGCATATCATCATAGATAAACTGCATATTACATAGATAATTTTGCATATTACATAGATAATTTTGCATATTATTATAGATAACTCAATTATCAGGATATTTGAGTCATTTTTATATGTGTAAAAAAGGAATTATTTCAATATTTGGAGTTTCTATAGAATGCCCAAGGCCAAAAGTAACTTTTTCATTATTATTTATATATACATTGTTTCGATAAATAGATTTATACAGATTTTTATATTCTTTAAAGTATGATGTAAACAAATCATGTTTTATTTGCATTTCCTTCATTTATTTAAAATTCCACATTAATAACGATGTGATTTTTTTTGGGCCACATTAAAATTAGAATGGGAAAAATTCTCTGTATTAGTTTAGGATAAATTTTCCGAATTGAATTCATGAAATTTTCAAACGTTTTTTGAAATATTCTAATGATACATTTTAAATTCAAGGACTGATCATATATAACAATCATTGTAAAGTTATTTGTTTAAAGAAAACATTTTAATTGCAAGCTATTAATTAAAATTTGCAAATACTTAATTACAATATAATTTTTCAAAAAGCAAACTATTTTTTTAATTAATAGGAAAACCAGTCAATAAGTTCTTAATTTTTATCATAAAATGGTATTCTTTCCCTTTCAATGAAAATAGAATACGAGAATTTTCTTTAAGTATGTTGAAAATCTAGATGATAAATTCTTATCTATTGCCAGTTGGTATAGCGGCATTTACCTAAATTAAAGCCTATCAAAATTACAGTAGACTTGTAAGTCAACACATCATGGAAATGGACACCTGTCAGATAATAGTGTTCAGGGTATATAGAATTATGGACATCACTGAATTATATACCAGGGAGAGGGGGGAGGATTATAAGGTGTCCAGTAGAGCACAATAAACAAACAAATGACGTACTGTTCGTTTCAGGATTCCAAGACTAGCACTTTTTACAATTATATTTCGCTAAAGAGTGGTACGCGAATAAATAACGCCTTTTACTACTGCAAATAATCTTTCACCCTATTACTAGATGTAAACACTTCCTCTCATCGTTTCTTTTTGATAAAATAAATGCCTCTTGACGCAAACGCGTGGAGGGTTTTGGAATCTACAAATGATCAATATTGAAAGTTTCAAATTTTTAAAGGGACAAATGCCTCATTAACAAATAAGATATTCCAACAGTTGTGTCAGAGCATTGGGTTTTGGATTACATAATCTACTATATGCTATTTTTCATTGAATGAATTTTCTTTATCACTTCCTCAAGATGCTTTACACACTTTAAAGATAACTCTCCAGTCTGTAAACATTAACATTAAAAAAGATTTAAAAGTATCAAGAATTTTCATCTATTCCATTATTCCCTTGTCCGCAGTTTTCCCATATATTGCTAAAATATGTTTCCTTTAAGACTCTCTATTTCGAAAAGACAATCCATTATATGTTTTCAAAATTCATCATTTGACTGACTACATTTATAATTCAACGCTAAAGAAACATTTTGATGTTCAAAACTATTTTTGAATAATCGAGTTCGAATATACAGGAATAGTCAGATTGACAGATATTCAACTTTTTGATGGAAGTGGTTTAAAATTTGACGATAAAAACATAAATCAAATTTCACACATCTAGTTTAAAAAAAACAATTACGTTCGTATGAATATGGGTAGTTACGTTTCCCTCAAAGGGATTTTACACAAAATTTGATTCGAATTTAAGATTTTCATGTAAAGAGGAGAAGGGTTGTGTTCCTTTTTTTAGTTACCATGGTCTCAAACAGAATGTGCAATCCATTTTTTCTTTAAACTTGGGCTTTAAAAACATGCAGATTTACTAACACCGTGAGCTTAATGACTATAATGCTTTCAGTTGCATATTTTGCACACAGAATAAAAGTTTATTTTAAATATTGTTTCATTACTATAGATGTAATCCATCTACAATCAATTAATTCATTTATATAAGTTCTATTTCCACTGGAAAATAAACTTTTATTTAAAGTGATTATGAGTTTTTTTTAATAAAATATTTAACATTTATTTACAGTATTAATCAAAAAATATTGTCTAAAAAATCAAATTCATAACATTTTTTATTTTAACAAAGGAGGAAAAAAGAAAATATTTTAGTTTAATGAATTTCCTATCCACTTAACAATAATTTTCATTTGAAAATAAAAATTTCCTTTTAATATAGACCAATAAATTTAATGACTTAAATATCATTATAGTATTTGCACCTCACCAGTCAGCAAAATTTTTGTAAAAACAAACAAAGCTATTTGCAATAAAAATCAAAGACCATTAATTTTTCAGGACTGAAATATAAATCGTTTCAAAAAAAAAAAAAAAAAAAAAAAATGGTGAGTTTCAAATAAAAAAAAAATTTAAAAATAATAATTTTTTAAGAAATTGTTTGGTAATTAAATTAAATCTTCATAATTTTTCATGACTTTTTCTTCTGAAACTTCAATGAATGTAAATGGAAGAAAAGCTCCCTACTTCCTTTTTTTTTTAATTCATGTCCCAAGTGAGTGCCTATTGGGATATTCAAATAGATTCGAGGAAATAAAATTTAATTTATCTGAAAAATCAACTTAAAAACCGAATTTTAAAATAAAATTTGAAACATATTGTAAAAAAGCATGCTAAATCGAATTATTGAAAAATCTTATTTTTGTAATGGAAAAATTCCAGGATAGTACTATTAAACAATGTTATTTAACTCAGTTAATCAGTTTGTTGATTAGAATAAACTCATCCACAAGACATTTCTATCAACATGAATTCAGTGTAGATGTGATAGTAAATAACAGAATTATAGAGAAGTCTCATTCTCAAGCAGATTAACAAGTTGTATAGCCATAAAAGCATTTTTTAAAGAATTAATGTATCCTAAATAGAATACACAGTTAAGTATTGTTCGAGAAAATGAATATATTTGAGTGTATCACATTAATATTCTGGATTATTTGCAATCATATCAGATTTTTATTTCAAAATAGTATTTTTTTTAATGGAATGATATTTCTTTATAATTATATTACAAATGTACTTCAGGAAAAATGTGAATTTGCAATAGATGAATATTCACTCCATAAAACAATGCTTGAAAGAGAAAAAGTAACTTCTTTTATGTAGTGAAATAATCATAGTAAATAATATTTTCAGAATCGCATGATTTTTCCTAAACAGATATAAAGTAGACAATCCACACTACAAATAATATTTTAGAATAGAGGACAATGATATCACAAATGTATTAATGCCTACATTGGCACATAGAAACAAAAGCAAATTAATGCCTCCATTATCATGTGCACAAAGGAGTCACCTGCTGACAGCACCATATAATGACATAATATTTCATTTTAAAATACTTGGCTAATAATTTATTTTATATAAAAGTATAGTTTATATTCAATAAATGGAATGATGCATTCTTAAAGTGGTCATAGATTTAGAAATAAGAAATATTTTTCATTTCACTGAATGTCATTAAACACAAAATATAAAATATATTTTAAATACTAAAACTTTCAAAAGATTTAACAATTTACTGAGTGAATTTTTTAAAAAAAATAATAAATTCAATTAAAAACCATAAAAAATTGACAAAGAACATATGTGTTTAAATTTTAGTGAAATTATGAAATAAGCTGTTAAACATTAAAGAAGATTCGGTTAAATTTATATATAAAATTCAGAGTGTCTAATATAAGAAAATTATAAATCTCAGTGTCTAAAAACTAATGGGCATAATGCAACATTATGTAAAAATTCTCTGAGTAGAAGTTATTTTTTTATGTTATGCACTATTAAATAGATTTTGTTTGCAGAACATTTAGTATCATAATCCAAAAGATACTAGGTGTAACTATTTGGGGACTGCATGTGAAATCTCTAATCAGAATGATAGGCCATGGCCTTCTTTGTCACCATATATAGCTCCCTTTACTTCTTTTTTTATGTGAGATTATGTTAACACATTGATTAAATGCTTAGCATTAATTCAGAAAAATGAAGCAATATATCAAATGCTATTAATTCTATAACTTTGCATTTGCTTGCCAACACGTGGTGTGAAACTGAACTTCACTTGGAGATATCACGAGCAATTAAAAGATGCCACATCCAAATTTATCGGCTTTGAAGTTAGTAGTACAGACATTTTATACTTATCTTTCTACCTTTATAAAAGCTTAATTTTTAAATAAGCCCAGTAATTCTTGGACACTGTGTTTTATATATTAAAGAAAAGTTGAGTATATGACAAAAAGATTACATAATGTTTTTTTTGTAACTGACAAATTAATGTTAGGTTAGAGTTATAATAAGAAATTTCTCACATTATACAGAACTTGGATAATTTAAAAACAGACAAACATAATTATCACATTTTTATACATATTTCAGTCTAAGACCACCTTAATCTTAAAATATCTCAGACAAGTATATTTATATATGAACAAATATTTACATTTCTGAAACACAATTCATTGCTCTCATATCTTAAATTCTTTGGAATTTTCTTTTCATATAATTCAAAATCTTGTAAATAAATAATTAAAAATAAATAAATTGTAACAATTTTGATAATGGAAATCAAAATGATGTACATTTCAGGAACTATAAAATTTATATAAACACAATAATAAATAACAGTTTTTCTTGAGGCTTGCATTTAATGCATCAAAAAATACCCCCATAATTCTAAATTCTTGAAGAATTCCAAGGAACTAAGCAAGTGATGAAAAACAGAGTTCATAATACTGCAGATGTGTTCCAAGGACCTTGTGCATCCGTTTTACTTAAGTTTTAGGTTTGATCGTTGTTGGGCAGTAGAAATCTAGGAAACTTGCCACTTGAATTTGCCTTTCATTATCCATATCTGAGACAAACTCCCATCACAATCCTTCAGGACAGGAAGTGTAGGGTCTTTAGATTCAGGTTTATCAAGACATTTACCAGAATTTACATGCTGAATTGTTTTTTCCTAAATGAATATATATATATATATATATGTATATATAATAAAATTTTTAAAACATACATTGAAAGGATTGGTGATAACTTATTAATACTAACTAAGCAAGAATATATTTCAGTATATAGGTGGAGTTTTTTACTGTAAAATAGTCCACTCCTAAAGGATTTCAAAATTTTAGCATTTAATTACATTTCATTCTGTAAGAAATTGATTTTTTTTCCCTTTCTAATTTGGTAAAGCAAAAACCTTCCCAAGCAATTTTAAATTTGGCCCTTCAAAATCTTTAAAGTATAATAATGTTTAAAATTTCGAAAAAATGAAGTATGCTATTTTGACTATGGAATTTATTGCAATTTTTGTTTTTGTATGAAAGAAACTTTTTATTAAAAAAATGATTACAATTATAGACTGCATGCATTAAAAGCATGAATATACACTCATTAAAATCTTATTTTTTTAGGGGGGAAAGAAAAAAGAAAATGATATGATTATTGATAAACTCATCTAAATAATTTAACTTAGCTTTTGACCAGTTATAAATATAAGAACAGTACAATCCATTTAGCATCACAATTTAAATGCAGGAAGAAATGCACTATACTGCCTAATCATACTAATACTAAATAAAGTAATATTTATATGCAAAATGAGTCATTTTATACTTCTACAGTATATTAATTCTACAATTACAGTACATCAATATTAATAGAAAGAAGAGAAAGAATATTCAGCAACATTTAATTTTTATCAAACCAAGGATTAATTATTTACTTTTTAATTTAAATTATCATTAATATTGGATATCTTTTTCTGTGAAATTATTCAGTATTTACTATTAATTTAAAAATCTACATTAATAAACCTCTGCATTTTTGATTAAGTATGTAATGATACAATAATTAGGAAATATTTCAACCTAAACTGGAAAACAGAATATAAAAATTCATGACAAAAAGAAAGAATTTGTTAAATAAATGTATAAATCAGTGGACACATCATATTATAGAAGAAGTTATAATTGTAAGAAAAGTGACTGAATTTAATGGAATTAATCAATTTGAAAGGAGCGAAGGCGAAAAATAGTTATAACTAAATCATCATGTGAAATACTCATTGCATATGAAACAGAATAACAGTAAATAGCCCAATACTTTTAATGAGAAAAATTTATTAAGATGTCACTATATTTTCCAGTAATGAAAAAAAAAAAAAATCAATAGTCAATATAACATATATAATAGTATACATAATACTTATTTACAATAAAAGAAAAAATAATTTGAAATATTTTATTTTCCTAATAATAAAAAATGGAACAATTTTCAGAATATATATATATATATATATATTCATTATTTTTAAAATGTAAGTTTTTTTAATGATTTATTGAAAAAAGTTTTATAATATTTATTCCCACTTTTACTAAAGAAAAAAAAATTCAATGAACTTTCAATCATTTTGATAGAATATTTAAGCATCAAAAAATTACATACTATAGACAAAAATGCAAATAATAAATTTAAATATAATACTTTCATTAATGATGTTCAAATGTATCATTACTTTCTTGCTTAATTCTAGATTTTGAAGAAAGAAGCATACTTCTTAAGCTGATTTTGAATTTATAATTTAATTTTAATTTAATTTATATTTTAAAGTGCTTTTTCTTGATCGCACTGGAAACATCCTTACTGTTAGACACTAAACTACAACTATTGAGTTCTAATTTCAAACGAACTTCAAACACTTCTATGGTGAACACTTTTTACCTCTTTTTTAAATTTTAAATCTTTTAGTTCATCTGTCATACATTCCCTTTTCTCATTCTTCTATCATTTTGTGATTATTATTTTTGCTGGTCCATGTTTTTGACATATAATATTTAGAGTAGTCATTTTTTTTTTTCAATTTACCTGAAACCAGACATTTTGCACTGTATCTTCATTTGTATGCTTTTCAATCTCAATATTATTATTTAAGGAAAAATATCTTTTTTAATTACTATTTGGCCATAGGATAGTATCATCAGAATCCTAAATCACCTCTTACAATTTCTGACCCTGTAAACATTTTTTTAAAAATATCAATTTGATTTTTGGATTAAATTCTTGGAAACTTCAAAAATTCTACTCAGTTGAAAGCTACATTAAAAAAAAAAAAAAAAAAAAAAAAAAAAAAAAACGTTTTAAATTCTGTTATAATAGAACTATATATTTTTTGTAGTTCTTAGCAATTCACATGAGCATAAAGAATGGAATTCATATTATTATAGCAGCAATGAGCTTATTTTTTCCCTCCCTGAATCTAAACTCATCCTACTGGCAAGTATATAAATGAGAGTGGGTTTATCTATTATTCTACAATTTACTTCTGTTTCAAATCTCTTAATTGTTTTGCTGGCTTTTTTTTTTTTTTTTTTTTTTTGCACAGTAAACCTTTTTAACATTTAATCCCTAAATGGCAACAATAGGCAGACTCTTTAATAGAATATTAAAAATGGCCAGAATCAGATATTTTCTTTATTTTGCAACGAATTTATGATTTAGATTTTGGAGCAAAATATTTGTTCTGTTTAACATTATCAACATATTATAATACCACAAGTCCTTCCATATTTTAATTGCTCAGTTCAGAAGAAAAAGAGCAGCATTTGCATCCTTTAGAAATCTGGTTCTGTAAAAATTCTCAGAAAATATCACAACTATCTGAAAATTTTTAAACTTTTTCCTTCTCATTGGTGAATCCTTAAATATACAATACATATAAGAATAACAAAGTTTACTAATAAAAGTGGATATTATTTTGATATGTTTAAACAAATTGTTAACAACATGAAGGCTACAGCTATTCATATTTACTAATAAGGAGGAGAACTGCTTTTGAATTTCATCATTCAATGCAAAAAACAAATAACCCCCCTCCCCCCTTTAATTTACCAATGGACCACCTATCAAAATAGAAAGACATTTCTAAAATCCAGTTTTTCCATAGAATTATGAAAGTCGCATACAAAATCTTCAACTATGGAATGGCCCATGAAAATGGAACTCATATCTGATTTCAACCTCTGTTTTTCTTCATTCCAAGATTGAAATATGTAAATCCATTTGCAAGATTTATTGAAAGCATTTTCAAGCAATAGACTATGCATATAAGATCACAATAAAATCTTTCATTAAAAGCATCATTCAATGAAATTTCCACCAACTAAAATTTTATAATACAATAACCATCTTCTCAGCAACCAAATTGATATTTTTCATGTTCAGATCAAAAATAGATATTTTATGTTTACTTATATATTTTCTTAATATTTAAAAGATTTCATTGCTGCAAAAAAGTTTATTTTTTAACTTTAAAATAATTAGATAATAATAATTGAGTGTTAGCAGGATTAAGAAATAAATATTTTGAAATATGATGCTATAAAAAATCTTCCCCCGTCTTTGCACATGAGAAAATAAGGATGTACTTTAAGAAGAAAAAAGACAAAAAGTTCATTACAAAGAACTGAAAATATGTTCCCAGATGATATGTAAAGTGCACATATGAAATCAGCTTAACAACCATATACAGCAAATCATTTTGGTCAATAAATTTAACATAATGTTTCTAATGTAATATTATGGTTCCATTACCATATAGCAAAGCAAAGGATGAAATGTTTCAGGTATATATATATATATATATTAAAAAAATAGTGTCTAAACTCATATATGAGCATCAGATGAACTGCATATTATGTATTTTATCATATCTGCAAGTAGGGAAAGTTTTGGCTTCAATTTAGATAACGCTTTTACTTTTTGCAATAGAGAATCAAAATAAGAAATATTATATATATATATGTTCAACTTGAAACTTTTTATTTTGAATATTTAGTTAAATAAAGCATTGAAGATAGCAGTAATTATAATTTTGACACGGTGCTGAATCCATATCCACAGTGCATATCCATATGTTTATGATGATGGAAAATCATGCTAGATTTATTAGTCATTTAACAACAGCTCATATTTTCTGATTGTTTACATGCTTACAAAAAAGTCTAAGATTTTAAATTCAATACTATTTTTTTGGAATTGAATAATATGATAAATGAATTTAAATTGAGCCATTTTAATTATTACAAGGGAGAGTATGCAAGCAATACCTCACCTAGCCAGAGGTCATGCATTGCCAATTTTCGTTGCTTATTAATTTTGCCACTTTGATGCATAACTAACCACTCAGAATGCTCTATCATTACTGATTTTTATATAGTTTAAAGTAATACAATAAAAATAATATGGCATTTTTTTGTAATAAGTTCATTAAAGCTGATTGATATGGCAAATTAATACTTGCCATCTTGGTTGATTATTTCGATGTTACAAACATTATGCTAATTAATTTTAATGAAATATATTTTATAAAAACAGAAAAAGAGAAGTAAATTTAATCTTGATTTTTAAACAATTTAGAATTATATGTTTTTGTCTTCTAATATTTACCTATGTGTCTCTTTGCTACCAGAACATTTTAATTTTAGAAATTGTTCATTCAGGTTATAAAACTTGAGGAAAAATTCATTTTAGTACTTCATACAATTTAAATAATTCACTCTAAGTAATGAATATATTTATAAAACCTTATTACTAACAGAAATAAATGGTGAGCAAGAAAAGTTGGCTCGTATTAAGTAGTGATCCTGTAGTGAATAACTTATAAGCCAGTTAACAGCTACGCTACTTGAGCAATTGATTTTGTATTGTGGTTATGTTACTTGACTGTAAACCACAAGGTCCTAAGTTCTATCCTCGCTCATTCCAATCCACCACAATCCCAAAAAAATCAAATGATTCTTGGAGATGGTGAGTGGAGTGAGCAGATGGGTAATCTCCTAGTTTGACTATAATTTTGAATTTAAAAGCATCTCTTTTCATGACTTTTTAGTATAACTTTTATTGTATTATAAATATAGCCAATTTAAACAATTAAAAATTTATTTATTTATAAATTTTGAAACTAAAAAGAAAAAAAAAACTTATGCTAGTAAATAATATGTGTCTAATAAATAACAAAATAGATAAAGAAACATTAGACAAAATTAGTTTTCATCCCTACTTAATTCAGGATATTCATATTATTAAAAAAAAATCATGCCTAAAACCTTTACAGAATGAATAATTTTTTCACTTTACTAGAAAGCAGTTATAAACTAATTACTTGCAAATGATATTACACTATAAAATACAGGCAAGCAATGTTAGAATATTTCCAGAGAAACATAAAAATGTAAAAATTATAATTTAGAAGATTAATTGTAATGAATTACATATTTAGCAAACTAAATTTAAATATAAATGTTTTAAAAGCTGAATTATTTTAGAGCTTCATTAAAAATAAAACATTATAAAGAAAATTCTATATTATGATTTTAAGATCTAAAAGAATAAAAAAATTCCAACAAAAAGTGTTAATTTGTTGGCTATTAATAAATCCTTTAGACAGTTAAATATGTTTGAATAAATCAATTAAGTTTATTAATAAATTTCCAGTGCACATAAAAAAAAACAAATATGAACAATCATACCTGTTCATCATACTCCCACATTTGATTCCCACCCATACCATGGCAGCGAACTAATTTTACAGGTCCACGATAGGATGATGCATCTAAACAGTTATCATCAGACATTATCTGCTTTCTTTTGGTGTAAGCAAATACCTGAAAGAAATTCTTTTTAAGAAAATTCATTTCTGTTAATAGATTTTTGCAACAAAAAAATAATAAGTAAAAAAATATTACATACAAACAGAAATTAAGACACAAAAACAAACACTGTAGCAAACAAATAAATGTATGCAACTATTATATGAAGGAGAAAATTAGATTGCTACAAAAAGAGAATGAACAAAAGGTAAAATTGAAAATAAATGCATTTATTATTTGCATAAAATATGCTAATTACTTAAATTTAAAAATAATACATTTTAAACTACACTTAAATCAAAATTATTTCCAAATCAAATGAGAAAATAATAAACAGATTTTATAATATTAAATTTGATCCACACTGAATGCAAATATCAAATATTCATATGATAAAATATTTTTAGGCCAAATACAATATTCCATAACTAACTGTTAAGCTGGAAAAATACAGCTGGGGAAAAATGGCATAGATGTGCAGACGATAAAAACTTCCATTTTAAATTTAAATAGATTGTTGCTGTTTGTAGAAGAAATGACAAAAAGTTGATAGGCTCCTCTGTATTGAGCTTAGCTCTCACCTTTCATAAAAGAAAATTCAATTATAATACATAATGAAAGGCACCTTATGATTTTCTTTTTTAAAAATATTTTTCTAAGCAGTAATACTTTTTTATTTACTAGTGCTGAAAATAGAAACTGCTTATACATCAAATTTTATAAATTTGGTTTTTTAAAATTCAAGCTAATTTACATGTAATATTGGTTTGTAATCTTTGCAATGCAATGTGAAGTAGACATAAAATTAGTTAACATTTTAAAAGAAAAAGATTTTGAAAAAATATTATCTTCACATCTTTAAAATCAATCTCACATCTTTAAAATCAATCTGAACTTTTTTAATTACCTGAAATTAAATCATCTGCCCTTTAATATAAAGAAGTGAAAAAAAAAAAAGGTGATTCCTGTTGAAGTTACATTAATGCCCTATGTTGAGGCTGTATGAATAATGAGATAGATCTCATAATTTTGAGAACATACACAGTTAACAAAGTCTTCTCTTCATGCTTTTATTAACAGGATATTTGAATCTAATGGGGTTTCATCTCAACACAGAGTTTTGTAGAAATGGTATGTTTAAATGCACAGTCTTCAGGTCTTCAAAATATTCTAAATACATGCAATATAAAATTCATATAAATCGAATTAAAAAATTATTTAATATTAGTTGGGTTTGATGACCACTGGTTTGGTAGGAATATTGTATTTACTTTCAAATTTTCAATTAAAATAATTTTTCTGCAATTTAATCTTAAGAATTGTAAATTAAATTATAAAAAAATACTGTATAACTTAATATGTATAATTAACTCAAGAATTTAAAAAAAAAAAAAAAAAAAAAAAAAATTGTGACAGAAATTAAAGCTATAGCTGTAAACATAATACCCTTACATATGTTCTCTTTCGTTGTGTATATGCACTATCCTAATAACATCTCATAACATTATAATCTTATGTCTTATTATCTTATAATATCTAATGGCATTATAATGCTTAAGCATAACTGTCCAGTTCATTTAACTTCTAACATTTATGGTACTATAGTTCCACTTTTCATCACATAACTACACAGATACTAAATAGAATCCTTCTTTTTTAATTTTTCATGAGAAAAAAATCATATGATTAAATATTTGATGGAAAAATGAAAATAGTTTAAATTTAAGTAAGAAACAATATAATTTACTGTTACAAATTAGACAAAAAAAAAAAAAAAAAAAAAAAAAAAAAAAGCACTGCCAAAATGAAGACAAAATTAATATGATTATTAAAAATGTAATTTTTTTGGGCATTTCAAAACACTTTTGTACAGTAACCTTCTTGCGAATTATTCACAGAACAAATATCAAAATTTAATTTTTAATGAAAAATAACTTTAAAAAAATCAATGAAGTGTACATTCCAACTCTCCAAAGTATTTATATGCCGAATATGGTAGCTCTTGGTCTAATGACCTGTCTTGTAGAGTGCATATGTACCTTAATAATCAATATATATATATATATTATATATATAGGGAAAGCATAATACCACAAAACTTTGTACATTATCTGCATTCAATAATTGAGATTTTTCAATAGCTATGACATATTTTTCAGAAAATCAAATCAATTTGCATAAAGCTACATGAAAACTTTAATGCCAATCAATTATTAAGTAAATGGAATAATGAAAATTCAGTATTGTGTTTTACTTAGTTAAAAACTTATTTCTTTTGATTTTTATATCATTTGGCTCATTGGGATTCTATTAATATGATTTTTATGACAGCTTGATAGTTGAATTATCTTGCGAAATAATAAAAAATTTGAAGCAATTTCAGTTATATTAACCTTTTAGTTTGAGAACTATTTTGGAGTGAGCTTCAGAGTTATGAGTCACTTTCAGTTAATTATATGACATTTGAAATTAGCATCCCCTCTTCTAACGTCAGAAATGCAAAGTTTGCCTAAAAGCAGATTTAATATTCATCAGGCTCATATAGCGATTCATTAGTGAGATCAGGTTCAAAACCTTCTGTTTTCAAATTTGCGATTCTGTCAACATGCCACCAAAAATGTGAAGATAAGTAAGGAAAATTATAGTTTTTTTTTTTCAATAATTTTTTTTCCAAGTAAATTCCAACAAAGAAACTTTGACAATACATACTAGCAAGATGACTGATAAGTTATGCTTGTTTGTTTTGTTAATTTTTCATTTGTTTTGTTGTCTTTTCTACTTCAGCTCTTAAATTCCTAATCAAAAATAGTTGATGAAGCAATTCAAATGAGGGGTTGTGCCATGATGACTTTAACCTGAATAAGTAATTGTAACATGAAGAAAATGAGCAATAATGAAGTGATGAGCAGAATAAGAAGATTAAAAAGCATTTACAATTTTAAATTTTCAATATGATGCCATGCTGTCCAAAGAACATTAAAAAATAGTCATTTGGGAAATCTATTCCATGATCAAAACAATATTACAATATGTTTTAGATAACTTAAATCTAAAGGGGCCTTTAAAAAGCAAGTTAATGGATCTTGAAGATCTTGATGATGTGGATGCAAATAGTGCACCCAAAACATCAAATTACCATGAATTAACACCCCATCATTTAACAGTCAATATGTATAGCGGTTGCTATTTAAGGATTTGTATATGCTCACAATCTAAGCAACACTTTGTAGAGTAAAGTTAAAAAAAAAAATATCAATATTTAAAGGAACTTTCAAGTTTTTCCTCTATCCAATTTTCTTACAGATTGATGAGCTGGTTAATCTGATGGCATATTCCTGCCATCTAGATACAAACTAGTTCAGACAAAAAAGATGATGGTTCTTAAAAAACTGAACAAAGAATTACTGTAGGAGCCTTTAGTTTCGGTCAAATGAGAAGGAATAATTTGCAAGTTGTATGATGTGCTTCAACTGTGCACTATTAAACAACTCCAGAAGTAGCTCTAGGGGAAACTTGAAGAAGCATTGCCAGGAAAAGGTGTTGTATGAGTAGCAACTATAAAAACAGCCATATTGCTTTTTAAACACCAGAAAATTCATGCTCATCAAGAATCTTGATAGAAATAGAAAAATGTATGGAGCTAAGAAACAGTATCGCTTATTTATTGTTTTACGTTTTTTTCCTTCTTCATCATGACTAGCGGCACTTTCAATTTAATTGTTATATTCAGTCACATTCCATTAAAGTAGAACTTCAACATGCACCAAAACTTATAAAATCAGAAGTGGTAAATCTTTATTTATGCTTGCTTTTATTGTTAGAATAAGCAAAAGTAATAATTAGCTTGATATAATGCTTGCTAAAAATAACACTGAATAAATATTCTTAAAAGAACAATATGAGTTTTTTTTATGGCTAGTGATAATCTCATGATGAAAGGAGAATATAAATAACATAGAACTAAATATCTATCCTACACAAAATTAGTTTCTGAATATCATAAAATTTAAAGTGTTTTTATATAAATAAAACCAATGAATAAATAAATATATACCAAAATATGTGAATACTATATATTACCTGATTTCCACCCATGCCATGACAATGGCTTACTGCTACATTTTCGCCACTCTTCCTATTATAAGTATCTAAGCATTTATTTGTAAATTCATTTCTGATCTGAAAAGTGCAGAATAAAAATCAGGAATTAATATGAAGTCATAAGACTAGATTAAAAAAATAGGGGTAATAAACCTAGATTCAGCGACATAAAGGAAAAAAAGGCCAAAAATATAAATAATTTTTTTTCGACATTTAAAGTTATTCTACATAACATAAGGCGATTATGAAATATTTAATGTCTGTATTAAATTAGTCCTAAAAAATTCAATGTAACTGCATTTTAAAAAAGTTTAAAAAAATCTTCAAGAGCATAATCATATTAAATTCAAAGTTTTGTTTGATTGTTAATCAAATTTAACAAATCAAACAAAGATAGCTATAAAATAAATAATTAACTACTATTCTTTGTATATCAAGTTCATTATATTATTGCATGTGAGTGAAATTTACAATGTTAAATTAAATCAATTGCAATCTGTTGTGTAAAAGAATTCAAATGGAAAATTTATTCAAGAATGACAAAAGAATTATAGAAATTATATATTTAAAAAAATGCAGCACCACCATTTTTCAGAATATAGATTTAATTCTTTGTTTATATGGTATATCTAAATCCATCGAAGCTGAAATCTTTTAATACTTTCACCAAAGTGAAAGTATTAAAAGATTTTTTAAGACTGAGGTTACTCGAGAGAATTTTTGCTATCCACTATTTTATTTTTAAACAACAGTTTGTCCTAAGTCCTGAAATTTCCCTTCGTCCATTGGGAACATTGGTATTTACAACATTATTTAAAGTACTGTCAGTAAGGAAGCTGCAAGGAATTCTAAAATGAGCATTTAAAATTTTTTTTCATAGTTCAAAACTTTTTATACAATGAAATTTGAAGACAAATGATACAAGAAAATAAGGAGATAATTACAAAATTGATAAATACAAAATTAATTTAAAAATTAGAATGTATAAATTTGAATGAATGTCTCAGTATTCAAAATGATTTTATGATCAGTTTTTACTTACAACTGTTGCATTTTATTTGATTTAGTAGAGTTTTGTGGTGCAAAAACCATCCATACAACTGTTGAAAAGTCAGTAATAAGATGTTTTTAAATTTTCTGTATTTCTAATTTAATTATGATTTTATCTAAGGCCATGAAGAAAATGTTACAATTTAGAACGAAGCATCGTTAGCATTAGAGAATACAACTTCTTAAAAATATCAAATATAGCAGTTCTAGAATCGCATATAGTATTATAAAATAATAAAATGTTTTAATGCAATATGCGTCAAGAATGCATATTCACAATAAAATGATTATAGTACCTTTATAAATAAACACTTAAATTAATATAATTTTAAATCTTGAAGTTACCAAAGAAAAAATGTTGTAATTTCTAAAATGCTTGACATTTTGTAAAATGTTATGCTTTAGAGTCCTAGGAATTATCATTTCTCTATCTCTATCCCCACACCAAAATATTTGAAATTATGCCTGTCTTTCTGTTTATATTTGAACATAATTGATAATTAAAAGAGTGAAATAAAATTTAATATGAGAATTTAACACCAAAATTATGAATCTGTTCATATTTTGGAAGGTTATTTTGTATCAAAGGGAATTCTGTTGGTCTGTTCATGTGCATTTTTGAAATTTTTTTTTCCTCTTGAATATTATTGAAAAGTTATTGATATTTTCTTTTGAAAATATAGAATTCGATTCATTTCATTATTATAAAATAATAAAATGAATCCGATGGGAGGACTTCATTTTCAATTTTCCTTATTAATAATAAATATTATCTTTATCCTTATATATGTAATTATTTTAACTTACAACTTCCTTACATTTTTTTAAAATATTCAATAACAATTTTTTTTATAAATAAAAGTGTAGATGTGGAAAATCACTATGAAATTTTATTTCAAAGTAAATTATAATTTCTATATTAAAATACCCATTATCAAGTTAAAAATTTAAGTTTCTCTAAACCCATTATTTAATTATTTGAAATTAAAGGACTGAAATTAAACTATGTAGAAATAATTACTATGCACTGTTGCTATACTAAGATCATTCTCTAAGATATTCTGCACAAACTATCACACACCACATATAATGCAGTTATTAACTTTAGAACAATAACTGCATCATAATTTTTCTTCTGATGTTTTGCAGAGCCATTTAAACACAAAATATGTATTTTCGAGCTGTATAATTATATTCAGATAATTTTTCAGTAAAAAATAAATAACTATTAGAAAATTTAAGATTAGAGATTCTACTTTATAGACACACAAATTATTCTATATTCAAATGAATACTGGATCAAAATATATGTAAAAGATAAATTAAGCTGTCAGATTAATATCTTGATATGGATACATAATAGTGATTTTATAAGAATATTTTATTTGGTAAAACAATTAAATTTTAAGAAAGATATAAACATTAGAAAACATTACATGCTTATTTCAGTTGCATTTTACAAAATTACACTTGCATTATTTGCCAATGGTTTAAAATCTCATGATAATGCAGATACAACTTAATTCCACTGAAAGAGATCTCTGCATCAATAGAATTCCTGCTTAACAATAGAAATGTTAACTTCATTTATATTTAAATTAATCTTTAAACCAGGAGGATTTTCTGAGCAACATTTTCATAAAAGCAAAGACTGTTAAATGGCACACAGTGGGCAATCATAATCTAGCCTGTAAGAAATCAATTCATTCAGCTGATGCAATTAAAGTATGAGGAAACAAATTAAACAAAAAAATGATATTTAAAGAGAAAGTAAAAAAGAATATTAACAGTTTCTTATATAGTAACAGTTTCAGAACTAGTAAGTAGAACTAGTACGTTCAAAGAATAGTAACAGTTTCTGTCATTACAAATGGTCATAATAAGCCATTATATATATATATATATATGTATGTAATGATATTTTAACTCTAATTTCAATTTAATTAATTTTCAAGATTCTATCTTAATTTAACCCATAGTAACTTCATTCTAAAATATTCTCTTATTTTGTGATCCAATTCCACTGTCGCTACTTAATTAATTCAAGAGAAGCTTTGTTAAATTGTTGAATCAGCTAAAATCTAACTTTCCCACACTGCGCGTGAAGAGATAAAATACCGCTGACCAGACAATTTCTTTTTTAAAATCTTCCTGTGTTTCCCCTACCTTGTCCACCCGTGTAACAAAAATCCCTATCGAAATCTCATGATACATTAGCACTGTAAAGAAATATTTTCCCTATCAAAATCATAGGTTATATAAGACCAGGTTATATATCAATATTGATATAGGTTATATATCAATACTTTGAAATAGTTGAGTAACAAGAAAGTAAGTTAAATCAGAAAATAATTATTCGTTTCCAAATATATTTGAGACACATGGAGAAACACTAAATCAAATTATCTGGAAAGATGGCATAAAACAAAAGATATCAATTTATAATTAAAATTTATTGCAACTCCTATAAAGTAATTTTCTCCAATTGTAAACCATTTCTGCTAATGCTTTTTCTAAACATTAAAACATGTCTTAAATTTTTAGTTTGCGAAACATCTTCACATTTTGTTGTGAATTTTCTTTTATCCAATTAATGGACTGAAAGTAGTAACATTGAAAATGCAGTCAAGAATGAAAAAAAGAAGAAAAAATCAACATAGTGCTTATCAGGTGAGTATGGAACTTATGGATTTCATTTGATTTTTTTTTGTCAAAAAATTATGAATAATAACAACATGATATGACACATTATCATATTACTAAATCCATGAGTTATTTATCCATAGTTTTTCTAGTTTTAGGCATTTTCCATAATAAGATTTTGTTCAATAATGCCTCTAATTGTTAAATGGGAATTACTAAGAACCAATTCTCTGATCTGACTGACATGCTAACAATAAAATGATATGGCTGGTCTTCAAGAGTGTGATTTATCTACGATGAATTTTCTTTTTTAAATATTATATTCCACTTAAAAACTCTTGTTTTAAATAAGTAGTTATAAGCAGTTTTTGACAAGCAATTTGAAGGGGTTTTTTTTTTGGCAATAATTAAAATATTTTTATTACAAAAATTGTTTTATGCAAATTTTAGTGCATACTCTAAATTTCAAATTACATTTGATATTTTAGCAAAGTTGAAATTTGTTGCTTATATTAAAAATTAATTTATTTTTAAACTACAAAATGACAAATTTCTGATTGTTGCCAGATATTTTTGGAAATTGTATAAATGGTTAAAGATGGTAGATTTAACTGGTAGATGCATTTTAAATGAAACATTTTCTCTATTTTTTTTTGTCATAGTAGTATAACACAATTATATTTATTAAAAAGAATATTATAGAAATTTCATGATATCATTTTGTTTGTTTCTAAATTTAACTTAATGATTTATAAGAAAACAAAGGAAACATTAACATTATTAGGAATATAAGAATTTATGCTCTAGATTTTAACAAGAGTTTTAAAAATTCAAAAGCTGCATAACATTTGAATTCTACATAAAACATACTTACTTCACCAAGGTGGTAATAATCTAAGGGCATCTGGGATTCAGGATATATATTTTCTAGATACCATCGGAATGATTTACATTGTAGTTTTTTTCTAAGCTCTTTGCGCTCTGTCACATTTCCAGCAGCAACTTTTTTGGCAACTGAAAAAAACCAAACAAAAAAACGCCAATAAAATAACCAAACATTTTTAAAATTTATTTCCATTTTTAAGCAAATGAATAAAAACAAACAAACATGTGCCCTCTTTTTACAAAATAGTGAATTATGAATGCAAACTATTCCAAACAGATTAAATGATATTATAATAAACTTTATTTTTATATAAATAAAAAAATATAATTACTACAATAGTTATTAAAAAATAAGCAATTTTCATTTAAAAAAATTACAATTTTGATTGACAACAAAAGTTTTAGTACATTACTTGCAGCTGTGACTAAGTAACAAGATAAATAAAACGTATGATTAAATTATATTTTTCAAATAATATGCATTATATTGCAAGTTAATTTTCTCATGTGCAAGGATGATTTTTAGTTTTAGATCATTTCTAGAGGCGATATCTACAATAAGTAAAATAAGGCAAAGTATGCACATTGTACCGATTTGGGACATATTTTGATTGCTATCATACTTATGGGGGGGGGGGAAATGATATGCTTAATACACATTTTATCTGCTGTGCAGGCACCCGAAATGAAAAATGATTTAAAATACTAAATTCTAAAAATTAGAACTACAGTAACAAGTTTCCTTTTTACAACTCATTTTAGGCATTATGCCCCCTCCCCCTGACATCCATTTCTATTGACTGACTGTTATGAAATAGTTTTCAGCTTTTTAGGTGCATATATATAAAAGTTTTATGAAATGATTTTAGAAAATGTCAAAAATATGTATGCCTGGTTTTCAAAATGCTATTAATACTTAAAACTTTTAAAGACCTTTACTGTACACCTAATATAATTCTATGTTTGAGTCAAAACTGAATTAGATGATTTTTCCTCATTCAGCAGATAGATCACTCTGTAAACATTTGAAGAACTGTAAACAGAAGACACCATGAATGATTTTTAAAACTATTTTTTGATACTGGTTAGAAAAATTCCATGGATAGTATCCCCAAAAGGTAAAAAATATTTGTATCAGATAAATAATAATTAATCAAACATATTTTATTAAATTCAACATTAAAAATTATTTAGAAAGTATTTTATAATCCTGCCTTCATACTCAGATAAGCTAAATGCCCTTGTTACCAGGTCCATGTACCAACTCTCCCCAAAAAAGATATGCTAGAAATAATGCTATTTCTGCCACACCATTAGAAATGTGTCCAACAAAATCACTAGGGAATGTAATACCAGCAAATTGTGAATTTTGGCTTCAAATTGTTACCATTATTCCACATTGCTACCATTAATAATTTGGTAAACTGGGTAACCTAACTGTAATACACTTTTCTACTGGGCTACTATGCAGCCCGAACAATTGAAGAAGTGGTTTGTTGTTGAACTCATGCATACAATTATTCACTATATCTATACAAAGAGTGCAGTTGCATTTGCATCAACTGTGTGCGCACCATGAAATTTCCTGACAAATGTCTATGTCTACGACGATTGCTAAAGAAACAGGTCACTGTAGGAAGAGTTCATTTCACAAAGGTAGAAATTTATTTCAGTTTCTTAAATCGGAACATTTAGCATGAACTTGGCTATATTTGCTATTATTGCATTTAACTTTTAAAAACAAATTCAAAAAATAATTTACCAAGCTGAAAATCACTGGAATATTCGAAATATTGAAAAAATCTGATATTCCTTTCATATGTATGTAAAGAACAATGCAAATCAAATAAAAAAAAAACTGAATAATTATTTATATATCTAAAGATAGAAAAAAAAAATTAAGAAATCTAAAGTAGAATCATGCATGACAAAAAATTAATTGTCTTCATTTCATTTGTTTTAAATTAATGTAAATATTTAATGTCAAATTCTCTGGAGCAAACAATAGATAATCTGTTTAATTTAACAAAAACAATAGTGTAATTAGGCATAGTTATTTCCTTATTTTTATAAAAATTTATTTATATTCTAATATAAAAAAATTTTTTCATTGTTAAACATGCTTGAAACTTTTCGAAATTTTTTTTTTTATGAGGTATATACTATTTTCCAAAACATAAAATTAGCAGTTACAGTATTATCAATTTTTAGATTTTATAAAAATTTAACTTTGATTTTTAACTTATTTTCAATATGCCTAAACTTCATGCAACATAATTAATTTTGCAAAGTTTATATGTAAAAGTATTCTGAATTTGAAAATAATTCAAGTGTTCATTCAGGCCCATGCAAGAGGTCCCAGGCTTAAAGAAAAGCACAAATAAATAAACCTAACATCACTTTATATTATTCTATGAAAAAAGATGTAAAAGTTTGTTTTAAGGTAGTATTCCAGATGATCATTTATTAATTTTCTCCGGCTTGAAAAAAAAAAAATCTAATTATTTCAAAGAAAACTTTTTCTCACGAACTGCCATTTCAAATAATAGTGCATAAAGGAGCTTTTCTTTTCAGTGCATATCAGAAGTCAGGAGCAGCATAACAGTAAAAGATTAACCATTAACTTTTTTTAATGGTAAGATTATTTTGTACTAAACTTAGAGAACAATTAATAGAATCACATTTTTCATGTTCTTATTTTTTGAAACATGCTGGAAACTAGTAGTTATGCACCTAATTTTATATTTCATATTTTTTTTTTCATTCTGAAAAATTATTCTAGCATAAGTATTACTTATATTTTGTGATAAAGCTATTTAAATAGCTATTTACAGTATAAAAGAATAAAATAAAATACCTAACTATTTCTTACATTTTAATTTTACATTCATGGCTGACATATATGCCTTCATTCTGATTTACTATACTAAATCGAAAAATGAAGGAAGGTGATAGTAAAAGAAACAATATTTAAAAATTTCAAGTAAATATTTTTTACCATAAACTTGAAATTGTCAATCATTGTAATTTCTATAATTTGAGAATCAATAGCTAATTAGATCAGACTATCATATTAGTCTTAGAGCAAATTATAACAGAACTATTTATCAATCTACATATTGATTAAATCCAATAGGTAAACAGCCATATACTTCACAGTTCATAAGAGCATGGGATATAAAATAAATGGCAGATGTATGTGAATGACACGACATATGCGAGTACAAAAATTTAATGAATTCAGAGTTTTTTTATTCTTTTTATTTAGATGTAGCAAATAATAACTCCATAAAGAGGTTATGAGTAAGATTATGCAGCATTTGAATACATATACTCGTATAAAGTTATGAATTAAATACATATTATTGGGAATAAATTTATTTAGGATTTACTAATTAGCCTTTTGAGATATTCCAATTACTCATTTTAGTAATTTTTTCTCTGGAGATTTCAAAAGAACTTTCAGCAATATGGAAACATTTATTGACACTTGAACATGCTGACATAATACAAAATCAGGACTGAGTTGATCAGACTTCTGAAATATGTGCTCACATCAGTTACTTGTTGAGGAGTGTTTTTTCTTGTAGAGCAAGACAGTAAAGTAACTGATCTGAGCATATATTTCAAAAGTTTGATCAATAGATCAAATTAATGTAGTTTCGATTTTGTATTATGTTAGCATATTTAAGTATCTTGAAATATGTGCTCATATCAGTTACTTTGTCGCAAATAGAAGTAATAAAGGAGCATTCATACGAGTTTAATTCATGCAATTGTTTTCTTTCTGCTGCTTTCCCGGTATCATTTTAATGCGAATAGTTGAGACAACGTGATGGGGACAATGATGTCTCGATAAGCCAACTACTGCCCACAACAATTGGCCTCTTACGAACGCACATAAAAAAAAAAGCAATAACAGTTAAAGATACAGTTACAGTTTAAACACAGAATTAATTGAAATGAGTAGTTGCCAGTCTTCCTCCCTCCTATATTTAAGATAAAGAAACCCGACTATTCTAAAGAGGGTATGTGGATATTTTCTCTCCTATATAACAAAGTTCTTGAACTGGATGAACATCCCCTTTCACCCATGATTGAAGAAAGTCTCATACCGAAGCTTATGCTCCAGCAATTTATCAGAAAATTGGACAAATAAGGGGAAGTCAGTTTTGAAGGAAGAGATCAGGTGTCTTTATCAGGATTTTAATTTTAACAGGAGATTATCAGCTTATTTTGCTACTTCGAAATAGCCGCCATTGTTGATGTAGTAGCGGGACTGACAGAACAAGATGAATTCTTTTGAATTTCCGGAGAAGACGGCAAATTTGAACTAGGATTTTCCGATTTTTCATGTAATCAAAGCGAACATGTATCTATTGATCATCTAAAGTAATGGTTTTGTAGGAAAATGTATCTACTTTTTGAACAACTGTCTCTTGAATTCAAATCTGAACTGATAAATAATTATTGATGTAAACTGCACTTTTCGATTGAAAAGGTAACTGACAATAAAATAAATGTTTGTTAAGCGACTTTTTATTTTCTCCTCCGAACATATTAAGACTGTAAAAAAAATATATGACTGTTCCAAGTCGTCTTTTCATTAGTTATTTGACTGAGTTAAAACTCTTAGATCGTGCGACGTGTTAGGCAAGAAAAAATAGATAAATAAATTAAAAAAAAAAATGTGAGTCTCTGCTTACAATTACCAGAAATTATTCTCTTTAAAACATTTTTAGCTGTCCAGTGAATCCATTGTTTTATTGATGATACAGAACCATGAAAATTTGGCATATTTAGTAACTACTGAATTTTTCCGAAGTGAACTTACTACCATCGTCGGATACCACTTTATCTGGTATCTCATGAATTGCAGACTCCTCATTCATATAATTTTAGATATTTTTTTCATGATTTTCCTCAATATCTTTGTGGTAGTATTAGTAGTATCCGAACGCAAGCGTTTCTCTCAACCGTTTTTAAAATGAGTCTATACCGAAGAAAAAAAAATTAGTCTTGGAAAGAACCTGCGAAGTTATAATGTAGCCTTCACTTTGAC
Source organism: Argiope bruennichi (assembly GCF_947563725.1). NCBI lineage: Eukaryota > Metazoa > Arthropoda > Arachnida > Araneae > Araneidae > Argiope > Argiope bruennichi. Next base: position 2,200,921 of record NC_079155.1, read on the forward strand.
TCAACAATAACCTGAAGAACAGGAGAACATGACAATGCATGTTTAGTTTGTTGAAATTGTCCCCATATCTAAATATAGTTTTCAATATTTTCTCAATTTTTTTTTATGTTACAGAGCAAAACTGTTATCTGAACTTCATATATTTATTTCATGTGAATATAACTCATAATCTACACTAACAGAAAATAAATATAATATTTTCAATTTTATTTAGAAACATCTTAAAATACATATTTCGTAATATACATATTATGTATCGCACTGTACTAGCATTAAATGCATATACATATGTATTTAATGAACATATGTATGAGCATGTCTAGGATGCTACATTTGTATGTAGGTAAGTTATTTGCGAATGTGTGCGTGTACACACACACACACACACACACGCACACGCACACAAACACACACACACACACACACACACACAAGCACACACACCTTTATTACCGACAGATATATTGCATGATGGCCTTTCCCCTATTAGCACCAGATACTGTGCAATATCTCCGCGACGTTGTCCAACATTTTGAATGCCGCACAGAATTGGTAGATATTGTAACAATGTTGTTGGACATTTTATGCTAATAGGACTCATTGATCTTTATTGTGTGAAGATTTGACTGAGTTTCCCACCTCTACTTCTAATAAAACTGAATGTATGTTGACACTCCGTATGCCAGTTTCATTTGATCTACAATTACCAAATTCGTGCATACATATTTTGGATGCCGGGTATGCGTAACTGATAACAATTTTTTGAAATTTTAATTGGTTTCAATTAATTAAAATCTATTCAACACCTTTGAGCAACCTTTAAGAGGAACATATCTTCCATGTAAGGTCAGGAATGCTGCGCTCTGCATTTCTGTCAGATTTTTCTATAATTGTACAAAACTAATTTTTGAAAAAATTCAAAATGATTTTTAAAAAAATAATACAAACATAGCCATAATGCAAATTGTATCTGAATTAGCCATTATGCAAATTTCTAAATATATTTAATTTAGTAATATATTTCATTTAGTAACATTTTATTTAATAATATATTTCATGAAATTAAAATTACTTTAAATGTTTCAACAAATATCTGATTGCACGATTTTCCTTTTTTGTTGCAATTAAACAAAGAAAGTATCTGTTTATCATTTACACAAACCAATTTTAAATTTCATACTGTATTAGAAAAACTATAGACAACGCAAAACAATTTTTAAAAACTGCCGAAAGTTAATTATTCCAAAAGTTCTTGATAATTTTTAAAATATGATAAAAAATTATTTAATTACTTCAAGTGGCATCTAATAGGCAGATTAACAAAGTATTTTGAAACATCTATATTAATTTCATTAAACTGGAATGGCAAGACTAAAAATAACTGAGCATGTTCTTTGTAGGAAAACAATTTTAATTAAAAATTAAAATGAAATCTACTATCGCAAATTTTAAGTTATCACGTGAGAACATTATTTTTTAAGTAATTATTTGTCTTAATTTATTAGCAAGTTTAAACCGATTTGATATAATCACGATACTTCTCTATGGGTCTCTATCCCCCCTCTCTCTATATATAAAGGTAATGATATTTTAAAATTTAATTTAAACTTAATTTCTTAATTTTTAGCTCAATTTAGCCCATATTAACTTCATTCTAGATCATTCTCTTATTTCCTGATCCCATTCCATTTTTTCTATCTAAATTCAATAGAAGCTTTGTAAAATTTCTGAATCGGCTAAAAGCCTAAACGTTCCCACACTCCGAGTGAAGGGACAAAATACCGCTGACTTGACAAATTCGTCTAAAACATCCCTATGTTCCCCTCGCTTTTTTATTGGCAAGCCATGGAAATCCCTATTAAAACATCACAGTATATGACAGGAATAATTTGTTTCTCCTTCTTTTTACGCCACTTCTTGCTTAATCTGTTGCTGTGAACGGACGTGCCTGCCCACGCCGCTTGTATATAAACATGCCTGCCTGCCTCCCGGGAGAGAAAATAAAGTGAACTTTAATGAGTCTTTCTGTCATTGAAACTGCATTCTATTTCAAACAAAATAATGTTTATATATACATTTATATTGAATGATAATTTTTTAAACTTTCATTTTCAATTTTTCTAGCTAGCAAAGTGTTGGAGCTCGACTGATTTTGAGATAAAAAACCAGCCATGATATCACAGTTCTACGTCAAGCTTTTAAAAACACATCTGCTGTCAAAGAAGCATATGTAATAATAAAGTAATACTGGTAAAAGCAGGTGAACGTTTTAAAAACGCATCTGCTTTCAAAGAAGCATACATAATAATAATGCAATACTGGTAAAAGCAGGTATAAAAATATATGCGATTAAAAGATGATGAAAATTGCCATTTATGCTTTATTCATTGCCTACGCGATTTCGAGCTTCAAAACTCTCTAACCAAAACAACATCGTGTTCTCACATGATAATAAAAACTAATAGTTATGTTAACTCTAAATCTTTACTTTAGAAAATTCTCTTATAGTTTATAATCTTTGCGCACAAATTTTGAGGAAAATCTATTCAATCATTTGCATTTCTAGAGCTTGCAAACTATTTATAAGTTTCAAATTTCATTTATGCTGTTTCAATTTAAATTCATATATAATCGCAAAAAAAATTCATTATAACCTTTTTATTTCACGACATGCCTTTTTTTTGAAAGACTTATCTTTGTAAAGACTGAATGATGGCAGTGTAGATTTGAACTCCCATTGTTTTTTGACAACCCTATTTTTATATTCAGTGCGTCACTGAACAGATGAATCGCCCTGGTTACAAAATACATATAAATTATACTCATTTTCTTAGAAATATACAGAGAAATGGATTCAGGCACAATCCTACAAAACTATATATTTACATCAATGCATTAAAGCAAGTGAATAATAAAATTATCGTTACAATACCGTCACCTGTCGATGGTATTGTTCTCAATGTAAATGATCAGCTGTCAAAAATATCGATCATTTCAAAAGTAACGGCAGTATTGATAGTTTGGAAACTATTGACTAAAAGAGTGCCTACCGATTCTAAAGTCGGAGAAAAAATTGTTATTATCGAACTGCTGTTAGGGGAAACTATCGATACTTAAGGTACATTTACCTCTATTATTCTTTCAAAATCGCATTTTTGTGATTACATATAAAGCGCAGAGGATTAATTCCAAACTATAGTTACAGATAAAGTCGAGTATTTTGATTCTATTACATTAGTTAATGAAAAGCAAAGATAGTTTTTCAGAAATTAATTTTCTTTAAGGAATTTCAGAGTGGCAGTATTTAAAAGAAAACTGATAATTAACTTTTTGTATCGAGGATTTTCTATAGATGGCCCTGCAAGCTCGTCAAAACTAAAATATTCCGCTGCCAACAGTGGTATCCAGCATATAACTCGATTTATATGTGTGGCTTTGATGCAATCGAATCAACGAAATAAACTTACCAGGATTAATAGCATAAAAGAAATCTTTCCATTCGTCTAACCATACTTCCGCAAGTCTCGCATTATTATGATTAACTATTTTACTAGTACCACCAGGAAATGTATAAGGTGTAGATTTTCTGAACACATGTCCAACATGAGAACAAGTAACTATCTCTAAGGTGCCACCGCACATCCATATCTAAAAGGAGAAAAAAATATTGTAATAAATCACATCAGTTTAAACATAATGTATGAAAAGTTTTATTTATGTTATTAAAATAATAATAAAAAAAACCCATCTAGACTGCCAGCATGCTAGGCTGACTCTTGAAAAATAAATTGGATAGGTTTAGTTTAGTTTAAAGCATTACGCAACTGAAAGCATTAAGCTACTTTTCGGTACAGAGTTCGTAATTGTGAACCACGGTCAGGTGACGAGAACGACACTTGAATGGGAACATTCGCGTTCTAAACTTTCGCACTTTACCAAAGGAAGGACATTTGCTTTCAATGGATTTAACTTGCATTTACATGGCGCTCTTCTGTGGAGTTTTGAACTTGGAATTTTTCGGTCCGAACGCCAAGACCACACCAGTTGGCCATTAGAATGTCACAAATAACATAAGATGAACAACCATGTGGAGACTGGAATGTTCCTGTTGGGTGTTAGACTCCAATCACAATGCTTTCTTATTACAAAAATAAAGTTATTTTTCCAGCATTAAAATACAACAACATATTTACATCCTACGAGCTAAGCCTGACCGCGTGTCGGCCATTAGAGTGACGAGAGTATCGTACGAATTCGTTTACGATTAAGATTAAGATGCAAGAGATTAGTTTCCTGTCACGTCGCACTATATCAGGATCGGCCCATAAGTTACAATTATTTGTATTCACTACATTGTTAACATAATGTACAATAGTGCGAATAATGAAGTATATAAGAAATTCATCCACTTTAATTTCCACATAGAAATTCATCCAACTTTACATGCTGAAGGCTAACAATAGGCCAATGGAAATTTATAACTTTTATATTTTTGCCCACGAAAAGAAGGTGGTGGAGTATGAGTATGTGGATGAGAAGTCGCCGTTTAAGTAAGTGGAGTCTCGCTTCCCTTGGAGGATATAACAATGATAATGCAATCGACCGATGGCGGGTCATAATTTTCATGAAGGAGGGGTTGTGGATTTCTGATGTCTATTTTGTAACTGACTGTAGTATATGTGTTTATTTTCTCATTAATCAGCATTCAAAGTACATTATTAGGCACGTAATAAAGGACGGCACATTATTAGGACTAGATGATTTTTTTTAATGATTTTCCTATTTCTATCTGAAATCGTTTACAGGATTTTTTTTTTAGCCATTCGTTATGACCTGATGATATTTAAAAAATGATTTTGTTGTTTCTATTTCTACAGTTTGGTATGTTTAATAAAACCTTATCTCCACATATAAAAATATAACAAAGTTTGTATGATTTTGAGAAACACATTAAAATAGGATAATTGTAAATAGTAATTATTTTTTTCAAAATTTATCGAATTTTAATGCATTGCAGTGAGAATTTCGAGATGTTACTGCATTTTAAAATTTAGGGGGAAAAAAAAGCTAATAATTTATAACCATAAACAGCAGCATTAAGTAAACAAAAAATGCAACTTAAAATGAAGCTCAATTTTGACTGCTTTTAGTTAAAAAACTGATTTTATTATTTTGTTTTCAAAATGATTCATTAATAGTAATCGATTTTTTAAATGAGACGATCTTTGATTGTATAAAAGCGAAAACTGATTTTATGTACAATTTAGTATAAAGATGATTTCCACCAAAGATGCAGTTTCGATTTAATTATTATTATCATTTTTTATTTTTATTGCCTTCTCAGTTTTTATTGGAGTTGTCAGAAACTTCGCAAAAGTATCGTAATCATCGAAAACTTCGAGCTTGAGATTTGACGCATCTACGTGTGTTAGATCTTTTGAATTCGAAAAACACATTTCTAGGAATATGTCTTTTGCTCTGCCTGCCTGTGAACACGGCTACTCAACGGTATTCAGTGATCTTTACACCACATTGCTAGATATGTCAAATTTCGAAAGAACTTCATTCACATGAAGTCTGCCCGACGAACATGGTAACATCTAAGCGAAGTAAACAAACAGTTTCATATTCAAAAGTATACGTATACTTGTTTGTATACGAAGTATACAAAGAGTATACGAATTATACAAATACGAAGCATATGAATTATACAAGATGAAGTTTAAAAATTTTGTCAAATGATTCAAACATGGGATTCTGAAGAATTTCTAAATTTCAGACTTCCTCGAATAGGAGAAACACATTTTCGAAATTATGTTTATCTGTCTGTGAACTGATAACTCAAAAACACTTTAAACTGCATGGTGAAAATCTGGTTTGCATTTGTGAAGTTTCGTGTGCTACATTAAATTCGTAGATTTCTCACAAATTTTGAACAAAATTCACAATCAGTAGCTGTCCATCTGTAAGAGTGCCGTGAACACAGTAACTGTAAAACATGAAGAACTTGATAGAAAAAAAAATAATGGAGCACAGCTTTAGTATTTAAGGTGTAGATCCGTATCAAATTGTTAAACACTTTTGTTTGTTTGTGCATTTGCACGCAAGTAACTTAGCATAATGAGCAACAGCATAAATAAGTGAATTCTGGTATATGCTCATATTATTAAGACGGAAGTTCAATGTCAAATTGTAGTTACGATGGATCGAGAAAAAGGCGCTACAAAATGCATATTTAGTTTTTTTAGCATTCTAATATCTACAAAACTGTAATGCATGGCACTCTGAAAATAAAAATCTGAGCACTTAAGATTCGCAATATTTATGCTGTGGTGGAGGGGAAGGTAATAACATCTTTTCTAGGGAGTATGCAAGATAGTGCCGGTCAGTCGTGCTGTTTTAGTTGTGCTACTTTGTCGAAGCTCCTGCAACGCGATAATCATACATAGAAAATAGGAATCTGTTTTACAAACATTCAAAAATTTCAATATCTTTTTTTTTGGGAAATGATTTTTAATAATTGTTTTGTTATATCTTTGTGACGATTTATGCAGCTAATGATATGAATTACTCTTTTTGTTTTTATTTCAGTTTCAGTTTTTTTTTATTTCAGTGATTATTTCTTAAAAATAATTAACCAATTAGAATAAATATAGGGTATAATATTTGTCAATATAGTATAATAGTATAAAAATACTACATGGGCATTTTGTACTATTAGAGACTCGCTTAAAATACCAAATAGAAAAAGCATTCACAGTGATATGAAGAATGTGCTCAAGATCACAGTAGATTGAATTTCAGTGTCATTTCGTGGAGCTAAAAGTAGTAACCAAATGAAATCGACAATTGCCTGAATCAGAAAGATACCATGGCGATGGTTAGAAATTTAAGCAATCATCGATCAAAAATGATTTCAAAGCGGATGCTACTCGACAAGAAGTTTACTTTGCCAGCGTAATATGTAAAAATTACAACTATAAAGTTAATAAACTGAGCCACAAAAATAATTTAAAACACAGAAAAAGTGTTGTTTTGGGTTCCGATATATTTTTTCAAAATGTCGGATAAAAAGATAACTTCAGAATACAAACGAGATATATGCTCAGATTTATTGTAACGAGCAAGTATAATTCAGACATTTGATCTGAGTTTTGCAGTTGACAAAACGACACAGAGTGAAAATATGCAATCATCGCTTCGGTTCAATCAAAGCACACTTTACATATATTAAATATGACTTTATAATTTATTTAGTTTTGTATGCATTATATACTGAATTGAAAGAATGATAGCTTAAAAAGCATCTCCACATATGGGACTGAATAATTTTAACACTCAATTAAAAAAAATGAACAACTTCATTGAGATTTTTTCTTCAACTGAATAAAATACGATGATATAATTTTGATTCCATTTTAAAACTCCGGACCAGGATCTACAATTATAACAACAACAGACGGTAAAGAAAAAGGTCACTGAAAACTTAAATCGAATCCGCAACAAAGGCAGAATTCAGCGAATCGACCCTTAGTACTGTTTTATATCAACAATTGAAAGTGAACAGTGACATATTTTTGTAACTACCTTTCAGTATGGTAATTCGGAGACTTTTAAAATAGCAAATCACCAACTCGTACGTTACTGCAGAAATATGTTTCTACTTTTATGAAAAGTATCATTAAAAGCTATCAAGTGGAGAAACAAAACAATGTTTCTTACAAGTATGACAATGCAGATTTGCTCTGAAAACCAAATGAAATGGATTTTTTCAGATGCAAAAAGAAAACACATCTTCATTTAATAGAAGAGCAAAGGAAAAGTTTAAAAAATACATGCAGAGCCAGTAACTGCTTAAACTTACAGTTTTCATAAGAAAGTCTTATTAATGTAATAATCACATAATTATCTGACTATACCATTTTCATCAATAAATGCTAATAAAAAGAATACAAAAATAATTATCTAAACAATGCCAAAAGAATTCTTTGTTGTTTTAAATAACAATTTTTGAACGTTTCATTGTTGACGCATTAACATTAGAATGAATAGAAACACTTATTTTAAAGCCCGATTTTTTAAAACTTTTTTTAATAGCACAATAGACGCAAGGCATGATATTTATGATAGCTATATCAACTTTCCTTCAAACTTTTGAATTACGATTTGCTTTAGATGAATTTTTTCTCACTCAAAGTATTTCTATTCCGAAGGATTTTATAATATTACGAGACATTAGAGAGGAAGACATAGCTGAATTAGAAGCAACTTTTCCAAGCGATACCTTTGATACAAAAAGTAAAAGTTCACTGGGAAATGAAAAAAATACAAACACTATCTTAAAGCAAAAAGCAAAGCAAGGTCTGGAAGAGATTCGCAAGCAAATGTATATTGAAGATCGACAGTCTCCTTCTTACAGTCAGATACCGAGAATAAAAAATAGAAAAAGTATCCAGAGTCGTAAATATGAAATTCATAAACTTGAGCACAATACGTTTCGAAAAATTCCTAACTACTACGAGAACATCCAATATAAATTTCTTGAGCAATCACCAAAGTTGAATTATACACCTTATAAAATATCAAGTTCAGAATATTTACAGCAGCTTGGCAAGAACTTTAAGAAGAGAAAACTAAATGTTATGAATTACAATTTAAAGAAAAAGGTTTCTCGTGGCTTTTCAAACGAAAATATACGAACTCATCCAACTCACAACCATCTTTCAAAAAGCATAGAATCCCCGTCACGTAAGCTGATAGAGAATGAAAATACATTTAAATCAGATCCCTGGAATCTGAGTAATAATTTTTTAAGAACAACATTGTCTCCAGAGCAGCTGTATTTTCGATGGTTAGAAGCAAAGTCACAGAAGTCGGCAAAAAGTGCAACAAATTCCATTACAAGTGTGTCTTCAAACATGTTTCACTATTTTGATGGTTTCAACAATTCATTTTCAGTTTTTAGAGAAAATCACGCAAATAATGGCATTGAAGGAAATTCTGGATATTTTGTTCATGACTATCTAACTAATAACAACTTAACAAATGGATCCAACTCTTCCTCGTTCAATGAGAAGACAGTTTTGAACTCTGGAAATCACAAAGGAGAAGGCATCCAAATATTCTTCTTCGGGGATTTCGACCCTTACACAGAATCCCCAAGGCAAAGAAAAGAGGCGACGTCTTTTGACATAGAGGATCAGTTTTCGAATAGACCCGATAGCTTAAGAAATGTGGGTTTAGTTATCATGGGATTGGCCGGTATCACTGCATTTGCTTTGGCTATAACTTGCATTTCTTTTGCGCTTTCAAGACGAAAGAGGAATAACAAATATAATGATGTGTTCGATGAAAGTCCAAAGTCTCTAGTTGGCGTGAGAGAAACGGTAGGTTTAATAGTTCTAGCCATACGATTTTTCTTAAGAAATAGAAAAGCAGCCGAGAAAGAGAGAAGTCGTCATGTGGAAACTCGAAGAAAGATTTACGATTATCGAAGGCCAATTTTAATGCAAAGCAACAATAGTTCACTAGGCCACAGAAATAGGAAATATTTTTCAAATCAAATGGCATTTCAAACCGAAAATTTGTCAAACAGCCCTACAGAAATTTTGCAACTGAAAAAGCAGAAAATTCACATAAGTAATACCGGAACAAGCCAGCAATCCGTGTTCTGTTCGACTCACTTGAAAGAAAAACGACGCGTGCATGCAACTGCTTCCAAAGATACAATTTGTACAACGCAGAGCCTTGATCTTTCTTTTGAGAGGAAATATGTAATATATAAAAGCAAGAAGAAAGATTTTAACATCAATGGTCCCCTAAATGCACAGTGCTCAAGTTCTTACTTAAGTTTCCAGAACGGAGAGAATCAATCTTCCCAAACCTCATTTGAAGAGGAATCCATAACATGTTTTTCCAAGAATCAAAGCGAAATTTCCGAGGAACTCGCTGACATTTCAGACGTAAATAAAAATGTGAAAACGCGTTTTCCTTCATTACCCACGATAAATGAAACCAGCTCCTCGGGAGACCAACACACACGAAGTCCAGAGTGAGGCTCGAAATTTCAAAGGAAGACGAGAAATGCGCATTTGAGAATCCAAAATCTTCAAGTCTAAGGAATTCAAAAACGTATTTAAAAATAATTTTAAAAATTTGACTTTTTAATGAAATATTCAACATTTGTTTATTTTTGCATTTTCCGAAACAGGGTGTCTGAAAGTACTTTTACAGTCTAAAATATTCCTTAAAAATATATTAACAAATATATACATGTTAATTTATTGAATAAATAAAAGATTTAAGCTTTTATATTTTCCCGTATGTGAAATTTACAAAAAATTCGATCTCCACGTTTCAGATCTTTTCCCGAGTCAGAAAACCACATTATTGGAATTATATCTGTCAAATTGTGAACACGATACTTAAAATATACTTTAAACAAGACCTATGAAATTTGATGCATGCACTTTAAATCAAATGTGCAGATTTTTTATCAAGCTAGCTGCCTTTGGTGACTAGTGTAAGTCTGCCAATTTATTGACTTTCAATCTATTAAACTATTAATATGATATGCATTAAAAAAACTATCTTATTACAGCACGCGCCAAAATATACAGTACGGAAATGAAAGGATGAACAAAATTACATTATTATCATCTGTGAGTTTGTTTTTCCTCAAAAGAAATTAACATACATGCATATACACACACACTATTAGCGTGTTGATTAACCACGGTATGCGTAATGCAAGTGTTCAAAGTGTGCACCGCCCCTCCGTAGATAGTGTTCGTATGGTTCACGCAGATTCTCAAACATATCCTGAAACAAAGGTTGCTGCAGACTCCTGCAAAAAGAGATGATTTTCTCAGGTAATACAGGCGGATCTTCACAGATCTTTCTTGGCGGATCCCCACAGTTGAACACACTCTTCGTTAACATTCCCCTTCCGTTGGAACAGTACACTACCAGAACGCCGGCGTTCTGGCATAGAGGTAGCGCGCCTTCCCCGTGATCTGGGCGTCCTGGGTTCGAGTCCCAGTTCGGGCATGGTTGTTCTTCATCTGTTCTATCTGTGAGATGTGTGAAAATGCCAACAAAGATCAATTTTTCGTAATTATTGTTCGCCAATGGCACGTAGTTAATATACAAGTACCAGTCTTCTTTACTATCTTACAAAGCACAGAAATTTTTTTCCTGAAAATGTGTATTTATGGCTTTCAAGGTCTTTTCAAAAATCCACAATTTTATGTGGAGAGAGGGGACAGCCCTTTTATAAAGAGTAAACGAGAAAGTTTTGGGGAGACCACTTCCATCGACATTTTTTCCAAAATAAGCGAGAAACGAATAATATCAAAGGTATTGGGGATTAAGTGAAGATTAGTGTGCACCCAAGTTTGTCTCCAATATTGGAATGCTTTTCTAGCAACCCTAATGCTGTTTTGTTTATTACTTTTTGCAATGGTTGAGCTGTACATAAATTACAACTAATTTATATAAAATGTTAAATTAAAAATATTAAAAAAATATCGATTAAAGATTTTAATTTTGTTCTTTATTATGATTAAAATTTATTAAATAAAGAAAGTTAAGCTTATAATTAAAATTTATTTTCTTCACCCCTTTTTTTAATGTGAATACGAACAGAAAATATTTATTCTTTTGAAGTTTTTAATTGTCAGTATGCGCTTTAAAAAATCGTCTGCATTCTCACTTCAAAACACAGTTGCAATGGAATTCTTCGTAGTTCTCTTAATTCTTTTGGTGTTCTAACGGTTGGTTCCCTTCATAATTTGTTATGTCGGGAGTATTTCGAACCTGTAGAATGGATGAAGGGTGAGTTAAATATATATTATATATATATTTACGAGTTGATGAAGTTAGGTAAGGATGCTTGTTTGAAATTTTGTTTTGAGAATGGTTTGATATCGAACCGGCAGAATGGATGAAGGGTGAGTGGAATATATTTTTTTACGAGTTGATGAAGTTGGGAAAAGGATGTTTGTTTGAAATTTTGTATGGAGAATGTTCCGATTGCTTCTTCCTCCGTTCTTCCTTTTCTTTTGGTTATGTACTGTTTCTGTTATGCACATAGTCTTTATGTTGAATGTGCTAGCGAAGCTACTAGGTTCCAGCTCCCGCTGCTAGCGAAGCCGTAGGATGTTTTTTAAGTTAAAACATTCCGTAGAATTTCATCTGTAGAAGGCACCGGACAGTATAGAGGAAAAAAAAAAAAACAATACTTATCAGTAAAAGTCTTAATTATATGGCGGGAAATGGTAATCGTAACTGCTCCGTGGAAGTATTTGTTTATTTTATCCGCCATCTTTATTGGCGACTTGGCATTGTTGGCGGAGCTGGGTGCACACTAAAATTCACTTTTACCAGGTATTGGTATTATTTCTTTCTTTTCAATGAGGCGTCTGATTAAATTTGTATATAACATTGACTAATTAAGTTGTGCATTGATTTTCGACTTTAAATTTGCAACACTGGTATTGTATCAAAATTAGACAATTGAAATTCCTCTTCAGTAGTTAATGAATATCCTGTATCTTAGTACAAAAATAGCAGTGTTTGGAGAAACTGCATTCAAATATATAAGCTTCAAGGAATAACATAATAATAATAAAATCTTGATCTAGAAAGGAAATACAATGCTGCGATCGCGAAGACGAAATACAATTCAAGTAAAAGAATAGAAGCAGGTCTCTGACTTTAATATCTTTCTTTTCCCTTGAAAATACAGCGGGCAAAAGAAGAATTTTTAGTCCATCCGGTTTCAAATAGTTGGGAATAAGAAAAAACAAACAATAAAATGCTGCAATAATCTTACCCTGAAAGACAATTCCAAGTTCTCTCCTCCCCATATATCCATTCCTTCGTCGTACTTGCCAATTTTTTCAAAGTAATCTTTATCGATCGAAAACAATCCACCAGCCATTGTTGGAGTCCTGAAATATTAATGGAAATATATTAAGACCTTATTTTAAGTTCTTTGAAACACAGTTAAAGTTAGCTGGATTTCTTTTTGATACGTGACTTGGTAAGAATTCGAGAAGAATCCAAAATAAATGTTCCAAACGATATTTGCGCGTGTCTGACACATATTAGAATACTTTCTATTCTTTCCCAAACGTCAATTTAAATCTTTCCAAATCTTTTTTTAGAACTTTCTTACAAAAGAAACAAGAAATAACCAGAGAACGATCTATAAATATATATTAGCCAGAAAGAGAATAATTCTGCTGTATATCGAGTTAATTATATACATTTATATATATTATATGGAACAGATTTTTAAACAAAGCAAAAATTTGAGAAAAATTCAGAAAAAATGTCTCAAAAGATATTTGCGCGTGTCCAATACACATTAATAATTTTCGTGCTCAAATTCAAACATTCCATTATATTTTATTATAGTAAAAGCAAAGAAATAAATGGAAATCCATCTGGATATATTCCACGAAACACAGAATATTTGATACGTTTAGTGCGAATTTTATATTCTGTCTGAATTGCCTGAAATGTATACCACTTAAAAAATCCATTATAATCAAGATGTTATAATGGATTGTTTGAAAAAGTTTTTTTGAAGAATTCACGGACTAAACAAAAAGAAAATTTTAAATATGAGCCGTACTCTATTTTATACTATTCAACCTTTGGCGACTAGCTGTTTCTTTTAGATTAATGGATGTTAAAATTTCAAAGAAATCTTCTGTATATAGCTTGGTCTTAATGGTTTCTTCAGTATAATATTTTGAACTTTAAATTTTCAAAGACATGCAATTCATATTATTTTAGAAGTCTTGCACTCTCTTCTTTTTCTGCATCATTTTTTCCCTGAAATTCAATTTGTGAAAAATTTCGGAAAATTGAGTGGATTTGAGCTTTCATTTGTAGCATGAAGTAATTACACTTCAACTATTCAATAACTTTCTTATTTATTCGAAACACGATACAGAAAAATATAAAAATACATAGTGAAAATCAAAATTTTGTGTGTACAACGGAATACGTGTCATAATTTGCGTCATATCGCAGATGAGTATTCAATGTCTCTATTGCAAGAAAGCCCTCGAGATTTCAAGGGTGCTCTACTCGGTGAATTATCAGTGGAATTAAGAATTGAATTCCCGATTCTCAGACCACAAAAAACATCCTTGGTCAACTTAAATTAAAGAAATTCATTAGTTTGTCAGTCATTAAACTTTTGAATTATGTGTATATTTAAATTCTTAATTAGATGCCACATTTTATTTTGAATAATCCTCAAAGAATAGAAAAATTACCCGAAATGCTTAGCGTATCCAAGATATTTTTATCTTTGAAAACATCGAAAGATACCATACCAAAAATTATATTTTGCATTCCTTTGGTTTTTAGTTTGAAAAGCCATTTTAGGTGAAGAGGCCATGATTCTCACCTCATCTCGCAGTGCCGAAGCGAGGGTGCTCACAGTTTAGCCTTTATTTCTCGGTTCCCTAACTTTCTTTCTAGTTTCATTTGCCTGTTTTTTGTTTTAAAAGCGAATAATAAATTTTGAAAATATTTTCCTTGTAATGGAATCTAAGATTGGCGCTCGTCTTTTCCAACTCGCTTCTCACTACGCAGTGCCCTAAGCAGGACTTTTTTATTCCGCTTGGCGTCACGGAAGCCCCGATAACGTATCAAGTCCTCAGGTGTCAATCAGAAGAACGTATCCTGACGTGTAATATTTTAATAAATTGTTTCGAGAGAATTCAACCAATTCTTGCTAATCATTAACGAATATTCCAATTCCTTACTTTTGTGACACATATAGAACAGAATGAAATTTTTTTTAGCATTTATATGCAGAAGTAGGGTATATTCTTGCAAGAAAAAGAGATTATGAATGCAAGTCAAAAGTCGTCTGGCTTTGCTTTTAAACAAAAGATAAACAAAAGTAGGGTTTGAATAGAGACTTCATTTCTAGATACAGTGTCCTGCTTTTGCAAAGTATTTTATTCAATAGTACATAAGCTTGTGTACCTCATAGGAAAAAAAAATCCATGGCTTGTCAGTCGACTATTGTTTGCGACTTCCACGTTCTGTTCCTTACAGAATCGTCACCGCATAATAATGTATCTTTCGTAGATACATTACTACGGCATTCATAGCAAATTACTGCTTGTTGTTGTTCCTTGTTAGTACAAACTACAATTATGCTTATACTTTACAGGAGGAACATCAATGTCAGTTGATCATTATCTTACTAACTCCCCGGCAGTTAAATGTTTCATTATAAATACTTTTATTCGCGAATTCATGAATGATTTTAGAATTCGCAATGCAATGTGAACTTTATTCCAAAATATTTTATTCGTATAAGAGGAACATACATTTATTCATTCATTACCAAAACGTTGGAGCTGGCTCGTGTATTTTATCACCGACCATTTCAATTTTCTTTATGCTTAAGTCAGCTGACCTTTAATGCGCCAGATAACGCGAATCTTTGTCTCAAGTGTCTCCACCTCTTTCCCAAAAGAATCTCCAAGATGTGTAATTAACAAAATCGACAAGAAAAAGAAAACGGGAAAAGTAAAGAAAAGAAATGAGGGTAAGAAGAAGAAAACTCCTGACAAGTCATTATTCTTTCTTTATGCACAAGAACACTCGTGGCAAAAATTCTCGAGGGAGTTCCTGAACGGAGGAGGCGGAGGGGATCCTTCGACACATTCAAATCCCCAGGAGCATTTTTAAGTTACACTTGTCTGCACACTTTGAAGTCCTGCTCGCACTCGGAGGGGGAATTAAATGCGTTTTTCCAGTGTTTGTCTCGCGAACAAAAGACTCTCGACGCAGGCGGCGAGTGGAAAATAAAGAGCTCTTCTTCCCAAATGACGGGGAGAAAAATTAGCGGCGAGAAAACCCCGCGCCTCCGACACTGCTCGTTTTTTCGCCACTGGTCGGGCGTGGAGCGATTGCGGCCCTTGCCCTCAGTGGGAGTTAAAAATCGGGCATTTGCTCTGCGGCGTGATGTATTTGCCGAAAGACACAAAAGCGTGGCGCTGAACAAAACCCGCCAGGAATGCTTTTAATTTCTTCGGAGAATAGATTTACATTTTTCAAAGTGAAGTGGCGGAAGCATGAGAATGATTGTGTTGTAAACAAGAAGACGGTTCAACACATCGTTTTATGCAAAAGCTGTTCTCTTCATTGATTTTGTACATTCTTGATGAGATTTCAACACAAACACACATAAGACTGTAAATAGAAACAGCTTTTGGATATTAAAAACCCAAATTTACTCTTCAAAAAGTCTCTAACGATAATAATAAATTCATGGTAAATATAACATACTTATTTCAAATATAAGAGTCAATATGATATTCATTGTTGTCCCTCTGTAATTTTTGAAAGGCGCAGGGAAATAAGGTAATTCTATAAGATTCAGCTTATTTCCTTACTGTCTTCTTCCATTCAATGTTTTCATGAACTTTGAATATAGACGATTCGCATAAAATATAATAAGCTGCCGGATTTTCCTTCTTTTGTACCACTTTATAGCGATAAAATTATGAAATGAAAACGACGTGGAAAATAATAAAACTAATTTTTATCTTTCGCTCCTTTTACACGATTCATAAGAACCTCCAAGAGTGCGGAAAATTGACTCCAAAATTAAATTTCAAAATTTTTCTTCGTCTGGTTGTTAAAGCACGACTTGTAAGTACTCAACTTCTTCTAAAAGGTAATCTTAAAAAATCGGAATCGGTTTATAACCTTCCGGTTGCACATTCTTTTTAAGGATGAGAGAGAAAAAAAAGGTGAAGATATCTCAATATGCAGTTTTTATTTCTTATTCATCACCATACACCTCCTCTTCCCTGTGAATTAAAGCAGTTGAAGTATTTTAATCTTAGAATATTATTTGCCAGTTGACCGAACGGCGGAATCCAAAAAGTAAACAAAATGGGCACATTTTTAGGAAATAATTTCAGCCAGTAAAGCACTTTCGTTTCTTTTAACCCTTTACTTACCGAACGGTACTTTAAAGTACAGTTTAAATCCGGCTGATATCCTTACAATATGACTTTTTTTTAACAGTATTTGAAAGAACACAAAAAATGTATCTCCAATAAAAAGCAGTACATATCAAGCATTAATATTATTAAATTTTTTTTTATTATTAATTTAATTAATTAAATTATTTTATTTAATTAAAAAAGTTTTTTTCTTCTTCTTCTTGGGTTTATTCTGTATCAAAACTTAACTAATGGTTCAAAAATAAATTTGAAAAATCGATGGTAAAATAATTCGGTAAATAAAGAGTTAAGATTTGAAATACTAAGATGGCATCTTTACAATATTCCAGTCATCTTAAAAGCGTCAAAATATATTGAAGATTCGACACTGCGCGATTTAAATAAATGTCATATTTCAAATGGCACATCAAACAGGGTACTCGGAATGCACTTAGACGGGAAGAATTCTATTCCGGAATCATTTAGGCTATAATTCTTAGATATTTAAAATCATTCAATTTTGAGCTGAAACAAGTGTTTAAAATTATCTAACCTTTCTGAAAACTGACCCTGTGAACAAATGTACTTTTACCCATAATGAAAATATGACGTGACACGTGACATTAAATGACATAAAGGAACTAGGCATTAGGCAAATTCTAAAGGCAACTCACGAAACATATTTCAGGCCGACAAAACCCAGTTCAATGCTTCTCCATTGCGCCACAAGATATCGGAGAAATTCGTTTTTTGTAGCAAGCGTGTACAATAATCGAGTCGCATTCAGTGGCGGCCTGTTGATTCGGTAACTTACAGTATTTTAGAAAATATCTACCCAGATACTGTAGATATCTACCCAGATACTACCCAGATACTGTAATAAAAGCCAATTAATACATATATTCTAAGTTTTTAATATGGGAGCCAGATACGAAACGCGTTACAATTCAAAATATGAAATAGCATATATATGGCATACATTTCTTGCAATTTTATGATGATTTTGAAAATGATGATTTGATTTTGATTTTATGATGATTTATTTATTATTACTTTACAAAGTGATGAGGAAAAGAAAGAAAAATGTGGCAAAGTCGTCCCAATTTAATGTACTTTCGCATAATTTCTTTTTATTTAAATGATATTTAAAAAAATTATTTAACTACTTTTTTTTATTTAGGTCGTACACGCAGTATACAGAAAATATTGTAATCCTCAAAAAACTGGATTGGAAATTTTGACGAATCACCACTAGCCGCATAAAAACCCACAATTTTTACAGAATTGGAATTGGAAAACAATTTGGAAATTGGAATTAGAATAAAACTGGAAAAACATTTTAATAGTATCGATTCAAGTTGGCAGGTGCGTTAATAAATGAAAATTATTAAAATATTCTTGGTAGTTAATGAAAAAAATTCATTGAGAGTTCATAGAAATATGTCAACACTAGAACTAAAACAAGATTGTATGTTTTTTCTTGAAGCATCAAGTATAATTGATATGGATTAATTGAAATGCCATACAAAAAATAACTTTTTGGGTTATTAGCTAATTTTTAATCGAAAGCTTTCCAGAAGTTCCCAAGAGACAAGTTTACAATAGTACAACAAACACTAATATTCTTTGGACCGAAGCAACTAAAGTACCACATGATTATTATTATGTATATTCACTAATTATTTCGACGGAAAAGTTTTATCAAATAATCTGCAAGTTCTTTTAAACCATTTCGGAGCAGCGTATTTTCGTCTTTTTACCTCCCATTATTCAGGTTTAATTTCGAAACGTTAATTAATTCATGAAATAAAATATTGAAGAACAACAGTCAGTGCATAAATTCGCTAGAATTAAAACCTCAATATAACAAAATGCTTCTAACACCTTAAGAAAAATGAATAGGAAAGTTCTCTGGTTAATTACAAAGTGAAATTTAATTATAAAGCTGAAAAGGCTACAGATCAAAGTAGACTTTATAAAATTTAATTATACTATAAGCTCTTCTGAATATTAATAATCTGTTTAGCGCGCTTCATTAATCAATCATTACAAGGTCTGGAAAATCACTGATTATGAAAAATTCTCCGGAACTAGAGCAAAAATGTATAAGCAATACTATAAAAATGCTATGCAGAATTTTTGTTTTCTGTTGTAACAGCAAATAATTATAGGCAAAAAATGGTTCAGAAGGACTTACAGATTTGCCGCAATTACTAGAAAATCAATAAACTAGGTCATTTTTGGGCCATACTTTCTGATTGTTAACTTTTGAAATTATAACTAAGTATCAAACAAGGATTTTAATAAAGGGTAGTCACAGAGTACATTCAGTTCGAGGTCTCATGAAGCAGGTCAGTTATGCCACTCCAATTTTTCGGGGATCCCGTCTTATATATACCAGCATGCCAAACGTAAAATGGCATACGCAATGACGTCTTGTTCTGTGACTGATGAATTGAATACATCAAATCAACTAAAGAAAGCGCACGTACGATGCATTAGATCCCCCTTTTTTTTCAAATGTTCTGCCATCCAGTTTTAGATCCGAAATTAATTACATTGAAATTCTATTTTGAAGGATTACTTTGGGGCTTTCGAGATTTTGAACCTTGGCCAAATGACAAATCGGCTTCTGAATTGGCAATTGTTTTTTCCAAGTTTCCATCCACTCCACATTTGACCAACGACTGGAGATTTAATGTGTATCAAGTTAAAATAAGTGATATAATGGCCTCCAGGTATCAAAGCTGAGACCTCATCATCAGGACACCAAGATCCTAACGTTTCAAAGAAAAATACAATCTATATAGATATTTTTACCTCTCTGTAATTCATAGGAAAAAAAAAGCAATGCGTATATGTAAAAGTTTAATCCTAAATGAATGTTATTTCTTTAACTCAAATCTGCTGTCTTTTTTTTATTTTTCTGTATGTAGTTATGTAGACGTATTTTCAAGCTTTTCTCTAACTTGATACACCCTATGTATATAAAGATAGATTTGGTAAACGATTTTACAGCCACTTCTGATAATCTAGAGTTATGATATTCGGTAAAGTTTTATATTCTCTATGACATCACAGTTTTCTAATATTGTCAGAACCTAACTACAAATGTATCAATTTTAATGATCGCTAGGTGTCATTTAATAGTGAATTTGAGAAAAAATCCCAGAAAAAAACCCCATTATATACTCATGACTCATTAAGTATATTAAAGATTAAGAAGCAAGTTAAAAGGTACACCTTAATTAAATAAAACGTAAAATTTTTTTAAAATCAAAAGTCGGGAGGTCGAAGCAAAGATCATAAATGTATGAGATATCGAAATATTCTGACTAAACAGAAATTTTAATCTCACTCATAAAATTTCTTCATTTTTAATAATTTTTGATAATTTTCATTTTTTTGAGAAACATTGTGGTTTGATTTCATTATCTGAGTGTTCTCAGTACCTCATGGTCTTATGAATGTTGCTTTGACTTCTAGATATAGCATAAAAAATCTTCTACTTGATAATGCACTAACAAAAGTGCACTTTTTCAAAACTTATGTATTTTCTTATTTAAGAGTAATTATAAAAATGCTTTTCTATTCGCATTCATTATAAAATAAGAAATATACCTTTTTTTGGAAACTCACAAAATTCTTGGTGCTCCCCCCCTCCCTCGGAATGAAAGATTATCTACTGATTTAAACTTAGAAATTTGACTGATCGACTGATTTAAAAGAAAAATAAAGTCATTAAAACTAAATATGGATATCTAGATCTAGGAGAAACTCAAATTAATAAGATTCAAAGCCTCAGATATAAAACGCTAATTTAAATAACAATTTAAAGGGAAAAACTTTCATGCTATGCACCCTTTTCCGTGACAATTATCTCCTAACAACTTCTAGACCTTATGCAATAACCATCCATTCCTATTTTAGCAACAACAGTCTTTTCGGATATGAAGTTACGTGGAAGCATTGATTAGTCAAATTTATTGCCGAAACGCACGAAAGAAAAAGCTACATCGGACTGGGAATAAGTGAGGGAGAAGAAATATTCTTTCCTTCCATTTTTTTTCTTCTTCTTGTTACAGCAAGCAGAACAGAGATTTTGAAATATTTATTCTTATTTAAGATATATATGTTCATCTTTTCTCAACCGTGATTGCAGTTTATGGAGTAAAAAAGCTTAAAATGGACTGGACATTTTTTTTTTAAAGCTGAAGGAAAAAAAAAAAAATTTTTTTTTGACAATTTGTTTGTTAATGACTTTTCTCATAGGATGTAAACATAAAAATATATTTACTATTCTCCTTAAATCATTTATGAGGAAATGAAACAAAAAATATAATTATTTCCAAAATCATTCTTCTCATTTTTGCTCAGATTTTGGTTTTGAAATTTCGAACATGGGAACAAGGAATCTAGAGAAGTTAACAGTTTTTGTAAATGATGCTATCTGCATGCATAGAAATGTTAACAGGACATTTAGAGACAAAAACTTTTAGACAGATTTTTTTTTGTTATTGGATTAATCAGCTTACAAAAACGTTTCGTTAATTATGCTTTTAGTAATAATTTTTTTTTCCTAATTCAGTGATATTTACAATTGATGAGTTTCACAACAAATTGGAAAACTTATCAGTTATTTATGCATCGGTGAGCAGAAGCAAAACCACGCAATCATTACGTCTCGAAAAATATTTCAAATCAGTTCATATAACTTTCCTTTCCAAGTTCAATTTTAGTGCTCCTTTTTGTAGCCAAGCAATTATTTTAGTATGTACAATACAATTTCAAATAATAACCAGTCAGTGATACTTGAATAGATATTTTATTTTCTAATCTTTAAGAAGAAAATGTTTGATTCTCAATGCCAGATTTAATGTGCATGTAACAGTGTAGAGTTGGATATAGCGAATGTTCGATGTGGGTGGGCGGGTCTCGATCCTCCGAAGGTTAAGCCCAGAATCTACAAGTAGGCTATGGATATCAGGGTACTTTTTTTCTAAAAAAAATTAATTATGACTTTACCTTTATTTTTGCACAATTCTCTTTATCCGGCTATCACATAAAGAAATTATAAAATGAATCTTATTAATATTCTTTCATTCTATAAGAAGATATTTTCAACAAATTTGAAACAACTTGACAAAAAAATTATCAAAATATTTTTTTTTATTAATGTACTAAATTTTTTTATTTTTATTTTTATTTTTAATTTTTTATTATAATTTTCATGCATCTTGAAATTCATTTTCTGGCGGCTTCATTGATATGGGATCAAAACTGAATTACATTAATTAGGTAACAATTTAGTTGTGAAAGCATTAAAATAGCTGAATCTCATATAATATGAGGGGTCAGTTACAAAATTGGATCATTAACAAACATTTCCAAGATCGATTGGAGACCATTGAGGAAGCATTGCTAAGCAGCTATTAGGTGATAAGGAACCCAAGTTCACTAATGAGAAAATCAGAGGCGGAGATACGTTTGAAATAAAATGCGCCATTTTTTGTAAGTCGAGAGGAGAGCAGTGAGAGGCGTCGAAGGAGAATTCGGGGAGACTTCGGTGTTCGAAGAAGTTGTTCCTGATTTGTGGGAAGTTCCGTATGATTTGGGTTTCTGTGTTAGGGTCCACCCGATAATGATCAGAGGATTTCTGAAGCGACCTTTGGAGTAGCCATTTAAGTAAACAGTCTGTTAGTATCTTTTTGGAGTCTATTCTCCGATTTGATCAAGGAACTATTTTATGATTAAACTTTCAACTGTTGTGTAAACTTTGTAAATGATATTAACCTAGATGAGAACAAGTTGCTTTTGTGTACCTATATAAGGCTGTAAATCAAAGAATGGTTTTGTTACGCTGCTCTCATATTTGATCGTTTCGGATCAGAATATTACAATTGTCCCAGTAGACAATGGGTAAACAATCTATACAAAATTTCATCTTCACAAACAAAATAAATTAAATAAAAGTGAACAAAAAATTAATTTTGAATTCCAATTTGGAGCTTTTTTGACAAAAGGAACCATAAATAATTTTTTCAAACAGATTATCAAGTTCTGGAATTTTTGCAAAAATGAATCATTTATTTCCTTTGCCAAATGCACCAAACTTATAATTAATTGTTAATTAAGTTTTGAATTAATCAAGATAAATAGATCTCTCGCTGCGACACGATTTACAGCGGATTTCTCTTTACAAGAAATTTTTTCTATACCTTTATTTAACATTAAAATTTTTTTCAGCTGGACTAATACTAAACAATGCCCCCCCCCCCATCTGCAATTCGTATCGACATTCTGCATCTCAACTGCGCTTTCTTTGGTGTGAAATGCAACGATTTTATGAGAATCTGACAGAAAAATTATTGCATCTGAAATTACATTTTTACATCCGAATTACATTGAAATGACAATGTTTACGTTTTTCATACTGGATTTAATAAAACGGAAGATAAGTGATTTGAGCATTGTAATTCATAAATTGCAATTAAGATTAAATGCTAATTCATTTCTACTTTCACTTTGTATTAGTGTGGTAAATAGAATAACCTAGAATTTTCCTAATCAGAAAAAAAAGTGGAAATACAGAATAAATGAACAATTAGATACATGGATAATATTTATTTTCCTCTCTTGGCGACCCGTTTTTCGCCAGGAAAATGGGTTGTATCAAATATCGAGATTAGCGTCATAATCTACTCATATTGGTGGCCATTTTTTATTTTGCACCTTTAGAAGAGGAAAAAAAGACGATTGAAGCAATAAGCGTATGCGACGCCGTCGTTCGCTCATCATTCAAAGGAGGTGCTCCGAATGGCAGCTTTGATATTTATGCAATCCAAACTTGTTTTGTAGTCTTCTCAGTCTCACGTTCATATTAAAATGCCTGCTAGAGTTCATTAAAAACTGAGATTATTGGACACAAATCATCAAATCCACTCATGAACCATGACATTTCACATACTAATACTTTGATATTTTCTTCAATAAAATATCAAAATAAAAAAAAATTGGTATGAAAAGAAGTTAAAATGTTTTTTTTTATTGTTTTTAGTCAATTTAAAATAAGGCTTGCATGTTTATGAATGAAGTATTAGCCATACGTCTTATTTCCTTTGAACTAGTTTTAATTTAGAATGTTGCAACGTTTACTTGAATGTTTTTAAATTTTTATTTAATTGGACCATCGATACTTTCCTTTTTTGGTATTAAATCTCCTTACTAAGTATTTAATAATTTCTTTTATCTTTTATGTTATTCACTTTATATTATTTATATAACGGTGTAATCTATTTTAGTTCTTATGAAATTAAATCCTTCCAACAAACCGTTGGGATTTGACGATGATGAAGGCAGAATCTTCGGATTTGATAATTCTTCAAACCACGCTCTCTGAACGCAGCCGATTTTCATAGTCATGTGCATAAAAACAGATATCGCTGCAAGATATATTTTTTTAAATCTCACAAATCCGTGTGCCTCAGAAATTCAATAGATTCAAGTATGTTAAGTATCTTGTTCTGCACTGCGTGGAAGTTAATGTTCATCGGTATTTCGACTATAGGATTATTTCTATTCCCTTAATACTGTGCGTAGATGTAATAAGTTAGCCAGAAATGCTTTCAGTATTTTCATCACCTTTCTAAACAGCTGATGATACTTTTACTGCAGTTCAACATAAAGGACAGTTTGCTCCTAGTATTCATTTTTGACACTATAAGGGATGGCGATTCTAAATACTTGAACAAATGATAATATTTAGCACATAATATTATTATTTTTATAAGAAATATCATTTTTGGTCATGAAATATTTATTTTGCGAACTTTCCATTTTTGATGAATTTAACTCCGGAAAATAAGAAGGGGGGGGAGAGAGGGGGACAGGTCCTTGTCGTCAACAGACGTGCAGTAAGAGAAGGTCGTCATGAATTTACCTGACGGGCAACGTGCGGTCTCCATGCCGGCGATCGACTTCTCGCTGGGGCACTCTGTACCAGCGGAAGTTCATCTTCCAGTTGAAGCCGCCCCACGTCATGTCAGAAGCTGGGACGTACTCGAAGGTAGCGTCGCTGATGACATCGATGATGGGGCACACCACACGGGTCCTGCAACACAAGGAACGCATTATTGCATCACGAGTTTATGCTAACATCCTGGCAAGATTTCGTTTCCTTATTTTGTTTATTCCAGCTACAGGTTTTTGATCAAGAAAATAACTAGATGCTGATATGATTATGAAGGACATTTCCTAATTCTATGCGTGGTTTTAGAATGGTTGCAGAATAAAGTCCTATCGGCAAGCCAAAGTGCACGTAAGAAGGTCTCGGGAGTTTGGATACATTAGGAATCTCTTCCTCCAACGTTCTGTCTTTTCTAATTTCAACTAAGTTTGGAATCGTGAGATTGAAAAAGAGTGGGAGAAAAAACAACTAAGAGCTTATAAAAAAATGTCACACGCATTTGTTACAATGCAGAAGAATTTAAGGGTTTGAAAATCCAGTTTGAACCAATAACTTCTAAAACTGCCAGGCAAATTTTCAAAACAAAAGATTTTCTTTGCGGTGACGCGATAATTCTTCGAAAATGCATTATCTGCCTCTATTCAACTGTAAGAAAGTTGAGTGAAAAAACTTCCTTCGTCCTAATATTTCCACCGCTTTAAGATATATGAACCTAACTTTCCTATTTATTACAAATTATTCTTTACGATGGAAACCACAAGACTTTTCTGTTTACTGTCTAAGATAGGAAAGCATAACAAAGAATGTATGCACATGACGGTCAGTATTTACAGGCCAGACTGTTTGACTTAGAGATACCAATTTGGAATAAATGCACTTATGAGTATCGAGATGCCAATTTTCGTGATTTGTTTTAAAAATGTAAAAAAAGAAAAAAAAATGTAACGTTTCTCATTAGTAACAACTTCTAAAAATATTATTATAAAACAAACATCTTAATTTTGAAAAATTTAACTATCGTTCAATGCTTTCTTGAATTTTGACAATTTTTTCAAAAATATTTTTTGCAAATTTTTTACAAATATATTTCATTATTACAGTGATATTGAAACCATTTTCATTGTTTCATTAGTTGTGCGATTTTCCCTCAGTTGTGAAAGCTTTAAAAAAAAGATTCTGTTTATTAAGTGGTCTATTTAAATGATGTAAAAGAAAAGTGAAATTAGAATGTGGCGAAAGAAAGCGTGCAATCGGAAGATAAACGACCCTGACACTGATATCATAGGATTTAACCCTATTAAGAAAGTTTATGTGCAAAATACGCAGAACAGGCGTAAGGCTGTTAAAATAATGTTGCTTTAATGTGATGCTTAAAGATACTTTGAAATCATAATTATCGAACAATGCGTAATGGATTTAATAAAAATTAAAAAAAAAAACCAAGTAAAACAGCTGGCAGCCAAAAATGGCTAAAATTTTATTACTTCTTTAATGAAGAATTATTTGGGATTCATGGACGATGAAAATCTGCAGAAATTTCCCTATGTCATGAGAATATGTCATAGGCAGTATTACTATAAGGAACGATATAAAAACTATGAAGTTAAAGAAAAAGAAAAGAATCAAATTACTATTGAGAATTATTTCAGATTAGGTAAAAACTTTATGGATGTTTAGAGAGACCACCCGTAGTGAAATGGCAATGTTGGAGTTGAAATTATTTTCTCAATATGCTTATCTCGAAATGTAAAAAGCGGGAGGACCTCTTCCTTCTCGTATGCTCTATAACAAAGGTGTTGTTTCTCTCCCCCCCCCCCTCCTTAAAATTATGATTCTTAGACAAGGCTTTTAATGTCATGAGTATTCAGATTTTTATTTTCAAAGTTCCTCACGAGAGTTTCGAGCTTCGTAATATAGTAAAGAAAACTGTTTGCTGTTTATGCATTTATTGCAACTAGCGAACAATAGTTACGGAAGATTGATCTTTGACGTAAATCTAGAGTATGATCCTTAGAAATTAATTGCTGGTAAGTGGGCAATATACAAGTATCATAAAATGTATAAAACATGTATTTTGGACGTTTATTTTCCGATGATTAAAACTGAAATTTGACAAACATTACATTTGTAATCACACGTTAAATTTCATTTACTGCATTTTTGAGTTGTCGCGTTTCTATGCATGAAAAAGTATGGACCGTCAGATAACCAGATTCGTTAAAAATTTGATAAGATTTATGAAATGGATACTAAAACTGCAAAGCAAGTTTGATTTAAAATGTTTGAATGCAAGTTTGATTTAAAACATACTGTTCACATGTTTACGAAAGTACAGCTTGACAGATGGTGAAATCCTTGACGGATTTTGCTGATTGGATATGGATTGAAATTCCCCCACCCCATACTTTGGTTTAACGAATCGGGCATTAGCAATTTTATTTTATTAAAGAGAGAATTACTATCTAGGTGAAAAAAAAACAAACCCCAACACATATTAAGACTGTTTGTTTGTTAACTAACGGTATCAAGATCAGAGATGGATTTCATAAATTTGAATAGTTGTTAAGTAATGTCACCTAAAGCAGCATGTCTTCACTTACAACAACGCTGTACACGAGAGGGCAATTAAAGGAAGAAATTTTCTGTTTGAATCGAGTTCGAACGTTGGTTCAGTGGCATCCAATTAAACATGTCAAAATGGTGCAAATCAAATACTCGAATTTAGTATAAAACATTTATTTTGCACGAAAAAGACGAAACATATTAATGTTTAACACTAGACAAACCTTAAGAAGTTAGATTTTCAATTGCGTTTTCAGTTCAAAATAACAACTTCCTCAATCGAATGTATTTATGTACAAAACACGCATAAAAATGGATTCCTATTCTATCATTTCGAAATCTAAAGCTCAACTGCACATAATTTCACATTTTTTCTTTTCTGGCAATCTCACGAGCGCAGGTGGGGAGAAAGAGGAGTGCCAAACTTGGCGGGTTATCGCCGTTTGAAATTCATTTTTTGACAAAAGACAGCTTTAATTTACATTAGATTTCCATACATGATGAAACTTTGTTGGAATCGGAACATACTGACTCTTGCGTCATAAATTAATGGTCCAATATGATTCATAATTAGGAATATAGAAAAACTTTTACTGAATAATTCATCCAATGACAGAAGCATTGCCAATCGGGAAACAAATCCACTTATCCAATTAATGGATACAGCAGAAAGCTAAGCGCAGCAAAATTAGAAAGCAGAAGTACAGCAATTGAAATCTGTCTCGCTTAGTGGAGAAAGCACACAGTTCTATTATGAGCACTTATTTTGCAAGTGAGAGTTAAATAAATAGACCGACTTCGGACTTGGCTTCGTTTTGTTGAAGAAATTTTTGATTACTTTTGGAACAAATATTACTGAGATATTATCCAGCGACATATTTCTTTATATATTATTAGGATTAACAATGCGCTGTGTCAGAATCTGTGAACTTCGCATGCAGAATGAGTAACAACGAAATGACAGGATAATAACTCTGTCGTGAGTTAGGGGTCACGGTGGCCTGATGGCAAAGTCTCGGCTTCGGAACTGGAGGGCTTCAGGAATTCCACCAAAGAACAGTCTTGTAAGCGGGTGAGCTGCAAGTTAAATCCTTTGGAACCAAACATCCTCCCGTTGGTGTGGTGTGGAAGTATGGAGAGGGGGGATACCAGCTCAGGTGTCGTCCTCGCCATCTGACCGCGGTTCAAAACGACGAGGTCCATTCCAAAATAACCCTACTGTTGCTTTAAAATGGGACGTTAATATAATTAAACTAAATTCTTGCGAGTTAAAAGTTAATTTTGAATCGCCTGCAGTGTATTTTTATGAGCAAGAGTAAAGAAATTGATTCAATTCGCACAGTTTTAATTTTCCTCCTCACCTGTCTTCAGCTATCCTGTCCAAAAGGGGCTCCAACCACCCGACAGTGCATTCGCAGTGAGCGTCCAAGAAAGTGATCACCTGACCTCGAGCTTGGGCAGCACCTATTAAACGAGCTCTGATGAGTCCAGACCTCTTGCCTGTCCTCAAGATCTACGAAAAACAAAATCATAAGAAATTACAAATAGCCAAAAGCAATTTTAGGAATTTTATACAATTCTCTCGCATTAATAATTCTTGTAGAAGCAAACAATACTTTTCCATCAATTCAACTGCAAGCCGTATCAGTTAAGCTAAATGAAACAAAATACTGGACAGAACTACTGAGTTAAGCCGCTTTTAAAAGGACACTTTTCTATATTTGATATAATTTGGTATCAGCAATTGTATCAGGCAAAGGCTGTCGGGAAAACAATAAATAAACAGCACTTCAGGAGTTAGTCACGAAAAGAAGAATAGAAATAATATAATAGAATCTAATATAAAGAATGTATTAGATTTGTTAGATGAATGCTTTGTTACGAAACTGCATTGTAATCAACGAGGAAAAACATTGAATGACTTAAAGACTGAGATGGACCAGCCGGAACATTCCAACATGGTACTAAGAAGACCACTTTGATATCATCTGAAATCGTAGAAAAACTTTTTTTAAATAGGATCTATTTCAATCCTCGAATTGCGATGAAAAACTGTATTTATTACTTAACAATAAATAAGACAATTTTAGATGACATCATTTCGGTCGATAAAGTCAACATTTTCAAAAACTAATCAAGCGATCTATTTTTATTTAATGCTATTTTCAATTTAATTCATGCTTAAATGGAATTGCAAAAAAATTTACTTTTTAAAGAGAAAAAGAATGCAATTTTTTTCCAAACTTGCACATTTTAAAAACTTATTCCTGACATAATTAAAATTTTTTATCATTCGACGGCCATTTATGGTTTTTCTAAATACTTAAAATACCATCAGATTCAACGATTTCTGCTTCTTTATAAGCGAGAAATCGTTGGTTCAACTTCTATCCCACCCCCTAATCTTTCGAATGTTAGTTCACAGACCTGTTACATACTGCCAATTAAATAATTTAAATCAATAAAATTGCTGTTTTGTATTTTTTCCCATGACAAAATATAATTTGATTGGACTAAATATCATTGACTAGGAAGACAATTTAGTTCACTGTGTTGATTTTCATTCTATTGCTATCTAAAATCCATTTATTTAAAAATATTCTTAATAGGTATTTAATTGTTAATATGTATAAGGGTGATTCAGAAGTTTCGAGAAAGTGTTAAAATCAATAATTCGTAAATGGATGAAGAAAGAAAGTTTTAATTTTGTAGTTTTTTTTTTTTTTTTTTTTTTTTTTTTTTTTTTTTGTACCGACACTTATCTATTGATTGCGTAGTTAAAAAAACTGATGTCATTAGACAATTTTATAGTTGTGGCATTGGATTTGGATTGCATATGTGAAGAAACATGCACATTCACAAGTTTTATGAATGCTCAATTGTGTCAATTCATTCAATGAATGTGTCTTAATTCATGGAAAAGTTCATTCATTTGATGATAAATTGTAAACGATAAATTACGAAAAGGTATTTATAGTGAGAAACAAACGAGGATCAGCAATATGTCTGTCGCTCATGTTCTGTCATCTTAGTGAAGCAAAGAGTACAATTTCTCCTTAGATAAGAGTACTTTTGAGTCGATAGCATTTTTCAATTGTCTTTTGGATAGCAGCCTATCACTCTTATAAACTCGGAATTATCTTGAGCATGAATCTTAAACTATGTCGACAATAGATCATGGTTTCTTGATAAAAGGAAACACAGTTTCTTTTCTATCTTTTCCTTTCAAGTATTATCTCTCTATATTCATTCATTTCTGAATGAGAGATTTTTTAAAAGTTGTTCTGTATTTCTGAGACACCTTGCTCATTCTTTTAGTTTCCCCTTCCTTCGTCACACCTTTTGAGGAAATGCACCCCCGATACTTCTTTTTCATTATCTGCATAAATGGATGAAATGAAATTTAAATAAAAAAAATTCGTGAAATTTGAAAGAAAAATCTTTTAAAATAAAGTAAATTAAAAAACTGTTCTTGATTACAAAGGTTCGAGAATTCGAAAAAAGAATACTTTACTAGAATTTTTATTCAGAGTTGACCCTGCTCTAATGCAATATATTATTTTGCTGATCTTTGTTCTTTCTTCTACAGAAATACTTGTATTCATCAGCTTCACTCCTGAATTATCAAAACTATTTTTTTTACACCCCTACCCATGGAATATTAAGTTACCTATTTTGAAGTGTTTTTAAAATTATTTCTTGCTATTTTCTTTCTTTATTCTGCTCATTCAAGGATACGAAAACAATTTTTTATGCACAAAATTTTAGAATTTCATGAATAAATTGATTATTACTTACTTTAATGGGCACAGGCAATTTGGAAACGTATTCCTCGAGAGGTTGTCCAAGATAATCTAAAATAAAAAAACAATTTATTAAAACACTTATTAATGAATCCAGTTCAATTTAGTATTGAAAAATATCTAATGATTTGTGAATAAGATTTTTTTGATTCCTGTAAAGAGAATCTTTTCCTGCTGAAATTAAAAGTTTTCATCAGTAGCACTGAATGTGAGGCTATGCGCCCCTGGACTTTCTCGTGTATGTTTAAGTTAAATGGTTCGTGTCGAGTTGAATGGCGCATTTTGTTAGAATGAACCATGTGTGCATTTAGAGCTTTCTTTTGCTGAACTATCAGATCGAAAATTTGATTCAGGTCTATAACTTTAACATCAAAATGCCATTTCGTTTATGCAGCTCATTGAGCTTTCTGAATTATTACATTCAAATTCTTACGAATAGTCAAATTGGTAAACAATCCATTTTTGAATTGATATAAAGTTTAATATACTCTTACAATGTAACAGTATGAGGAGGACAGTATTTTACATTTAGACTCTTGTCAGTGAAGAAGGAGATTCTTCTTTACCTGGTGGATATTATAATGATGTGGAGATGCATTACTTCAAATTTTAGGATCTCCTGCGTGAAAGGTTGGGCTCTTACTGGTGATAGCTAATAGTATTAATCGAGACGCGTTCAGCTTCCGAGAGGAACACTTTTTGATAACACACATACAATTCTTAGAATAACGACTTTTTTTTTTTTTTTTGCGGTTTTGAGTAATCGGTTTGACAAGCACATGGACAGACAGACAAATAGACTCCCAGGTGAAAACTTCCGCCTAAAATTTCACACAAAATTTGCAACATTTCAGTAAACACCCCATAACAAAACTCATTTGCGGCTCAAATGTCGGGTTTTATTTTTTAATCTCGATTTCTTTGTAAACACTACAACTCCAAAAAGATTTTTTTTTTCAACTTAGAGAGGATAAATGAAATTTCAAACAATGTTTGGTTTTTTTTTTGATGTTGCAATGATTTTTTTAGGAATATTTCTTACAAACATTTCGTAAAAACATTTCTAACTGATGCATGAAGGCAAATAAATATGCGAATGCAATATTTACAAAATGTGTGTACATAATTTCTGGAAAGGAGAAATCCAATATTTTAGCTACTTTTTATCGATATTTAATTTAAAATATCGGTTATTTAACTAAAAAAAGCATAGTCATGGCGTCTTTCTCCTAATACAAGGTAAAAAAAAAGAATATTGATTTTTAGCCAATCAGCTTCATCGTGTACTGGCAAATTAATAAGAGTTTGAAATGAAAGACATTTTTTTAAAATCACAATTCTAATAAGAAGGATCATTTGAAGTGATTTTTTTTTGATTAAGAGGATTAAAAAAAATAACAGAAAAATAGATAAAATATATGCATCATTGCTGCGCTTACATATAATTTATTGCAAGGGCATATAAAAAATGAGTAAGGTTAAATACTTCTACATAAAAAAAAAAAAAAAAAACATCTGTATTTCCCCCTTCCATTTGCAGGTAAAAGATGAGCCGATTTTGGTACAAGTACAAATTTGATCGTGGACGAGGAATGAGTTCTAAACTCCACACACGCTGCTTCGTCTCTCCTACAAACTCTGCTCTTGAGCTCCGCTAATGATCATGACGTAGAGCACCTTCAGAGGGAAGAGCGACTGCTTTAATCCGAGGTAAAGAATCAAAAGGATTCTGAGAACGAAGGTATTCACTCTCTACCCAATATTTGCGAATACTATCTCTTCAAATCCGTATGAGTCGACCTTCAATCTAATCAGTCTGGCGTTATTATTATCATTAGGCATTTTTAGTGAACACGAGTTTTGTGGACAGATTGCGAGGGCATCGGCCCCGTCATCTTTTTACAAAATTCGGAAGACCCAGAAGATGAGAAAGTACGCAAAAGATTTCGCGGGATCATGAACCGCATTATTCCATTCTTGAATCGAATGATGCATTTTTTTAATATTCAGTAGTCAAATTTTATTTTATTTATACTGCAGAATCATTTTATGGAGTTTCTTCCACCCAAAAATATAATTAGGTTTCTTTTTATTCAAGTAGATGATCTCAAACAAGTGTTTAAATGATTGGCTAAATCGGAAATCTTTTTGGTAGATAACCTTAAAAGCTGTAAAGTTATGTAAAAAAAATATGCACGATCAAGAATATTTATTTGAATGAGGAGACAAAAGTTTGTCAATTGTTTACAAATGCATTTCCAATGAACTGCGCCAATTTTATTTTTTTCGATGAGGTAAATGATGAGTCGAATTTTATTTCACTGAATACTATACATTTTTCTGAGCTTCCTTATTATGTATATGGATATGCCATTTCTAGATCATCCATTGCTGTTGTGTGTGTGCCTTGAGGGTCGCATGTGTTTGAGAAATATCCGAGTCCAGGCATTAACCACGAGTAACCCAGATCTTAGGATGCGCACTCATCACGGAAAGTCTGCTCGAATGGTCAATGCTTCTTCAGAAAAAATAACCGGAAGAGCAAATGCCACTCAGGAAAAGTTCGCACCTGACTCTTTTAAGGTTGACCGGGTGCATGGATTTCGTCACGAGTTACTAACCTTTCTATTTTATAGACATCTGGAGCTACCTGCTGGGAGACCGCCTCTGATACTAAAAGGTGTATTTTTAAAAGCATACACAGCCTTGGGTATTAAGAAAATGAGGAAATGTAAATAGTTTGAAGAATAAGAAAGAATCAATGAACCATTCTCGAAACGACAGGTAGTAATAGAATCATAGATTTATTTTTTTTGTTGGTCATCCATTTTTTAAAAACTGCCTTGCGAAACAATACTTCAAATGGATTCAAGTCTGAATTTCACAGTGATGTGCATTTACCACATTTGCATTTTTGCACCTTTATTATTAGTAATTTGTTCATTATAATTTTAACTTGTGAGAAAATTTTAAATATAAAATTAATTATAATTTTTTCAACATTCCTTATAGTTATTTATACCGATTTATATATCTGTCATTTGGAAATGAAATTGGGTAATTTAGGGATAGAGAACTTATTATACACGGACATAGATATCTTTACATGATGTTTCCAGGTATCTTTTCCCGAATGATTCAAAATATTTCAGAAACATTTTAATTAAGTGAACAGCATTTGAGAAACAGCTCGATTATACCAAACAGGAAGATGCATTATTAAACTGTGGATAGTTCTTTTAAGGATCAAATCTAATTTTTGGACTTCTCAGATATAATTGCTACTCGGTATATGAAATATATGTTAAAACAATGGGAGCGGCCATTTTATACATGAGATACGAAATTATTTTGATATAAGGTTCATCTTACAATTCAGAAAATTTTCCCAGGTTTTCCTTTAAAACTCGATTACAATCTCCCCAGAAAATTAAATTAAATTAGTAACAACATTTCGCATAACTTTCCTTGAAAATGACAAATCTGACATGAAATGTTGGTACTTTCAAGCTATTTTTCATAATTATGTCAATTTTCATCCAGAAATGGAGGTCAGGTAACGTGGTACGATTTAAATAAAATTGCTCTTGAAAAGAAAATATATAAATATATACATGAATGTTCTATCAGATTCATAGAGAATTTAATTTGATGGCCTCCTTCATTTGAAATTGCATAAAAAGTGGTTTTTAAAAAGATTGGAAAATAATTGAATCCACTATGCTGGCGAACGTTAAGAGCGACTCATTATCCTAATCACTTAACGATACAGTTAATTTAAATAATCAAAATAAGAATTTAAATCACAAAACCGGAAATGCAGGTTCTTATTTAAATGGAAATAAACCATTCCACATTATAAAATAAAAACGATACATTTTATCGAAGGATCGCATTTGAAAATATAATTTTGACTAATAAACTAATTCAATTTAATGTCGCCCTAACTACTTTATTTCTGAGAAGCGAGGGCAAAATAAATCTTCGACGGTTCAATGAATAATCCATTATTGTATCGCCGACATAATACAGTCAATGATATGGAATTGTTCCAAAGGTTTAAAAGGATAATACGTTGGAGATTGCTCTTTCAATAACAGAATATTGAATAGAGATAAAAATGGAAGCTTAATTTAATCAGAGGATGCACAAAAGATTTTATGAAAATATCATCGATATGAGTCACAAGCTTCATAGCAACAAGTATACTGTTTTCGATTCAAGGCAAAATTTCGAAGTATTATTTCTTATAATGTTTGGACAAAAAGTTAAGAAAATAAAATAATCTTTTTAATTTAAAATTGTTACAAAATTTTCTATTTTCTTTACTAGCTTCTTTCCCCCCCATTACTATTCTAAATTTATTAGGAAGTTTAGTAACCTATTTTTAGGTGTATTTTTAACCCTTCTTCTTTATAGTTCAAATATTCTATTAGGAAACAACTGCAATATGCTACGAAATAGAAAGATATAAAAGGCTGCAATGAAGACATATTTAACAATTTTCTTTATCTCGTATTTAAAGAATATATACAGAAAATGTGACAATGATCTGAGATAATGATGAATAGTGTGATAATTATTAATGTGATTAAGAGATTTTGATAAATTTGCCCTTTTGAAATTTTATAAAGGAATGAGAATGTTTTCCTAGTGATTATTTTTGTAAAGAAACAGTGGCTAACATTATCACTTTACATAAATTTTGCAAATAATTTTCTTTATTTGTTGGAATGAGCTAAAACCGACCAAGATATTGTTTTCAATACTTTTCTTCGTGCAAATTACACTAAGCAAATTTAATGAGATTTCTCAAATTACATATAGCAAATAATTTTTATATAGACATTTTACCGAACCTCAAATTAAACTTACAATTAAAAATAAAAGATTCAAAACAAAAACTAACTTTTGGAACACAAATGGATATATTTTGGTCCTGGAACAAAGTTAAAATATTAGAAATATTTTTTTAGAAATCAATCGTTATCTTATTAATTATTTGTTTAAAATAGGGAAATATTAAGTCAGTAGTTGAAAGCCTTTCAAGAAGCGGTATTTTTTTTTACATCCTACACCGCAAATCAAACTTTTTGAGTGAGATTCCCCACAACTTCATTTTGGATGACTTTTTAGAAAAACTGCTCAAGACTTAACAGCCATCCAATTTTGCTTATTAAATTGACACAACAAATTCAAACTTCACAAGAAAAATTCAATGCCGTTACTAAAACAAAATTTCTAATCTTGAAACCAAATCTTACGAAAAATCTACGAACTGTCTTTCATATTTATTTGCGAATGTCTCGAAATATTCCACTTGAAGTTCCACATACTTTAAATGATTTTTGAAAATCATTTTTTTTTTATTTCACGTATACGAAGTGCACAAAGAGAAGTTATTTTAATCAACAAAATTCGAACTCGAGATTTTGACAAATGTCTAAGTTTCACAAATGCGCGGGTTCGAAAAATAAATTCTTGGAAGTAAGTCTATCAGTCTGTGAATACGGGATTTCAGAACGCTTTGAGCTAGATGGATGAAAATGGACACTCATTTTGTAGATATCTGTGAAAGAGTAAATGACATTCATTTAGAGGATATCTGTCTGTCCGAATACAAGCGTTCAATATCCAGAATATCTAAAAAAGGGCAAATAAATAAAATTTGGTACATCGATTCAACATTTAACATGTAGATCCATATCAAATTTGGAATCAAAACCGTCAAGGGTTTTACCATCTGCCGAGTTGTACTTTTGCAAATCACTCATTCAAAAATTTAACAACTTCATCTTTATGAATTTGGTTTGCAGTTTTGGCTACTCAAGTGCAGATTCTTATCAAATTTTTAACAAAACTGTTACGGTCTGATTATCCATATTTTTGGCATGCGTATAAACATGATATCTCAAAATCGCAATGAATTAAATAAATGAAATTTAGTATAAGGTTATTTGGGATTACAAACGTCATACAAATACTCAGTCGCTGCAAATAATTACAAGTACTCTATCAAATTTTGCTTTTAATATACTAAAGAAAAAGATGCCCAAAATACGTATTCTGTTTTCTGGCACTTGTGTATTAACTGTGTACTTCCTTAAACCGCCAAAATGATCGCCAAAAATATTTAACAAGAGTCTTTTGCTTGCTTTTTGTAACTATCGTCAGTCAAAGGCACGTGGCTAATTCAATAGTACAGATTTTCTTTATTATATTGCAAAGCACGTAGGTCTCATGCGTGAACAGAAAAGATAAGATAAAATAAGATGAAGAGAAGAATCTGAACTCATAGCACTCACGGCCTTGCTGATCGTCCACAGTTTTATTTGTGTGTGTGTGTGTGTGAGGGGATTAGCCTTTATTAGAGAGTATGCGAAAAAATGTTTTTGTTTTGGGTTGGGGCTTTTTCTATTGGCCTCTTCCTTGTAAAATATTATTTGGTTCATGATAAAGGCTGAAAATATTAGGCCTTTTTAACATTTTATTTTCAAAAACATTTGCAGTTGTAAGCTTCATTGCCTTCCCAGGTAACTTACTTTGATCCTCACCTTCAGAATTCTTTTCAAACTTTGGCACCAAGTACAAAAATCCCCTCATACCTTAAGTCAAGTATACGAATATAGTATTATTCCCGAAATTGAAAGTTAGATTTTAATTATACGGCCCATACCACCCGATTCTCTCAAGATGCATATTACCTGACCAATACTGAAGAAGATAACATGGCCACGATAAAAGTCAGTTAAAATAATCGAGCTGCAACTTTTATGAACTAACCTAAATAAAAGAAGTCAAATAAAGAGTTAATATTATAATTAATTAATTCCAGAATTTCACCTATATAATTATATATTCCTCACCTGTAGTAATAAAAGGAATCTTTAAGAAACAACTATTTTTAGGCTTAAAAAATCAACTGGGGAATGATACATAACAATTGTCTCAACCAGTTATCCGCACACTCATTACTTAAAGATACGAGTGCACTTTTGACATCCTAATGGGATAATATACATCAATACATGCTAGAAATACCGGATGGTCCGTGGTATTTGACGGTGATGCTACATTAACGAAATAGGGCGTGTGCTGTTCGTCTATCCTTACAAGAGTCTGCATCTCCGCGGTGAACTTATATAGATATAATTAAATTTACATTCCATTTGGAATGGACGTCCTAAATTTAAGCAGCAATCAGATGACAAAGAGATGCCGCAGCACTATCCGCATTTTTATCAAGACGACATCTGTCCAATTTTACGGGCACCGAACTAGCTTATACGATGGGACTTCGATGGAATCGGATTTCGACTTGGAAACCTTTCGATCCCGAAACCTTACCATTGGGGTCTACAAGGATAGTGGAACTTGCACTCATTCGCATTTGCGCTCTCTCATTAAGTAGTGCTATTTGCACTCACGCTGTAGGTTTACTGGAGCTTAGTCATTTTTAGCAGGAAATTTGGCGAGCATTTAGAGGAATTATAAAGAATAGCTATTTATCGTTCTGGCCCGGCAAACCTCGTCGTAGACCGGTTGTGTGTCATAGCCGGGGCCTACTCATCTCAAATGAACGGCTAAAATTAGTAAGAGATTTGCAAAAACTATTTGCACAATATGGCACATTTCGTATTTCTTGGCTTAAAATTAAAAAGAGAATTCCTTTTTAAAATCCTTCTTTCGACTGACTGGGCTCAAAACAGACGACGATCGTCTGTGTGACCATTCTCCCTTTTGATCGCAATTCCATCCATATGGGTCATTACATTCACAGATAAACGAATAATAAGAGGGTTAAGCAATGTCGGATGATATTTAAAATTTCACACACTTTTGATATTTTTGATGATAAAGCCATGCTTTAAAAAAATGACTGATGACAAAGCCATGCGCACCGAATTTCGTCCATTTAATTTTTTGTCATTTAAATAGGTCAAATGGTCACACAGACGAAACTGGTCAAAAATTTGATAGAAATACGGAAATTTGATGAAAAAATGCATATAAAATTTTATGCCTCGCAGATATTTGTGTTTTTTAGTTCTTTAAATTAACATGTAATCCTAAAGATATAACAGCAGTTGTACGTTTCTCATTCTTATAAGCCTTGCGACTTTTTTTTTACCATTTTGATAGACGTGCAGATATCGGGCGGCCGCTGGACACACAGAAAACGTTTTCACATGCCTTTGAGCTCGAGGTTGTGATGGTCGGTCCTCCATAAGTTAATTGGGTATGTATGGAAGGAAGACACAAGCATAATTCCAAAAATGGTTCTTTCGGAGGGGTTCTTCGCATATTCTTTGATGATTGCGATATTTTTTCTTTGCCCGTATCACGTATGAGAAAATGCAAAACTCCTCATTTTGAGCATCATGTATGAATGCAATAAACGCAAAATTTCATAACTATGCAATTATGTAATCTGCATCAAATTTCAAACAAAATACAACAAATGAAAGAAGTTATGAAGTACACCCATTTCATTTCTCAGTTATTTTTGAAAATTGCGCAAAAACAATGAATTAGAATAAGATTTTAAAATACATTTATCAGCACCATAAATGATAATTTTTTTTAAAAATTTAATTCTTACTTTTTAGTTTTAGTAAATAATTCATTGTTATAAATATAATGAAATCCTGAAATAATTTTCCCTCAATTTCCCCATCAAATGACGTCACCCTGAATTAAAATCCATATCTGAATGGCAAGCACATGCACACACACATACACTGGATCCCTAAAATAACTAAATATCGCATTTCGAAGCAAATTTCCCTATTGCAATGTACTCACCATTAAGACTTTTGGGAAAAGGCGTTTCTTATATGTTTTTGAAAACATTCTTTGAATAATTTTAAGCAAAAAGGGAAAGAAAATTAAAAGTCACGATGCTGACTGACTTTGAAGATGTTACACAATGTTCTACAAAGCAAAGTGTGCTAGGAAAATTTTTCTAAAGAAAATCTCATGTGTTTGAATAATGTATTATTCTGAAACTTTTGTGATAACAACAGTAGTACACTTATTCCGAAAAAACTCACTTTTCTTAAAATTTTTTTTTAGAATATTTGAGATTTATTCTTATACTATCCGAGTGAAGTATGCATGCTTCGAAGATTCAGAATATAGAGATGCAGATTTTTAAAAATATTTGAAACTTTTCATATTTTAAAAAAGAAAGCACTTTGAAAGTAAAATCAGATACACTGCAAGGGAACATTTTTTTCTGAGAAAGAAAAAAAAATGCCTTCTTATTGTGGAAATAAGATACAGAGTTGGGTTGGTTGTGAAAGTTATATTTTGATATAAACATAATTTAATCAACAAACAGGAAATTTTAATATCATGGCTTTTTCAATTAGAGATAGTTTTCAAATATAAATGTAGATTAAGAAGATTTTGTTTAATTGGAAATTAGCAATAATGTCTGAGACTAAGTCATCGTGAATTTCCCTTATTCATAAAGGACATAAAAGAAATTCAAAATACATGCTTAACTTAAAAGATCGAAGCTCAAAATAGAAGAGCTTAATTTAATTTTATTAATGTACAACTCTGAAGCCACAAGAAGCCAGTTTTCTTGAAACTGAATTTGACTAAACAACTAGGGTATTACTTGATCTGATATACACCAGGACGTGCAACAGACCCACGTACTAGAAATACACTGCTGCAGAAATACAACCTTGAAGCAAAAACGATGTCAGAGGAGTTCTTAAATCAGAAATCACCTCCTTTTAACGACGGATCTATTATTTCTAGAAAATGTGCGACCCTCAACTGACAGGGTTGTCAATTTTAATTCCTGTTTAGAGAGCGGTAAATTTACATTTTAGCTAAATAATGGCTTTATTCCCTTTTTAAAGCTAGTTTTTTTACAATGTACAGAGGCGGGAAAAAAAAAGAAGAGCAACCTAGCTTTATTCTGGCATCATTCATTTTTCGTCATTCAATTATAAAAAAAGATATAATTCGAAAGGAATTAACTTATTTTTAAAGATTTTTGAATTAAAAATTTCATAAGAGCCCGTCTATGTATTGAAATAAGAAAAACTTCAAAATTACCACTGGCAATACCCCTTTTCT
The DNA here is from genome assembly GCF_947563725.1 of Argiope bruennichi. NCBI lineage: Eukaryota > Metazoa > Arthropoda > Arachnida > Araneae > Araneidae > Argiope > Argiope bruennichi. Next base: position 2,242,344 of record NC_079155.1, read on the forward strand.
AATGAAATTTCAAAATTATATCAAATGTTCTTTCCGGAAGCCAAATTTTATTTCTTAAGTCGAAAGCAAATTAGAAATTATGAGCTAACAAAATTTGGATCTTTTAATGTTAAAATAAAATTTCGTATTTTTATTAATGACTTAAAAAATAATATGGTTTTGCCGTAAATCTTTTTGTTACGTAGAAAAAATTTCAAAATTGCAGCTTAAAAATTTTTTGAAGTCAACATATTTATTTTGGGCATAAATCAAAGGACAAGGGATTTTTAAAGCTGTCTGAAAAATTTCAGCTCATTTCTACAAGTTGTTTTACCGTTACATTAATATTTCTGTATTTACTTTAAAACGATGTATTTAAAGGTGCATTCACACATTTCAAAATGTCGACAACATTTTTTTTTTTTTTCATTAAGATGATAGTGACCAGACATTCCTTGAATCAAATATCATTTTCCATGTTGTTGTAATTTAAGAATATATGTAAGAAATTCATTAGCGGCTCTAAGTATGAAATTAAAGTAAGAAAACGTGCTTTTCATTACCCTATTTTTTTAATATTCAGTACTTTTAAATCTAGTGGAAAATCTCGGTCTTTGTGACGCACTATAATTTTTTTATTCGACAGTGATTGGAATATCACTTACAAAATGTAAGAAGGGAATAAAAAATGAAGTATTATTTCTTAACATATACTTCGCAAAATTGTAGCCGTTTTATTTTACAGACATATTGAACATATTTTTATAATTAACGCATAACGAATTCCATATTTTATAGCATGATGAGAGCCATTTGTGTTTGTCAAATTTACTGATGTTTAAGTTCTCAATATTTCTTACGAAAACCTTCAATTGCATAAAATTAATCTGTATAATTATTATGATATTGTATATAAACATAAATGGAATTTAAAAATCTCCGGCATCAGAACATTTCAGAACATCCGGCATCAGAGAATGCGTTTAGTATTAATCTTTTGGATGCAGAACCTTTTACATTTATTCCCTAGACATGTTTTAAAGGATTCAAATCATTTTTATGATTCACGAAGTGTTGATTCATATTTTAATTTACTACTGTTTTCTTTCAACATAAAATTATGCAATTTTCATTTAATATTTAAATGAAGGGCAGAAGCGGATCAAATAAAATTTCAAAACAATAAATTTCAGTTTACCTCAGTATCGATATGAATAAATTTCATGAAAATATGGAGTCTTGTCAGAATTTGTCTTGATGAGTAAAAATATTTATGAGAAAAAAATGACACAAGATTTCGAATGAAACTGATTTCGCGTCTGTAAGGTCTCTGCTCCATGTCTTTAACAAGCATATATCTTGTATACGCGTTTTCATACAAGAAATCTTCCGCAATTAAAAAGCATGTGTGTAGTACTCTAAGTTGCCGCCAAAGAATGGAGGAGGGAATGATTTACATTTATCAGTAAATGAAATGCACTACTTTTTTTTAAATGCTCAAAGTAAAGTGGGTATAATTTCATACCTATTTATGAATAGTAAGCAATGCTGATAGGAATAGTATATATTGATAAAAAAAAGGGGATTAGATTAGTTATATTAACGTCCCGTTTTAGCCCAACAATAGGACTATTTTGGGATGGACTACGTCATTTTGAACCACGATCAGAGGACGACGATGGCTCTTGAATTGACACCTCTTCAAATTTCAGCACCACCCCAGAGGGAGGACATTTGGTCCCGACGGATTTAACGTGCACTCGCTTACACGACGGTTCTTCGGTGGAATCGGATTCCGAAGCCTTACTACCAGGCCACTGTGACACCAAAGAAATATGGGAATAAAGCGCAAAAAGAATAAGGATCGGTTCATTTTTTTTTCCTACACGATTGGTAAGATATTAATTTTAATATTTCTTAAATTGTTCATAATAATTGTATTTCATTTCTTTCGCTCACGCAACAATTTTTTTTTTTCATTTTGCTGCTTTCGGAGTAATTTCGATTCAGCTGCAATGAAATAAAACTTTCAATGCTCTTGGATATTTCTTTGCAGAAATAAATAAAACTTCTCCCAGAATTTTTCACAATAAATATTTTGTCATGCAAGATGTAGCATTCGATTTTAACGTGCAGATTGTAGTGTTACAGGTGCTTTTTAAAAAGTCACAAAATTAAAAAAATAGTATATCTGACGTTCATAGAATATCCAAATCTGACAGATATAACTATAAAAACAACCTCTTAACCCAAAATTTTAAATTAATATATAATCAAGGTATATTAAAATAACTTTGTATTTTGGGTAATTTTCCTAGGGCAATCTATTGTTAGCCTCAAAAAAGAACATTGCCGCAACAAATTTCAAAGTTTGTATAATTTTAAATAATTAAACAAATATCTATGAACATTTTAGTCACAGCACCTGTTAGTATATACTATTAGATTGAAAATGGTATTTTAAATTTTCATATACGATGGGCAGCAGAAAATAGATTCGACAACAGAAAGAAGCTTGGGAGCTCCTTTTTATTTTTTCACTTTCGAAGTATAGAGAAAATATTGTAAAAGTACAAAAAAATTCGAACTCGAGATTTTAAAGAATCTTCCAGAAATAGGAAAAAACATATATTTGCATTATGTCTATTTACCTGACCGTCTGTCTCAATACCAGCGACAGGGATAACTCAGAAACACTTTGAGTTTGACGGATGCAATTTTTTACTTGATCTTTACATCAAATTTGTAAATTTCGATCAAATTTTGAGTGAAATCTATTCAAAGAAAGTTTATTTGTTCAGCTGTTTGAATGTAAATTAAGACGATAAATAGAAATCGAGTAAAGCTAGATGGATAAGGTTTAGTGCAAAGATTTAACATCTAAAGTATAGATATCTATGCATTTTGGAACCCAATCCGTTCAGGAGTTGAATTTCTGCTTATCTGTACTTCACAAGTATATAAAGGCAATAGCTAAAAAAAAAAAAAAAATACAATGACTGAAATATATGAAATTTTGCATTTTTTAAAAATAATTTTGTGGCAACAATCGCAGTTCCGAGTCAAATTTTGGTTCCAGTCGGTTGAGTACGGTGCAGTAGAAACACTATTCCCATTTTCGGATATCTACGCTAAACGACAAGAAAAAATTTCCAAAAAATCGTCAAAGATCCCAGGATGGATTCAATAAAAATGCTTGCCAATGTCAAGCATTTGCATACCCAGGATTCATAATTTTATGCGTGTTTATGTGCGGTGGTGGTGGGTGATAACACTTTTACAGTAGAGACTATGCAAGAAAGTTTTCGGCAGACTGTATATGATAAATTATACTTCCTCCATCCTCTAAAGCTGGTACAGGACAAACAAAACAAAAGGATTCAACTGCAATGAAAAAAAACTTTTTAAATAACACTGATTAGCCTCAAGTTATCTCGATATTAGTTTATCTGCTGTAAGAGAGATGATATTTTTAGTGTCATTAAGTATTAGCGCTCGTTAGATCATTCTCATGCGGATATGTATAGCATCCTTTGTAATTTTGAGTCATCATTGATTGAAGCTGCTAATTACACAAATATTTATAGGCAAATAAAACTACTCTCTTTTTATTGCGGAATGGGATGGCTAGTTGATTTTCATCTAAAGAAAATATATTTTTCACTAAATTGCCATATTGTTTCATTCGACAAGCGTGCTAAGTCAAATATCGGTATTCCTTGTCAAAATCCTTTATTTGAAGAAAACAGAGAAAGCATCGACTTGCCTTTTTCGCTTGCGTCATCCACTAGGATGATTTCTTCGATGAGCTCCTTGGGAGACATCCTGATGACGCTGTGGATTGTCCGCAGGAGTGTCGACCACGCTTCATTGTGGAACACGATGACGATGCTGGTGGATGGAAGCTTCTGAGCATAATTCTTATTTTTACACCTGAAGAGTGAGAAGAGCACTTTAAGTTTAAAACCAACACGAACAATAAATGCACTGTACTGGATTTCACAGAGGTATAAAAAATTATATCCTTTATTTGCAAATAATATGGATATGGAGCGAAGGAAGGACGATCGGAGATGGAATTGTGGGCAAGAGCATTGCCCTTTTTTTTATTATTTATGTCTGAACGATGGAAGTTTTAAATAGAAGTACCTGTACCACGCATGCGCTCTTCATCTCTAAACGTCCCCTACTTACTTGAATAATCGCAGCATTAACTGGACTTCGCCAAATAAAAAAGCGAAGACAAACATTTTAAAGCATTCAGTGTTGATTCGGGCATCATATTACTAAGCTAGTTATACTTTATTACTCATACTGCACATATGAAAGATGCAATATTCCGATTCAACATAACATGCATCATGATAATATATTGTCACTGATAATTTTCTCCAAAATAAGGATGAAATGTTGCATAGCAGAAGAATTAAGGCAGAAAATCCATTGCATAAGTAAATGTATATTACTGATAACGAATCTATGAAATGATGTGTGGACGTGCCTTGAACACTGGCAATTTGCGAGGTAGCCATTTCACGTATTTGTCTCTTATGAATTTTCAAGATTTAGGTTGACCAAAATAAATATTTTTTTCTTAGTTCCTAATACATCTTTGATTGGTTCTTCTGAAAATTTTATTTTTCGAAATTCTAATTAGATATCACCTGTCAAGAAGGGCATAAAATTATAGATTGAAAGGAATGGGAAACACATTTAAAAGAAATTGTACTTATAGAAATGGGTCAATATATTTTAAAAAAGTGTTTCTGAAGATATTACTTGCCAGATATAATAATTTTATGGTAAATCAATCGTCTGTACCGTGGTCTTAACCGAGGAGTTCAGTCTTTATTTATATGTTCCATTTGTATGCAAGAAAAAGTACATTGCATTTACAGTACATTATCGTGCAATATTTTCATACTTTCATATTGAACTCCATACGTAGTTTTCGGATTATTGGCAAAAATAAACAATAATTGACTAATCACTGCTGCAAAGAATTTGGATAAAGGATGTTCTCATCTTTGACATATGTATGTGTGAAATTTGCTTGGATTTATTACTCTAGAACTGGACAAAATAGACTTGGGCGCACGATAAATAAGAAATTTCTCGGTTAACACAGGTCAATATAAGAAGCCTAATGAACAGGTAGTTATTAGAAGACAGTCTCAAAAATTCTTTGATCTCAAATATTTAATAGCACTTTATTATACATACTACTTTAAAACTCGATATGATAACACAGTTGTCTTAATGATTGTTGTTACTTTCCCATTAAAATCAGAATTCCAATAATTACAATATTTAGATAAAACTCAATTAAATTTCCATGTAGCAAGATACATCTAGCATTCAACGGAATACAAATGACTGTATTTTTTGAGAATGTATTTTGTTGTGTTAATTTTTTTGTTGAAATATTTTTGCATTTACGCAGATTTTTATAATCGCTTTATTTTTGGAGCCGTGGTATTCCAAATTTCTTTGACGTTTAATCAAAAGTTGAAAAACCTACATTTCGGATTTTGTGTCCGGATGTTTTGACAATAATGGAAGGGGGAAAATGTTAAAATTCAGGTCATTTAAAGTTAAAAAGAGGCCAAACATTTTTAATAAGGAAAGCTAGAAGAAAATATCTGTTGTCACATTTTTAAAAATATGGCTTTGAAACCGATAGAAAATTTCTAATTTTAATAACGATTAACAGTATTTGACGGTCGCCGGGCTGTTGATCTATTAAAATGTAATGAAATCTTTTAAAGATAGCTAAATGACATAACAGACATCAAAAAGTTTTCAAATATCAAATTGGAGAAAGCAATAAAGCCGTGTTATTTGAAAAATCTTATTATGGGTGCATCATATTTAATATTTAAATAATTTTCCCCTAATATTATTTAATTTATGTGTTAAAGAGAAATATATGGAAATGGAATTAGAATCACGGAAAAAAAATCAATTTTTTTGAATGTTAGGAGAGTAAGAATATTTTTTATACAAGAAAAATTTCTGCAGATGTGGCAAAAAAAAAAAAAAAAAAAATGACTATTCATTTGCCTCCTCAAAGGCGTGGCAATGTTTGAAACCCTGGTTCATCCTTCTAAATGCCAGGCGCCAAATATCGCTTGAATCCGTTAAGGGGTATAAAATTCAAGCAAACTAAATCATTCAATTTTATGTAACGAAATGTGGCATTATCTCTATATACAGCATTGAGAGGGTATTTCCTAAAAACAACAACAACACAGAGAGAGAGAGAGAGAGAGCGTTGTTGCTGCATTTCTTAACGTATTTAACAGGGAAATTACAAATGAAAATAATAATAACTTTATATGAACCCATTTCAAAGGTAACTTAAATTAAGCCATTTTTTTCAATATTTATTTCATATTAGAAACTCTTCTCTTTTATCGTCACGAGTAACATTATATTGCAAATTGTCCTATTCGCTTCAGATTCCACTGCGAATCTGCTTTATTTTTGAGGAAAAGGACTCAAGTATAGATATGAGCAAGAAGTTCTAAGAAAGCAAGACGAAGATGGTTATCTCACCCTTCGGCCCGGACATCCGGCAGCGTCCGGTTCAGAGCTATCCTGTCGGAAGCCAGAAGGTTGAATTGATTGAGTTTGAATTTTTCTTTGCGCAGATCTTCCTCTTCTGGTGGAATGATGACGGCGCGACCCATCTCGCCGGGCCAGTGACTTGGATTGCTGTTGACCACTGGAAAAAAAAGAAAGAAATATAAACAGTGATTATGGTCCGAGAAACAAAAAAAATCTTATTAAGGTAAACTGATTCGTTAAAAATTGTTCATATACTGATTTCTAATATTAATAACAATGGATCACATCACATCCGCATAAAGTTCACGAATTTCTATTTTTATGTAAGGAAAATCGGTCACAATTTTAAGAGAAAAATTTATATTCCATATAAAAGTTCCTGTAAGGAAGCTAAAGCGAAAGATTAACTTTTGTCTAGGTTTCCTTGAAATCGAATCCCGATTCCGCCTGAAACTGAGTCGCATTCACTAGTCAATTTCACTAACACGAGAACACCGGCGAAACAACAATACTTAACACTTTGTACTTGGATGTCTCCTCTCAAGCACCCTTCAAGACAGTGCATCCTTTTGAATTTACTTTGTTAAAAATACCCGTATAATGGTAAGAAGATGCAGATTCATTTTTCTGAGAAATTCATTTTAAGATAATTATAAATTTTAATTTTTCGGAACAGGGTTGAAAGTTTTTGTTCTAAGGACCCTGGCCAGAGAAGATTTGCAGACATTTTCGGGAAATCATGCCGTGAGAATCTTCGCAATGCATAGACTTTCTAAATGGAGTCTATCTCATTCAAGAGCTCTTCATTCAGTAATGCCAGGCATTCTGTGTGCTACATTTAGGAGAAAATAAAGAGTATACCTATAGTAATGTTTATACAATAAACTTTTGTCATTAGGTAAAGATTTAGCGCTTATTCTTAGCGCTACTTATACAAAAATAGTTCTTCACTCGTACTACAAATCTACGTAATCAAACATTTTTCTTCAAACTGGATACACATATTTATATCTTATTAATATCTACAATATTTAACTCCTTTATCTTCTATCGAACTCAGAAATATGCAGCCGTTTTGACTCTACTGACTGTCCAGACAATCAACACTTCAAGTATTTATGGACTCCTCGCCGTTATCGTGTCACACTCTAATGTTAATTAATGACTTAATTTTAGGTCATAAGCTTCAAACTTTTCGCGAATCAAACTTGGGCACCCCAATTATGAGATTAAAATCACAATGCCTTCTGGTTTTAAATAATATTTAAGACATTTCACCACGATCTTGATATGAGAAAAAAAGGAAACTCGAAGTGATTTCTGGAAAGAAAAAAAAATGCATATTGAAATACATATTGAAAGTCCGTTTTTTAAAGGAAACATATTTTTAATCTTGTTCAAGTAATATATGAATTCATTAGAGCTGTACTATATTCCTGTGTTAATTCTCTTTTCTACAAACTGCAGTTATCACTAGTGTCAAATAAGAGCGAATAACCTTTATCTTTTTTTTTACAACTTTTCTTCTGATTAAGTGAATTATTTTCTGTATGAGTTGTGTCAAAAATCAGTATGGATGTTTTCGATTTTGCCCAGATGAATAGTTCTATAAGGATGTCCACCCGAAGTTGGAGGTGATATTTCATTAAGACAAGAAATCGTATTAAAAGAAATTCCGGATGCAACTCGTTGATTTTCGGCAAGACTTGTTTAAATAATTATTGTAAGGAAAGTATGACATCATTTAAAAAATTTCCAGTTTTTCTCTTGCAGCTGAAGATAATTAGAAGACCGATGATTCTTGAAGCTCTTTGAGGGAAAAAGAATTTAGTTAAGCTTGAAATGGACAGTTCATTTAGTTAAGTTTATGGACAAAATAAGCAGAATAAAAAAAATTTCACACTTTTTTTCATTGTTGTATTTATTGTATAGTTCAGCATTTGAATAGGATAAAGACTAAAATCAGTATGCTAGGTGGGAAATGAAGAAGCACACACACTCAGTTTTTTTTCTTCTGCGCGTTTATTTTTCTTTTGAAGTTGTATTTCTGTAGGACGTGCTTCGAATCCATTCAGACTTCTTATCCATCATAAAAGACGAAGTTCCCAGTTTATGAGTCCGCATTCCAAGTACAAGACGATTTTCGTTCGGAAAATACACAGATGTCGAAATACTTTTCTATCAGTCGCCGGGCCGCTATGTCTACATTTAAATTTAATAAGATTCGCTTTGGGAATCGGGATTTCCTCCAGGAGGAAGATTTGCGCTATTTCATGGGTTTTTTTTCCTCTCTTTCTCTAAAATTCGCGATACGACATTTCGAAAATCGAAGCTGAATTCGTGATGGGATTCTGCACTCTCTGAGCGTGAGCATCCCGCGTGCAAACAGAAGGCGCGTGTGTGCAGATGGGACTCGATGGAAATTTGAATGTCAGAATATGGAAATTATGCACGAGGGGTCATTCAGAATTCATGCGGCAGTAATGGAAAAATAGGCTGACATTTTTCGAAAGAGATTCATTAGGAATCATTTTTTGGGCAAGAAAAATCATTTTTTAGTGATAAACATGTCTACGTTTTTTACATGAGTAGAATTGGGATATGGCAGCGGAAGTAATATCTTAAATGCTTAACTGACTTGTCTGTATGCGTGTATCGAATTATCGTATTTTCAAACGAATAATCAAAATTCAATCATTCATTCATAAATATCACAATTCTTTAAAAATATTGTATGGAATTCCGAAACTTGCCAATCATTCTATGAACTCTTACCGTCATCGAAACAAACCATTTTCAAAAGAGAACGAGCAATTTATTTAGATATGAAACTGTTAAGAGATTATCCTGGAGAAATGTCCAGTTTTGAAGCTTCATGGCTAACATTGGGTTGGAGCTTGAGAATTGCAGTAATGCGGAGAAAAAGACTTTTAAGACTTGAATCTACACTCCAAAGTAGTGCAAGTGAGGATGGATAAGTTCCAATAGATTAATTCTATCTCTTACCACACAACAGATTTTCAGTTAACCTTTTGACTAATAAGAAGATACTTTCTATTTTTAGAATGATCATAATTTTTTCTTCATGTATCCATCACAGAATATTTGCGAATTCAATTTTGTATCAAATTACGACGTTTCCAAATGACTTACTTCTAGTTTAAAAGTTTAAAAATGCAATAATACTAAGCCCAAGTGCCTTCTGCCAAATTTCTTTAATGCATATTCATTAGCCGGTAAACATTTGACATAATTTTGAAATCTATACTTATATAAAGCTCAATGTGTGTGTGTGTGTGTGTGTGTGTGTTGGCGCTCTACAGGCCAGACCATTTGACCTACAGCTACCAAATTTGGAACATGTATATCTTGGAGGTCGGGAATGTCCACCTGGGGTCCTTTTCTTTGAATTTTTAATTAGAATTTTAATTATTAATTAAAAATTAACTTTCCCGCCAAAACAATTCTTTAATTTTTCCCGCCGCCAAATGAGTAAAGCTTCTATTTTTTTTTCTCCCACTCTAATGAGGCTAGGCTTAAGATTTTTCGACCGATTATTTCAAACGATTCTGTTTATTTTCTTAATATTTGATGCATTTAAAATTAAACATTTTAATGAATTGACCTTTCAGATTCATTCTGAAGTATTTTTGAATTAAAATAAAACAGAATAAAGGAAATTAAAAATTACTAATCTGCATAGCATTACCCCAACTGGCGTAGAAAAATTCACGCTTTTGCGTTACCTTAACTGGCGAAGAAAATTCTCGCATGCGCATTGTGTTCTGATTGTTGACAATTATTAACAACGGATGCGGACTGGATTTAAATTATTTTTAGTTAGTTGCATGCTTTTGTAATTAAATTGCATTTATGTTAGTTATGCTTATAGTTTTAAGTACATCGTTTTTTAAGTAGTTTTCTTTAACCTGTTTTCAAACGATTATTTTAAACGATTCGTTTTATTTTCTTAGTGTTTGATGCATTTAAAGTTAAACATTGTTAATGAATCGATCTGGTCATGATGAATCTGAGAAAATTTTGTTGACAAATTCTTGAAATATTATATAAATTAAGATAGGTATTCTTTAGTGCCCATAAAGTTTAAAGGCTCAGTGACTCTGTTTTCAGTAATCATATTACAAAAAATACTTTGTTTCAGTAAAAAATATTATTATATTGATTGTAGATTAATCCTTTCCACTTTAATTTAAAGTATAAATTCTACGAGGGGTAACAGAAAATTAGAGATATACATATCACGTTATGACTGAAGGCCTTTATAATATTATGAGTGAATTATATGACTATCAAAATTTGAAGTTTTAAAATATTTAGATGAAGAAGCTATTAAAGTAGGAATTGCATAAAGTATTTAATTATTACAATTTTAACGAACATTAAGATTGGCGAACCGGCTGGTCGCCAAAGGTGGCTAGTATATAAATAAAAACTGTTACATGGTTTATGCAATTTAATGTTATATATGTAAAACACGCCATACAATTTTGAGCTATCGAATTTTATTTTTTCCGATAAATAGTCTCTTTTAAAAAAATCGCTCGTAAATTTATTCTACAATTTTGCAAAAGAAGTCTGTGCTTTTATTGCCTTTCATAATTGACTTCTTTTCCAAAATTGCGAATAATCAAAAGATTAGATGGAACAATGCACATTTACAATTTTATTTATTTGCCTTGGAAGTAAAAATCGGTTTCTTTCATGGATTTTTGTAACAGTACACTTTGGAAAGCAGCTTCCAGTTTACGTAGGTGTTGTTTACAAATACGGGGGTGGGGCTGCAAAACTTCAGCTTAAATTTTTCCAAAGTAAATTCGAACTTCTTTAGTGTACTTTCAGTGTACGCTTTTGCTACTCGCTTAATGCAGAGGGTTCCTTTGTGTGAAGAGAAGAGTTCTAAATTCAATTTGTTACCTTCTTGAAGTAAAATGGAATTACATAAGACTTGGATAATTTTAAAAGCTTGTTTTAAAACAAAGTTGTTTGATTCAAAAAGACGAGAGCAATTATTTTCAAAGGAAAATACAAAAGAGTGAAGTTATTAAACAAATGGAAGGAAAATGCAATTTGAATTAAAAAAATATGTCCAAATCTATGCGGAATTTAACTACTCTTTTTACAACTTTTAAACTTTACAGATATGATCCGATTTTAGGAGCGTTAAGAGTTTAGTTTAGTTATATTAATGTCCTGTTTTTAAAGTAACACTAGTACTATTTTGGGACGGACCTCATCATTTTGAACCACTATCAGATGACGAGGACGACACCTGAGCTGGCACCCCCCCTCTCCAAATTTCCATATCACACCAGCGGGAGGAGGTTTGGCCCCGATGGGTTTAACGTGCACCAGACCGGCTTACACGGCAGTTCTTCTGCGGAATCGGATCTCGAACCTGAAGCCCTCCGGTTCTGAAGCTATATCCTACTTGCTTGCTCACCGTAGCCAAGCGCGTTGAGAGGGAAATTTCTATAATGGCAAAAGGTACACTCAAAAAAAGTAAACAAGCGAAGGACAGTGTGAAATGTGTCGTTCCAGAGCACCAACACAAACAAATTGTAATATATGGTAATGATTTAATCCCCACTACATATTCTTTCATTAAAATGTTATTCTGCCTCATAAAATTGTGGAGTTTTGGTAGAGAGATAAACGCCACGACTGCTCAGATTTTTATTTTGAGAGCTCCGAACGTGAGAGTAAAAATAAAACCCAATATATATTTTTGGTACACTAAATGTTATACCTAAAATACATATGTTAGGTAAACCTAATATGTATTTTTCAAGCCTTTTTTTAACCTATTGAAACCAAAATTGGAAATAGAAATACAGTTTTTTTTTACGAAGTTCATATACTAAATTTCATACACTTAAGTCGCTGCATTTTTGGGTTATTGCATTTCCCATCATTTGAAAGATATATCGACAGTTTTCCAATCAATTTGATTCAAAATTTGACAAGGATTTATAATTTTGATGCTAAATAGTTGCACTCAATTTTATCATTCTTGCTCTTAATATATTGTAGTTATCCTATTCGATGAAAATTCGCTCAACCAGATTTCAGTGGCTTTCGTTTTAAATTTATGGATTTCATGTAAAGACCACAAACTAAATTCTACGCGTTTGACCCAACGTGGCTTTAAGTTATGTTCGCAGCCTGGGAGGTACCATTCCACACATTCATTTTATGGACTCTTGAATGGGGGGTCTCTGCACCTTTAAGGTCTGAAACGAGGATTCTTCAAAACCTCGAGATCGATTTGGTTGCCGTTTTTAATATTTGTCTTGCGGAACAGAAAATTAAAATCTAAGCCCCGGTAGGTATTATTTCAGGTTTTTAACCCACGGACTTCCCTCAAATATTAATATTTGTTTTAGTTGGGGTCGTGTTTATCTATGGGGGTCAATGCAAAACTGCATAAATGCATAATGATCAAATATATGAATAAGAAAACGTTTGTAGACGCAGAAATTCATAAGAACGTCACAAATTGCTTTTAGAAATTACTTAATGTTCTTTCTGCACTACAAATAAGTGCCTGCTGTGTGACGTGTAAGCTGGAACCACGCAGCTAGCAGATACTGCAAAACTTGCGTGTAGATGAAAGAGGCAGAAAAAAAAAAATCAAACAATAGATGACACTCCTCTTTGTCACTTTCAAATGCAGATGCGCGTTTCAGAGACAATTTGTTTCCTTCTTGTAATTATAAAATAATTCGGAATATTTAAAATAAAGCGAAAGTTAAATTACATTACCGGCATATAATCTAAAACAAACGAACCACTAACTCCTAAGTCTTTCTAAAAAAAAGAAAGAAATTTCTATTTAAAATGAAAACGAACTACATCAGAATAAATAATAAAATAAATGCCTCTTTCTAGAGAGAAAATTAGTATTTTAATTAGTTTGTCTAATTTTAATGAAACGCGAAGGCACTCTTTTACGCATATCGAGTTACATGACAAAAACAAATTATGTTATTTCCAGTAGAGAGGGAAAGAAAAAAAAATCAAGACTGCCGCACAACGTTTTAATCAAATAGATAACTGGGTCTGCATTCTCCTTCTAAAAACCATTTTTCGCTGCATAATAAATGAGGTCGAGAATGACGCGAAATAGCAGCCACGATGGCGAAACACACAGAAGAGAGACTCATTTTTCTTTGCACCGAAGAATAAATTGAAAAAGCAGGCTTGCGCAGGGCTCCCTGTTCAAATGAATAATGTCAGGACGGGTACCCGATAATAGAGAAAAAGGGAAATCCTATTAGAGTGCGACACAAAAATGAAAGCTTAATAATGGTTTCGTCGAAAGGCATTTTCTGATGACGAATTAGAAGCATTTCACGCTTTTGCAGAAAATAATCAAACTTCAAATTTCGAAAAAGGATGAGAGGTTTTGTTTCTATGAAGTAGAATGAAATATGATTTTACAAATAGCACAGCCTATGTTTGGAAAGTCACGGCACGCTCCGAACCCTTTTACAGAAATGAAAATATATTTTTCGTATTAAGGAATTTTTTGAATTCCATTTTTTGCTTTGACAGTTTGCGAAAAATTCTGTCTATTATAATAAGAGAAATTGTTTGCATTTCTTTCTAGTTGGTAGCTACAGCTGTTGATTCTGCAAATACCAAAGCAAATACAATGCTGCTTGCAATTCGAAATAGAAGTTAAGATTCGTAAGTTAAAAATTTTCATTTACATACAAACCTCGTTGAATGAAATGACCAGAATGAAGAATTTTCCGATCCGATTCATTTAAAAGAGTTGCTAAATTCTCTCATCTTCGTGTTTTTGAGGGGGGAAAAATCGAAGATGCATTAGCTTTCAAATAAATAAAAAAATTATGAAGTCGGTCACCTGGTACAGTAAGTTGATTTATACATCCTTTGGTATTCTGAAAATACCAATGACAATGAGCAACTACAAAACTACAACAATGAGCTAATTACAAAATGAAGAGAAGGAATGATAACTTCTGGACATATACTTATTTTTGTAGACTTTTTACTAACATTCATTTATTTCCGAGTGTGATGATATTTGAATTCAATCTTGTCTTGGAGCTTTAAAACGGCATTAGCTATTTTTAAACATTTTTATGTCCATTTGACCTTTTTTGCCTCTTGGAAAGACGAAGGAATTTCAAACTTCCAATATCCTATTGGGTTTTAAATATTTTCGTGTTGCCGAGAGGAAAAGAAAATAAAGCTTTGGCCTCGTATGCAGCTAATAATGAATTGGTTTATTTGCGTTGGTAAACTTATAATCCATAAAATATTAATTAGTGCTTGGGTGTATAATTGCGTCCAACTGTGAGTATATCCAATTGTGAGTATGAGCCTACTCCCCCCCGCCTTTGGCTGTTTTTAGTTTCTAGTATACAAGATTATGAAAAAAAAAATGAATATCTAGCCCTTTAATAGCTATTTAAATTCTATTTTTTTAAATTTTATTTATGAGCTTTTACCGGTGTAACGCCACTTTTGGCACACACCTAATCATCATCAGAATACATCAGAATACTTAATTGGTTTATAAAGAAATTCTGGGAATGCCAGTAATCGCTATTTTTTCAATAATGTTTTACAAAGATAACAAATAGCATGCTAATTAACGCCTAAAACACATTTTACGAATGAAAATACTATATATTATCCTGTATAATTTTTTTTGCAAAGACAAAAAAAAAAAAAAAAAAAAAATCAAGAATTTTCGAAGAGGTTTAATGAATGAATTACAACTAATATTTATAAAATTGAATTAAAATTATATTATAACTTATATTTATAAAATCATGCTTCAAAAACTTTATCAAACATAATGAACCATCATTTCTTTCTCTTTTAAAGTTATTTTTGTTTGGAAACAAGAATCAAAAATATCTTATCGAAAGCAGCTAAATGACTAGCCGATGAGAAAGAGTTATAGTTCAAGTGTACAGACCGTGGATATAGGCACTTCAGTTCTGAGGATTATTAACTTTTTGTGAGCTAGAGCTGCTCTCTCATGAATATTATGAGAAATAAATGAAATTGAGTTTAATCAAAATAATATACATTTCAAGAAAGAGCCTACTGCAAGTAAGGTAAAAGACTTTTGGCAGAATCCGATTGGTATCATTTACAAGCTAGACGTAATAACACAGTATTGTTGACAAAATTTTTTTTTTTTTCTAACGCTAAGTTTTAAATCTGGCATTCAATTTAACCAGAATAAGATATAAATCTCGACGAAAGTTTTTGAGTTTGGTTTACTTGATCGGATCACGTGTTTAATTCTAATTCTTTTAAAAATATATGTAATATGAAGTTTGAAATCTATTTGAAGAAAAATTCATTTTTCATTAAATTACTATTAAAATTTTTCAATAAAAATAATTATTATTACTTATTATTATTAGTTTTACGGGTTTGACCCATATAAACATAGAAAAAATATTTTATTCCTCACAATACTTGCTGATTCAAGTTGGTGGACTTCGGCGAGTTTTTGGATGACCGACACAATTTTGGAGTTCTTGATGCGCAACCGGATACTGCTCTTACATCTAATTACTCTAAGTGTCATTTTCACTCACGGGCTGATAAATATGAATGAAATGCAATCTAAGTGTAACAACTAAATAATTCCAGCCCGAAGAAAGCAAAAAGAGATACCATAATAATTCTGCTTGAACCAAGTGTTAAGTGATACTGTATCATCCGAATGCTTTGAATCAGATATACGAAACTGTTCATTTCCTTGATTTCATCGTTAGCTTAGTATAATAAGTGAGTGATACGAGACAAAATATTAAGCAATACGTGATATTTTTAAAACTACAGTGGCTCCCAAAATTGAGTATACACTATATTCTTTCTTCTTTAATTTTATTCTTTTTGATCTTAACATTCCTATTTATGGCTAATATTTATAAGAACGACAAAATATATATTAACAAAAATATTAGGCTAAAAAACAAAACGGAGGAATCAATAATATTTTTATTACAGTAATTTTTATGTCAAAGTTACAAATTCCAAAGTCACAAAATTGAGTATACATCTAGTAAAATCTGTCAACAAAAAGAGAAAAAGATAAATTAATATTTTGTTGCATATCCTTTTGCATTTAGAACAGCTTGTAAACGGTGTGGCATTGAGTTGATGAGAATTTGAGTTGTTTCGTCGGATATTTTCGACCATTCTTCTTGTAATACTCTTTTTAAGTGTTCCTTGCCCCTAATATTGTGTTTTTGAACTGATTTTCCTAATCGTGCCCACAAATTTTCAATCGCATAGAAATCTGGAGATTGAGGAGGGGTGTGCAATTGCAATTTACAATTATACAACCATCATAACTTAACTATTTCAGCTGTATGTTTCGGGTCATTATCTTGTTGAAACAGAAAATTTGACCCTAAACCCAAATTCTGGGCACTTTGTTTTAAATTGTTCTTCAATATATACAAATATTTGATTTTGTCCATGATTCCATCAATGAAATCTAAATTTCCCACTCCTTTTGCAGACACACAGCCCCATACAAGAGATGAACCACCTCCATGCTTGACAGAAGCATTAGTGTTTTTAGGAAGAAGTTCAGAATTGGGCTTTCTCCAAACATAACATCGACCATTACTACCAAAAACATTGAACTTACTTCGTCACTGAATATTACTTGATTCCAGAAGTCCGGAGGTTTTGAAATATGACTTTTAGCAAATAAAATTCTTTTCTCTCGATTTATTTTGGAAATGAATGGTTTTGTTCTGGCTACGCGACCATTATAGTTTGCTTTTCAGATTACTCTTCGAATTGTTTCTGCAGAAATACACTTTCTAATTGTTCTTGAAATAGATGTGGCAATTTTCGTAGCACTCACCTTAGGACTGTTTGCTTCTTCTCGAATAACTCTTCTCTTGGTCAGGATTTCCTTTCTTCCTCTTCCAGGTTTATTAGCAATTTGTCCTTACATTTTATACTTCTGGATAATTTTTTGAAAGCATCCCTGATTGCATTGAATTTTCCTTTGCAATTTCTCAAAGAGATTTACCATCTTCAGACAATCGAATAACAAGTTTCCGAATTTCAACATTTGTCTCATTTCTGGAGCTCATTATGATAACCAAAACGTTTGCTTTCGCTTGGAAATATATGATTGCGAATTAAAGTAACAAAATTATTTTACTTATTCATTTGAAAATTAATAATAGTAGTCAAGTCGCATATTTTATAAGATGTATACTCAATTTTGTGACTTGGGAATTTGTAAGTTTGACATAAAAATTGCTGTAATAAAAATATTATTGGTTTCTCCGTTTTGTTTTTTAGCCTAATACTTTTATTAATGTATATTTTGTCGTTCTTATAAATATTAGCCATAAATAGGAATGTTAAGATCAAAAAGAATAAAATTAAAAAAGAAAGAGTATAGTGTATACTCAATTTTGGGAGCCACTGTATATATCGCGTATTGCCGTATCTATATTTTATTCTATTTAAGAGTGTACATAACACTGTAGAATTCACACTTCCTTCTCAACTAATTCTATCACCAAAGCCTTTCCTTTTCTTTTCTCCTCCAACCATCAAAAACTTCAAGGCCATTCTCTCTTCCGTAGAAGGGTCATCCCAGTTTGGAATCATTTTAGTTAGAATCAGTTACCAGCCAGCCCTAAAGTTGAATAACAGTATATCAACATGATTCAAAGTATCAAAACGATTGTATCCATTTGGTTTAAAGTATCAAGATGATACTTTGTATATAAAAAAAATATATTTCCTAAATACATGCATTACGAGAGAATTAAAAAAAAAAAGAGCGAATTCTTGTTATCAGTCTTCAGTTTTATAAAAGTACTTACTTTTATAAAACAACCAAAGTTTATACATAAAGAAAAATTGGATTAGAACTAGAATTTTTCAAATTAATATTTACGTACAGACAACGTTTTGATGCTTATGGTTGGAAAAAGGTCCATTGTGAGATGCATCCACTCTAAAAGTGCCAGGCGTCATCCAGTATCAACCTGTGCATGATGCCATCCATCCAACCTTATTTGACACTCGAAATATGGGTTCATGAGCATTAACATAATATGACTGGCGAACAGAGTCAATAGATAATCTTGCATGTGAGGCGATTCATCGCTGGGTGCATTCAACATGATAGAGAAATAGTGTGTAAAATATTCTATCATGTCTTACTTATTAATTTACTTTCAATGAAGTATATATTTATAGATACATCACTAAAAGAACATTATTTACTACAAAAACATCACTAAGAATTCATAAATGAATGAGGAAGTGGCACCAGATAACACATTGACGAAATAGATGCGAACTAAAAAAAGCCCCAACGGTGAGATTAAAAGCTGAGTATTCGGTTTCTAGCCAAGCACGATAAAATTCGTCATCTTAGATAGCTATAAGAAATGATAACAAAGGATTGTAATAAAAAATCATCCGGATTATATATGGATGAAAAGAGCCCCTTCCACTGCGAACGGATATTGTCTTCATAAAAGAACACCAGTCTCGCCAATAAAGAGAGAATTCTTCCTTCTGTATAAAATTTTGGACCTTCGCTCAATTCGTGAACGTCTGGAGGACCCACATTTTGGTACTTATCAATGAACGGGGAAGGATTGGCGATTCGTTGGCGAAAACAAGCAATACACTTTGTTTAAACAGCGTGAACAGAATGTTCCCATAGGTTAGAAGCACGCTTAGAGTGTTTCAATGCCAATTTGGTTTTGTACTACATTTGGCAAGTTTTGGTTCTTTCATCATTCATTCATAAGTACTTAGATTATTATTTTCAGAGATTCACACACAGGAGTTTTATGTTTCGTAATAGAATAAAGATAACCGAGTCGGCATTTTGTACGCGTCTATTTTTTACCAAATAAAACTACCATTTGATTCACAATTCCAATTTTAATAAAAAAAATCATGTACCAAATTTTAGTTCCACACATTTTTTTTACCTATCGCGTTGACACGTATGCGATGTTAAAAAAGATGACGATCAACCCTTCAATAAATTTAGTTTAAAACACGATAAAAAATGTGATGCCAACGACTGCTGTATCTTGAAGTCCACATTTTTTCTGCCAAAATGGCTCTTTCTGCCAGCCACGCATGATTTATGTATTGTGTGCGTACATCGGGAAATATGCAGTTAATGAGAGCATTTTATGAATCAACGACAGCGCAGAAATGAGTGGGCAATTTTATGCATCCAATATTTTTATAGACAGCAACTTTTCCATCGCCGATATCTAACAATGGGTCCGAGAATGTGTCAGCAGATGGATCTTGTAGCATTTGGACGAACATGTTTATTTTTAGCTGAACTTTTTCAGCATTACGTCACAGTGGCGATGATTTCAAGCAAGCGTTGATCTCATCAGCGTACGTTGAACGTGGAATGACGGGATAGGAACACCCTAATTACCTAGCGTTATGAAATATACTTTACGACCTATTCTCATACCTACCAAATACACAAACATTTCATAAAAATCGGTCGAGCCGTTTCGGAGGAGTACGAACACAAATACCGTGGCACAAGATTTTTATATATTAAATATAAAACTATTAAACTTAATTGCAGAGGAAGGAAATATATGAAATGATTACTTTTACACTTTTCATTACAAATAAAAAGAAAAATGTCAAAAAATATTCAGACAACGAGAAAAATGGAAGTCTTTTGACGATAAATCAAAAGAAATGAAATGCTTTCTAGCTTTAAAATACGGCAATCCTTTGATAAACCAGTCTTAACAATAAAAATCAGAAAGTATTTTGTAACGTGAAACATGGGTGGACAGAAACCAAAAATAAGAATTGAAAAAAATTTCAGTGTAGATTATCATAAAATTAAAATCTATTAAAAAAATAAATGATTTTTTAAAAATGTGTAAACCATCGAATTTAGTATAATTTATATACACAGGGAAACGGGCTTTGTAGAAGAAACACGGAGAGGAATGTCGATGTTACGGCCGAAGCCCGAAGTACGGCCAGTTCGCGAATTGGCCAAGAGGTTTGGCCAAAGTACGAATTACTTGCAATTAATATTGTATTTTGTACTTTGGCTGGCCATTTCGCGAAGTGGCTGGGAATCCTTAGCCAAAGCCCGATGTGATAATCTATACTTATAAATAAAGTTTAATGTATGTTTGTGTTTGTGTGTGTGTGTGTTGGCGATCTACAGTCCAAACCGTTTGACATACAGTTATCAAATTTGGCATATATATACTTTGGAGGTAGAAAATGTGCACCGTGGAACGATTTTTAAAATTTTTTAATTAGAATTTTAATTAAAAACCAAGCGTAATTTCGGTGTTTTGTCGCTACAAACAGAAAATATTACAGCACAAAATCGATTTTTGCATCAAATTAAAGCTTTTTTAATTGAAACTTAAAATTTAATTTATAAATTATGCTTAGATTAAATTATGCTAAAATTTAATCTGCACGAGCACGTCAAATTAAAAAAAAATAGCTTTTATCAACGTGTTGCCATCACATTGATAGAAGTTTAAATTAAAAAAATAAATCAACTATTATTGCAAATTTAATGAACAAAATAGTTATTTTCGGCAGGTGTCTGCGTAAAATGAGAAAAAAAAATGAAGAAAGGTATTTTCTGAAAAGTAAAAGGAGGAAAAGTTTTCTATGAGCTATGATAATACCTATATTATTAATTCAATGACGCACTTTAATTTAAGGCAAACATAGTTTAATATACTTAGGATAATCATTCTAATAAGCAGCCATCAGCTAATTTGGGCATACATTTGCTAACAAAATGATCTAAAGGAACTAAATAATTATATTTAATATAACTTTAGTCAATAAGTGCTCCGATGAATCAGGAATTTTAAATTTTTACATAGGTCCTCTGCCCTTTGAATAATATTTAACAAAATATTCTTGAAACACCAATATTTTTAATAAAAATTGTTGAACTCCAACCAACTAAATCAATCACTAAAACTGACTGATTTATGAAATTTCAACATCAATCTTCTATAAAAACTGGTGATTTTAAACTACTTTCCCGACTGTCTCAATGATGATACGCTAATCCTCTGCAGGGTTTCTCGACAGTGATTGCCATGTGATTATAAAAATGTTGATTGTTCTAAAACAAATGCCTAAAAACTTCATAAATCGGTCCGATTCATCACAGAAGATAAGGACGTTTATTTATTTATTTAAAAGTTGGTGTCAAGAGTATTTCGCAGAATATGATTCCTTGGGACCAAAAAATTACGAATTTTAAATTTTGCGCAATCATTTGGAATGCGCAAAATTTAAAATTCGTAATGTTTTCATAAGTTCATTTATTGACTGAAATAAAATAAAATATTTTTATTTGCATCGTCCTTTTGAAAGTAAAAAATTAATTTTACGATGAATCAGAGAAATTTTTGTTGAATAATTCTTTAAGATATTATATAAATTATTCTGCAGTGCACATATAATTTCACTGCCGAACGACTCTGATTTCAATTTTCATATTTAAAAAAAGACATTGTTAGCTTAAATATAAAAAGTTTTTATACTGATTGCAGTTTAACATTTCCACTTTAATTTAAAGTAGAAATTTTATGGATACTGACAGAACATTAGAGAAAGTAGTACAATGAAACAGAATTGTTTAAGGCTTACATAAAAGTACGACTGAATCATACAACTACCAAAATATGAAGCTCAAAAATATTTTGCAGAAAAAACTACTAAGAGAACAAGTTACATTAATTGAAAATTTTAGCGACCGGCTGGTCGCCAAAGGCTACTAGTGGTAAATAAATATAATGACATTTATGTATGAAATATAAATAAGGACATGTTGTAGGTGAAATTTGACAGATGGCGCCAACAAAGAAATGTCTTTAAATGATATTAATAAAACTATTTGTCCTTCATATTTGTTTTAATTAGCCCTTATTTTTGCTATTTGCTTTTGCAAAAAAATTCATATTTTTTGAAGCAATATTTCGGGAGACGATGTGATCTGGGATCTTTAACATTAGGTCCATGGAGCAGAAAAAGACTAAGGACCATCCTTAAAGGTAATTGAAAACTGAATACTCAATTTGCCTTTGTATTCATACACGATACGCAACGCCTTTGCTCAAGTTATAATTCGTTCATTTTGAAAGGCACAAATCTAATCTTCACGCTATCACGTTGTTACAGTATATACTTTCACTGAATAATTTCTATTATGGCTTTAATATGAGAACAGAACAACACGAGATCATATTTTTATATATTACAAGCTTATTTTTAACTCAGAGGTGTCACTTATATTTGAACTCGTTTCTGAAACAATTGTACTTTAAAGAAATAGTACACAGAACTGCTCATTTTTAAATACTTCATCTTTAATAGTGTGTAAAACAATCTGCTCGATTCCTTTCTTCCTACTTTGGCCGATCGTCCCAAGCCATTTCGCGAACTGGCAGGCCAAAGCCCGAAATCAAGAAAAGATCGGACATTGGCCGGTAAATTTACAGCAATGTTGGCCAGATCGCAAATTGGCCGGCCAATTCGCGAACTGGCCGATTTCGGGCTTTGGCCGTAACATCAACTATTTTCAAATTTCATGAACAAAAGTGGCTTGTTAAAAAATCACTATCAATCTGATGGTAAGTGCTATTAAATTAATACCAGAAGCTGAAAAACATTTTGCGAAAATATTTCATTATTAAACAGTAGCAATATACTGAAAATATAGCTGTCATGATCGAGTTGTGCAACGAAGAAACCGTTTAGTAGTGAAGTGAACCAGAAGGAGAGATTACAAATTTACCACCTATTATTAAAAAAATTCTTTAGGAGTCTGCAGTTTTTATTGACGAACATAAATTTAATGTTTTTGATCAAATGAAAAGCAAAAGGTGTAGGAAATGGAACACTCCGTTGAACCTAGAAATCTTCGTGCTACAGTGAGTGAAACATGGTGTGAGTAGCATGGTAGTTGCATGAGTAGGTGTGGAACATATAAAATTAACATCGAAGTCAAAAAATTTGGTTATTTAGACATTTTTAAAAGAAATATAAGTAAAATTATTTTAAAAAAAGAGCTAGTTTTAATACTAATTTGACTAATTTTAAATACGAAACAATTATATATATTTATATATATATATATAGGCTCTTTATTACCGTCTTATGGTCATTAAAATGCCAAACAAAAATTTCAATCGTAATTCTATACGGCATTTTTGCGATATTATAGAATAATGTTTACATGAAAGTAATATTACGAGCAAAAATATCAGACAAACTAATCGATATATGGAGAAATAACGAACCCGATATGTACAAGTAATTAATTCAATTAATCCTAAGTAATTGTAAAGTAGCAATAAAAAAAACAGTTGGCCTACAAAATAATAATATAATGTTTTCAAGCAATGAAAACATTTTTTGTTTGTAACTTTAGAAATATTTAATTTTTTTTGATCGAAAATCTTCTAAAAAATTGCTGTAGCGTTAGTTATATTTTAAGTTGAAAAAAACTATTTCAGTAGCAAATGCATTTTCGCACATGATAGAATTAAAAAAAATTCATTTTGCAATATATAGTTGACTTTTTTTACTTGATGATTTATCTTAGCGCCCGAATACTTTGAGTAACTGTACACAACAATCCTGGAGAGACCTAATGAGCAAGAATCATTTCCTCGCCAAGCATACTAAAATCTTATCAATTTATCAAAAAACGCATTAGCTCGTTATCTATAATATGTTGGACTTGCGACAACATTTGGGAAGAAATCCTTCCCCAAAATTAAATGTGGCGATCCCACCTTAGCCAACTTGATTCGACCCAATTTATGTAAACCAAACGGACAGTTTTAAGTTCACTTACCGACAGGACTCCAGAATCGGAAGTTTTCATCTGCAGATGTTGTTGAAGGTTCTGTGAGTCTGAAGAATTTTTGGGCTCTCAAAGATATACTGTTCACTTTTTGATTCCTGAAGGATTGGCAGGCTTCACTGTTATCACCAATACAATCCGTATAATACATCATAAGAATAACACCACAGATAAACCAGACCAAAGATGTGGCTAACACAATTTTACACGTGTAGAGACGTAATTTCATCATGGTTTTAAGTAAAATTCAAAACTTTTTGGAAAAGCAAATTCCTTTTAGAGTTTTGTTTTGTAACCTAGCTGCACTTAGGAAGTTTGAGAATGCTTCTAACTAAAACAGATGTCACTTCATGAGATGATCAGCAGTGTCCTTCGTTTGACATTGTTTGCTTGAAATCAGTACTAATCTGGTCATCATAGTTTTGGCTCCTAAAGAAATTCTGCTGTATCCTATGAGAGTATCCTATAAACCTTGGCACTGGTGATTCGGTTGAAGAATAGCTGTAGCAGCAGCACGCAAGGACATTCACACTGGATATGTAATAACTGAAATAAAAGAAAAAAAATGTGAAACAGAAGAAATCCTTTCGTCCTTCAGTCACTAAAACTTACCATGCTGTCAGTGATTAGCTATTAAATGGCACGTAAACAAAGGTCAAAATGATTTGTACAACTTAAGACTGCGGGAAGAACTGCTCAAATATTTACAGTGAGGGTGTGGTCGCTTACATTATCTAATTTTAGGAAGGGATAAACAGGATGACGATGCAGGATTGCTATGTTTTGGGCGCAGAACAATTTAATATTTTATTGACTTGCTATTTGAGCTAGAAATGTGGACTTATTTTGTTGAAATAGAAATATATCTGTACTCTTAAATCTGAGTTTTTAATATTTATATGACCTCACTCAAATCGCGATAACCATGAAAATGCATTTTTAAGAGCATTCAATATTTACCTTAATGAGATAGGAATAACTCGTGTTTGATAAAAGTTAAAGTAATTATTATCAATTTAAATATCTGAAATTTCTAAAATACGTTTTATAAAATATATTCAACGATGGAAGAATATGATTTATTATTTTGGATTTGTCTTAAAGTGCCCCTAAAAAATAATAGTTTGTCGATGTCGACGATATGCTGCTCTTAAATCGAACAAACATATACGATAATAATAAAAAAAAAAATAGAGTATCATAAATGTTTTAGTGTTTCAAAAAAATAACATGATTAAAGTATGGCTAAAGCAGAAAAAATATATATTTTTTTTAAATCGATAAATGTTTTATCTTTCAGGGGATAAAATCTTTGGTGATGTGCATCCAACGCTTCTTACATTCAAAATCAAGGTTTTATTCAGTTCATTTGCAAGTAAAATTATTTGTTTAAAAACGATATTAATCAAATTTATCCAAAATTTTTCACACATATTGTCTACCAAAAAATCTATTATATTATCATTATGTTCAAAAAATTTTTATGGTGATAATCGGGAGGTGAAAGCATATTATGCTTGTTCAGATATATGTGGTAAAGCCGATCTCTCCATGCGCGTGCTTACGTTTGGGAATGCGCACGCAATTGAGTGCGAGAGGAAAGTAGAAGAGAATTACTTTTATGCCAGTACGCTTGACCAGTATGGGATGCTAGTTACGAGTAAAACTGTAGATTAAATCTGAATGAACCTTTTTGCTTTTATTTCTGAAGATGAATATTTAGCGATTAAGCAAAGGGCAGTCAACAACCTTCTGATAAGCGCTATTATTTTCCCATATTATATAATATTTTGGTGGCCAAAAGTGTGGACATTTTTTGAAAGTTTCATGTTTTTCAACTTTGCGTGCTTGTAGAATATATTAATTTTCACTTAAATACAAATGTTTATATATCAAATTGAAGGTAATTTATTGTAAAATTTAATAACAAAAACGGTATTATAATATCTGTATTACAAAAAAAGTTACGCTCATTTTAGTAGAACAAACAAACACAAATCGTTTTGAATAATGACGTGTTTTGCAATAAAAGCGTACTAGCCAATCACAAACACTGTTCTGAGGACCCCATCAAATGTCTGTAACTATAGTTTAGGTTATTTGGTATTTAAAATAGTTATTGTTGTGGAAATATTTTGCGAAATGATGCATACAAGTACAATTAGAGTATTGCTGTTTTTGAATATTTTAAGTCCTTTTTTCTAATTAAACTAATTTTAAACAATGTTACCAACAAGAAGAACTGATTGGACATCTACAAAAATAAGCCGAATTGTCATATTGAGAGAAATCGTCCTGTCTTATGCTGAAATTGCAAGACAAATTGGTGGTTCAGTGACTTGTTCTGGTGTACGAAAGTTCTGTTTACGTTATGAAAAAACGAAATCAGTGGAAAATAAGGCCAAATCAGGCCGAAAAAAGTGCACAAGTGTTACTGCCGAAAGAAAAATTAAACGGCTATGCCTTCAAGATAGAAAAATTTCATCAGATGCCATTAGATGTGGAATGAATGCAGCGGGTATTGCAGTAAGTTCCAGGACAACAATAAGAAGGTTATCAGGATTTAGACTACACGCTAGAATTCCAAGGAAAAAACCATATTTAAATCAAAAGCAACGCGAAAAACGAGTTAAGTGAAAAGAACACATTAAATGGTCAGAAAATCAATGAAAGCAAGTAATCTGGAGCGATGAGACTAAAATATCGCTCTTTGGTAGTGATGGTAGAAAATATGTGAGACGTAGAGTAGGTGAAGGACTTCATCCTGCTAGCATTGAAGCAACTATAAAAACTACAACAAATGCCATGATTTGGGCATGTATTTCTGCAGATAGTGTGGGTCGAATTCAAGTGATTGATGGCATCCTGAATGCCAAAAAATACATCGAAACTATCCTGGAACCAAAATTGATACTTTCCATCAGGGATTTCTTCCCCAACAAATCGCCATTTATTTTTCAGCAGAATTCAGCTCCATGCCACACAGCAAAAGTATGCAAAGCATGGTTTCAAAATAAAGGCATATATGTATTACCATGGCCAGGAAACAGTCCTAATCTCAATCCAATTGAAAATTTGTGGCGTCGTTTGAAAATTCTTGTACGAAAAAAGCGTCCATCCAATAAAAGACAACTTATTGAATCTATAATTGATTCTTGACACCATGTGATTACGAAAGATGAACTCCAAACACTCGTTCACTCGATGAAAAGACGCTGTGAAGCTGTCTTAAAAAATAAGGGTTATCCTACTAAGTACTGATTGTGTAAGTATCACTTTAAAAAAATGCAAATCTAAGATAGATCTTACTAAAATGAGCGTAACTTTTTTTTTTTGTAATACAGATATTGTAATACTGTTTTTGTTATTAAATTTTACATTAAATTACCTTCAATTTGATATATAAACATTTGTATTTAAGTGAAAATTAATATATTCTACAAGCACGCAAAGTTGAAAAACATGAAACTTTCAAAAAATGTCCACACTTTTGGCCACCACTGTATATATATTATATATATATATATATAAGGAATTCTCTTCCGTCTTCAGTCGGAGGAGAGTTTAGTTTCAATATATTAACGTCCCGTTCTAAAGCAACACTAGGGCTATTTTGGAACGGATCTTGTTCTTTTGAACCACTGTCAGATGACGAGGACGACATCTTGAGCTCGCACTCCACTGTCCAAGATTCCACACGACACCAGCGGGAGGACGTTTGGCTCCGGCGGATTTAACATGCACCAGACCTGCTTACACGACTGATCTTCGGTGGAATTGGGTCTCGAACTTGAAGTCCTCCGGTTCCGAAACTGAGACCTTACCACCAGACCACCGTTGTCCCTCAATTGGAGGAGAATACACGTTTTGAAATTGTATAGAAAAACACACCAGCTTTCCGAAGAGGTATCACTCATCGGTTAAAAAGCAGTTGAAGTTGAATAGGTGTGGAGGTGAACAATCTTTTTTAGCCCCTACTTTCAAGCTATTGCAACAACCAGAAAACTCGTGATATTATTCTTGTTATGATGAGACAACAATTCGTATGATTTGAATTGTCTTTATATTTTTAGTCGTATTATTTACACCACTTTTGAGCTGGATGGCTCATGAAAGAACTCGACTGAAAGTTTCATCCTCTCTACAATATGTTTCCCGCCCTCTCAAATCCAATCAAAATTATTCGAGTTATTTTGGTCACAAATTAACATGCGCAAAAGTTATGCCTATATATCTATAGACATAGAATTGAATACTTGAGCCTTTTAAAATCCTCCTCCCCCCACCCCCGGATTCGAACGGAATTTTACATATTTATTCGTTATCATTTCGAAAAATTAATTATGCTATTAAAAGTTATGTCCTTTTAAGGGTTTTGAAGTAGGGTAAATAGTAATTTTTAACGAGTCTTTTTTTTTTTTTTTGCTAAAACTTTGGTGCTTATTACTGTACAAAATTTATTTTTGGGCTGTTAAAAGATTAAAACAAACAATTTTTCAGTAAACAAATTCTATTTTTATACAAATATTTTTAATTCATTTTTTAGCACAGTTTGTTACATTTCTCATTTTTGAGGAATTATTTATTCTACTTTAGTGCTTAGTCAAATCTTTCACTCGCGAATGTTTACTGATGTTAAGTTGTGCTCTTCGGATACTTTAGTTATTATTTTTATTTACTTATTTATCTTACCTGTGTTTTAAAGGCTAACTTTTAAAATTGTAGCAACTTCTTTTACTGTTTGATTTTATTTTGCTTTATATTTTTTAACTGATCTTCCACTGATGTGTAAAATTTAGCATATTTAATTACTTATTTATTTAATTACATTCTTAGCAATATATCTGAAAAAAGAAATGAAATTTTACCTTTTATTCACATAATTAATATAAATTTACATTTGCCTGAAGATTAAAAAAAATGAGATTTAAAATATATAGAGATTTAAGATACAAACAACTTCTGCTACTCTTCAAGAAATAAGAATTAAGTGGCAAAAAACTCACCGAATAAAATTTTATTAATGTTTTGTCACTTATAATTATTTTATCGCACTGGTTTCAAAGTTATATGCTTTAAAATATGCCAACCGACAATCCTTTTCACTTGTCACTTCAAATGATTTTTGGCCTCTTTTTACTTAAAAATAAATATTTATGTATAAGTATGCATACATAAATACTTATAAATATTTATAAATACTTATTTATGTATAAGTATTTTAAGGAAAGTATTTAATATCCAGGTCTGGTATACAGATTTTGTCGTTGTATTCGTCACTGTTTATATTCAAGTTTCTACTGTCCTGGTAGATTTTTTCTTTTTGTGGTAACCATTATTTTCTTACAATCAAGGTTGTAAATTTGAACAATGGACAAATATTTGATTAAATATTAAAGACATATCATGCAACAAGGCTCCTAAAATAGCATGGATGTGAACTCTAGTAGGCACACAAATGCTGTACAATAGTGTATGACATTGATATATTTAATATCTACATAATATTGAATATATCAATGACACTATTCGCAGTATTGTATAATATTGTGGAATATTGACTCATATCATATAATAGTATATAATATACAAAACAAAATCGCACACTATTGTACAATCTTTTTCAACAGGCTGTTCTATCTGGGAAGAGGAGCCCAAAATGTGAAAGTAAACCCAAAAATATTTTTAAAAAATGTTAAAACAACCGAAAATATTAAAAAAAAAAATTATATGAACGTTGGCATCCGGTGAGGACGTATTGTATCCTACCTCACGAATACTGTTTATACATCATCTGAATCCTTCGCAATGCATTCAGGATCACACTTACTACTTCATTTGGTTCAAGCTGAGAAATCTATCCAAAATGTAAGGAAACGATCTGGTCAAATAAATACCACGGAAACTTACAAGCTTACCATTTGGGCAAAAGGGCGAAGCCTTGGATTTAATGGTGCATGGTTTCCGAAACGAGGGAACCGATGATGGGAAGAGTTACTTTCCTCTTAATAATTAAATTCTGTCCAATTCTAAGAGTCATTTTAAAGAAGACAGTATGGATGAGAACCTGAGATCTTGGGCAATGCGTTTATAGAAGATTCTAAAGTGTAATAGCAGAAGGCGCATACTCAGTGATCTTTTTCAAATTTCGCAAAATGACTCTTGGAAACGGAAGAAAGTGGAGTGAAGGGCCCCTACCCCTCCTCCCTGAAAAATATATCTGTGCATCAAATTTTATTTTCACTTCATCTGATATTGGTATGTGAGTAACCTTATTAATAAAACCAATGCGAAAGGTTTAAACCTGAAAATAAAGGACCACATGTAAATTTGTCAATTTTAATTCTAAAGAATGGTAATTTATAGTCATAAAGCGCTAACGTACAGAAATTCTCTTATTATATATTATCGAATAGCAACAGTCAAAATGCACGAATTTCAGATTGCTGGCTTGAACATTTTTACAGTTGCATTTTATTTAAAGCTACAAAATGAAAATTCAAGGATCTGCGAAATAATATTAGAAATGTTCAGGGAAGGACTCTTGGTGTCATCAAAAATTCCTTTTAGTCCGAGAAAACAAGATGTAAAAGAGTCGATGGTAAATACCGTATGCAAGAATAGGCTTAATATTAGCCAGATTTTTAAACGCTCTGACGGAATTCAAACTCATTCATCAAAGCATTCAATCGCATTTTTTTGATAATCATTGATTTCATTGTAGAATTTTCACTTTCACTTTTATTCCGCGATAGGTACACTTTTTCATTTGCATTAAGCAAATTCGTGTTTTTCAATCGTATCAAATAACAAGATGAATCTAAGAAATAATGCATTCCAAATAAATCATTTAACAGCCATAAATGTCAATAATTAGGATGAATAAATGGATCACCAAGGGCGGCTGGTTTTAATGAAATAAATTATCCTTAAAAAATTACCAAAATATTCCACTACATATAAGTTTTCGACACTATGAAAGACGAAGAGCAAGTTGTCTTCTAATCTACAGAATTTTCAAATTCACTTGGAATGCCATCAAATAATTGAGTCTAAAAATTGTTTCGCTGATCATGTTGATCAAATTTAAATCCGCTGAGTTATGTAATGAAACAAGATTATGCGTCAGCAAGCTCGTAATTCATAGAACCCTCCTTACAAGTAATAACAAGGGAAGCATCGTTTACAGTCTCTACATTCCTTTCATCTCAAATGATACGCCGTTCAAATTTCGGTGCTTTTAATGTCAAGTTCTCTTTGAATTTGCAGTGTCGATTAATAAAGATGAAAAATCAACTCTTTCAGTTCAACTTAGGAATTCCACGTTTCTCCAAGGCCAATTATACGATGCGTGTTGTTCAAGCTACTTCCACATGTATGGAAAAAGTGAGATAGTGAATCTCATTGATCTGAAAACTTTATACAAGTATTATGAGTTAGAGTCAAAGATCCAAAAATTATTGAAAATGAAACCTCGAAATTGGTTCGATGTAAAAGTATATGCTTTTCGTTTTCTTTTGTATATGTAGCCAATAAATACAATTATTATGGCTGCTAGTATTATATATAATTTTTGTTTAAGAGAGGGTTTGATCTTCTAGAGATCATCGTTATTATTGAAGATCTGTCAAAAATTTTCCGATGTGGCCCATTTGTAACATCCAGGATAATCGCAGTTGGTGATGTTTCCGTAAGGAGTTTATCTTAAGCGATAATCAAAATGAATACACCAATTATAATTAATGCATTACTGCCATAACATTTTAACTTCATTTAAATATTTTAAGTTGCTAATTTTATGTAAAATCCTATTTAAATCTGAAACATTAGTTCATTTTTAAATAATTTATTTTTGGATGCCTTATTTTCACCAAGAAGTTTTCAGTGACACATTTGTATTTGGAGGTAATAATTGACACTTATGATGACAATACGTAAAATAATTTTGAAAGTTAACATTTTAAAATATTTATAATAAATTTATAATACTTTATGACCAGCTTGGATATAATTCAAAAAGAGTTTGGAGCTTAAATCTTGCACATGACAGCTTGTTTAAAAACTTAATTACCTCTTAGATTGCTTTCTCTCAAATTCTTTCTCGAGCATTTAATCTGCCCAATCAATTTTTCCATGGAAGAGAAGATAATGCAATATTTGATAGGGCAGAGAATAAAGAAAACACAAAGCCAACTTCTTACCGCCCGGAAGTTTTTGCCCTTTTATTCAAGAGAAAATCAATACAAAGGGTGGGGGGTGTAAAACAATCAGGACTTTGGAAGTTTTATTTTCCTTTTCTCTTCGGCAGCCTACTCGAAATTGACTTTTCTTATCACTGCACTTTTTAGTACCAAATCATGAACAGCGTGAAAGACATCCGCTTCATTTTGGGAAAGCAAACAACAAGAGCCAAGACACGACAGTTTGGGATAAAAAGAAATTCCATTACAAATAAAGCAATGGAACTTTGCGCTTTTAAGACTTTAAAGTTTGCCGTCGAACGAGAAATTCTAAATGGAAAAAGACCACAGATAGAATAAAAACCTTCTGGTACGATGCGTTGTGAAATTGTTAGAAAAAAATGTACACAGTTCAAGCATTCTTTGTTGAACTGGAATTTTTCTTTGTATATAACATTGAATAAGTTCAAAAAATCATTTGATAGGATACAAAAAAGAAAGTTCCACTTAAAGAATCAAAAGGTGCCGCACTTTCCCAGAGACAACAAATGCAATGGAAGTCCTTACGGAAATAACCGTCGTTATTTCAAATGGGAAAGGATAAAAGAAACATATGATGGAGATATTTCACAGTCACATGACAAAAGTAACTGAATTTATGTAACATCTAACCGTACATTGTTAGATCACTCTTTACTAGGGCATAGTTTCTTTTTTCTGTAAGGAAGGTTAAAAGTTACAAAATAAAATTACCACGATGCATCTGATGTAAACACTTGAACATGACTATGACGAGGACGACACCTGAGCTGGCACCCCCTCTCCAAGCTACCACACCAAACCATGTGGGAAGACGTTTGGCCCCGACGGATTTAACGTACATCAGACCCGCTTAAAGACGGTTCTTCGGTGGAATAAGGTCTCGAATCTGAAATTCTCCTGTTCCAAAGCCGATATCTTATTACCAGGGCATCGCGGCCCCTTTTAATATATCAGGAATATATGATCGAAGCTTTTTCACAGAATGACACACCAATGCTTTCTTTTATACACTTATCCGTACACTTCTTCAAAACTGTGATTTTCTGTATTCCACAAGGCCTATCTCCTTAAATCTCAATAAATTTTTATTTAATTTTATAAGAATAGCTTGAAACTATGCTGACAAAGAATCGGGCGATAGAGCAGCTTAGTGAGCTTTATAATATAGTTCACAGATGGCGTTTCAAATTTAGATAGAATCAAAATAGTATATAATATTTTATAAAGAAATTCAGATGCATAAATATTTCCGAATGGAAAGAAAAAATAATCTAATAAAAATCACTTGAAAAATGTCATCTGCCAAATTTCATCAAAGTTTGGGAGAAATATGCATTTTTTTAAGTTGTAATAGAATGCTTGAATTCCATCCGTTTAGTTCAAATTTGTTTTGAGGTGGTATGTTGACAGCTACATTTACAAAAATAGCTCTTTTGGATTCGGATGTTATTCGAAATTTTCAGAACGAATTTTTTGAAGATTGCAACTTTCTTCTTGGATACTTTCCATGCGAGGAGGGAAAAATGTTTGATTAGCATTTTGCATTTTCATCTAAAATAAAGCGAAAGAAAATTTTAGCTGCAAGGTGGTTTAGTTATATTAATTCGTCGGTTTAAAGAAACAGTGTGTATTTTGGGAGGGACTTGGTAATTTTGAACCGGGTCAGAAGACAAGGACGACACCTGAGCTGGCACAGCCTCTCCAAATTTCCACACCACACCAGCGGGAAGGCATTTGGCCCCGATGGATTTAACGTGCATCAGACCTGCTTACACGACATTTCTTCTGTGTAATCGAGTCTCGAACCTGAAGCCTTCCGGTTCCGAAGCCGAGACCTTACCACCAGACCATCGCAGCCCATTTGTAATTGCAAAACAATTTTCAAGCAGCTCTAAGCTTTGTATAATAAGGGAAAGAGATTAACTCTTCAAAAGAGGAATTTAATGAATTAACATTTTAATGCAATACTTTCAAATACTTTTATGAAGGTGCGTTACTTTATATGCACCTTCGTCACAGTATCAATTTAATATGATAATAAAATAAAAGTGATCCATTAACTGAATGAAATCGCGAAAGTAGCAAATTCCAAGTTTCATAAATCATGGGAGACTCTGACAGAGGACTTAAATTGTATACTTTATATTACCTACAATGCTAAATAGTGTGTTAGTGAACTGATACACCATTTAATGCCTTTTAAGTCTTTTTAATGTTAAAATTCTCAGTTAAAATAATAAATATTTTTAATAATTAACACACTGTAAGATACAATGTCTTTTAGAGATTTAAGTTAAAAGAAAAATCAGTTATTGAGGTATTAAAGATGAATCTATTGATGAGTGTCCTTATAAACGTCTGAAAGAACTGGAGTCACTATTTGGTGTATTAACTTATAGACAGTTTTAAGTAACTTTTCCAAAAGTCGCTCAATCTGGGAAATATTTTTATATCAAACACTGAAAAAGATTTAAAAAAATGAGAATTTTACTTTGATTTCAAACATTATATACAAAGAGGTATTATAATTATAAAGTATCAAGCTAAAAAAAAATACTTCGCCGAGTATTTCATTTCTACAATTCAACAAAAGATAATTATTTTGGGAGGTCGTAGAGTGCTCCGTAAGACTTATTCGTTAAGATTAATTCAGCAAATATTTTGCTCAATTAATTCTGGATTATTCTAAATTCTTGAAAATTTGAGATTTGAACCTTGGAAGTTTTTAAATTAAACTATATCTACTTCCACAAAGATAAATATTTTTTGTGTTGAGCACTCAAACCCAAAACTCAAAACTTCAATTCCTAAAATATAAAGAGGTTGTATAAATTCCCCGCTTGGGTAAATAATTATAGTGTGCGTATTTTTGTCATACTTAGATTAGAAATAGCTTCGGATTTCTTTACAAAAAACGGGGGAAAAAGCTTGTTCCTCACAAAGTTTTTTTAAAAAAAAGCCAGTGGAATGAAAATAAGATTTTAATTTTCAGAACGAAAGAAAGAGCATCAAAAATGAAGTAAATAAGATTTCTACAACGGCATTCCGTTGCTTAAAGAGTTCTTTAATTTGAAGTTTTATTTCTTTGAAAATATTGAATTTTTAACGAATCAAAGTTTCAGAACTAAATAGGAGGAAAGAGTAAGTTTTTTAAGGACAAAATATTTTAGAAATTTAATTATAATTAAAAGACTTTTAAAACTAAATTAGAAGAAAGTATCAACGGTTTTTTAGTGGTATTAATCTGTTGTAAATCGTTGCTCGGTTACAAGAGACTTATACTCTATTTATTGGCGTTGAAATAATGGCATATTAGGGAAATGTAATGAGCGTTATATTCTCAGCTATAGATTCTTGGGAAAACTATTATAATTTTCGCCTTGGGCAAAATGATTGATGAAGTAGAAAAACTGAACCAAGAGCACTGGATACAAATAATTAGAAACTTATCCAAATCTCTATCCAATGTTTTAATGTGTTTTAGAAAAGCAGAGTCATGCTAGGTCATATAAGCTGATAAAAATAGTCTTAAAAACCTTTATAAATATATTAAACAGTAGAAATTAAAAATACATTTTCTACTTTTTATTTATAACTCTTTATTGTAAATATTTTAGAATCTGTAAATCAGTTTTTTCTCAAATTAATACCCACGCAAAGTTATTCGGATGGAATCAAAATTTAATAAAAGTGAATTAATAAACTAATGATTCAGTTTTGTAAATCATAAAATAGCGCGTTATTGAAGAGAACAAACCAGTTTAAAAATTTTTAATTCATTAATAAATGTGAGCAAAAATCGATTTCTATTAAATATCGAAATTTGACATTGACAGTTCATTAAGCAAATTAAATAATAGAGTCATTATTTTATGGTTAGTCCTCTATTCTCGAATTTTCTTTTGTATAAATTCTCAATTTATTATTACTCATTATTTATATAAATCGCTTAAAAATAAGTCAAAGAACTTTTACGTAGAGAACTGATACTTATATGCAGTCCAACATTAGACTCGCCCATCCAATTTTAGTGGAATAAGTGAGACTCGATTCCGCCCTTCCCGGGCCTAGAGGATTACAAGTGTGTAAAAATATTTAAGTGAAAACAACAACAATAAAAATGGCGAATTGTCAACAGATTTAAATGCATTATGAGAAATAGTCATTCTCTACTTATAATAAAGATGAATATGTGCGTATTTAAACACGAGTCATTTTCATTGTCAATACAAATATTTGATCTGATTTCTTCTTTTATAGTTGTTTAAGGCACAATGCCTATGGCTTATATTTTCCTCACTGAATGGTTTATATTTAGGATATGCTTTTAATATACTTTTTAGAAATTTACAGTATTCACATAATTAAGCAAGTCATTTGCTTTCATATGAAGGCGATGACGACACATTCTCAAAGTGCATTCATTTTTCCTCTTCTTATATGCGAAGTATAGAGAAAAGTATTGAAATCGTCAAAAAATTTGAATTCGAGATTTTGATGCATCTCCACATTGCAGATTTCCTTGGGTCGTAAAAAACATTTTTGGCAACGTGTCTGTCTGTGAACGATAACTCAAATCACTGAGTCAGACAGCGGATATTTATTGCATGGAATTATGATGCAACATAATGCATGCTTTCAAATTTGAACGAAATCAGTTCACATCCATTTTGACTGGCTGTTCGAGCACAAGTGAACTCGATAACTATAATAGATAGACACATCAAGACAGAAGATGAATAGATAGTAGATATAGATAGAGATCACACTTTGAACCAAGTTTGCCAAACAGTCCATCGTCTTTTTGTCTACGCTCATAAATGTAGTGACTCATCAATGAAATGAAATTTGGTATGCTATCTTGTGACTACAGTTGTAGTTTTGTGTCAAATTTTGGTGTCAATCGACCCTGTAAAAAAGCGTAGGAACTACATATTCTCACTATAGATTCAGTAAGAATACTAGATTAGCGCCAAAGATTTATATTTCACAACTGTTGTTCACCAATGATAGGCAAGGAATTCGCGGCCTTGCCCAAGGTCCACAATTTTATGCGGACCCGTTGGAATTAGACCTTGATTGCGGATGACGCGAGGATGTTTCGGGGAGATTATCATTGATGGTTAAATATTACAATTTTTCAATGGAATAACAGGAGGGTAAAAAACATTTTTATATCTTTCTTTTTTGTGGTGCATCGAATGTGTTGAATGAGCGACATTTTAATTAAATATAAAATCTAATGACCATACACAAAACTTTATTGTTCAAACTTTTTTTCATGTACTATCATTTAATATTTAATAATTTTATATTTTAAATAAAATTATTTTGCTTCATCAAGAATGTTTTTTGTATCAATTGAAATTTGAACAGTCCTGTTTTTCGAACTGAAGTTCTGGTTTTGGTAGATAGAAAACCGTAGCGTTGCATCATAATACAATGATGTGAAAGGAGTAAGGCTTTTAAAATAGTGCGCGTTATATATCTATCAAATTTTAAATTCAAGAATACTTTAATAAGAAAACCGTCAACAGCCAATTGTTTAAAATATGAAAATTTTAGCGACCCTTCATCCCGCGACCCAAGTGGTTCCCAAAGACAGTTATTTATATAATGCAATGGAATGTTAGGCACATTTCAATGTCTTTTAATAAAACTTGCATTGTAAATGTCTCAGTATATTCAAAGTTTAATACAGTTATGTGAGATCAATTATCTGAGTGGAAATCAGTCACTATAAAAACAAAACCACACCATCAAAATTTGCCGAGTATTAGATTGAAAGTATGCCGAGTCAAAGTTACATTTTTTAAACCTTCACTTGGACTATTTGGGGGAGGAATAAATGATTCTGAATGAACATCGCTGTCTCCAATCTTCTACACCACACGTACTTTTCTACGATCCTTACGAAATTAAAGGGGGCTATTGCAAACGCACATGATGGATCTTTTGGTGGAAAGGAGTCCCGCATGCAGGACCGAGATTCGGCACTAGGAATACGCTCTCCCAGCAAAAAAAAGAAATTCAGAACTGGGAAACAGTTATCAACAAGTCTGTGTTGAAGTTGGCAACAAGATGATACAACTGAAATCGTAAACACGATTGAGTAAAATATCGAACATCCTCTTTTATTCATTTTTTGTGCTTCAGGAATTAGTAATAAAGTTTTTATATTTTGTTGGTTCATTTGCTTATAAATTCGATCTAAACTATTAAAAACAAAACCAATGAAACCATATTTTCGAAACGGAGTCAAGTTATTATCAAATGGCTTCAACAAACCTAAATAAAAAATATTCCAATTTAAGCCAAAATCAAAAGAAATCAATAAAAAAAATTTATCATCAACCTTCACTTGTCATTCCATACTGTCTTTATACTTCATTCTATATTCGTTTTATTTATTCTATACTTTAATTCAATACTTTCAACAAAAGCATCCATTCGCATAAACATGTATTAAAAATGGTGAAAAATAGTTAACAAATGAAGGCCAAAATTAATTTCTTGAATTTACTTTAAATGAAAATCTGTTGTTGGACTACCATTTCTTTACTAAATATTTTTTCCATATCGTCATAGTAAAAATATTGATACGCTAAAGTTACTGAAGAAAGCCCTACAAGAATATGAATTCGCATTGCAAGGAACAAAACGTGCAATTCTCTCTCGGGAACAGTCTTCTAAGTACCCACGGTATCGAGCTTAGAACAAGGAAACAGGAGCCATGAATTTGAATCTAATCGCAATCGCATTCGTCTCATTCCCTCACGATGCCCATAATTCTCCAATAAATCAGCATTTAGTCAACAAGAAGAAAGATGGATGGGAACCGGAAGAAGATCAATGCAGGCATTCACTGCCTCTTTTTATCGCCACCGAAAATAATCAATATCGCCGAGTCACTTTTTGCAACACAATGTTGATTAATTGCTTGAAATTTAAGCCAGAAGCATTCTCATCCACTTTGGTTAGCAGCGGCGCCATCTTTCTTTTCATGGCAGTTTTTCTTGTCGAAAGTCCAGTTCCTTACAAGTTTGCAAAAATTTTGTCGCGGTGGGCGATAAAGAGTATCTTTAGTAGAATCAGTATTCATCGGGTAAAAATAATTTTGAGCATAAAACCGCTATTTTATTTATTGGAATCTAGTGAACTTCAACGGCTTATTTGTGATCGAAATAGAATTGTAATTAACTGACACAAAAGAGCCAATTATACTTAAATACAAGCTGCAGATGTACTCATGTGACTAAGCATAAAAATGTTGAATATTGCTTTCCCTTAAAATGCAAGATTCAGCAAATGTTAAAAGATGCCAGTTTTAACCCTTTGATCTATGAATTTGATTCAGTTCCCAACTGGTTGACACATCTCAACATTTGGGATACTTATTGATATTCTAATCCTTACAAGAAAATGAAGCGCACCTTGAATCATTTAAACTATTCAAGTCATTTTCGTTTGTTTTTTTTTCAAAATTTTCACATTGGACAGTATAAAAAAAATGATGATAAACCATTACTTTAAAGGGCAACATTTAAAATGCAGAGTTCAATCCACGAAAACGTGGAATATAGAAATTCGAAAGTATTCAATGAATACTCATGATGATACTGATAATATAATGATTCTTATATAAATTCCTGTATTCAATGAAAATGAATGCTGTAGCATTCATTTTCATTGAATACAGGAATGGTATTTAATCAACAAAAATTTGAAATTCTATTTAACAATCAGAATTATCTGCTCATTTTGTACAGTCAAATGATACTCGGTCGTGAAAAATTTTTTTGAATTTGCTGAAAAAAAAATGAGTTAAAAATGTTGTTTTACTGATTTCGGATGGCATTACAATGTTCGGTTTCAAGTAAAAGTATGTTGAAAACGTTTAATCAATATTTTATATGAAACAATAAGGCTAAATTCATTTTCTAATGACCATTATGCTCGTAAACATTAACAGTATTTCATAGTTTTCAAGAACCATTTGCCAGAAAATAAGATTTTTTTAAAATTTAAAATTTAGTTTCTAACCTTGTTTTTTTTTTTTTGTTTTTTTTTTTCTACTGGAAAATCACCCATTTAACGCCATCTGGAATCGTAGAATAACATCTTTCAGGATATGATTTTTTTTCTGTCTTATGCATTTGGACAGAAAAACTTATTTTAGAAGAATGACAAAATTTAATTACAAAAATTTTGTTTTAAATTGAAAAAGAAATTTAAAATTTCCCCCAAATCTATGCTTTTAAAATTTTTTTACTGTTGACCTATTTTAAATTATCTTAGCATTTGACAGCTTACAGAATAGGACTTCAAATTAAAAAATCACTTATATTAAGAGCTTTTTTTTTCCGAGATACTAAAGGCGAAGATGGAAGCTTTGCAACTTTCCCAACCACTTGCCACCTTTTATCCGATCTGCGAGAGCAAGCATAACGCCTTGTTTTAGATGGTCAAGCCAACAACTTGAATTCATAAAGAATGTTATTGTGCATTTTTTCCTACATGTTGATACTTTTTACTACTATACGACTGGGCTATAAAGAGTTAAAATTTTAATGAATGAAGCCATAGCTCATATAAATTCAATTTAATGAGGCTTTTTCCGGTTTAATAAAGCAGCTTTTGACTTCTAAAATCATGATATTATTTTAAATTGTCAATGTTATCGTATTCCTCAAATTTTCACGAGCATTCTAGTAAATATTACAGACTTCTCGGTGCTGATATCCAAGGATGTCATGACTCAAAAATTATGACCTGTTAACTGAGAGCGGCTGAGAATGTTCAAATCGCGATTCATTACGGGTAGTATGGCACACGTAAGAAGCGTTTATAATTATTTATTTCTTTTTCCCGTGGTGCATCTCACATTTTTATTTATTTATCATTACTATTTTTTTAGGAATCTGAAAAGTATACGGATAAAGGAATAACTTACTCTAAACAAGCAAAGTCATTACCATAAGCATTTTAAATTAGATTAAAATTCTGATTTGATATCATACGAGGCATATTTTAGGGTAAACGACATAATGAAGAATTGTGGTCAGATGACAAGCACGTCATCGGTACCACCTAATTTTTCAAAATTTCACACTATGCAAATGAGAGGATATTTGTCCCATGATGCATTTAAATGTGTATCAAGCATTCTTTCCATATATAATGTATTTCTTGTAAAACTGCGTCTTCCATTTTACAGGTTGGAAACTAGATTTTGTCTCTAGGCCATCCGATCCGCAAATCCTGTCGCATTATCGCAGAAAAAAAATCAAGCCTTACCACTTAAAACGATAACTGTATCAACAAAATAGAGAACCGGATAGTAAAACCTTGCTTTACTATCCGGATTATTAGAAAAAATTCTCCATAAAATTGAAACATTTGAAATTAAAATATCCTTAAGTTATGTTTATATATTGCAAGCACTTTATGATTTCGAATAACTAGGATTGTAGAATTCCTCTATTTAAATGAAATTAAAAAAGCGGTTATATATTTTTTACAAAGAAATGTTTTCTATAAATGTTCATACTTCAACATTTTCTGCAGGAAAAGCAAATCATTATCAAATTCCAGATGATAGTTGAAACTTATTTAATACTGCAGGACAAAAAAAGTGAATGAAAAAAAAGTTTCATTGAGGCGAATTATATATATATATATATATATATATATATATATATATATATATAAATTTTCATTTATTTATTATTAGAATTTATTTTCTTATTTTTCAACTTGCGATTTGTTCAATTTGTCTATTTATTACATGCTATTTGTTCTCCTTTTCAGCGAGTTTTGAAAAGAGTAGAAATTGCTGCTAATGGCTATTGAACAAAAAACTTACTTTGTCATTAACAAATTAAAGAAACCAAGACCTGTGATTCTTTAAAAAATTATTAAAGCATCCTTAGATTTGTGACAACGTCTCTCCGCATTCTAGATACTGCTTAAAAATATCTGGAATTTTTAATCTTATTAGTATTTGGCAACTTTAAGGGCCCTTTGCATGCTTACTTTTGATTTTTAAAGATATATATCATTATTTTCTAAATTTATTTTAAGTAAACTCATGAATCGACATGGTCGTGGAGGGAAAGAGAAAGGAAGAGCCACGAAAAAGAAAAGTGCTCATTTTAAAAAAAAATTAAACATTTAAAAAACTATTCATGCTATATTTCCGTGCACATTTTTTTTTTTTTTTTTTTTTTTTTTGCACACTAGATATTGCAAAAAGAACCCTTTTCTCCTCATGTTTTTATTTTTTTCTTTCTTTTATTAAGAAATTCCCACAAACATGACGAATGAGTTTCTCGCACAATCGAATATTGCCTACTTGAACGTCTATATTCGCTAAAGTGGCTTCAAATTACATGCCTTTCTGTTAATCATGGTCGATGATAATCAAACGCGCATATCATCAACTATCGCGTGTTCTACCAACGTCACTGACCATTCTCCGCTGACGAACACGATACACTCCCCCGCCCAGCGCGGTCATCGCCGGGACATTCCGGATCAACTCAAGCGACCAATGCGTTGGTATCCCGGCCATTTTCTGTAAATTATTGGCCCCCTTTCATCGAACGCCATTTGGAAGGAGCGGATGGGATGGCACGATGTCCTACAAAATGGGATAGAGTTTAAATTAGGCTCGCCTGCCAACGACAGTTTATTATCAAAGGGAAGTGATGAGGAGAAAAGAATGTGTCAGCTGCA
Organism: Argiope bruennichi; assembly: GCF_947563725.1. NCBI lineage: Eukaryota > Metazoa > Arthropoda > Arachnida > Araneae > Araneidae > Argiope > Argiope bruennichi. The sequence goes on from NC_079155.1 coordinate 2,285,778, forward strand.
TCTGAGGCAAACTATGAGACAATAGTGATGTTGGGTTTGACATCGGGCTCATGGCAGACGGGAAAGGGGCGGCTGTGGAGAGTTTGAAATTAAGGACTTAAACATTAGAAAATTCAATATCTGATTAAAAGATTGTCAGGACTGTCGAGGAGAAAATCAATATGGACCTCGTACGTTAGGAGGCCGAATGACAAGAAACGAAGAAGGAGAACCTAGATGTAGGATACTCTGTGTGCTTAATTTGTCATGCATATTGAGTTACTGCATATTGAGCATAATCTGCATATTGGGTTACATAACAGTTATACATATAGAATTGAAATGTGGTTACGACCAAACTAGGGTCGGTTTAATGAATTTGAAAATGCATATCAATTACATTCAATTATAACTCAAATTGATATGACGTAGGAAATTTCATCGGAAAACGGCTGCATGCGTATCCCAGTGTATCATTTCTACTTTCATTTTAAATGTACAATTTTGTAAGCTGTCGATTACTAAACTTTCAAACAAAATTTTCTTTAAATATATTACTACCTTCGAAATACATTTGATTATACTAGGGAATATTTAACTAGGTGCAACATAACTACGTGGAGTCACTGATTATGAAATAAAACGAATCTACTCTTTGGAATCCTTGATGGTTGTTTATTTCAAATTTCAGTCCAGCATTTCACGCGGAAAGAATTGATGGAAGTCAATAAATTTATCAGTAGGAAGAAAACACTCACCAGGTTAAACTCAATCCAGTTTTACCACACTTAGTGGCTAAGAAGAGCAAACAATGTGTATGAAAGATGATGAGGATATGAAAGACTGAGAATATTCAGAAGACTCAGAATAAAGAATTCTTGAACCTCAATTAACGAATATCTCATCAGCCCCCTTTTATCAGTTTGAAATATTATCTGTAAGATGAATAAAAGAGGGCCGCTTTTCACCAAAATAATGGCGATTGTAACATTCCAATATTCTTTAAACTATTCTCTTGGCTCCTGAGCATGAGTGTCAAGGATTGTTAGTAGACCAAGTTATTCTTCAATTTGCACGCCAAAGTGAACTTTTATAAAGCCAAAACACTGGAAAGGCACTTCTCGTTAGATGAATCAGAACCGATCACAGTATCTTTCACTACAAGTCAATCGTAAGAACAAGCTGTTCTACAGTTTCCCCGTTTGAGAACCAACTGCTATAAAAAGACAGAGGAATTCCAGTACTTTAAAATGAATGATTTAAGAGAACTGTTGATATTTTATGTTTATAACTAGCCTCAGGCTCTGTAATAGGATTTAAGGATTACAATAATTTCTGACCACATAAATCATGTCTTACCCGCCACCAACTTCTTTTAAGATCCTCCTGCGTAATAACTCAACAGTATCGTGCCCCAAGAAATATTCCAATCAAATTTTATTTTGACACGGTGAAAGCATATAGCATTTTTATTACTTTAAGTTTTTGCAGTTGACCCTGCAAGACACGTCGAAATATCACGCAGATGGCTATCTCAACGAACTAGTGATAACAGAAATAAAAGTTACAAAAATCAGCTTTTCGCCTTTAAATAACAAGCATATGAAAGAAAAAGTGTCAATGATATACTTGTAGGTGCTTAAAATAAAACTATAAAATGAGTAATCAACGGAAAAAATCCTTAATTAGATTATGATTAAATTAAAAAACACACGAATCTTAGGTTTTTTTTTTATTTATTTTGATAGAAAGTTTTACAATCTAATATGTACATGTTACAGAAAAGGCACTATCTTGTAACGAACTTCAGTTTGATAATCATATTAATTTTCAATAAATTCAACTAAAAAAAACAATTATCGAAGCAAATATCATAATGTTTGTATATCCAGGTAGCATATCCTATTGCACAATATTGTGCAATATTATATTATATAATTTAACATTTAACAATGTTATACATTATTGTGAATACTGTTTAATGTCATATAATATTATACAATATATATGTGCTTCTTGGGTAGCATAGAGCAATACAATCTCCATAATTTGCCTATAGAAAAATATGCTCATATCTTCCAAAACAATTATTTTATAAAAATGATCTTTGTGTTATAAAATCCCCTTTTCAAAGATATCAGTTTATTTCCTTATAATTTCCCCTTAAATGTAATATTTTTTTTAAATTTAATTTTACGCACAAACTGTTTTGAAATGTTATGATGAAACTCAAAACCATCCATAAAAACATTCAGTCGCTTGATTTTGCCAATCATTATCTCCATAGTAAGATTTTCACTATCGCATTTATTTTTCAAGCATGCACATTTTAATTTGTAGTAAATTGATTCAGTTGTATTCATATTTCCCAGTCATCTATCTATACTTATAATAAAGCTCAATGTGTGTGTGTGTGTGTGTGTGTGTGTGTGTTGGCGCTCTACAGGCCAGGTCATTTGACATACAGCTATCAAATTTGGTACATGTATACCTTAGAGGTCGGGAATGTGCACCTGGGGTCCCTTTTTTTGAAATTTTAATTAGAATTTTAATTATTAATTAAAAACTAACTTTCCCGCCAAAAAAATCTTCCATTTTCCAAACCGCCAAGTTTTCCGCAAAAAAAATCTTCCATTTTCCAAACCGCCAAATGAGTAAGGCTTCCGGGGTTTTTTTCTCCCAACAGTAATGAGGCTAGGGTTAGTATTTTTCGGCGGATTATTTCAAACGATTCTGTTTATTTTCTTAATGTTTGATGCATTTAAAATTAAACATTGTTAATTAATAGATCCTTCAGATTCATTCTGAAGAACTTTTAAATAAAAATAAAACAGAATAAAGGAAATTAAAAATTTCTAATCCGCATAGCGTTACCCCAACTGGCGTAGAAAAAAAATCACGTATTTGCGTTACGTAACTGGCGTTGAAAATTCACGCATGCGCTTTGTGTTCTGAATTCCGCATTGTGTTGACGAATTATTATCAACCGATGCGGACTGGATTACAATTTTTTTTTAGGTTCGTTGCATGTTTTTGTAATTAAAATGTATTTATGTTAGTTATATATTTTTTGTATATGCTTATAGTTTTAAGTGCATCGTTTTTTAAGTAGTTTTTTTAAAACCTGTTTTAAACCGTCTATTTTAAACGATTCGTTTCATTTTCTTAGTGTTTGATGCATTTAAAAGTAAACATTGTTAATGAATCGATCTGCTCATGATGAATCTAAGAAAATTTTGTTGACAAATTCTTGAGATAATACGTAAATTGAAAAGGATATTCTTTAGTGCCCATAAAGTTTAAACGCTGAGTGACTCTATTTTCATTAATCAGATTATAAAACAATTCTTTGTTTCAGTAAAAAATATTATTATATTAATTGCAGATTAATTCTTTCCACTTTAATTTAAAACATAAATTCTACGGGTGTTAACAGAAAATTAGAGAGATACATATTACGTTATGACTGAAGGCCTTTATAATATTATGAGTGAATTATATGACTATCAAAATTTGAAGTTTTAAAATATTTTGATGAAGAAGCTATTAAAGTAGGAATTGCATAAAATATTTAAATATAAAAATTTTAACGAGCATTAAGATTGGCGAACCGGTTGGTCGACAAATTCTTGAGATATTACATAAATTAAGAAAGATATTTTTAGTTCCCATAAGGTTTAAATGCTCAGTGACTCTGTTTTCGTTAATCATGTTATTAAAAAAATTAACATTTATTGACGAACACGAACACACTGATATTCACCGTTACTCTGATTAGATATTATAAAATCTGAATAGATAAACATAAACGTGTAAACAGCTGTGCGCCGGTTTCTATGGCAACACAGCTGGAAAGGGAAAAGAAGTTTCCGAAGAAAATTCACGCATGCGCATTGTTCTGATTGTTGTCATGACAACCACTTTCAACAGACGATTTAAATTATTTTTAGGTGAGTTACATGCTTTTGTAAGTAAATTGTATTTATTTTAGTTATATATTTTTTGTATATGCTTATAGTTTTAAGTACATCGTTTTTTAAGTAGTTTTTTTTTAAACCTGTTTTCAATGATTTAAATTATTTTTAGGTTAGTTGCATGCTTTTGTAATTAAATTGTATTTATGTTAGTTATATATTTTTTTGTATATGCTTATAGTTTTAAGTACATCGTTTTTTAAGTAGTTTTTTTAAACCTGTTTTAGACCGATTATTTTAAACGATTCATTTTATTTTCTTAGTGTTTGATGCATTTAAAAGTAAACATTGTTCATTAATCGATCTGTTCATGATGAATCTGCAAAAATTTTGTTGACAAATTCTTAAGATATTACATAAATTAAGAAAGATATTCTTTAGTGCCCATAAAGTTTAAACGCTCAGTGACTCTATTATCAGTAATCATATTATTAAAAAAAATGCTTTGTTTCAGTAAAAAATATTATTATATTAATTGCAGATGAATCATTTACACTTTAATTTAAAGCATAAATTCTACAAGGGGTAACAGAAAATTAGAGAGATACATATCACGTTATGACTGAAGGCCTTTATAATATTATGAGTGAATTATATGACTATCAAAATTTGAAGTTTAAAAATATTTTGCTGAAGAATCTATTAAAGTTGGAATTGCATGAAATATTTAATTATTAAAATTTTAACGGACATTAAGATTGGCGAACCGGCTGGTCGCCAAAGGCGGCTAGTACTTATATAAAGCTCAATGTGTGTGTGTGTGTGTGTTGGCGCTCTACAGGCCAGACCGTTTGACCTACAGTTACCAAATATGGTACATGTATACCTTGGAGGTCGGGAATGTGCACCTGGGGTCCCTTTTTTTGAATTTTTAATTAGAATTTTAATTATTAATTAAGAATTAACTTTCCCGCCAAAAAAATCTTCATTTTCCCCATCGCCAAATGAGTAAGTCTTCAGTTTTTTTCAGGGCTTCAGGGGCTAGGCCTAACAAATTTTCGGCCGATTATTTCAAACGATTCTGTTTATTTTGTTAATGTTTGATGCATTTAAAATTAAACATTGTTAATGAATCGATCTTTCAGATTCATTCTGAAGTACTTTTGAATTAAAATAAAACAGAATAAAGGAAATTAAAAATTTCTAATCTACATAGCGTTACCTCAACTGGCGTAGAAAAATTCACGCATTTGCGTTACCGTAACTGGCGTTGAAAATTCACCATGAGCATTGTGTCCTGATTGTTGACAAATATTATCAACGGATGCGGATTTGATTTAAATTATTTTTAGGTTAGTTGCATGCTTTTCTAATTAAATTGTATTTATGTTAGTTATATATTTTTTGTATATGCTTATAGTTTTAAATACATCGTTTTTTAAGTAGTTTTTTTAACCTGTTTTCAACCGATTATTTTAAACGATTCGTTTTATTTTCTTAGTGTTTGATGCATTTAAAATTAAACATTGTTAATGAATCTATCTGCTCATGATGAAGTGAGAAAATTTTGTTGACAAATTCTTGAAATATTACATAAATTAAGAAAGATATTCTTTAGTGCCCATAAAGTTTAAATGTTCAGTGACTCTGTTTTCAGTAATCATATTACAAAAAAATACTTTGTTTCAGTAAAAAATATTATTATATTGATTGTAGATTAATCCTTTCCACTTTAATTTAAAGTATAAATTCTACGAGAGCTAACAGAAAATTAGAGAGATACATATTACTTTATGACTGAAGGCTTTTATAATATTATGAGTGAATTATATGACTATCAAAATTTGAAGAAGCTATTAAAGTAGGAATTGCATACAATATTTAATTATTAAAATTTTAACGAACATTAAGATTGGCAAACCGGCTGGTCGCCAAAGGCGGCTAGTATAAAATAAATGCTTAATATTTTTTAAGAAATTCTTCTATTTTAATGATTTAAAGGCATAAAAATTCACCAATCTAAGCAGTAAAGCTGGTCACCGATGACGGCCAGTTTCATCGATTATTTTAAAGATGACGTAATTGCATTCTAATTTTTGCAATTATATTGACCTCCTGCTGACATTCTTTGATATCTCTAGCATGCTTGTGGTCCTTTTCATTATATCTTTTCTTCATGGCAAGAGACTGGATACCGCTACCTTGGGAACTCATCCCACGCATTACATTCTTTATGGAATTTCTTGCCAGTTGTCACCACATTTGGTGACTGACCTTCCGCAAGGAACCTTCGGTTGAAAAAAAGCAAACGGGCAAACCCTATTGGTCTAATTTATCTCAAAAGAAAAATGACCCGTTTATCGCGATGAAAATGATGGACAATGGCGGATTATCTTCACTCCACTAAACTTTTCCTGTGACTGGGGGAAGCGTGAATGATGAATTTTTGGTCTGCCCATAAACTCGGGACGGAAATTGGCCTCCGATTCGCCGGAGCGGAACAAGAAATATCTTCTCGGACGTGATAACTGGGACACGAATGGAGGAAGTGTAGGGCGGCCGTTACTGCAGACTGGGAAGTGGATTCTCTGGCCTTTGGGCTCGAAGGTCAGGGTTGAAAACCGTGGAATGCAGGCATCCGCTTCTATTGTATTCAGAAATAGATGCTTAGCAGAATAAGGCGAAAATAAAGAAAATTAAACCAAGTAAGCATGACATTTCGTAATTAAAAAGAGTTTCACCTCCAAAATAATAAACTGGTGAAATCTTGCCCATGTTTACCGAGCAGTTACAATTAAAGTACCTTTTCTATTCAGAGCACAATTAAAAAAATACTCCGGGGGGGATGGTAGAATATGAAGACCATTTTTCAAAGAAAAGCTTCTGGTCAAAGGATAATTTTTTTTTCATATTTCTGCTTTATATAAAATGTTTATGAAATTTACCTTCTACACTCGGATGGTGACTCTCACTCATCATTCAAAACGGTGCATTATTTTGACATTTTATTTGTTTATTTTTAATTTTAATTGTTAAAAATAATTACAAAATGGTAAGACGACGTGGAAAATAATTCGGAAAAAATATCAATTAAAACAATTATATATTTTCGGAGCAATGAACAAGTTCTTGTCTTAAGTGAATAAATATGCATCGATTTACTTTTCCGAGTGCAAAAAGGTTACATTGAGATAAGATGTTAAAGATAATTACTGTTTCTTACTACACTTCTATAACTGAACTATTAAAACATGACGACAAAAATAAGTTTATTTCTTGTCTGTTCACCTATATTATTCATTTTTCCTCGTTTTATGTCTGAAAAAAGCATATAATGTGTCATTTTTATGAGCCCTTATTTAAATCTTCTGTTCGCTGAAGAGGGAAATTTTGACTCTAACCACAAGTCATTTGATGATAGAAAGAAATATACAAAGTTTAGTGTATTTTGTATAGCAAATTAATAGAAAGTTGTTAAAATTTCAAAAATTGGAATGAAAATTTGAAATTTATGGACAAGGCTTTTTGAGATATGTGATATCAACTGGTGCAATAAAATTGTGATAAAATTCAAGAATGCAAGAGTTATGGATTTGATGTTGCATAAATATTAAGTAGCACACAAATATTTTATGACGCATGCAATATTCGAAATATGATATTTTATAATACCAAACGATATTCTAAAGTGCCGTATAACATGTTGCTCTGATTCTCTTGAAAAGAAATGGTTCTGTTACAAAAACAACCGTTATTTTCATTTACATACAGTCACTCAAAAAAGTATTACGACACTTGACATGAATAACTACAAAGCTATTTATAACATTAAAATAAAAACAGAATGAATCATGAAATATTTTAACATTTGGTATACATTTTGCAAGGAAAACTTCATTGGTATTTTAAAATTATAGTTTGATCTAGCTTTTCAAATATAATTCAAAGGCAGATAGGAGTCAAAAAAGTATTGGGACACTTTTGAAATGAGAAATTTAACAAACATATAGAACTTCAATAGAATTGAATTTCCGACCACTTTTTTCGACTATCATTTTAAACATAAAAATTTCAACAGATAAGATTTCCCATAAAAAAAATGGCGAGAAATGTATCGATTGATGTGCGAAATCTTGTAATAAGTCATTGGGAAAATGGAAAATCAGTTCGCTGTAAAGGACATATCTTGAAATTCAATAAGTCTGCTGTTTTTAACATTATTCACAAGTTCAAGAAAATAAATAGTATTTAAAACAAGAAAAGATCAGGGTGTCCAAGGACATGAAATGAATGCAAAGAGAGATGGATTGTGAAACAGGTTTAATTTAATCCAAAAACTAGTGCAGTAAAATTGATTCTGCAATGTAAAATGAAGTTTGGAAAAATCTGTAAATCCTGACTATCAGAAATATTTTAAAAAAACAAATATCATGGCAGAGTACTTGAAAGAAAGCTCTGCATCAGCGAAGCAAATTGACAAGCTAGGCTGGCATTTACTGAAATGTATGTAAAGCAGCCAAAAGAATAAAAAAAAATGTTATATTTGTTTTCATCATCAACAAAACAAAAAAAAAAAAACATTTTAGGATCAGATGGCAAACAAAGAGTTTGGCGGAAACCAAATACAGTATTGCAAGTCTAAAAATGTACGGCCTACTGTCAAATAGGGAGGTGGCATGAAAATAGTCTGGATTTGTGTGGCAAGCACTGGTATCGGGAACTTGCATTTTCATGATGATACGATAAATAAATAGTCTATCTTGGCATTCTCAAGCGAAGTTTAAAGGAAAGTGCCAGCAAGCTGGGAATCTCAAGACATTTTAAACTATACGACCCGAAAGATAATAAGTTAACTATAAGATAATAGAAAGATCATGACCCGAAACCTGGTGATATTTGCAAGTTATAGGTCCTCTACCACTGTCCTAGTATTATTAAGACTCCTGCACAAAGGCCATACTTTAACCCCATTGAGCATGCATGGATTATTTGCAGGAAAAGCTGTATGAATATCAAATTTCTAACATTTGCTAAGAGTGGAGTTTTTAAGAAAACATTTGGCATAGAGTGGGCCAAAATCGATGAATCATTTGCAAAAAATGGATCCAATCCATGCCAAATAGACTATGAGAGGTGGACCAATAATATATTAACTTTTAAGTTTGCATTGTTTTACTAATTTTATTGGAAATTGTTCCAATACTTTTGTGAGCACGTTTTTTTTTACTTGATTGCTTTACTTTTCAGTTATAACCATAATTGCATTAATATGTGAGTTTTGTTTGAATTATTATGATTTTTATATACTAAAATAATATTTACTTCTTTGTTTTGTTTTCTTTTGTATATTTAAGTGAAATATTATGATAAAAATCCATGAATGTGTAATGTGTCCCAATACTTTTTTGACAGACTGTATGAAGGTAGGAGAAGGTTTCTGATCGTTGAAATATTTCAAATAGGGCGTATTTAACTTTGGATCTTTTCTACAGGTGACCAAATTTATAAATAAATGTTTATGATACACCACTTTTCAAACTGCTGAATTATTCTAAGAGAGATTTCTGAAGAAATGGCGAACAAAAAATATCGATTACAATGGTGCAATGGGTAGGATCAAGCCTTACATAATCTCAGAAAATGCGTACAAATAAATAGACGCACAGCTTTTCGTACATTGTAGTGCGAGATATTCAAAACCTTCTAAATGAATCATACACAACATAAGAAAGCAGGAAGTTACGAAGCGAAACATTTGAACAGCTGTGAATAAATCATGAGGACACATTTAATTGTTTTGTAATTCACACATTTAATTGTTTTGTAATTCGTTGTGAGAATTGGAACCTATTTTTGTTTCCTGCAAATTAATTTTATTGTTAGAATTTCAAATAAAACAAAAAATCTCTATCAAATACGCACTCCGGATAAACTTTAAACAGGGCAATTATCGACAATCAATAATAAATTCAAACAATTTCTTTTATGATTAATACCACAATTACATTCACATAACAAAAGGCAAATATTTCTAAAGGTTCTAATGAAATGCGTCATGAGGCTTTCTGGTAAGTCAGTACATCTAAATAATCATGAAATTTTAAATTCTTTCTATTGCAACTTTGAACACTACGTTTTAATTTCTGTTCCAGTTAACAGTTTTGTTCGCCCGGCCAGTTCGACGAATCTGAATATATTGTACAAGTACTTAAAAGTACAGTGTCGAAAATTTTTGGGATTATCTAAATTTGAAGTAGTAATCTAACAAACAAACAAACAAAAAAAAACAAAAAAAAACGGTTGCATCCCAAAAGCAAACCATAAAAAATTTCAGGATTTTACAACAATTATCGCGATTTTCCTCTGCATATCTTTCATTTGCTGTCCTATGCACTTTATTTTCCCTTCAGTAATATAAATGTATAAACGAATTAATGTACGGAAATAATTAGAAAATCCTAAAGTACTGAAAAACAACACTAAGTAACAAAAAAAAAAAAAAAAAAAAAAACGCCTTTTTGCTAAGTTCCTAAAATTTAATTGATTTTTATCGCATTTGATATACTGGCTTCAAATATGAAAACATTTATTCTGATTTAAACTGCTCTATTTCTTTAGATTCATTGCTGCTTCCTTTAATAGATGAATCAATAAAAAAATAAAAAGAAGAAGATTAACATTTTTTCTTACGAAGAAATGTGATGATCATGTAGGATAGCAAGCTGAACGAATATCAGCAACATTTTGGTTAAGTTTTTCCTTGATCAGTATGCAGGTTAGACGAAATATTTTTGTTTATCAGACCTATGTGATAAAAGAATCAAAAAATATCACAGAATATTTGAAACGAGTGATTTACGAGAAAGATTATGATTGTTTGAAAAAATTCTACAATTGTAACTTTAGAAGGAAAAAAAAAAAAAAAAAAAAAAAACAGAACCATCTTGTATTTTCTACAAATGAAACTAAAGTAACGGCTTGTGAAAGTTAATGATAAGCACAATTTTTGCTTTGTATAATTCATAGAACAAAAAAATTTTTAAAAGTGTCACAGAAAACTTAATGCCATTCATTTCCGATGCTCCCCTAATCAGTTTAACACCCTCACATCGTAAATTCTATTAATGGGAAAGCGAAATACCGATATCTTATTTGGACGGGAAGTGAACTTTATGGCAACTACAAGGCTGAAAACTATGCTGGTTTAACAAAAGACTGCTTAACCACTCCAAGGATTTTGACTGCGATTTAAGCTTAAATATTTATTACTTGAACAGCCATTAAACCATTTTATCAAAAATTGTGGTATTAGTAGTGAAGAATAAGAAGAATGATTACACCAGACTTTTACAGAAGAGATGCTATGTACTATTTCAATTAAATTGTTTTTACAAAATTCATTAAATATTTTTTTTTTTAGTTCAAACCTATCTAAAGCCTAATTTAATGCTCTCATAGAAAATTCTACTGTTGTATCTTATAAACAAGAAATGGAAGAGAAGGTTTGCTATATTTGTTTCCGATGGATGAAATACATATAAAATCAGTTAAAAAATCTGTTTCCAAAATATATTGGTCTATATAATTGATCGACTCAATGAATATTCATTTTTTGCCAAATATTGTTTTCATACTTCTAGAGTATAACGATTTCAGACTCAGTCCTGCAAGTGACTTTTGAAAACATCTGGAGTCAAAGTCACCATATGATATATGGAAGAAATATGGTATGTAGTACTGTACATCTACATCAAACGTTGGACCTAAAAAAATCGCAGAGAAAAGGCCAGATTTGATTCATTTCAGTATTTCAAAAAAAAAAAAAAGTTAAGTGAAAAAAAGTGAAAAATAGAACTGTTACATATTTTTAATTAATTACAGATATTCTAAAAAGTTATTATTAAATATTAACTATTAATTGAATTTCCAATTAGACGAAAAACATAGTATTTCATGAAAAGAAACTCTAATAAATCGTTTTTTTATTAGTTGATTTGAATTAAAAAATTAAACTCAAAATTGATAAAAAAAATTAACACATATTTACACTACTCATGTTCTGAAAAAAATGGGCAGTTTATGGTTAATGCCTTTTTCTAAAAATGATTTCCATAAATATATATTAATCCCAATTCCACAAAAAAAAAAAAAAAAAAAAAAAAAAAATCAAATTTCGGAGAAAAATAATTTGTTCACATCTTATAAAATTCCTTAACGCTTTTACACAATTGAAGTGCACATGTTCATTATTCAAAACCAGCTTGGCATATCGATGAGAAGAAATGACGTCCTTCTTAAAGTAGTTAGAAATGGGCGAAATATCTCATTCAGACTCGCTTTCTTTTCCTTTTGAGCTCTTTTGAACCTTATCTCGCGAAGTCATCAGCAGGATATATTTCATTGAGAAGACAGCAGAGCACCGCAATCGCATCTGGGAAATGACGGATGAGAGTGTTAAAAATGTCCTTTTCTTTGGCGAACGTCGATGGCAATGGCAGAACCGAATGACTTAGGCTTGAGATTAGTTGTCAGAAAAGAGGCGAGATCGCGAGGAAGCGAAAGACAATGATGGAAGACATCGGAGGCGACGGACCGTGGCTACCTTCAACTGGGAATTCGCACTCCTGTCTGCCCTTGAAGTCAATCTGCTCACCAAAATGTGGAAAAAAGCATTCTTTTTCTCATGCAACACATTTCATGTGTTATTTCATACTTGGGTTATCTTCTTAGTTGGCAGACTTCGCTGTCATCCTCGGGGAAACGTGTCAGGGTTGTTTTCTGCAGGCAGACGGTTTTCTCGGAGAAATACGGGAAGTACGTCGGGGAAAGGGCAGACAGGAAGAAAGAAAGATCGGGTACGATGGATGAAATTGGAACGTGTTAACAGCGGCCATTGCGGGCATTTTTACCATTTTAAATAAAATATTGCTTCTAAAATATTAATTTTTTTTATCTGACATTTTCGAAAGATAAAAATAAATAAATAAAGGAAATATATTGAAAATTTCATTTCATTGATGCCTTTTGATGCCTTATAACTCCTAGAATTTGATAATTATCAGGATTTTGCCTGTCATCTGACATTTATGAACACAATTAAAAATGAACGAGTTAGATGGATTAAATGCAAAATAAAATTTCATCAGAATTATTTATCTTAAACAGTCTGATAGATTAAACACGTCAAATAAAAAATATACTTCCCCAAAATAAAGATTCAATTTTTTAAAAAAATAATATGTAATTAAAAAGTATAACAATATCGTATAGTGTACGGGAAAAACTTGAATGTTTCTTTATTGTTACGAAACAATAAAGAATCTATAATTGTAACCCAAATTGTATTGACGATTTATAGCAATAAGTATGAATGTCACCTCTTTATATTTATAGGACTCTCCGCAAAACTTATTGAAAAAAAATCAAAGAGTAATTATAAAACTTTTTAATGGTAATTAAAAAATAGACATGCATCAACTGATTAAATCAAATATATATACATGGATAAATGACTTTCTAGTAAAAGCATTTGGTTTAAAATTTTCTCAAACTTAATTGCATCCCTACTTTTGAATCAAAGGCTAAACAGAAATATATAGAATTTTTTTTGGGGTCACCAAGCAGTCTAATACTACAAAATTCGTCAAAGTTCCAACATCCAATTTTTAATGATTAAAATATTTTCTATTTGCATTAAAAAAGTGCTTTCTCCATATGTATTTTCAAGGGATTTGTGAAATTCAATATAATTGACAATCTAAAAAATGACGACAAAAAATGTATACAACACAAAAACCATATTCCGTTAATATTTTTCTAATGTACCATTCTGAATTATACGAAAATGATCAGAGAAGAAAGCAAGAGGTCCTGCCAAATGAAGAATTAAATGGAAGCTTAAACGCAGGCACTTTATTTGCTTTATTCAGTTCTAGAGTTATAAATTCTTTGAGGATTGATGATCAATTTTTTTTTAGAAAATGGCATTATCGCCAGATGTTCCGAAATTTCTTTCTTCCCTACCTTGATGATATCTCTCACCTCCCGTATCTGCACTGCACTCGAAACCACCCACATAAAATTTATGCGTTATTAAGATTAGCAGAATAAAATGATGCTCTTCAAGAAATCGACTGGATAAAATATGAGGTGCATTTTTCCAAGACAGTATAAATTTTTATAACCATTATCGATTAAGTAATCAACACAGAGGCTGAAAAAAAAAACTAATCTTTTTCCGGGAAAGGGGTACTCAAGATACCGAAAAGGCGTTACAAATTTTTTTAATGCGCGACACGTTCACCAAAATATGACGCATGAAAAGAGATATTCCTTATCGTAGTTAATGAAGCTACAAATACCTGATTATGCCGGGGTTGAGAATTTACAGCTAGGTGAAGGAACAGCTCTTCTCTTCAAATCAACAATTTTAATAGACATTAAATTTCCATTCGACCAAATTGCTACATTGTACATTATTAAAGCAGCTGAAATTTAAACTGGGCTATATTTAGAAATTTTGTAGTGATTTATGTGCAGGTCCTAAACGGAGTGCAAAGGAAGTAACTGTAAAGTACACATTTTTTAAAATTCTAATTGGCCACTTATTCCTTTTTTATTGTCTTTTTGCTACTTGTTGTTTAATATATTTTACATAATTTTATTTAAAAATATTATAAGCCTCAAATGTAAAGAATTTTTTTGATTGAAGCTAAAATAGAAATTGAATCCATATTACGAACGGCAATAAATAAAAAATAAGAACGGCTCAAGAAAAGTTGAAAAGTAGTAAAACGATTCAGGGAAGTGAATGGAGCAAGATTATCCAGGATTAAAAAATTTTGAAAACGAAGATAATAAATCAGTCATTGTCTTCATATATTGAAATGGAGCTTGTTTGTAGTTGCAGTAAGAGCGCAAAAGGAGAAAGACCAGCAGTTCACAACCCACTTGTACAGGGACGCAGACTTGTACGACCGATGGTGCAGATGTATGTGATTGATATTTGGCACATTACAAGTGCACTGTAAAAATTAAAAAGAAGTAAAAATAGAGTATTTCACCATTTTATAGATCTTACTATAACCGACTTCCAGATTCAATATATCTGACCCCCCCCCCCAAAAAAAAAGCATTGAAAATATACTACTGGAATAACGTATGACAGTTGCACATTATGAAGGAACAAAACCAGCCAGGAAATCAGGAAATCCATGTGCATAAGAAACGATGAAAAGTGCCCGTGAAGCACAGAGTAATTGCGAATGGATGGAGAAGAGCGTTGGTCAAGATTTATGAATGAAAAAAAAAAAACCTTCCAAATATCGATTACTAGGATGTATCGAAATTAGTATATATTTCTGTATAGTAAGGAATATTGCTATGCAAATTGTATAGTTTTAAGATCAATAAATTTTTTAAAATTAGTTTTCGTAAATCTTTACTAAAATAAATAGTTATTATTTTAATTAACAAATTAAGGTTTTAAATCATTTTAAAACAATACTGAATGTTTTAATATTTTAGAAATTTTCACATGTTATATCCCGTTGAGATCCAACGTCCAGTCGCTAAAAATGACATTTTCCTAGGTTTAGTTTGCAATAATAACTATTTTACAGTTGGAGTTTTTATAAATGTGATGGCAACGCGCTGCTAAAAGCTAATCTTTCCCATGCATGCATAACGTTCTCATAAAGGAAAACCGTATTTTTATTTTGTGCGAAATAAATTTTTCGAAAATATGGCTAAAATAATTTTTAAAGAATTAATTAAAAATAAAATATATAGGTTAAAACATTGGTATCATTGAAAAGATTTTTTAATTTTAAAATAATGTAAAAAACATTTTTGTTCTGTAATATTTTTGGAAGTTATCGTGGAAAGATGCCAACATTTCGGCTGGATTTCTAATTAATGAACATTTTAATTAAAATTTCAAAAATAATCGCTCCCAAATGCACATTTCCATCTTCCAAAGTATCGTATAATATAATTAGTCTTCATATATTATGATATGCAAATAACAAGCTTTAAAGCACCCATGCCTTTAACGTACAAAAAACACTACTGTTTTTGAATGTCAATCGGATACATTTTCTTTCCTTATATTCTTCTCCAAATTTCTTCCCTCTTCGTTCCATATAGTCGAGTTTTTGTATATCTATTAGTATAATAGTTATTCAAAAGATTGCCATAAAAGTGCCACCATTTTATTAATGTGGTAATAATTTCCGGATATAATTAAATTAAAGTGTTAAAAACATTTTAACATTAATTAATAAAGTCTGCTATTAAAAGCATAATAATATATCATAAAATATCCTGAAAAATAAAATAAAATTAGACCTACAGCATATTATTTTAGGGCTAATGTGAATAATTCATTGCATTTTGGATCGGTGTTTGCATCCCTCTCATGAGCACCTCTGTTTGGTGTATTTATTTGAAAGAATAGTTAAAAGGACTTTATTATATTTACATAAGGATACCACTAAAATGACAATAGGATCAAAGGTAAAGAAGGTGTAGGAAAAGTGAAGTGTATTTAGAAAGTAATGATGCCATTTCGAGGTTATGTTTTCATTTGAAATCAATGCTCAAATGAATCTTGTTTTATTTTCATTTATTGAATTGCTATTTTACTGGCAAGAAGAGAGCATGGGTATGTACATTTTTATACTTTCTCAGATGCAAATTAATAATCTTAATCATGAAAATATTCAACTCAAGATTTTGAAAATTTCCATAGTTCATCTTTTCTGGAGTCAAAAAACAACATTTGCAATGTTAGTGAATGTGTGGGTTTAGTTTAGTTATATTCACTTCCTGTTTTAAAGCAACACTAGGGCTATTTGGGGACGGACCAAAATAATATGAAGTTCCCACACATTTTTTAAAAAGAAATTCACCGACTGCATAGACGTCATGTAGCAATAACGAATCCGAATCGTTATGAGGTTTGAACTGATATTTCCGTCTAAAACTTTTAACATCTCAGCCATCAAAAGAAAACTGATTCTTGATATTCCTTTTGATACATCTGGCAACATATGCCTCAATAAAAGGTTAGAATACGGAAACATTAAAATAGAATTCATTGAAAAGAAATTCGTTAAATGAAGCCAAAGAATTAAATATTCTGTATCACCTTACAGAGCTGAATTGAATTTGAAACTTTATTATTAGCGTCATCCAACCAAAATTTCCTTTAGAATCGAAAAGTAACCCCGACGGATGAGATTTCGGAGCCCGTCTCCACGAACGATGAAAAGGAATCCTTTTGTTTGATGGGAATGCGAATCTTTAAAGCGGAAGACGCATGGCGGGAATTTATTTCGCTTTGGTAAATGAATCGCCAGGAATGTGGAATAAATGGATATCGATAACAGGGAAGAATGTATCTTCCCAAATCTGTAATAGTCGAGCTATTTCAGAATGAATTATGATGCAAATTTCGAAGCAATAAAACTGTTTAGACTGAGAGGACTTTTAACCCTTTGCACTCGGAAAAGTAATTTGATGCATGATTATTCATCTAATACAGTTTATTTCTTCGAATATATAATTATTTTAATTCTCCCGTTTAGTTAATTTGCATCTTACGATTTTGCAGGCATTTTCAACAATCAAAATTAAATAAATAAATTACTAAAGCATTGAAATGATGCACCGTCTTCAATGGTGAGTGAATGATTTTGCATGCACCGAGTGCAAAAGGTTAATTGTTTGACTTGAATATTGGTTCATTATACGTAATTGAGAGTAATCAGTTTTGCTTTAAATGATACAGAAGCTGATTTCAGTTTATTGAAACAGAAGGACTGCAAAAAAAGACAAGGAAACAGTTTTGTATTTCTTAAAACAGATTTTAAATCTATATTAAAATATACTCTGCATTGAATGTCCTAAAAGAGCCTTTTTCTTTATTTGTCGAGTGCACAGAAATTCCAAATTAAAATATATCACGATGGAAAAATATATTTAATCATTCTTTATTTTCTCTTATATCAAGTGAATACAAATTGTGAAATACTTGATAGAGGCTTTCTATGTCACACTTTCCGAATTATTTGGAAATTTATCAAATACTTTTTGTGTGTTTGTGAAAACATAATAAGTTAGATTGAATGAACATTTAGCATTAGACCTTTCGTATAGGAGAGTAAAGTTTAGAGCACAATTTATCAAAAGAAGTATAAAATTTTAACGCATTCTAACTTTGCTTTGAAACAATACATAAAGATTCATATTTCAGAAAATATTTAGTATCCGGATCGCTCAGTGAGAATATTTGCAGTTTCTTATTTACGTTGTTGAGTGAACATTTAGCATTCGACCTTTCGTATAGGAGAGTAAAGTTTAGAGCACAATTTATCAAAAGAAGTATAAAATTTTAACGCATTCTAACTTTGCTTTGAAACAATACATAAAGATTCATATTTCAGAAAATATTTAGTATCCGGATCGCTCAGTGAGAATATTTGCAGTTTCTTATTTACGTTGTTGAGTGAACATTTAGCATTCGACCTTTCGTATAGGAGAGTAAAGTTTAGAGCACAATTTATCAAAAGAAGTATAAAATTTTAACGCATTCTAACTTTGCTTTGAAACAATACATAAAGATTCATATTTCAGAAAATATTTAGTATCCGGATCGCTCAGTGAGAATATTTGCAGTTTCTTATTTACGTTGTTGAGTGAACATTTAGCATTCGACCTTTCGTATAGGAGAGTAAAGTTTAGAGCACAATTTATCAAAAGAAGTATAAAATTTTAACGCATTCTAACTTTGCTTTGAAACAATACATAAAGATTCATATTTCAGAAAATATTTAGTATCCGGATCGCTCAGTGAGAATATTTGCAGTTTCTTATTTACGTTGTTGAGTGAACATTTAGCATTCGACCTTTCGTATAGGAGAGTAAAGTTTAGAGCACAATTTATCAAAAGAAGTATAAAATTTTAACGCATTCTAACTTTGCTTTGAAACAATACATAAAGATTCATATTTCAGAAAATATTTAGTATCCGGATCGCTCAGTGAGAATATTTGCAGTTTCTTATTTACGTTGTTGAGTGAACATTTAGCATTCGACCTTTCGTATAGGAGAGTAAAGTTTAGAGCACAATTTATCAAAAGAAGTATAAAATTTTAACGCATTCTAACTTTGCTTTGAAACAATACATAAAGATTCATATTTCAGAAAATATTTAGTATCCGGATCGCTCAGTGAGAATATTTGCAGTTTCTTATTTACGTTGTTGAGTGAACATTTGGCATTCGACCTTTCGTATAGGAGAGTCAAGTTTAGAGCACAATTTATCAAAAGAAGTATAAAATTTTAACGCATTCTAACTTTGCTTTGAAACAATACATAAAGATTCATATTTCAGAAAATATTTAGTATCCGGATCGCTCAGTGAGAATATTTGCAGTTTCTTATTTACGTTGTTGAGTGATTTGTGTTGCATCCGGTGAAACCCATTAAACTTATTATTTCTGTATAAGTAATTGCTGTTCTTAAAAATGACGAATTTATATTGTAATTATTAATTAACATTCTTTTTAAATGAGGAAATAATATAATAATAACGAAGACATTATGGTAACCAAATCGGCATAATTCAATTTTAAGATGACGTAAAATCTTTTTCTTCAAATAATAGTTTATTTTCTTCATGGGAAGTGTCAACACTAAAAAGGAAACAACGATGACAAACTTTAAGTACAAAAGATTATTTTGGACATTTTTAAAGAATGTATAAATGTATGTATATGCTAATAGAAAATGTGTCGTAGCCTGCCTTGTAAGCCAAACATTACAAAGGTGTACAAAAAAAATATTTTTTAAGCTTTATGGGATATTTTGATAACTTTTTTGTTTAGGTTGCTAAATCCAAAAATGACTTCCATTTCCCTCCATCACAAACAGTATTTTTCTGCAAAATATGAGGACTTTTATATAAAAGAATAAATGCAATAAAAAATCAATATTTTTTTTATAATTAACCGCACAAAATTTTTATTATAACTGGAAAATAGAGCTAAAGGACTATTTCTTCATGATATATTTGTGTTTACTCTTTTTGCTTATAAAATCATTTTTTTAATGCCGATTCGTACACACTTTCCATTTTCTGTTTCCAACCCTGAGCATTTAAAACAGTAAACTGCTAGCATGAATTTCTTCTCTCGGTACCTGTGCTAGGAGAATGAAACTAAGTCTTATCTTTTCCGTCTTGACCCTTACAATTCAACTCCATATTATATTAAGAAAGGCTTAAATCTCTAACTAGGCCACTAAGCTCGGCCTGAGGAAAAGGGTTGGGATCCTTTCTTAACAGAAAAAAATAGAGTTAAATTCGCCCTAGTATGGTAATGTGCCTCCATACCCACTCCGCTTGTTATTAAGACCTGAAGGCATGTATAGAATTGGTATTTCTGAAGTATGAGGTACTCGAATGGATAACTGAGCCAAGGGGTGAATAAAAAATAAATATTTTTTTGTCATTATAGCGTCTGACATCTACAGAACAGAAATAGCAACCAGTGGTATGGTTTTACTATTCATTCCATATCATAGGAACACCGAAACGAAAAGAGGTTTTCTTATACTTTTAGAGAAAGGAAATTAATAAATGAAATCATTATTGGATATGATTTTTTGACTCGAGAATGGAATATCATTTCAGGTTAAAAAGAAAACATCTGTACTTAACTAAAATAAAAGCAGGAGTTTTGTAAGAAATTCTAAAGTGATGAGAATTTATTAAATATTCTTCCAGATTTCAGGGAGAAAAAAATCCATAAAAAATAGTAAAAAAAATCCTATGCAGCTTTTTATCATTTCTATTTTTTTATAATCTGCAGGGAATTTTTTTTTTACAATCTACAAAAAAAATTGTTTGGAATTTGTCTAACGGAAAAGAAATTTATCCATGACTCATTATTTTGATTGGTCTAAATAAAAGCATTTTCTTGCATTCAAAAGTTTTTTTTCTTTCAAACTTTGATGCCTGTCATTTTAATCCTAAGGGTGTGTGCCAAATTCCATGAGCCAAGCTTGTTGAGCTTTGGAGTCACCTATTCGCATATGGTGCATTAGAGAAAACCCTCATTTCTATTCGTGGATGGATTTAATACAAAATTTGGTATTTATATACAACTCTGAAAGAACTCAAATTTTATTCATTTAGTTCTTTGCTTCTATAAATTAATGTGTTCAAATACTGTCAGACTCGCCGACATATTTCCAAATTGGTCTTGGATTCAGAGAGGGGTAAAATATAGTCATCAATATATTGTGGCAGAAGTTTTTGATGGTTAAAATAATTCCTCCTTATGCACTTCGTACATGAAATAGAAAAAAAGCTTAAACAAAGTTATGGATTTATAAATTTTTATTATATTATATAATTTTGGAAAAATGAGCTATATTTGTTTTGTTCCGAATAAAAGCTTAATTTTTCAATATTTCATAAGTAATTTACTTTAGCATTGTAGTCATAAGGAAAGAAATATCTTTCAAATGAAATATTCCGATGATATGCGGATATTTTATACTAAATGTCACATATCATCGGAAAGTTATACTAAATGTCATAAAGGAGGTTCGAATACAATTTATCTTAAGGAATAAAAATAAATAGAAAATTTTAATATTTTGCTTCTATTCAAGATTTGTTGAGCATTTGTTTGCGAAGTAATAAGTTCTAGAAGGGAGGGAAAATGGAATTCATGAAAAATGAACAGAGAACGATGTATCAAACAAATATTACACTATTTAAAACGAAGCAACATTAATTAAATATTTCCTAATAAATAAATAAACTGAAACACATTAACATTTATAATAATTCTGTTTTATTTTGAAATGGTTCGATTTTATTAGGTGCTTTATTATTAAAGGTATTTTTTAAACATTCTTTTGGTTTCAATAACGAAAAATTAAGCTCGTAAAGCTGATAGATTTATATATACTACATTTAATCCGAAAACTGTAAAAAATCTTCTCTGTATTTATTAATCAGCATAAAGGTTACTATGGACATTTATAGAATTTAGAAGTAGAAGTTATCAGATATCTGAATGTATCTCATTTAGTATTTCCATTTGATTCCTGAATTTTTTGCTCAAAGATTATATATATATATATATATATATATATATATATATATATAAATTTCTTTTTGAACTAGGCAATGGATTTTATTAAATTTGTTTATACTTCATGATGGTTTTCGCGAAAAGAAAGCATTTAATTAAGCGTTCTATTTCCTTATTTTTCGTATATTTATACGTATATTTTGTAGTTGTCTATCGGTTCGTGCATACTGTATTAATACCTAAATATTTGTTGCTTATGTTTTCTTTTTTCCCGTTCGTTGCCGTCATTTGATATCATTTATCTCTCAATAATATGTTATTTAAATCATATTAATATATTTTAGTAAGTATTTAGTAAGGTTAAGAAATAAAATAGAAAAAAAAACGAGAAAAAAACCAAAAGTGAAAAAATGAGAAAAATTAGACTATTTTAATTAGAAAAAAAAAACCTACATTCAATTAAAATATTATTTTAGATAATAGTAGTAAACTACAGAATCGAAAAATTTCTAAAATTTCTTAACATTTTTGCACTACATATAGAATTTTTGAAAACTTTAAGACATAAATAACTTCGAATGGACTACAAATTATAGACATATCGACCGTTCAATAGTAGATCATAATTATTTAAATGCCCGATTATTCAATAGTTTTATATTTTAGTTTAACCTTCCTTAGAATGAAAATTCATGATTTCTATTTTCATTTAATTAGAGATGTATTTAATCTTGAAATAGATTATCCAATGTGGAGAAACAAGGTTTAATATCACATTGATAACATATCGTCCCAAGGAAGAAGGAAAACATAGGGAATAGGAAGGAAAACATAGGGACAAAAGAAAATATAGGGAATTTTTATGGAGCTGATTATACTATACAATGCCTTTACTTTTTCAACAGATATTTATTATTAATGGCAATCTTCAGCTTATCAATGCGGAAGAAAAATCAAGTTGTTCCTTTTGACATGCGCCTGTAATCAACTGTACAAAAACCGTGCGTTTCGCCTTTTCCAATTCTTATGAATTGAAAAATAATTCCAAAAGCTGTTGAATCATACGATTAAAAATACTCATTGATCGCAAAATTTACACAATTTAAAACCCAACCGTATGGAAAAGCGTTTTTGCATCAGCTAACTATGATTATAGCTTGAAGCAAAATTTTGTCCCTCATAAGTAGGAATCGATAATAGGACTCATTCGCACGTGCAATGATTATTTTTGATTTTAACTTTCTGTTTTCCGACCTTGAAAATAAATAGTGCCTCCCCCTCACAGTGTTTGGAAAGATTAAGTGGATAAATCATCTTCCAAAACAAAACGCTATCATTATGAAAACGATAGTTCAAATAACCTCTAACTTCCCACTTAGGCACTTCCTTTTCTTCAGATCCGACTCAACTAGAATCCTTAAAAACATTCTTTCCCCATTCTAGTTCAACACTCCTCTTTCAGAGGGTGGGGTGGAACCACCTGCCTCATTCCGATATTGATGAGGATTCAGAGTGATAAATCCCCGTGTGGATCGTGACATTTTTGCTATTCCAGACACTTATTCTCCCTTCTTTACGTGTAAAGGAAAAACCAGGAGAGCGAATTCGGATCTTCAGTAAGAATGGAAGAATGTGAAAAAGAAAAAAATCATTCAGTTTATTTCTTTCTCCGGCGTCAGTTCTTCGCCAGTAAGTTTTCCCCTTTTAGTTTAAAAAAAAAAATTTTTTTTACAAACACTGGAATGGATTGGGTGGGTGATAAGTAGCGAGGGATATATCAGCAAAGATTTTAAAAGATCATGAATATAGAAGAAGAAAATGGTTTCTAAATGCTGAGAAAGTAAATTTCAGAGATCCATTTACTGGAAGCAATTCTAAAGGAAAATAAGAAATAGCAGTAGGGAGGTTTTATGGAATTCTTATGGAAATCCCGAAGAGAAGTTTATTGAATGGAAAATATTATCTGGAAGAAAAAAAAAATCTCAGTGTTTTGTTAATTCATCACTAGAGCTAACAAAAATCAGTTTCTTTTTAACGAATGATGTATTGTATTCAGTCGCTAAAAAGGACTAACAATGGATTGACTATTTCAGGTTTAGTAATATTATAAATTTAGTTTGAACGTGTTATGTTTTACACTCAAGTATAACATATCCAAAAGCTTATTTGGGATAATGATAGAACACCAAAGAACATAGAAACACATATATATGAGCAATTGAAAATTTACAAAGCATTCCTAAGATGCTTGGATAAATAGCAGACACGTGTTGTACGTAGCACACTTTATTATCCCTTAGCACTCTGTTTCCTCTCAGACGGTGCATCATTTGGGCGTTTTATTTATTTTCAATTTTTATTGTTAAAAACGCCTTTAGAATGGTAAAAAGATGTAGATAATTTTTTTTAAAAATTCGAATTAAAACAATTATGTATAATTTTTTTTCAGAGAAATAAACAAATCTTTGTATTAGGTGAATAATTATGCATCGAATTATTTTACGGATTGCAAAGGGTTAAAATTTAGTCCAATCGTTTATTTTAATACTTTTATCGTTTATTATATATTTTTACAAATATATGCCATTGACTTAAACACACTTAGAATGACAGACTGTTAATGTATCTATACTTGCACACATACAAAATCCTCTTAATACACCTATAAAAATACACCTCTCTACTTATATTCCACCTAGAAACTCATACTAAAAGCTGAAATGCTTTCAACAAGTTTACACAACTATTAAAGCTCAGACACTCTGGACTAACTGCTATTTTCAAAAGAAAAGTTTGATCTACATGTGTCTGAATTTCATGAATTCTTAAATCCTTGTTCTAGAAATCAAATGGATAAAAGCAAATAAGTACTTAACACTGTATTTCCATGAGATCAGCTGGGCCCCACACTTCCATTCCTGATAGCGGTCACACCATACAAGGCCTAACTATTTCAGAAGGCTTTTCCGCCGCATACGCCCATTGGTTCTCCTTTCAATCAATCAAGGAAGTCACTTCACTGGAATTACTACGATAGTTCAAACTTCCAACATGTCGTTTCTTTTGACAACAAATTTGTTAAATTGTTTTCGGAACACTACTTTTTCATGAAAAACAGTACTTCACAATGAAGAGAATAAGGAAAAAGCAATTTTTTTTTATGCCCTATGTTATCAATACAGCAACACCACGTGATTTGCTAGATTAAATATCTCTCTCTATGTCTTTTACACTATCTATGTCTTCCCACACAGACAAGAACAATTGGGGATGCGCCTCGTTATTTTGAACCTTGATCATATGATAGAGTTCAGAACTGATCATGCATTCAATATTCGCCCTTATATGAATCTAGCCTGAGAAAACGGTCTAGTTTGAGATTTGAGGTTGGGGTTTAAGGTTAGTGATCCGATTTCAACCAGAAGATCTGTCGCATACCTGACTTTGGTGCACGTTATCCACATAATGTTTTCGTTTTCTTCTTAGACTAATCAGATGAAATGTTCTGTTTGGGTAATATAGTCTCTTTGATTAAATAAAGAGTCAACACAACTCCTGACAAGTTATAAGTAAGACACAAAACATTTTGAACAAGACTTAATTTTAGCTTAAAACTTGAATAATTCTATTTACGTATAGCATATGAGTAAGAATATTAAGTAACTGATGTTGAGGATTCAAATAACTTCCGCAAGTGTGTTATAAACATTTGTAATAGATGTACCTGTTCAAGTAAGAACCTTTTCATCTTATTACGTCATCTATATCAAAATAACACTTCAAACCAGAACATTAATAAAATAAAATAAAAAACAGCGTACAAACTGATTCAACATCAGTTCAATGAATCAGACTGAATGCAGAGATCCAAATAAATGACATACTTTCTAGAATCAGATTTCGAGTTTAATTTAGATAAATGTCGAATTTGGGGTTATATATGAGCCGTGCTCAATAGAATCTCTTCATTTCGAGCGACAAAATCTGACATTCAATTTTAATTGTACACTATATTAAATTGTTAAAATACTGTATTGTTTTCTTAAATACTCAAAATTCAAATAAGGTTATGCAGAAATATGTTTGCTTTTAAGTTAGAAAAAAAAATTGGGATGCAATTTGAAATATATAATGATTAAGTGTAAATAAGTAATTCAACATTTAACTATATAACAATGTAGTTGATATGAATCAGGCACAAATGCTTTAGTTTTAACTAAATTAACAAATTAGAATGGAAAGAATAAATAAATAAAATACAAGGGAAGGTAAATATTCCACATATTTGGATTACAAAGTAAGTTATAAAACGCGTCCTTTTTCATGGATCGAATTTTGAACACACATTCCTATGACTCCGAAACCAGATTTTAAAAGTGCACATCAACTATTTCATGCGAAATATAATAAAACAAAATATGATTCGAAATGTCATTTTTTGCTAATGATATTTTATTATTATTACGTAACAAAATGTCAGCATGAAAAAAAAATTCTGCAGCGCTAACAAATATATATATATATTCCCTTTCAAGATCAAATATTTTATTGTAAATTATTGACATTCGGATTTTTTTTTTTGCATAAATCATCCTTGAGAAAGAAAATTAGATGCAGCTGATAATTTAAAAAAGACTCAGAAAATTCTTTCATTCTTACTCTCTATATACTCTCGTCCTCAATAGGGATTTAATGTGCATTAAATCCTAATTATTGTATTTCATATCTAGATAGTTATAGTATTTCATATCAGGGTAGTTATAGCATCATACCAAGATAATATTTCATACCAAGATAGTTATAGTATTTCATATTAAGATATAGAATACACGGTTTATGTTTCTGAAATATGATATTTGGTGTAGCGTCATAATGCTTGCTTTCTGCATTTATCAAGATAAAAAGTAATGTGTAAAATGTAAGCGTTTCTGGAAAAATGCTCAAGTTATTAAAGTATCAAATTGCGCATTTTATGAATAATTAGCTATTTATGAATTAGATAAACCAATGTAATATAAACATAGAGCCAATGTAAGATAAACATTGGCTGCATAGCCCAGCTACTCATTTCTTAGATTAGCCACTTACATTCCTTTAAAATTTAAATTAACAAGCATAAAGTAAAACAATGAGTTAGGCTCTAACTTTAAACTAGTAGAGTTTACATCAAGTATTACATTCGATGAATTATTTAAATAATGGAATAAAACTGATGCAGGTCTGAATTCTTATTATCTTATATATATATATATACGTGTGAAGCGAAATATTGTATTTTAATTTAATTTAAATTATAATAAAATATCTTAATTTCTTCTAGTTTGCAACAAGACACATTCATATAATTGGCCTTGATACTGATGCATGGAATCCGGCATCCCTTTCCTACATTTAGGAAAGGAGCATACGGCTTTAATGTAGAAACCCCTACGTTAATAACGGACGCTATTTATGTCGACATTCTGCACTTTCTTGTCACAGGTGAGTCGTAACTTTTCAGCGAATTTCTTACGAGGCCTAAAAAGCACGAAAATCACATAAGAGGATATTGGGAAAGTAAGGAAGATGTTTGATTGATCGAAATTTTACTATTAAGCCAAGGTAATCTTGATCGCATATAATTTAATGTTTTTTAAGTCAGCGTTACCTATTTCTAAAGTTTGCCACAGTATTTATTTTTTATTGGTCCCTTTTCATTTCAGCGATCTGTACCTTTATTATTAACCGTTACGTAGTTAAAGCTGTTGATAAGTAGATGCTCTTTTTTGCCGCAAATGAAACTAAGCACTCCTTTTCTGATCTTTACTATAGAGCGATTTTCTACGGACGTCGGGAACGGTGAACATGATTAGAAACTCCCTATGAACACTATTACGCCTAAAGTATCCTTTTTCCTTTGGCCACATGTTATAGATAAGTTATATTAAATTTCTGTTTCGTACTAATGCGAGCGATTTAGAGATGAATATCTTAGTTTGAAATGGTGAATAGTGGCAAAATGACGAGAAAGACATCTGTTGGCACTCATTTTTCTAAATTACCACACTATACTAGTTGGAAGACGTACGATCCTAGAAAACAGATTCAGCATTTACTAAGCATAAGATTCAGCATAACCAAATTAGGTTTCAGACCTTGAACTTCCTGATTCCGAATACGAGTATTAGCAAGTCTTACTTCAATATTACCGCGATCTCTAATTAATTTTGGGAAAACTAAAAATTAATTTTGCTAACTCGCAAAAAAGAATTATATTTACAACTTATTTACTGTAGTTAAGTTATAGAACTCATCGTTCCTTTTTGTTATCAAATTAATTCACAGTTTAACTGATTATCTATCTATCTAGGGAATTAACTGCACTTCCATAATGAATTTTTTAAGAGTTACTTTCTGATCTCAGGATTATTCAATACTAAGCTTTCAGTTCAGACAGGCCATTCCTAAAGTATTTTCAAATTTTAAAGCTCATGCCAAAGATGCATCTCGAGCGCACATTCATCATGCAAGCTGACAAATGGACCGGAAAAGTTTTCTGATACAAATTTCGAGCCGGAGAAATAAAAGCAACAAAATGCTTGTATGCATTACTCATGCTCGGAGTTGTCTGCTAGAAACCCTGCCATTCGAGAGCCATTACTCTTCCCGAGACTGTTGAGGGCAATTCCTTTTGAACCATTCTTGTTTTCTGTTGCAGCTCGAGTGGAACTTTGCGTCGTACAAGAAAAGATGCACTGCAGCCACTCGAAGATCCTTTGTAAGCTTGCTCTGCTCTACGGAATAAAATAAAATCGCAAAAATGTTTGGAAGGTTATGAGTTGTTGACTTAACGTGAGTCCCCCGACAGTAAGGACAAGTTCTATCCGAAAAGGAGCTTTCAAATTTCATTTTCTTTTCATTTCTTTACCAAAGATTTACTGCTTAATTAGCCCGAGAAAAGAAAGACGAAAGTAAAACAAAAATAAAATATAAAATTTGCTTGAGGGAATATAATGCTTTTACAATAACTGTAGTAGATACTTTATGTTAAACAGTTTACTAATACGATTACTACTCTGATGTAATTACTTCACTATTTACTATGTTACATAAATAATTTGGATAGTAAAATATTTTAGAATAATACAGCCAAGTTATTATTTATGGATATTGTATAAAGAAAGGAGGTATTATATTCTGTACATACACATTACAAAATGATGTTATTACTCCTCTCTCATATCTGGGCAATGTTTCGGAACATTCAAGAACCTTACAAGAATTTAGGATATCAGTGTTGAAATTTTAATGGCTCTAATACGAAAACAAAACAAAAGTTAGATTTTTCACTTTATTTCACTTATTTTCAATAGAAAATACTTACATTATTCTGTTTTTAATTTTATGAAACTTTCGTGCTATGTCTTTAGAGTGAATGCATCATTCGTTCCACTTATTTCTCTTCCAAGAGTCAAGTTAAAATAAACGCGAGCACTAACAAAAATGTCCATATGGCAACAAACTGATCCCTTTTTAAAGGAGCCTTTGAATGAAAGAGACGATATGCGGTGGTGAAATGTGCCTTCAAACCTCCATTAGAATAAGGAGAGAAACATTCTATAATTCGCTAAAAAATAGAAGAGAATGTGTCTAAAGTAACGCACAGAACCTAAATTTCCGTTGTTTTAAAATTTTGGAGATTTCATCTAGCTCGTAATTTTAAAATTAAAATCTAAATAAACATTCGTAATTAAAAAAGTTTTTTCTGAAAAATTTTCACATGTTGATATATAAACAGAGTAAAGATTTATGCTATTCGCTCATATAATTTTGGTATTTCTGTAAGGCAATTCAATGTTAAAATCACTTTTCTAACGATAATATTTTTTTGCTTATAATTTTTAATTTTATCTTATAACTTTAATCTTATGGTTTTATTCAGGAACGAAAAATTCGCCCCTTTAGGTAATTAATAGCGTAGTTAACAGTATAATTATTGTTCAGGATTATTAATAGTATAATTACTGTTAATCTGACTCTTTCATTTCTAAAATCAAAATCAAAACATTAAAATAGAATGGTTCTTTAAACACTTAAGCTCGAGAACATAATTCTTTCTGCTGCCCGAAAGTTGGGGAAATAAGTTTTAAAAAAATGAAGTATTAATTAATGAAAGCTAAAAAATAAATTAATTTATTAAAAAAATATTAATAATTTTTTGATGAAGCCTAAAACATTTCATTATACATTTTTTTGAAATTTAGAAATGTAGGAAAGGCAGCAATATTTTTCTGCGGGACTTCTGTAGCTGCAATCCACAGTTTAAGAAACCCTGTTGTTTAATGCTGGAGTCTCTACTGCTTTGCGATGAAACATCATCTATATTTCAGAATTAAGATGTATTTCATTTGATTTATAAAAGTTACGTTTCATTTTCTCTCTATACGAGGTTACTGCAGGTGAATCCTATTTATCCGAACAACAGTCCCCCACAAATCCAAGCAAACTTACCAAACTCTTCTATGGCCTTAATACAAGAATGCTTGACCTATGAGGAGGGCAGATCATAAGGGTAATCCACATGTGACACTTGATTACTTGACTGTTTCATGCGAATTTTGACATATATGTTCTTTAGTACCTTGAAGTTGCATTATTATTTGCCAAGCATCTCCTCCCCTACGCCCGCCCCAAAAATGGCTAAGTGGGAATAAAGAGATTTTATATCTTTCTGCCATGACTTCAAAGCGTATTAATGCATAAAACTATTTTTTACATCAAATTAAAAAAAATAGCAACAGGTATTAACACATTCAAAATATTTATAACTAATTTTTTTGTTAAAATATTAAACTTATTCAAATGGTTAATCATACTTTTGAAAATACTTTTGGGAATTCCGAAGTTAAGGTATTTCTTTCAGAAATGTTCCTTTTTTTCTTAGTATTAGCACATTTTGATTTGGGAGCTCAGTAATTCGGCTTTAAATAATATCTTTTTAAAAATGTTTGCAATTTCCTTTATTATTTGGTTTAATTAATCTCTTATTTTAGCAATTTGACATCTTTAAACCTCCTAGTTAGCATATTGTATGTCTTTCTGTTAAGATTTCTTTTTAGCTTGCTTGCAATAAACAATATTTGATAAATTTTTATTTCTTATTAAATTGCTATTTATTTTATTACACAAGTTTTTTGAAATCACACACTTATTAAAACGTATTAAAGGGGAATTTTCCTATATTGATAAACTACAGACTTTTGGCTTCTTTTTAACTGCGTAGAATTCAGAATACGCTCATTTTCCCCCCTTTTCACCATTACGAATACTGGATTTTGAGATATTTGGTAAAGCAGTAAAGAAAATTTGGACATTCATCACTCTAAAAATTGTATGCGTGTGAATGTAAGTTACAAAATCTGTACGTAATTGAAAATATTTCTACAAAAGTAATTAATTAACCATAATTTTCTTTAAAAAAATAAGCATTTTTACAAATTTTGTAGAGTATGTGCGTTGCATTTTTCTCTATGAATATGATACCATTGAGCATTAACTGTATTTTTAATTATTAAAATTCTATTTATTTTAGTGGATATTAAAACATCTAACATCAACTATTAAATCAAGAAAATATTAAGTATCTGAGATCAAAGAATGTTTTATCTACTCATAAAATTGCTAACCTCTGAAATTACATTACGTTTAATATATTTAACGTTGTCAGTATCAATTTACAAGCGCCATATTTCTAATACAGCTAATAATATGTTGAAAGTTCTAGAAAGAAAACGCCAAGCAATTCTTGAATACCTTGTGATGAAATTTAGAATGTCTTCTATTGGCAGCTTTATAGTAATAGTTAATCCTTATTAATTAAAGATAATGTTCTTAAAATCTTTTAAGGGATTGAATATAAGAATTCGAAAATAGTACGAAGTATTGTATTTTGCTTTTTCTTATATCTATAGAACAAATAAATGAGGCGAATTCCTGATACAACAGACAATTTTTTTTTGTAAATATTTCCTGGATTACCACGGAGGAATTTCAATGGAAAAGAAAAAAGAGATAATTGATTTACGAAATTTGAGCATGCGTTTGACATCACTGGCCGTTTTGATTGACTATTTCTATGGTTTTGCAAATGATTAAAGCTCAATGTGTTTCCATTTTTTAATCATCTAAAATTATTTTACAGAACAATAAAATCAAGGTCTTATATTTTTAAGTGCGAAATGGGAACATTTTAAAAATACATAACAGTAGCACTACTGCGACTTTATCCAGAAATGTTATTCAGGACACATTGAGCTACTCTGACATGACCTGTAACGCAAGAGTGAATGGGTGGCTATTACCTCGATGTTTCAGATAGAAATTGACTCCTCAAGAGCCGACATCATTATTTTGTGCAGTCACCTTCAGCTTTACACAGGCGGGTGTAATTCGTGTTCTGTTTGAAGGATGTCTGTTTGTCGATAATTTTTTAGGCGATGACGGAGAACAGAAACTGACTTTTAATCGAAGCGTTACTACATAACTCTTTGCGCATGATTTCCATTGAACGCAATGGAGGGATTTTGATAGGATTTGAACCGACGAGGAAATGTGAAGATCCACGTTCACCTCGAAGGGGGATTAACAGTTCAGAGAGGGGGGGGGATAGAAGGTTCAAGGATAAAATTTTCATTATCTTATTGCTCCTTAATGACTGAAGATAAAATAATCATAAGATTAGGTGAATAATTGTCTCATCACACTGAACAACTTTTATATTAAGTTTTACAATTTTTGTCCCATTTTAAAAGTTAAAAATCAATCATTCTACTAGTATATATAAAAACATAACAATATACAGTTTAGAAGTTTCGCATGAAGATTGCTAGTTCTTAAATCCGCAACCTTTTGATTTGTCAGTACGAATCTTAACCAACAGAAAATCTGCACTTAATTAGTTAACTGTAATTGACACGGTAATCCAAATCTTCATTTTAGATCAGCCAATGTATACTTTTCTGTATCTTATAAAAATGAAACCTTAATTGTTCTATTATGATATGTTCGCAAAATTTATTACACAATCATTCGTATTGCATTCGGCATGTACATAAGTCATCACTGGATTTTGATTACATACCGCAAGAGGAACTTTTCAAAATAAATTTCCCAGTTAACTTGTTGAAACAAAATGGAATCTTTAAAAAGGAATTGCCTTCCGACTTGCCCGAAAGTAATATAAGCTTGTGACGAGGTTTAATTAAAAGCACACCTTTATTATTATACCAAATAGTGGAATTATTTAGCTTTTTTCATCAAGAGAAAAAAACTCTCACAGTTCCACTACCA
The DNA here is from genome assembly GCF_947563725.1 of Argiope bruennichi. Lineage (NCBI taxonomy): Eukaryota > Metazoa > Arthropoda > Arachnida > Araneae > Araneidae > Argiope > Argiope bruennichi. The sequence goes on from NC_079155.1 coordinate 2,319,109, forward strand.
GGGGGTTCTACTGTTTCAAATTCAAAATTTGATTAAAATAATGATCAATTGTTAATTTCTTAAGATAAGGAAACAATATATTAAATATATTACCGCCGAAAGAATTCAAATGTACAAAGTTTCATCAGAAAGCGTATAAACCATTTCCAGCCTATCAAAACGTGAATGTGAAATTGATTACGAAGTTTCAAATTTGCAAACAAGAAAAAATAAAAATAAAATATTATTTACGATTTTACCTTTACTTCTTTAATTCAAATATTAAGATTCTTCAGGGTGAATAAAATATTGCAGAAAGCGATTCATGGATTGGCAAGTATCTGTAAAAGAAAAATTCAATTATATGTAAAAAAAAAAAAAGTTAATGCTTCAATAAGCATACATCGTTCAAGACATAAAAAGAGTCGATATTTTATTATGTAGAATCAGCCGTTAGAACATCATATATTCAAAAATAAAAGATTAAAAAACACAGAATTATATATTTTAAAATTTTATGATGATATGTATGTGTGCTATATAATTTAAGTAAATGCACCACTTAATTTGCAGTTATGATTCTTTTTATAAATTGGTACTTTTTCTATCAAAATACCTGCTCATCATGATCTCTGAACTGAAGTTACAAAACAATAAAGAATTTTATCCCATTTCGTAAATTAATTTACCTCTTAACTCTTTGGGGTTAGGTGGGTTAAAAACTGTCAAGTCTTTTGCTTAGCATTTTATGCATGGTGGAATATATTTCAGCTCAAGTCGAAAAGTTGAAGTTGCTCATAGTCAGACAGTTTAATATTTTATTTAAAACTTTTCATTCAGTTGGCAAAGTTATGAACTAAAGGTAAATGCGTAAAGAAATATGTAAGCGGAAACCAGCAACTTATATGAGATGCAGTGAATTTTTGTCGCTCATTTTATAATACATAATAAAACAGCATGTTTAATAAAAAAATGCAGTAAGTGTTTAATATACATAAATTATAAGCGAATAAATTGTTTTATTACAAAAACAATACATTTTTTGATATTTTATAATAACTTTGAAGCTGTGGTGAGATGATGTATGTCCTATTCTATAAAAATTGATCTACTGAAATATTTTTTCTTATTTTGAGTAAGATTTTATGTTAAATAATCGAAATGAATGTTTTCCCCACATTTTTTTTAGTAAAAAAAATCTGTAACTAGGGTTTTTTTTTAAATCGTAGGCCCAAAGAGTTAATTGCTTTGATTTTTTTACTATCTAATTAGATGATACCCTCTTTTTAGAGAAACACTGCCCTGCCAATTCATCTAAAAATCCATAGAATAGAGGTTTCTTTTGTTCACTATGTATAATGATCTGGAATGAACCCAAAGCTTGAGGCGGTAATATGTTTCAGTACTAATAAATAAATATTCGTTTGGAGAAACTCTGTCGTTGGCTGGAGAAAATAGTTCATTTCTGAGGAGAGTTTCAAATGCACTAATGATGAGTTTGGAGTAATGACATTAACGAAGTCCTTCATTACCGAAGTTATCTGTTAAAATGCATAGCGAGAAGGATCATTCTGAAACTTCTTTATTCAAGAATTTTTAGGAAACTTTATTATCGAGTTTAGAATTTAATAATCTTTTTAAAAAAGCACCATTGTTAGTACATTGAATAATAGAGGTTTTATTATTATTTTCTTCTACCTTTTATTACTAAATTTAATATTAATTATTATAAATATTATAAACTTTTGAAAACTCTTTCTCAAACTCATTATGAGATGGTGCATTTGCTTTAACACAAAATTAATTAAATAAATCAATAAAATATTAACTATATCTTGAAAACTTAACTGAATTGTTACTGAATGGAAACTTATCATCAAATATAAAAGTAGTGTGTTGTTGTCGAGAACATACAAGTGCAAGAAGTGTCAGAATTCTAGAATCAGAAGACATGAATGTAAAATCGATCACAACATTTTATCTTTTCCCGTATGAAACAAATGAATCTAAATAAAAGTGCGCCTAACTTCCTCAACACAGAATGCAAGCTATCACAGTGATATACCGATTTCAACCACTGAATGAAGGCGCGTTCTGTTTCTCGCATATGGCGCCTAGAAAAGTGGTGAAAGTGGAATAGACTGGATTCCTCTGGGTTGTATAAATTATGCATATTTTAGAAGTAAACTATCCATCAAGTTTGCTGCATTTTACAGACAAAGAAGGAAGACTGAATGACGGAGTTACATCAAAATTTTGTGTATTTTTATGTTTATAATACTTTTAATTTCTATATTTAATTCACAGAAATGTAAAAAAGAGGGAACAGATGCTTAGAGAAATATAAGCGGCCTTGATGTATTATAAAATAATTGAAGTTAAAATGGCGTGATGAAACTCTCTTTGAACAGAAATGATTTAAAACATCGTGTTTGGAAAGATGACTCTTAGCTTTGAAATATTGCACGCATGTATTTGCTCAGCTGCTTTCCAAAACATTGGATATTTCAAATACTTGATTTATAGAGATTATTCTACTCTAATGAGGAGTGCCATTCTTGAGGTCATTATTGGGGCAACGCTATCATTGCAATCTATCTGCAATCATGTGCTTTTACATTTCCGAATTTATCTGCCTATATTTTTCTCCACCTTATGAGTTTTAATGAGAAAAAAATGGTTTTTAATCGCCTTTGATTTTTAAATTGATTCTCTTAATGTCGTATCTGCAATCCATCGAGCACTCGCACAATAAAACTTTTTCTTCTGGAAAAATTGTTGAATGCATATTATTCACGTATGGAAGCACTCTTCATTTTTGGTTTCTGAAGCCCTCCGAGCTTTTATGCATGCGTCAAGAGGCGTTTCTTTCGTCAAATAAAGTGGCGAGAGGGAAGATGAGAGGAAGAAATGTTTACATTTAGCAATAGGGTGAGCTCAGAATATGAGTAGTATTATATTAAGAGGCATAACAACCACTCTTCTTTCTGCTTTCATTCATTAGCGAAGTGCTAATTTCGGGATCCTGAAACAGATTGTAGTTTAAAGATTAGAAAACTGGAAAATAAAATTCGAAGGAATTCCTTGTCTTTTAGATTCTATGATATTTATAATAAATCTATCAAGAATATCAAAATGATGCTCTAGTACAAATTGCGTTTTAAATTCGCTACTATAGGGGCAAAGTAAAAACAATAAATCTGTTCCGCCCATATTTATAAAAACTGAAATATGTAGTTCATATATAAATGTAATATTTCCAAAGAGTCAATAGACTTTTATTTAAAATAAAAAATAAATAAATAAAAATGAAAGCTAAAAGCTACATTTGATCAGTTGTTTCTAGAAATAGGTTATATTTTATTAGAGCTGATCATAATTACTAAGGGCATATAAAAGAAAAAAAATTGTAGTGCAAAGCATGTATAAATAACATGACAGCAAAACACAGAGTTTTGTAGCAGTCAAATTTTAGACATAGTTTAGTATAGTTATGCATTATAATCAAATAGATTTGAAGCAATAATCTTGAATAAATGAAGTGCATTGAAGGAAGAAACCATTCCTAGAGAATTGAAATATTGCATTTTAATGCAGCGAAAATGAAAAATTTCTCAAAGATAAGGAAATTATTACATGAAGCGCCAATCATTTTACTGTTAGAAAAGTGCGTTACTTATACTTTTTTATTTTTAATGAAAAAAAAATTATGAACTTATATTTTGAAATTAAAAAAATTATTTTCCTTGTTAAAAAAATAAATATTTAAAAAGGCAGACTTTTATTCTTTGTCTTCTGAATCGGAACTATGTTAGTGCTGAATAGGAAATCCTGTTTTGAATATCAAATTCTAATATGACTGAGGATGTGCATATTTGCATATGAATCAATGGAAAAAAATTAATTTTTTAAATCTTAAATATTCCATTCGAGAACCGGGCTCTAAAATTTTGAAAAAAAAAAAAATAACAAAAATGTCCCCACTTCATTTGGTTTACATTAAAATTATTCTAGCTATAGTTTTGGGTTCACAACAGCTTCCAAATACTTCATTTTCAAACTAATTTATTATATTTAAAATCATTATATTATATATATTCAAAAACTATTTGCTGCATTTAATTTTTCGTAAAGGGTTTAAAATTTTAGAATTTAGGTGCAAAAATGTAATTTTTATCGTTTTACAAACGTATTGTGATATTTTAAATAATAATAAAAAATATTCTGAACAATTCATTAAAGTGAGTGATTCTATACGTTTCGTTTTGATAAAAGTACATTTTTCAACTTTTCACCGATTTAAAATTTTTTAAATAAAATGATGCAAAGTCACCAAAAGAAGATGGTTGCGATTTCAGTTCCATTTACAACCTGTTCAACCAAATAGAGTGTACTATGTTATATCGAATCAATAGATGACGTGTTCATTTCAAACTTTTTAAAATCAAATTTTGGCATTGTGGTTTTAGAGAGAACAGTTGATTCAATGTTATTATCGTTATTCCGTTCCCTGCACTCTGCGAGTTTCAACAACTGGCATTGAAACTTTGAAAAATGAAACACAGCCATCGTTTTAATTGTCAGAATGGATGAAATCTCTTTTGCGAGTATACCATCACTGGAAAGTGCGATAGCTCATATTTTATTACTTAATGTAATCTATTGCATCAACATTTCTCGAGGGATTCTTTAAAGTTCTTTCAGACTTTATAGTTTTGGCAATGAGTAAATCAGCTTTCTCATGCAATCTCCTGTAAATCAGCTTTCGTAAGCAACGTCCCTCATCCATTATGATTATTTTAATGTCCTTTGGCTGATATCTCGAAGCCTGAACCGCATTCAAAAGCTTTATGTCGCAGACTGATTTTTCTTAATGCCGTATTTTGAGTTCGTTTATAAAATTTCGTCGGAGAATGAAAACCCTAAGACCCGGATAGCCCATCAGTCATAGAAAGTATGCGGTCCAACATTTCTTACAGTCAGATATACACCCCCACTCTTGTTTGGGTTTTTCTGACAATATCGATTTTGAGGGTTTCTGTCTTTACTAAAATCCCTTTTATTTAATTCATTTCATTTAATTCAAAATCCACAAAGGCTGATATCTCACCGTTGGGTGGTCATTTACCAATTTGCACAAGAATGCCGCTGGTCCCATCGTCTCTACAACCAAGTATTATAAATTTTGTATGACTGACTTGAAGTATTTTGCTGACTTGAAGTAAGCAAAAGGGATAACTGCAATGGGGTTCGAATTGTTAACTTTTATTTAACATTTAATGGACAGAAAATACGTCATTTAATGAATAAGAATTATGTAGTTTAGCTCTACAACAAAAGAATCCCGATTTTTCACGGGAATTCAGAATTTTAACCCTAATGCGGCCACTGAAAATGAATTGTGCCATTTTTATGAATATTTTTTTTTCTATTATGAACATTTTTTTAAATTTCTATTACAAAAGAGAAATGTATACCATATCAGAAATCAAACATCAAAGTTTGCGTAATATTGGCATATGGAGATAGCCAGTTTTTTTCTCCACATTGGTCTTTCATGCCAATTGAAGATATATAAGAAGAAATTGGCTTAACATTTTTATTCGATATTTACCCACTAAGCAACTGAAGAGGCAGAATTTTTTTTATCTTAATTAGTAAATAATGATTAAAAAATTTGCATGAATGTTAAAAAAGGTCCTTATTTCAGTTTTCTTCACATGTTTCAGAATCTATAAATTTTTCTGTTTTACCACTTCATTCAAATATGTATTTGCACTCAATACAAATGTCTAGATTTTAGACTCCCAATTTACAGAGTATTTCAAATGGATCATAGTACGGCTGGCAAGAATATAAAAGACTATTAATATAGAATAATAAGACTATTATATAAATTTTTTAAATTCGGAAATTCATCGAAAAAAATGAAAAAGTTTAATGAACGTTTCGCATTTTTCATCTACTATACTTGAAAATCTTCAATCCATTCATATCGATTTGGCCCGATATGTTCCGAATGGCTCTAGGAACAACAATCAGTTCTTTTTCACTTCATTGTATCGATCATTGACTTACATCAATGAATTCCCCACCTTCACTCCACAAACAAAACAAACAATAAAACACTCAGCTGAATAAACAATTGCAGCGAAATCCCATCCCTTACAGAAACGAGGCAAAGCAGTGCTGGAAATCCATCGGTCGCGGACCGACCGTCTAATTTGGGAAAAGCTCGGATTCGTTTCAAAACTTCCAAAAAGTCATTTGCCAGTCGGATCACGCTTAGCAAAGAAAAGGGAAGGAGGGATCACGCTTCTGAAAAGATACAAGGAAGAGATGCCGGGTGCATTCATTACAGCCCCGCCTCCTTCCCGAGATGACTACTGCCTTACCAAGAGGCCCTTCGAGCATACAAATGAAGACTCGAGGAAAGGGGAGAAACGGAAGTCTCGGAGATGAGCACACGCATCCTGAGGAGTTGGAAGGGCTCAACATCGAGCCAATTTCTTCTCTCGAACTCGCCCACGATGAGCCACTTTTGTGGGAGGCCGGCTTTCTTGCTGGAAAACAGAAGAGGGATAACTTCTCAACAGGAGTGTAAAGTGGCAGGTATGGAGATAAAGAAAGGAAGGCGGGTTCTGTGTCTGCTGCACAAAAGAAAAAAAAAAGCAGCATACAGTAAAGTTGGCGGACGTCTTTTCGATGTAACTTGTTTTGTTTTATTTATTTCTGGTATTATAGGGAAGAATCCTCCACTCTCAACATTTTGGGACGCACTAGGAACTTCATTTTTTTTGGGGCGTCCAATTTTTTTTTCGAAGTTTGCTACCTAATATAGGGGAAGAAACACGCTATACTTTACTTTCTGTATTGTTTCTAACTTCGATTAGCTAATTGATTGATTGATTTATTTATCTTTTATCTGTTGATTGATTTATCTGCAATAAGTGCATTGACTAATCATATTTTGAAACATTCATTAGGTTAAATTCAAGGTGTTTGTAGACGCAAGAACTCAACGCGGAAATTACGTGGAATTCATGAATATCTCAAATAGTCCATGGATTCTTAATTAAAATAGCATATTATTAAAATTGAAAATATTATCCTATTTCATGGTATCTTATTATATTTTATTTTTTAGTTCTTAAACACAAATTATAAAAAGAGAAAGCATCATTATCATAAAAAACACCTGAATATTTTTTGATGAAACTCAAAATATCGATATTTCAATGCATGTGAATGTGATGATTCAAAAGAGCATGGATGATATTTGGCATCTCGTTCTATTATTAGAATTGGAAATGAATTAAATTTTAGAATGCAACAGGCTGAATCAAAAGTGTAGCAATCACGGCGCAATGAATAATATTGTGAATAACCGTATCTATAAAATTCTTAATTACACATGATTAATGATAATCAAGTGCAATTGGGAAACACGCGATTTGCCAACGACTCATTGCTAGTCGTGTTACATCGGCTTGCCATTTTTGTCAATAATGGATGGTTTATTTCAGAGACCAAAGCTTAAATGGTTCTGCCACGCTATAACCATTTTTTTGTTTTTAAATTCGCCATTTCTGCGCATTGAAGAAATGTGTCAGGTTTTCACAATCAAAAATCAAAACTCCTTCTTTTTTCCTGATTTAGTAGGGTTGAGATGTTTACTCTTCATGGTTGATCTAAAAAATCATTTCAAAACTGTAAGAAAAAGACAAAAAAAAAAAAAAAAATTACAAAGATATGTGGCACATTTAAAGCATTCAAATGTTAGCTATTCTTTGAAAAAAAAAGTAGTAAAAATGAACCTTTAGCGCTCTTTATCGTGACTCTCGCTTTATCTTGAAGATTCTGACATGAAATAGGACCATGTCCAGTGGAGAAGCAACTCCGTTCTTTCATTAATACGCTTAAAAATGTAAGCCTTAGAAAAGAGCTATGAATCCCAGGAAGAAAAGTTTTCTTTTTTTTTTCTTTTATAGAAACAGTCTCTAACCACCCGCAATTGAAGGTAGCAGAGATTAAATCTGCTCCAATTTAAAGGCAAAATTTCATGAAGTTGAAATGCCTGAATCTTATGAACATCTGCTAGATCAATTTGAAAATACATAACACATGAAATTATTTCTACGTTTAGTCTTTAGCAGTGCGAACGCAATTAATTCTGTTCATGAAGGGAATCTCTCAGATCCCTAATTATATCCTCTATTATCCTCTCGGTTTTAATCATCCTTTTTTTTTATCATCTTTACGGTTCTTTTATACAGAAGGATTTTAATACCAGCCTTGTTATCAATGTTATTTACAAATTGTGGTCAGTGACCAATTGCTATTGTCCAAATAAGGCTTGTATTCTGGACCCTTTTCTCACCCCCTGCACCTTAGATCAGTTAAATGAACGCTTCATTTTGAAGTGACAGTGGAGCTACTTGGGAGTGGAGCTCCTTTTGAATCAGAATCATATGAAGAGAACAATACCCGACGCGACACCTTCCTATTGAGGTTTCTACGTCATCTAGACATGGCGACAGGGTCCGATGTTTTTTTTTATGCGTATCAGATTCAATGATATGGTGATCTTAGAATCTTAGAATCGAATCTCCAACCCAACTGTCCATTAGCACAGAACTCCAGTACTACTGTTGTCATTATCTCATGCAGAAATATTATGTATATGCATTTACAATTTCAAATGCATAGTAAAGAGACAGTGCATATAGAAGATATATTAAAGATATGATATAACTGTAATTATGATCTCAATATGGGGGGGGGGGGGCGGTGGCCTGGTGGTAAGGTCTCGGCTTCGAAACCGGAGGGTTTCAGGTTCGTGACCCGATTCCACCGAAGAACCGTCGTGTAAGGGGGTCTGTTGCACGTTAAATCCGTCATGACCAAACGTCCTCCCGCTAGTGTGGTGTGGAGAGGGGGGTGCCAGCTCAGGTGTCGACCTCGTCATCTGACCGCTGTTCAAAATGACGAGGTCCGTCCCAAAACAGCCCTAGTGTTGCTTCAAACGGGACGTTAATATAACCAAACCAATATGGGATGAAGTAAGAGATCTGTTCTTAAATTATAATTCGCAAAGTACTATTTATATATTTATATGTTTTGTGAATATGTTGAATCCAACCGAGTTTACTTCATAACAGATGATTTTTTTAAAGCAAAAACTAAAAACGAAACCCTACTTTGATAGTTGAAGACCATTTCGAGCCAAAGAGGAAAAAATATCACTCTTGTGCACTTGCAGATAAGATATTATTCATAAACTTATAGCTCTCGTGCTTTTAAATTCATTGAGAAACAATATTACTTAATTTCTTTCATTAAACCTGCGGTATCGATTTAAAAATATTTTTTCCATATTTCCTATGAGTTTTTGTTGGTAAGAATTCAAAATTTTATTTATTTCATGCCAACATAAAAAGTTAACATTTTATTTCCTTGAAAAAATGAAATGAATTTGTATTCACATACAAAAAGCTGCATAAGAGAGTAAGTAGATTTAAAAATACACGGGAAACATTATGCGGTATGCTGATGGATCCTAGAAGGAAATTCTCTTTTAATAAGTGAAAGGTACGAGTTTTGTTTGTGTGGTGCTATCTGAAATATCTCAGTTCGATAAGCTTTATTTTCTGAGAAAGATAGTCCTACTAATGAAGTAATAAACCCAGATCTGAAACGGAGAAAAGAAATTGTAAAAATCAAGGAGAGAGGGAGAGTTTAGTTTTATGCATAATATACATTTATGAAAAAAAAAAAAAAAAAAGAAAGAAAGAAAAAGCGCGGGAAAAAAATCAACTTCGTTTTACATTTAGATTTTATTCTTTAAATATATAATTTCTTTGAATGATTAATTTTTGAATGAAAATTATTTTTTCAGCACAAGATTAGATACAAATTGATTTATTTGTTTTAAAATATGACTACTGCAGATCCCGTAGAAATAAAACTATTTATTTTAAGCGTTCCATTTAAATTTATTCTTATTTTTTTTATGCGTGAATGCAAATGAAACATCTCCTGAAATGTTTACTTCCCACCCGAAAGTATAGTTATTTTACACTTCGAATTGATTTTTTTTTTAAATGCTCTATTTTAAAATATTGGAAATCAGGGACATGGCGAGCATCTTGCACTTTTTGGGGGGGTGGTAGTAGTGAGATATTAAAAATACTAATTAATAGTGAGATTGGTCAGTTAACCAGACAAATATATATTTTTTAATGAATATTATACATGAATATTATTCAGTAATGTCTAATATAATTTGATGTGAGTTGTATCCAAAAAGAAAGAATACTTTTTTTTCTGTAAAATTTAAAATTTGTTTATTTTTATTTTATCGTAAACATCTGTTGACAATTTCGTTAAATTTCGTTTTCTGTGATATATATTTGCAGAATTTTCTGAGATCTATTTAATGCAAATCAAGCTTTTTACAAGTAAATAATTAATGCAACCAAAGCACGGGTGGAGTTATGAAAGGCAATGGAAAGTGACTAAGTAGAAGCTAAAGGAATCACTGTAAGAAATAGAATTACCTAAAATTTTAATTAGAAATTTAGTCTAAAATGAGAAAACAACATGAAATGAATATTTGAACTAAAAATAGTGAGTAAAATTTTACTTTTACAATTTTACTTTTTTAATAAATGGCATGTAAAAATTAATTACTAAAAGAATATTATTATTAAAAATTTCAATAATTTTAATAAATTTAATGTCTAAAATATATATTTGTAAAAATTTCAAAATCTGAAATATTTAAATGCTGTTGTGATCGAACACATTTCACAGCAGCTATATTCTCGAGAGAAGGAAGTCTTAAAAATTTTATTTATTCACATTCACTGAGGAGAAAGTTGACAAATCTTTTATGTCACTTCTCAATAAAAAAGAGAAGTTTCTCCGAATGTATTCCTTTGGGAACGAAGAAATTGGAACTAGTTGTGAATTCTTGGAATACTAAAAGTTTAATAAAATACTTGCAATAGCTCGTAATGCTCTCAATGTTCGTAAAGAATAATCTTACCAGAGACTTTCAAATCATTATTAAGACACTAAGAGAAGATTACAAATCTTTAACACACCAACAGTAAATGAAAGTGCGAGACATAGTCTTGATCATGACGTAAACTTTCATGCTTCCACATGGTGAGTTTGGATATTCAGTTAGTATCATTGAAGTTCAACAAGAAGCATAACACTGAATTCACTTAGCTTATCGGATATTTTGTGGACTATCTAATATCGACTGTCAGATAACTTGTAGAATGGAGCCAATTTGTATTAAGCCATGTTTTCACGACCAACAATGCAGTAACTTTATACTGCCTACGATATTGTGTGCCTTCAATCAAAGAGATAATAAACACATCATAACACATGCTATTCAGTTTTATTCAAGCGAATATCACAAGTGGTGGTTTTAGTTTCACTTGCTTGAATGTATCTAGCCAAGTTAGCGAGTTAAAAGTCACATGATAAAAGAAAAGTGGAGCAAAAAACTTTGGAGGTTATAGGCATCACCTGAAGTAACACTTGTAAATTATGGTTTTTTTTTTCCTAAAAAACTTCAGTGAAAACCGGTTCACATACCATTTCATTTGAAAGAAAATCAGAAAATTTTTATCACACAATCTAATGGCAGAAAGCATTTCTTTGCTAAAGCAAGCATCGTTATACTAACTTTTGAATAATGTTTGGGTAAAGCAAAGGATATAATCTATAACATTATTTTCCGATTTGTATTCGTCAGCTATGTTGTGCTTTAAGTACTAGTCCAATCGCAGGCGAAAATGAAAATGCACAATTGAATTAAAAGGAGAAATCTGATTAATATCAATGCGGTGAATTCTTGATACATGAAGTTTTTAACATTATTGGTTTCATATAGAAATCTATTTTTAGTATAAATGTCCTCATTTCTAATAAAAATTTCAATAGTGTTAAAAAGGATTCATGCAAACTAGGATAAAGATCTTCAAGTTTCAAATTATTTTTCAATTTATAATAAGGAATATTTTGATATAAAATTCCAAATGCTCCCAACGGAAATTATGACCTTTTATTATGTAATTCCCTGTAGAATTTCAAATGTAAGTGCATTTAGATGTAGTCATTGAGATATCTAAATAAACCGATTGGGTTCGTATATCTGTTTATCAAAGGACTTTCAAGAACTTGGTTAAAAATAGCCGGAAACGTAATGGCTATTTCAGATTAAAATGAGAGCAACTAGATACGCTGTTTGCCGGAAACAAAAGACAGCTTAGTATTTTTGAAATTATCAAGCGAATATATCATTTCTTGGATAATTTTGATGATAAAGATAATTGTTACATATAAAGCGGGGCACAAATCCTATATTGTGTTCTCTATGAGAAGAATTTTCATTTAAGCATCTGAAGAGAATCACATGTTCATCTTGAATGTTTTAAATCTTGAAATAACTTTATTCTTACATTCTTTGAACTCAAAACGAGAGACAAAAGTCGGTGGCTTTTACTTTTATAATTTATATATTTTATAGATTAGATTATATTAACATCAACTGAATTTTTTATGTTTTTACTTTTTTGTAAGAATTTACACCACATTCTTTTAAAACCTACCCAAAGGAAACAAGTACGACACTGAATGCAAAATCATCAGCAAAATTTTCAACGCTTCATTATCTACTATCCTCTTCAGTAAAGCTTGGCAGTTTGAAATAATATGCAAAATCGGGAATCGAATGAATAATTCTAGATTATATTAGCATCATAACATAAGAGAGATTTTAAGATTTCGGTTAGATGACAAATACGATATAATAGATGTCAATTCTTTCACTAAAATTTCACACTACACGAGTAGCAGAACATTTGGTTCCGATAGATTTAATGTGCACCAAACCTTCTGGACGGAAACCATTTTCTATCCCAAGATTTTGTCACCAGATAATTTGGATTTAGCTATTTTTTTAAAATTTATTATAGGTTATTTGTTTCCCCCCTCTATGTAAATCACAAGCAAACTTTCACATGTCTTCGTTTTAGCATACATCTAACAATAAAAATAAGACAAAATACTAAAATGACTCCTGTCACAAACATAGCATGATAATTTCAACAGAATAAAAAAATTTAACACAGAGAATTGTTATAAAAAGGAAATAAAATAATAGGTGTGCACTTCAATGCGGTCTAAATCTTACCCTTCCTTGATTTCCTCTCTTCATCGATAAGCAAATTACAAATCAACAAGTATCTATGTTAAAAAAATATATGTTTCGTATAGCAGCTATAGTGAATCAATGGTTAAAAATCATGTAAAATCAATTTCTGAAGTAATTACTTAATAAGAAGGTACTTTTAAAAAAGTTAAGCTATTTTACTCCGAAACCTTCCTTATTATCTAATTACAGAAATAATTATTCTTCACGTTTTCAATCATTTTCAAACGAAGTAGCTTTTTATGTTTCTCAAGGCTTTTTTTATCTTGTTACTTCCTTTTTCTCCACATTCCTAACTTCGTTGTACCTTTCCTTCAAATAAAGGGGCTAAAGCGATGGGGGAAAAAAAGCCGTATCCTGAAACAAAAGCGAAATCGTTTTTCCCGAAGAAATGAAGAGGAGAGAATGAATTGGTATTAAAAAGATCTGTTTTTTTTTTCCGAAGGAGAGATGGATATTGCAGTTGGAATTAAATTTCCTTGATGAGAGAAATGCCACTAAAAAAAAATGGAAAAGTGTGTGTGTGTGTGTTTTTAAATTACAGTTGCCTTTTTTAAAGGAAAAAATTTAATGTAAATGTTGCAATCAATTTAAGAAAAGTTACAGATCACGAAATGAAACAATACAAATGTTTAAGATTTCGAAATTTCAATTCAGTTTAAAAGACTCATGATAAAAGAAAAGTGGAACAAACAACTTTAAAGGTTTTAGGCATCACCTGAAGTAACACTTGTAAATTATGGTTTTTTTTCCTAAAAAACTTCAGTGAAAATCGGTTCACATACCATTTCATTTAAAAGAAAATCAGAAAGTTTTTCATCACACAATCTAATGGCAGAAAGCATTTCTTTGCTAAAGCAAGCATCGTTATACTAACTTTTGAATAATGTTTGGGTAAAGCAAAGAATATAATCTATAACATTATTTTCCGATTTGTATTCGTCAGCTATGTTGTGCTTTAAGTACTAGTCCAATCGCAGGCGAAAATGAAAATGCACAATTGAATTAAAAGGAGAAATCTGATTAATATCAATGCGGTGAATTCTTGATACATGAAGTTTTTAACATTATTGGTTTCATATAGAAATCTATTTTTATTATAAATGTCCTTATTTCTAATAAAAATTTCAATAGTGTTAAAAAGGATGTCATGCAAACTAGGATAAAGATCTTCAAGTTTCAAATTATTTTTCCATTTATAATAAGGAATATTTTGATATAAAATTCCAAATGCTCCCAACGGAAATTATGACCTTTTATTGGTGGTCTCCTAAATATTATTCAACATAAGTTTATCAAGTACATAACGATGTTAAAATGTGGATTATTTCATAATAAAAAATATAAGTTAAAAATTGTTTGAATGAAAATATTTGAAAGGCGTTTCTTTTACACACTCTAATAGACTGTTAAGACTACATAGTCTATTAAAATATCTCGGTTAGCAAAAAGTGTCTACATAATGGTTACAAGTTGGAAGTGACCGCAAAAGCTACACATTTATGCGTACACGTCTACACGAAGTCCTGTTAAAATGAAATCACAGCATCTGTTAAGTTTAGAAACTCATTGTGAAAGATTTTGTTGATTATTTCTTTTTTCTTTTCTCTTGCCTTTGAGTAAAACACACTGATTGATGGCAGAGTGGATGCCATCGTTAAGAATGGATGGGGGCAAAAATTCGATCGCTCTCTTTGCAGGAAATGATTAGCGGACAAGTCTGCAATATCAACACGTGAGGATACCAAAGTAGGATGCGGAAATCCTGTAAAAATAAATGTCGATAAAAGTGGCGGATTTCTTTAATAAGCGGATTGTCATTAGAGGAGCTACTTAAAGAATCCAAAAGACTCATGGATACTTATATACAAAAAAATATTTAAGAATCGGAGGCAAATCAATAAGCGCAAAATGAACAGTTGTAATTTCAGAGAAGAGCATAGAAGCAAGAGAGTTGAATTCGCAGCTTAGATACAACTTTTGATAACAAGTATGGACAGCACGGTTTCAAGGATTTGAATCCATCCGCGATGATTGGTTCATGTGTCTATTAAAATTGTTGTTGTTGATTAAAAAGTGAAATAGAATCTGAGCTATCCGATTGGATTTTGCAAAATCCTCTAAAGGAGAAATGATAGAAGAAATCACTTTGAAATTAGATTTCACTACAATATAACTAGGAACCATTTCTTTATAGCCTAAGTGTTTTAAGCAGACCTGAAATTCAATCTTAATAGTAGATAACTGCCTACAATAGATTTATATAATCATGCACGCACGCACCACACACTTCCCGAACGAATGGCATATTTTGATTATGTAATGGTTTTTTTCCCTGACTTATTGTCGAAATCTGTTTTTGTCAATTTGTTTTCGATTTTAGATGCTACAAATTCTGCAAATTGCGTTTGGAACATGATATCTTTAATGTTTAAACGAGTTGAAATGTTCATTTTCCTATTGCAGTTGACTTTAAATTACCTGGCCGCGAATTTAATCTTCCGCGTTGATACGAGGAATAACTTGCTTTCCAAAATGTATCGACTGGTGTAAAGTGGAGGAAAGAGCTCAAAAGGCGCAGTAGTCACTGTTTAATACTTATATCAAAAGCTAAAATCTGATTGTTAAAAGGTAGATAAATTTTTAGCTTTGACATTTTAAGGTCTACCTTTTCACATTAGTATAATTGTTTAGAAACGGACAGTAAATATTTGATACAATTAAGTTCATATTTTACGCAAGTGTTTTTTTAAAGTATTTACACTATGTACATGAATGAATGTTCTTGTAATGAAATCAGATATAATAAAATTCCATTTTTAAAATGTGAACGATATTTTTATTCCTGTGATTTCTTTTCATGTAATAAATTCATAATACGAACAGGACAATACAGAAACATTTATAAAATACTGGCGAGAGAGGAAGGATAACTGACCCTAAGATCGGAGAAAATGAATAAGAGAGGGTTCTACTGCAAGAGGGACATGCTTAATAATTTAATTTTTTGTAGGCATTTATAAAATACCGGCCTGTCCTTTCAGATCATTGGGAATCCATTCTATCCATAAGAATAGAGATAAAATGCGAGTCCATGAAATTTAAAAGTTTGACATTTTCAGTCACAAGAAAGAATAAAATATTTGACCGAAGCAAATTGCAAACTTATCACCAAAGATATGCATAACGTGATTCATTTTAATCTTAATCTGATTTTTCTCAGATTAAAATCATATCTAGTGCATGGAGTGCTGCGATACTTAAGGATGCATTCAAACACACACATTTTTACTCCAAAATACGCTGAAGATTTTTGATATCTGAAAAATTTAATAGCACAATGAGAACTAGATTTGGAACATGAATCTTCCAAAGATGAGATATCGCCATCTTTAAAGTTATTATTAAAACTCTGGATATGATATGACTCTCGAATTCCAATAACAACCAATGCTTCATTCAATTTTTACACGTTTCTTGTCCTTTAATATGACTTGTTTCAAGTATGCACATAACATAACATAACGCCATCCTGTGCCCCCGGTGCCTATAACACTAAGTTATCTAACCAGTTGGATGAGCACAAGATGAAAGGGGAAAAAAAAAAGAAAGAAAGAAGATAAAAAGAAAGAGACGACAGACCATCCAGGGTTCTCCAGAGAGAATCACATTGGTGTCAAATCCTACATGACTATATTCAATTTTTTGGTGATGTAATAACTGGATAGAGGGGAAAAGAATACTTAAACAAATGGTGACTTTGAGTTGAACTTACAGGGAAATGAGATTACTAACTGAAAAATTGATAAATTACATTGAGAATATCTGTATGACATATATTAGCATATAAGTAATCACTAAAGAGTCAGAAATCTGTGGCGTCCGTCTGAATCCTGTGGTTTTGATTTCCTTCGCGAGAACTGCACTTTTGAGGGACTTTTGAAGTTATAATTTCGGCTGATTTTGACATGTGGCATTTTGGTCTCAGCTAATGTGTAGTCTTGAATAGGTCTTGGTATTTGTGAATATGGTTTACTATGGAGTGGATCTTGCCACGTGAAAGGGTATTCGATACAACTCTCCTGTACCATTCTTCTTCGAGACTTGTTTCTGGCTTTCTCATGTGCCATGACAGAGTCAGTAGGCTTTCGGTGGCATAGTGAATTGGGGATCCTATCTCCCCACAGCTACAGTAAGGAGAGTTGGCCAGATGGAATCTGTGTAGGTATGTCGGGAATGGACCGTGTCCAGTGAAGAAAAGGACATCCGTTCTGTTCCAGTTGGCAGCGTATAGAGAAACTTTCGGTATTATATTGAATGTGGAGCGGCCTGTTTCGCCTTCTTCCCATTCCTTTTGCCATATTGTCATCATATCGGTTTGGAGGATGTTCTTCAGGTGACATCTTGGGAGCTTCATTATATTCCGATCTTGATTAGCATTAGCCGCTGTTTTGGCTAGTTTGTCAGCCGCTTCATTCCCTTCATAGCCTACATGTGCCTTGATCCATGAGATTTTAATGTGAGGGTTTGCAAGAAGAAGGGTAAATGTATCTCTTGCTAATTGGCTATTGGAGTTTGGAGAACTTGAGGCTTGTGTACTTGCTTTATTGTCGACGTAAATAGTAACGGGATCTGATGTAGGAAGAGAGGTTGCGTATTTGACTGCTCTGTTGAGTGCTAGTAATTCAGCTTGTTTTCTTTCAATAGGCTGGTTGACCATTGGTGTATAGTCACTGCATCCTGCATGACACAAAATGCAGCCCCAACTCCTGCTGAGGATTTTGATCCATCTGTATAGATCCCGAGTACTACATTCTGAGACCCACCGTCTTCCAACGAAATTTGATGTGCTTGGAGATGTTTGGAAGGATGTGACTTCCAGCCCGTAGCTCTGTATTCATACTCGTGTGGGCTGATATGTGGCATATCATGTACGATTCCACGGAGTCTGTACAGTTCAGTCATTCTTGCCATCATTTGAAGCTGCAGATGTAGTGGTGGCAAGCCAAGGATAACCTGAAGTGCTGCAGTAGGCGTGGTCTTGTATGCTCCCGTAATTGCTAGCAGAAAGCCTCTTTGGATGGAAGAGAGCTTTCTTGCTAATCTAACCGTTGGGTGAAGGCACCAAATTCCAGCTCCGTGTGCAAGCATCCTTTCAATGACTGTCCTGTACAAAATTTTTCTGTGTCGAAGTGTTATCCCCCAAGATTTGCCAGCTATTTTGAAAAAATTGAATTGTTGTTGTTGCGCTTTCAATGCTAAATGCTTGAGGTGGGTATTCCAATTCAAGTTATCATCAATATGGACACCTAGGTATTTAATGGCATGCGTCTGCTTTATTCTTTCTCCCTGCCAATAGATTCTGGGTCCTGCTACCCATTTACTAAACAGAATAAAGTTGGATTTCCCCGTGGACACTTCTAGATTGTTTATGTCAGCCCAGGATATAAATTGTGCTATTGATTCTTGGGCATTTTGTCTTAGATTTTCTTTTGTTTTGGCTTTAATGACCAGAACAAAATCATCGGCGAATGCTTGGATAGTTGTATGGGCAGGCCAGATTTTATTAAGCAGATCGTTCGCCACCAAGTTCCACAGAGCTGGACCACTGCACGATCCTTGGGGGCAGCCTTGCTCCTGTTCTCTTATGGCCCAGCCTTCTTGTGTGTTGAGGATTATTTTTCTGGCATGTAGCAAGTTTTCAAAGATGTTTCTTAAATTTTGGGGACATTGGAGTTTATCTAGATATTTAACTATTGAATGGTGTTGGATATTATCAAATGCCCCATTGATGTCCACTGAAAGAACCAGAATATTGTCTTTTTCCCTTTTTCCATCATAAATTTTTCTACAAGTTTTTCAAGAGCAGCATCTATGGATTTTCCTTCACGGAATCCAAACTGGTTATTGTTGATGAGTTTATTTGATTCTAGAAAATAAATAAGACGCTGTGTGAGTAATTTTTCTAGAACTTTTCCTATAGTAGGCAAGAGAGCTATTGGTCTGTATGACGTGGATAGTTTAGGGTCTCTTCCAGTTTTTTGAAATAGGATGATATTGCTTATTTTAAATGGATCCGGGAATTTTTCTAGTGAAAGACATTTATTAAAATATTCTTTGAAGAGGATCGGGAAATTTTTGTTTATTGTTTTTAGAATTAGATTATCAATGCCGTCATATCCTGGTGCTTTTCCATGAGGGAGATTATCAATGACCTGTGCTATTTCTTTTTCAGTGAAAGGGCAATCATTAGGAGTGGTAGTGATTTCATGTGTTAAAGATGGGGTTGAATTTGGGAATGGAAATTTCAAGTATGCACAGACGGAATTTTGCTAAAACAATTTTATTCATTTCCTAATGTGCTAGTTATAAACGTTTGCATACTTGAGTATTCTCGATGGCAATACTCTATTTAAATACTTTTAGAACTTCATTGCTAGTGAATGAATGATTTGAAGTCATATTTTCTTTTATATAACGTGTACCAACAGTCCGTAAATATGAATAAAAAAAGATTTCAAGAGTTCATAATAGTATGAAAAAAGAGAAAATGAATTATAAAATGAAGACTGAAAAGAAGCAAATATTTTTTTAAAAAGTAATTCTACTTCTTCGTACAATAATAAAAATATGTTTTTTAAAACACTTTTATGGGTCCTTTCGTAGCGAGGGTGTACGTACTCGCTCGAAGTTTTTGCTAATGAATGCCACATGAACGTGCCGAACCTGCCATGAGCGCGCAAACACACTCAAACAATATGAGAAGGAATCACGTGATGTCACAGTGACACGATGAGCTGAGTAAGTCACGTAACGCGTTGCCTCTCCCCTTTTTTTTTAAAAGATGTCAGTTCGTATCTCTTGATTTGAGGTATGTCGCATGAAAATGAGTGAAAAATATTGAGGCGATAAACATGCTTTAGAGGCTTTTTGAGCCCACAAAATGATAACAATTTGGTAAACATATTTAGAAAATTCTCAATCACATAAAATTTATCATTAAAGAAAATTCTCAGAATTCCAAACATTTCATATTATTGACCGCAAAACTTATCCAGTTTTTCCAACATATTATGAAATTAAATGTCGTGTACGTTCATTCCAAGTATAACATAAAAGGCAACACTTCCATCCACTGGAGAGAAACGCTTCTTAAATATTAAAAGCTAACCATTTCCGACACAAAAATGTTCCTGTTCTAGAACAACATTTTACTTGAATTCCAGAAGGCAATTTAAGGCTGATGTTCCACAAACGAATGGAAAAACTTTTTCTAAAGGCATGGTCTATCATTTCAAGTCACCGACCACCCTCTTCTTCGTTCCGAAACTCCCCCTCCCTCCCATTCCGAAGAATTGCGTGCTGTGGTCAGAAAGAAAACCGTCTGCTCGTCCGCCGACACGTAGTGAAAAGAACAGAAGTTATTTCGACGATTACACACGCCCCTTCCTCCATTCGTTTAATAGCGTGTGTGTGTGTGTCTGGCAGTTGCGGGATGGCTGCTCTCTTTTGTTGGCGAGAATAAAGGAATTCCTTTCACTTTCACACGTAAAGATTCTTCTTCGGATTCTTTGGCGATCACATCCGAAATGCGGCCGAAAGGGTTTGCCGCGAAAATCATTGATATTTATTGAGTACAAATTATAAGACTTTATTTAGTAAATATTTAAGAGATCGCAAAAAAATGACAATTATTTTAGTTGTTATTTCAAGAAAAAAAGAGATTATGGTAGACCGATAATGACATGATCTTAATATAAATAAAAATCATTGTGTTTATGTACAAATATCCGTCTATACGTATGCATGCACGTTCCATGCCATCCTCTATATAACTGGGATGAATTCAACCAAATTTTGCCCATTTACATTTTACATACACGAGACAGCATTCTATCTCATGCCTTATATAATAAAGACATGAGATAGAATGTTGTGAATTTTCTAAAGCGCAAAAACTGAAATTAGAATTGAACGTACATTTTTACCTTTTTTACACGTTGAACTGCTATACCATTATTTAAAAAAAAAAATCTTTTTTTTTTATTTCAGCATGCTTTTCGACAATGATGCTTTTATTAGTCTCAAAATGATAATTATTTAATCATGCTTAAAATCAAGTTTAAGTCAATAATTCAAACGAAGACAATTTTTCTTATAGTTTAAGAATGTGAGAACAAAATTTGCAGTGCTAATAGGAAAAATATTAACTTATAGAGAAAATTAGCTATCAAAGTTTATCAAAATAGTCTTTTTTCACTTAATACCCTAATTTCAATTAAAAGCAGTCAATAAAAATTTTTTGTACATTATAATAATTTACTTGAAATTAGTTTTTTAAAATGTTATGGATGTATGGATATTAATCTCGAATAACACCGTGTATATCAACTCATTTTAAAATGTTGAGATGCAACAAATCAAGTCCATCACATTGTTGCTATCGTATCAAAATATCACAGGTACTCCCCCCCACACACACGCACAAATAGAAAAACTGGCGAAATCTTGATCCAACAGCTGGAGCTACCAACAATATATGGCATTTTGTGACCGCTTACAGCAATAATATATACGATGAAAGCAGATATTGTTAATTGCACAAATGCTTTACATTAATAAAATGATTTGAAAAATTTGACGCACAACATCAATAGAAAAGCAATGCTGATGTTGTGTAGATACGTTCTTTTTGTTTTGTTTTGCCTTTAAATGATAGATGATTCGTAAACTTAATATCTCATTTGAGCTGTCGGAAAGTTATTAAAAAAAATTTTTCTCCAATTTTTGATTTGCGCCAAATAACGAGGATATAAAACTTGAGCTGGCAGCTAACTGTGCAGTTTTGAGATATATTCTCTAGGGAAAAGGCGTAGTAACAATAACTTTCCACATAGCGCAATGGCGATGCGCACACAACACTATGAACCTTTCACAGACGCACACAAACACTATGAACCTTTGGAGGTATTGAACATAAACAGCCGACGAGATCCCGAAGACGGGACTGTCAAATCCCCACTTCATTGTCTTGTCTTCTAATTTGTAGATCTCTCCTTTCAGTTGTATAATGAGAGAGAAAAGCATTTGTGACTCTGATGCGTATCCTGAATGAAAGATATTGCGAACATACTAATCTCAGGCTAATTTTACCATCTATTTCAAAAAAAAAAAAAAAAAAAAAAAAAAAACACAGAAGTGAAAGTGGAGACATCGTTTTTGCGTTTTCTTTGAAAAGGAGTTTAAAGAAATATTTTGTCTGGCTGAACAATGTCTTTTGTCAATAAAATGGAAATAGCACGCATTAAATCCTTTTTTATAATATGAAAAGCAATATTCTTGATATTAGAGATTGTTGACACTGTCGTCCAGGCAAATCGAATGACAACAATCTGAATGCTGATAATCGCTAGAGGTTATTTCAATTTACCAGCGTTCAATTTTTCGCATTAAAATATGCTTTACCAATTTAAATCAATGATTCGAAAATTGTGATTCAAAAATTTGTGACAGGAAATGATGAATATTATCCAAATGACATCAAGTTGTTAGGTGAAATTTAATAGGATTCGAAAAGTATTTAAAGTATCAATTTTAATTAAATACAAATAGTGTCGTGGACCAAAAAGTATTTGTTTCATAAAAAAATATTTTCAATTTGAAAATAATATTATTATTTTGATTAACTACGTTTCATTTAGAGACGAACATTAAAATCGATCCTGAAAATCAACACTTTAGTACATTTAGCAAAAATTCGAATCAGACACCATTCAGTTAGCTAACTGTAAATATTTTAGACAATTCTTTATATAAATAAAGAGTGAAAAGCATTGGATAGATTTCATATAATATTTCATAGTTAAGTTAAATTCAAGAAATACGGTAAATACACTTATTTTTTAATGGAAACCAAATTTTCGGATTAAATTATTTCAATAAAAACACATTTATAAATCAGAATTTTTTTTAAAAGTAAACCTAAATTTTAATTTCTTTTGTGTGCATATATCGATTCTTTCTCAAAATCGATTTAAAGTAGCTATCATTTATTATATTATACAAATTATAGAATCTTGAAATCAATTAAAAAAACTAACAAAAAGTTGTCATCACTTGTATGGAAACTAATCACAATTAAATGAATAGATTAAATAATAATCAAATTATTGATTATTATTATATTCTGTTAATAATGAAATTATTGACAGAATTGTGCTGTTTCCAAAACACAGAAATGAACAAAATTTCAACAGATGAGGATCTCCATAAACGTGATCAAATCAAGTGAAATACAAGTTTATAAAAAGATCGTTTGGATTTTTAAAGAAAAATATAGTTACTTAAAGGGGAAAAATAAGAGCACTTTTCGCATGAATACATAGTTACTCACACATGAAGATATCATATATATCAGTAAATAAGTGGTTATGCCTGTTGTATTATAGATCAAAATATTCTTAACAGGTTTTTTTTATATGATATCAAATATCCAAAATTAAATTTCACATTATCAGTGGGATTCACTTGTCAACTTTATCCAAAGAAAGCGGTTTTCACGCCGTCTTAAAATTCAAACAATCGCGTACTATTTTAATTTTTGTGTTTAATTCTTTTAACAATTTTTCATGCGATGGACTTGCTTATTAATATTTGTAAGTTTACCTGCTTATTTTCTGTGATGTTCAAAGGTCCGACGAAGAAAATTGACTCATTGATTAGGGAAATAACTCTTTCCTTTGGCAGATTTGATAGTCCCAAGTTTTGTGCCAACTGATTTTGATAAAAGTCAACGAGTTATTTTTTCCAATCTTCTTCGACCCAACTCATATTCTGGTGTTACCATCAACACAGATAAACATTGTACGAACTTCAAGGGTGGTCTTTCCAGATGCAGAAGGGCCTAAAGAACCGAAATTTATTGAAATTAAAATCCTTTTTTTGTCAATTATAGATCATTTCCTAAGAATAACTTTTATGCAATAAGAGATTTTGCTTTATAAATTGGCTTACTTCAGCTCAATACAGAAGAAAATGGAATCATATGATACAGCCTTTTAATAAAACTCAATGCAAAATAAATTAATTTCTTACAAAATACCAAATTTCTAATGAATCATCATAATTTTAAAATGCGATAAAATGTCACATCATTCCTCCGCTTATTTTACTGGTTTAAACTATAAAATGAAGAAACACATGAAAACAGACGTTGAGACTTGAATATTTTACTTTGAAGGTCGTCTTACATAAATAGGGAAAACGTATGAATGCACTGGATCAGATCAACATGTACTTTCGTTTAAAGTAAAATGTAAAATAATGGATTTATGAAATGCTGCAGTAGATACCTATAAAATATGTCTTTGAGATATAATTAATAACAAAGCTACAGTTAAGATATGGGAAACCAACCACTATTTCATAAATTTTTAGTTTGCTACTTCAAAAAGTAATATATTTTGTAGTTCACAACAGCAAATTAAACCAATTGCAGGCAATTTCCTAAATGGTTTTGAAATTTTTCAACAATAAAATAGGAAATATGTAGATTCGTAACTTTTTTTAAATGTAAAATATCGTAAAAACAACCATTAACTCCAAATGGATACTTTGGAGTTGACTCCCCATGGCACTAATATACATTCAGTAGTTATGTATTCTAGTAATTGTATCAAATATTCCGACAGCTGCTTGTTTAATCATTTACTCGAATCAGCCCAGAAGTGGTTATCGTGATTGGGCAGGATTCACCACGCAAAAGCCAGACTTGGTTATGATGTATTAGGATGACTGTCAATGGTTACGAAATAAATGCACATTACCATAACAAAATATCATCAACCCATCAATTATAATCGAGTGCAACGGGCAATAAACGATGCAAGTATTAAAAGAGAGATAGTAAATGGATGATAGGAATATCTTTAAGGACACCACTCTAAAATATTAATAACCCCACGAGTATGATTAGATTAAAATAGTTTAAAGAAGTCGAACACGTTAGCTAGCATACAAGTATAATTCAAGAGAGCCAGCAAATTAATCTAATTTTCAATAAGTTTATGAAATACGAAATTTCCATGAAAAATATGTCATAAACGAGCTTATTTGCTTTAGAAAATGAAGATTGCATTTTTGTCCCCCCCCCTTTCTTCATACTTTTTCTTGTTCAGCATACACTTATCTCAAAAAGAGCAAATGGGGAAATTTTACTTCTAAAATTATTTGAAATTATTTTTCCGTCGAAAGCATCCACATCAGAAACTGCATTCGATATATGGTCTTGGTCTACCCCACGATGACCCGCCTACACGAAAGGGTGCAAGACCTTAAAAGTCGCCGGGGAGAGAGAGAACCATTGTTTATTCATTAAAAGGTTACAGTCATCGATATATGAAATCAGTACTCTTCATATTTCAGACATATACATATTTCGCCACAGACTTATTTCGACGATGCCCGTGGCTATCGATCGACATAAAAAAGGGAAACAGATACTAAAAATTGATTGTCGAAAACATGAAAACAATATTTCGAAACAGTAAGCCTTGTGACAAAGTTTTATTATGTGGAAGTTCAAATAAAAAAATTTCTACAGCTACTGATGGAACCAAAGCTCTAAAATTGGATAAGGACAAGAATCGATGATTTTACATTTGTCAACCTAACTTTTATTTTCAGTGAATCCATGCTGCTGTATTGGAAGAAGCGATTTATTTTATTCTGTCAAGAAATCTTTGGTAAATTCAGAGGCAGCATGATTATTAAAAGAAAAGAAAAATGAACAATTTGATTAAAAGAGCATTTTATCTTCATTACATACGAATAATAAGGTTATATGCACTTTTTTAATGCGTTAAAACTACATTAAAAAGGAGCATGACTTTTCGCTGAATGTGAATTGATTCATTAGGTCATGGTCAAGTTTTGAGATTGCACAACGGCTATTATTATGGTTTCACTATTACATCATAGCATTCGAAGTGCACTAAGAGAAATAATTGTAATTTTTAAAATATTTGCGATCAAGGTGTATATCCACGTTCTTTATGAGACCGATAAAAATGATCAGAATTATGTATGCCTGTCATTGAGAAGACCTTATCATGTTAGATGCTTAACAGACAATATTCAATACATGGTAAATTTTAAAAAAATCAAACTTTGCTCTAAACCCATTAAAAAGTTCATTGTCTGTACTTTCCTTTTCACAAATTCCGTGACTTGGAAGTAGAACGGACTCTTTAATATTTTTTTCTCCAAAATTCCAAAATATGAGATTTTATTAAACCCATAATCTAAAGAGATACAGAAGAAACATGATAGAAAATTAATGAAATCCTTTTGCTATTATAAAACTTACAGATTTTTTTATTGTTATTTGTTAGCACTTTAATAATATTGGACAAAAGTTACAATGCCATTACACTCAGAACTAGCTTCGTTCCGAGGAAATAAAAAAAGCAAGCATTCCATGAAGCACTGTTGAGATCAGTGATTTTTTTTTGTGGATTTAAAAAAAACAATAAAAGAAATATTTTGCGGAAATATATATTCAAACTAGAATCTGGCATATCATATATATATGTATATATAAATACACAGGGTGTTGCCGAATTCGACCGACAAATTCAGAGGGGTGATAGTAGGCATCAAGAGTATAAAGAATCACCATACAAAATGGGGTTCTAAATGACAGGTGAGAATCGAAAAAATATAGAGAGTCGGAGAACTATTGGAAACTGTTAAAAATTAATAAAAAAATAACAAATGCTGTTTCAACTATGAATTTTTTTAAGTGACAGCACATTCTTAAAAGCATCTTTCCCTGCTGGTAAGATGCGGATTATTTGATGATCAAGGGGGTCGTAAATTACTGAAAACGATAAAGTACTTTAGAACTCATATTTGCAAAAATATTAAATTTGCAGAAAAATAAATACTAGAAAATGTAAGGAATTTTATATTGTGTAATTTGATATAAGCGTGTAATGTGAGAACAGAGGAGTTTTAAAAATATTCAAGAAAAATTAAAATGGGAACCAAAAAACATCGCTGCAACATCAATATCGATGTTCGCAGAGAGCGTTGTCAAATTCGAAAGACAAATTCAGAGCAAGCATAGTAAGCATTAAGTAGATGAAAAATTAACAGAAAACATAGGGTCGCAGGTAACAATTTGCAATAAAAATCACAAATCGGGCGGAGTTCGCACGTTGGATGCTTGATGCCACACAGGATGATGCACACTTTTCTGTTTGAGTTTTATCCTCAGAAGAAACCTGCTTTACGAGATAAAGTGTCTTTAACACGCACAATGCAAATATTTGGTCATTCAAAAATCCCCACATCACTATCTCGTCGAACTTTCAACACTAGTTTGATATTGACATCTAATCCATATAATCAAGATCCAACTTCAGACACTGGATTTTGCAAATTTGAGTAAAAAATGAAATCATATTGTCACTATGAAACTGCGGTGAATATGAAAATCATCATCTCTTAAAATTCTATGGTTATGAATACGGATTGCTAAATCTGACACAAACCAAAAATGTCTTTCTCATAATCAAAAATATAACCAGGTGGCATTGGCATTCCATTGAGAAAACTTGTTCCAAAATATTTACTTCATTATCAGAATTTTCTTATTAGTGAAATTCTATTTTAAGCAACTCTTGCTGCGATGTCTATTTGTGCAATTGCATCAAGTGTCAAATCAAGGTAATGTCGAATATCTGGGACCAAAGAATTTTTCAAACTATTGCTTTTTAAAGTTGTTAAGCTCTTAAATTAAAAAGTAATCTCTAAAAGTTACCATCATTAGCCTAGAAATTTCCTTTTTTTTCCTATTCAATTATATTTAAGTTGTAGAATGGGAACTCAAAAGCAGTTTTTACATTCAGAGTACCTACTTAAATTCCTTAACTTTAGAACGACGGCCACTGCAGTTGCGAGGAGGATGCCCGGATACATAGAAATAACTATGCGCTGCGCAATGAGACCCTTTATAGCGTCATCTGAACACAAAATCGGAAGTGAACGTCTCGAAAACGATACAGCCTAAGGACAAAAAGTCAGTTATAACGTTGTAGATTGTTATCGATTTAGTACAAAAAGGAACCCTGTACACATTCATTCCAAAAATAAAATTCTCAAATGTTTAAGAAATAATTCAAGACTTTGTTTTGAATTATCGGTTTGGCTGCGATTTCAGACATTTTGATGTCAAAGTACAATAAAAAAAAGATATACAATTAGTTATATGAGGGTACTTTTATTTTCGTAATTCAAATTGCTCTCTGTCATCAACAATATAGATATGAAATACTGTTGGAATTTGATTTTGCACATTTGTTATCATTTCAGTTGGTGCGTCAACGCAAGCTACAATACATCATCAAAAGTCCCGCATTCTTATTGGAAAGATGGCATATACTTCTGTTTGAGTTCCCTTCCAGAAAAACGTACTGAAGCCAAATGTCAGTTTTTTTCACCGAAAAGTAATACGTTCTTCATTTATCCATATTTTGAGGTTATAGCTTCTGAAAATGTGAACAAAGTGATTTTAAGGTTTCTGCTCTTTCTATTAATATATATAAGGCAATTTTTTTTGCACTAATTTGATAATATTCTACAACTTTGACATTTTCTCTATATCTTATACCATTTTTGAAATAGCCATGCTAATTCGAGAATTTTCAGCCAGGTAGCGCAGTAAGCATCACACACACATAAATATGCCCTTTTAAACTGGTGTTCGGAACACTGGGTCGTTATCCTGAAGAATGATTTTCATTGGCTAACGATATGGTGAAAATATTTAACCGGCTTCATTCCTGGAAACATTACGGAAAGACATTAATTTCGGTGAAAGGAATCGTGCTGTGGTCAAGGCAGGACTGGATCGCTCTGGATTACCGAAAGGATCTTCAAAGCTTTGATACAGAGTTTTTGACCGTTAAAAGATACAGAGGCGAAATTCTTGAGCATTATGCTTGCTTTATTTGAGGTGCAATTGTCATTGTATAAGTTCGATCAACGATTTTTTTTGAAACGGAAAATATCCAGCGGATGCTATGGCGTACTCACTCACCTGTAGGGATTGCAATATCGGACCAAAAGTTCAATACCGGTATTCGGTATTTTTTAGATCTTAATATCGGGATACCGGTTTTAATACCGGTAGTAGAAATTTTAGAAAAAGAAAGAAAACACAGGTGTTTTTTTGGTTATATTTGCCAGTTTTATTAGAGAGTGCAAATATCACAAAAAATAATTTGTAACGGATAAATTATAACAGTATATAAAGACTCACAAAAAAGTAAAGGAGCATCTTATTCATTTAAATCACAAAAAAGTGTAAATATCCCTATTCAGTCTGTGGTACTATTACAAATTTTTAAAATGTGATCTTAAAAAACATAATGCATCAACTGTACTGTCATGGAACGTAATTTTGTGCAAAAATGACCAGCTGTCGAAGACGCTCTTTCGGCATCTACGCTAGTTGATGGTACTGTTAGCAATGCGCGATATACTTTTTCCAAGTATTTACCTCTAAATCCCTCATCTTCAAATAAATCGATTTCTCGCCAGATGGTTTTGGATATAGCTGATTTCTGTATTGCATTTTGGTTTGTTAATTTTTTTTTATTTATCGCTAATTCTAATTTTTGTTCAAGAGACAATTACTTTTCACTACCGACATGAGTGTTATCATCATCTTCGATAACTCTATCGAATTCTTCTGAATGTGGATAGGTTTGTGGCTAAAATTTTTAAAAAAAATTTACTATAAACTTGATCAGATTTGAATTGGTTAGTCTCTTCTTTTTTCTCATTTGCATTTTTAAAATCATTATAATTATGTAAATACCGTTAGACATTCTGTATTACTAATTATCGTAATGTTTACGTCTCACGAAACCGCGAATCTTCATTGTTAAATGTAAACATCTCATCCTTTCATCTTTCCTCTCACCTCTATTTTGTCGAATTAAACCCATTCTAACGCATGCTCAAAAGCGCGGAGGGTTTACAATCCGTTAGTAAAACAATATATTATCACTTCTCTTGATTGTACGATGCAACGTTGTATTCACAGTCAATTTCGCCCGATAGGGAGACATAAAAAAATGTATACTATTCTGCTATGCTGGCGATCCCTGAACATATAGTGAAGACAATTAAAAATATTTCTAGTAAATACCGAAAAACCGGTATTTAAACTTGTGAATACCGGTATTAAAAAATTGAACAAATGGCTCAAAATACCGGCATTCGGTATCCCGGTATTGCAATACCTACTCACCTGATCTTATCGAGCATGTTGTAGTATGTTCACGAGGCAACTTACAGCAGTTCGGTCATAGGAAATATGAGAAACCGTTGAGCAGCTCTCATGTCTGATAGAGGTGACTACACACTTTATTAAACTGTCGCATTCACATTTTAATGTATGAACTTCTCTTATGCGCAGTTTTCTTTCAAATTGTCTCTTTGGATAATAAAAGCAATTATTATCGTCCTTTAGCATAGTTTTCTCATTTCATTATCGTTTTGCACTCACCTATCGAATTTCCGCCATTCCGATTTAGATATATTTTATTATTAACGCAATTACTAATGACGCTTAAATTTTGGACATCAGCACGCATTCCATAATATGCATAAAAATTCTGATTTGCATCTAGTGCCATTGCAACTAAACTGACTCCTATCACCCTAAGGCCAACCCCTTGTTCATTCCTTATTGAGTTTTCCTAGTTATAAAATATGAAGAACATTATTGTTAAAACTTCATTTTCCTACCCCGAGCTTTCTTTTATATTTCTGCTTCGCTTCGTCATTCAGTGAAGAGTGCCTTTCTCTTTCGATCGACGGAAAACAGTATGAGATCAGATCCACAGTTTGGGTGGCAAGACACCATATACTAAATCGTAATGAATCTTTTTATTGCATTTTTAAGTTACTTTTTTCTCACATTGACATGAATCTCTTAAAGATTTGATAAAATTCGATAATTTGCTATAAAGACCCCATTTTCCATTTTATTCATCTGTCTCCCTACATTTTTCAGATATGTTCAGTTACAGACTGTAAGATAGTTAATATATTGACTTCTGAAATTTTCGAGTTTGGCACAGCTTGGCCAGTATGGGCCCTTGCGCCATAAAAAAACAATCAAATCAAATCAAATCTGAAATTTTAACGAATTAAAAATTGATTGGTTTTTTTTATGTATTTCCAGTTATTTTCAGTACGTTTCATAAAAGAAACTTTCGTGAATTGCGAGTTTTCTCAAGCGCACTTCCAAGAGAGGCAAATCCTAAGCGAATGCAACTTAACCCAATATCCATTACTCTTCCGGCACATAAAGAAGAAAGAACTAATAAAAGGAGCCTCCAAGCCAAGTATTTTTGGGTGGGATCTCGAGAAGAAGTCTGCGACTGTCAAATAAATTGTGATTTGGCCAAAGTTTATTGCTACTCAATGATTGCATTAACAAGACATTATCCGAAAAAAGGATCTGCGTCAAATGCTTTTCTAGATAGATGTATGTGGTGATTGCAAGTATACACAATTCAATGAATTGGTTTAAAAAAATTAATTACTGCGCTTTAGAATTATTGCAATAAGACTTTTAATAAAAACAAACTGAGAATAAGTATGTGCCACCTGAAAAGATAGTATGTTCATTTTGCTAATGTGAATTAAATTACATATTAAAGAAAAAAAAATTCTAAGTTTCTTGATTCCTCAGCGTGTGTGATAATGGATTTAAAAATCAGAACCATTGAGAAATCGAAAATGTTTATTTTCATAAGCAGAGAATGCGACCTTCGAAAATTGTGGATACTCTTCTTTACCCCCCCCCCTCCCCTTGCTTCAAAGTACATTAGAAGCCTAAATGATTCGGATAAATACTTTCAAAACATCCCGTGTTTTCATACAAGATTATAAAATTATGTATCAATTGACAGATAACCTTCTTCTTGGTCTTACGAGAAGCGTACAAAGAGAAACATATTTAAATCACAAAAAATTTCGATCTCGAAATCTTCAAGAATTTTCACGCTTCAGATTTCCCTGAAGCTGAAAGCCACATTTTTGGAATTATGTCTGTCTGTATGCGAACATGATAGCAGAAACATGCTTTGAGCTTGAAATTTGGTAAATGTTTTTAGCAGTAAGTTTGTAGATTTTATCAAATTTTGAAAGAAATCCATTCACAGGAAATGTGTTTGGTTGTCCTATAATTACGAAATATAAAAAGCTAGTTGGATAAAATTCAGTGAACAGTTTTAGCATCTAAAATACAGATCCGAACCAAATCCATCTACAAGTGGGCCGTCTGTCGCTCTGTAAATCCGAACGCGTCTAAAGCGATAAATAAATAAATAATAATTTAAAAAAACGCAACTAATTTAGGATCATTAAATTCAGTAGAGAATGCTGTTACGAAAATTGAAGTTTTGTGCCAAGTTTTGACTTTAACCATTTGGGAAATAGACATCTAAATACATATTCGGTATTTTATTGTGAAACAAAAACGTTTATCTACAGGAATTTGAAAACAAAACTGATCATTCGTAGCGTTCACAACCTTAGCCGAGGTTCGCAGTTTTCGTGAGAATAACGCATATGTGTTGTACTAGTTTTATGAATAAATTTGTCTCCTCTTCTAATTTTATCCATTTAAATCTTCTAATTTTACATTAGAAAGTTTTAATTTTGGGTTTGTTTGCTGCTAATATTATTTAATCTCTCATTATGTATAGCATACGAGTTATGTTAAATTTTGATTATCTCATTTTTGTTTCTTTGATTATGTATAAAATTTTTATGCATTATTTATTCTATGCAAATTTCTGTATTTGTTTCCATTCCCTGCTTTATATATTTTTCTGTTGCATATTTATGAATCTTCCTTGCCGTATTCTATGCACCTCGTAGCAATGAGTAGACGGGGATTAAGTTACAAAAAGTGAGAACTGAGATTTGATCAAATGATCCTCTCAGAGGGAAACGGACCACATCACAAGCCCTCAATATTCACGCCTAATGAAACGAATAACTGGATTAATCAACCTCTGCTCCAATGAGATAGCGAGGATAAACTAGAAGAGTTGAAACACCTGAGCAGACGCAGACAGGGCTGGACTCTCGAAGACGTCACTAACGAACGGATGGGAAACGCAGAACAGGGTTTTCACTACTGAGAAAAATCAGAGCACATTTCTCTCAGTCCTTGCTGTTGGGCGTAGTGGAGAACCGTCCCAGACGCTCAAATGGATCTTTTCCAGACTTGGCAACTCCTCGAGTGCCCATCCCAAATTAAATGAACACCGTGACCCCAACCAAAAATTATTGTTCCGTAACTAACGGAAAGCAGACGTCCAAATGGTGCCGTTGTGTTTCGTTAGTTACGCAAATGGCATGACCGAACAAAGAACAAAAACTGACACATGTCTAGATGTTGCGGTGGCGTAATGGGTCTAAGCGTAAATAAATAAGCATCAGCCTGTAGATGACGTTCGACGTAATGCATTTGCAAAAGCCACAATCGCGTGCTGTGCGTGGGACGAGCCCAGTAATATAAAAGCCTTTTTCGCCTTAGTTGGTAAAGGTGTTCGCGGAAAGTATTTTTTCTCCGCTTTTCCAAAACGTCACATTTCATATTCCATTTACTATCGAGTTAATCGATTACGCCTCGCATGTGCGGGAAAGTTTTACATTTTCTCCGACGGAAGGAATGAATTCGAGAGAATGGTTTTCCTGGATTTTTTCCACAAAACAACCTGGCATATGTGTGTATGTGTGTGGAGAAGCTGTAGTTTTTTTCCTAATGTTTTTCTAGCAGATAAATATTCGTTTTTCTGATTCATCTAGTGAATTCCTGGGTTGCATGTATTCTATGTAGTTTTATCATTCCCTTCATATACTTTTTGCATTTTTGTACATTACTAAAACACAAAATGCATTCATATGTCTAAGATCTGTCTTTTAAGACTCTGATAAATGTTTTAGGTTTCACAGGGAATATTATTCATGCTGCAGTATGAATACGAGAAAGTAAATGCATAAAACATGAAAAATTTAGAGGAAACAGTTTCATTATGTGAAAACTATTTATTCCAAGGAGACCAACATGGGCTGGAAATGATCATATTTGTATTATTACTTAAATAAAAAGGAATTTTTCATGCGTTGCTTGGTTTTTTTTATGTCATCAAAATTAGTCCTTTTGGACGCAAATGAAACTCTGTGAAAAATTTTAGACCAAATTTTGGAATCATATTGTTCCCCTAATTCTTTCCAATGAAAAATTCTGATTTATCGAAAATACCTTAGTATAGAAGTTATTTAAGCATATACTTTTTGTAAATAAAATTTTATATAACATTTACTTCAATAAGAAAAAAAAGAAAGAAAGAGGGAATGATCATGATATTTTCCTTGTTCTACAGAAGTCCTTAAAATGTATTTTATGTTATTTCCATCCTTTATTCTAAGAACTCTACAAATTATAAATTTCCTCGTCATCTTGAGTAAAACGCAGATGTATACAAATATCCAAGTTTTGAATTTTGATGCGTTATATTTTATAAAGCATTTCAATTTCATTTTAGGCATTTATGAAAACAACACAGTTTCTTAAAAGAAAACCAAACCGAATGTTAGTTGATATATGATCAATATTTGATCGCACTGAAAACAAAATCATTCTCCCAAGTAACAAGAAAATTAGGAGGACTATGATGAAAATTCAGTTCAGTTTACCTTTAGAAAAATGACACCTGTTTAAACGTATTATACAGCAAATGACACTACTGTTCCCACATACCGTTTAGTTTAGTTATATTAAAGTCCCGTTTTAATGCAACTCAAGAGTAATTTTGGGACGGATCTAGTAATTTTGAACCGTGGTCAGATGACAAGGACGACACCTGAGCTGACACTCGCCTATCCAACCTTCCACACCACACCAGCGGGAAGACGTTTAGATCCGATGGATTTAGCGTGCACTAGACCCGTTTATACGACGGTTCTCGGGTGGAATTGGGTCTCGAACCTGAAACCCTCCGGTTCCGAAGCCTTGACCTAACCACCAGGTCACCGTGGCCCTTCCCGCATATCGATATGCGAGATAATCCTTAAACTGAGTAGACAGTGAAATGCTTCGCCTGAAAATTCCCCTTCATAGGTTACTTTTATTAATACAATCTTTTATTGCGAGTAACAAGGAATTTAAGTAGTGAAATTTATATTATGATATGTAGGCTAAAGGTTCTCTAAGAGTACTATCTTTATTATCTTTATTGAAATGAAGATACTAAGGAGTACTTACTATCTTTATTTCTCGAAGAGTAATATTTTTATTGTAGTGCTTTTTAGGAATGGGCAATAAAACACCTAACTGTTAGAAATAGTGTTAAAATTTCATTTAATATTCCAATGATATTTATTTTATAGAAACTGCTGCATCAAGCGAAAATAGTTTCACTGTTTATTGATAGAGGAGATAAAAGAAAATCGATCTACATTTTCTAAAAATTTGCTATAAAACAGAAAAAATTATGCTTAGCTTAAAAATATGCTTTTCCATTTGATAATAATTTAAAATAAACTATAATCATAGAAATATCATTGCGCCCGCACAGACAACTAATGTGGATTAATTTTCTATTATACAACTGCATACAATTTTTCTATGTAGTTTATTGTGTATTTTATTATAATTATGAAGACTTCAACATATCCTTCCATGAATCTTCAAAATAAATTCGTTGAAAAAAAATATAGAAGCGTCTTTCATGAAATCTAAGTGAAATTGCGACATATTGAGACACTTGAAAAAAAAAATATACTAACCTTTCCATTCAAGTCTGAAAAATTTTGACCAAGATATCTAAATGGTTTACAGAAATAAAGAGGAAAATTGTCTATAAGGAAAACTTTTGTAATATTCCGGATCTTACGAATAGATCCCATTTCCAGAACCCCTTGGGGGATTGGCAAGATCAAGTTCTATGAAATACTCATGTTTTAAACAAACCCACTAGACCCCTTTCCTGCCTTTTTGTTGGGGGGAGAGGGTGAAAGCATAAAAAATAGAAATGGACAATCACAAATAAAGATGGCGGATTTCTCGAGAAGCTTTGCCTCTGGAGGAGTTTGGCAGAGGGAAGAGGAAAATAGAAGTATAAAAGGATTCCAAGTTCTTTTCTTGTTCGGAAGATGGCCTCAGGTGTTGAATTTTTTTTGCTTTTTAAGTTCGTTATTTCGTCGTTCGCAGGAAACAAATGAAAAGAGCTCCGATGAATGTGTTTTTGCGGATATTGGGTTTCGGAAAAGAAAAAAGAAGCTGCAAGAAAGCCAGATGGCTAATAATTTCCTATCTCCTTTCTTTTTTCTTTTTTGAGAAAACTGGATAATCAACTTTGTCAGGGAAGGGATGCATTTTGAAACCGAAACGCGTGTTTAATAATGTTGTTTTTATTGAATTATTGACTTTTTCCTCAAAGAGTATCAAATTATTTCTGTTCCCTAGTGACGAAAAGCTGCATTAAAAGAAACAGTACTTTAAATCTTTTGAAAATAAGTTAGCTCAGGGAGTAATATTGCCTTTCTTAGGATCAAATCATTCCTTTGGATTTATTTTGTACAAATTTTCAATACGATGTTTCCTTCATATTTAGGTATCAAATATAAAATATATTCATTAACCTTAAAAAGAGATTTTAAATTTTCTTCAAACTAAAAAAAAAAAATCTTTTTTTTTTAATTTATAGTAAAGAATTTATAGTTTGGTATGCGTAATTGGAATAACCAACGTGGCATGATTTTTCTATAAAATTTTAAAAAGTTTTTTCGAAATTTATAAAACTATTGGTTGCGTTCAACTTAAGATTTTGTTTAAAACCATCGGAAGTTTCTACTTTTTCTTTTTTTGCTTAGTTTTAGTGTTAGTATTGGAAAAATCAATATTTCATCCTATTGTTTGTACACATTTTCATTGAGCAGAAGAAGACTGTTTTGTGCATTTTTACGGGAAAAAGCAATAGGATCACAATCTGATGTCCACATTTTTTCTCTTCCTGAAGAATAATTAAGTATTACACTTTATCACAAACTTTAGCAACAATGCTTTCCTGAAAGAATAAATGTTTAAACTCTCGTTTAATTTTTTTCCTATTTAAAGGAGTATTTCGTATAAGTTTTGAGGTAATAATTTTAGGAAACATTTTATCTGAATGCTTTTAATGATATAAGATATCAAATTTAAATATACAAAATCTGAAACACAAAAGATTCTTATCACTTGCTATTTTATAGATGGATTTCGATAGTTGGATTTGTTTAGAAATATTTGATATTTACCTTATAAAAATAATTGCAAAAAAAAAGAAACATTTTGACAGATTGTATGTACAAAATGTTTATATATATATATATATATATATATTTCATTTCATCAATTAATACAGAAATCAGAACTGTTTAATGTGATCACTATTGGGAAAGAAATAGCATACAAAATTAGTTTTATCCAATATAGATGACAAGTATGCTTTATTTAATACCGACGACAAAGCATAAGCAATATTTTTTGGTATTTAGTAATTCATAACACCATCATAAATAATGCCGTCATAAACTTATGTAATAATAAAATGTGAGCTAATCACCACAGGAAAAATTTTGATCTAATGAGATATGGCTGATTTCAGGTAACAATAAAACAATATTAATTCACTGAAAAAAAAGATGCAAATGCATTGCTATTCCAATTATGTCAAAAGAACCCGCAAATTTCTTTTTAAAAAAAATGTCTATGGCTTCTTGTGAAATGATCTTCTTAAAGATTTCAAAATAGTTATTAGAAATTATGTTAGGGTAGGGAAGTCACGACATTTAAACCGAA
This sequence comes from Argiope bruennichi, assembly GCF_947563725.1. Classification (NCBI taxonomy): domain Eukaryota; kingdom Metazoa; phylum Arthropoda; class Arachnida; order Araneae; family Araneidae; genus Argiope; species Argiope bruennichi. The sequence continues at coordinate 2,357,259 of NC_079155.1, forward strand.
GCCATATAAATAAGAGAAAATTTAGTTTATTGAATTATTGATGAAAAGACATTACTGTGGCCAACCGGGAAAAAGTATTTCTAATGTAATATCATGTCAACAGTAAGATGGCTTAGAAGCTCGACGTTCAAGCTTCCGTCCAATATATTGCTCATTCTTTAAACTGTATTTAAATCAAAAAATCTCAAAACTTTGTTATGCTGTTAAAAAAAATTTAAAAGTCCATGTTATGAATTGAGAAAAAAAATACAATGTAAAGAAATAAATAACATACAATTGTTTTCATCATACATTTTCTCCAGCATTTTGGTAAGTTTACTTATTTCAGTTTTCAGCATATAAATATTCGACTAAATGAAAAAGCAATTTTCTTTCAGAAATATTTTCTGTCATTCATTCAGTCGTGCTTTTCCATTAACAATATCGTTCATTCAAAATCAAATTAAAACTTAATTAAACAGAAATAGCGAAGATAAAGATAAATTTATTCGGAATGTTGTTTATAACTGAATACTTAGACATTTGTTTTCGAAACGAGACAATTTTTTCTTTTAAAAATAAAAATATAAATAATTTAGAGGCGTATTTCTTGTTTACTAAATCTTGTTGCATTTTACAAGACTCTCTCTCTAATATTGAGAATGCATATTAAAACGAAAAGGGAATAGTAGAAAGTAGTTGAAATAAACAGAGGGAAAAACGGGAGCAATTACATATAAGTAGAAATTTCCAATAATTATCTTACTGGAATTAATAAAACAATTTATAATTAGGTAGGAAAACGAGAATGTGTAGAATAGAGTTTCATTTTTCTCCTAAGAATTTGATGATTCATTTATTTTAAAACATATTAAATTCAAATAATTTTACTTTTTATAATTTAATCATTGCTATTCTTATTCATTAGGGAAATCTACTGCAATCAGCAATTTCCTCATAATATTTATAGAAATGCCGAATACTTTTTTAAGGAGGTACTGTTGAACCTTCAATAAAAAATATATTTACTACCTATTTGTGCAAATTATCCATGGAAATCGATACAAATAAATATTAAATAATATTAAAATTAAGGGAATTAGCAGACACATATATAAAATAGGTAATTTCAGGTTTTATTATGGATATTTTCCATTACAGAAATCTAAAGGCAATCCTTAATCATTAAACTCAAACAAATGTATATGTCTTAATGTAATTACTTGCTTACAAAACTTAGTAAGAAACAAACATGTTATTTAAATTATTAGATTCACATTCAAGTATGAATACTTATTAAAGGCTATTGTGCATCAGCTACTTATAGTTTGAATCTTTAATTAGATGGAAATACTTAAGAAGCATCAGCTTTTCAACTCAACCGCAACACATTTGAAAACGCAGCTAACTTCTGCAAATTTAGCACCTAAAATGCCACGTGCAAGTCACTTACATGTAGAGTTTCTTTTTTTCCTTCTTAGATGCAACACGCGAATACTGGATTTAGTTTAGTTTAGTTTAGTTATATCAACGTTTCGTTTTAAAGCAACACTATGGCTATTTTGGAACAAACCTCGTAATTCTGAACCATGGCCAGATGATGAGGACGACAACATAGTTGGAAGCCCCCCCCTCTCCGAACCATTAGAACGGCACTTTCCTTACTATCCTCGTCAGCATTAAAGTGCCCAAACATTCCTGCCGATTTGAGAATCCCTTCTACTGTGCAATTAATGATTTGGCTCACGGAGCGCCTGGCCTAGTCAGAAGGCTTAATCTCCGATAAATTGAAGACTTATAGAAGACTTGGCGTTCATTAATTTGCATGATTTTTTGAGAGTGGAAACAGAAGTCCAGAGGATTTGCCTTTATACTCCTGGTTAGGGATTGCAATACCGGACCAAAATTTCAATACCGGTATTCGGTATTTTTTAGATCTTAAAACCCGGATACCGGTTTTAATACCGGTATTAGAAATTTTAGAAAATGGAAGAAAACACAGGTGTTTCTTTGTTTTATTTGCCAGTTTTATTAGATAGTGTAAATATCACAAAAAATAATTTGTAATTTATCAATTATAAATACTTTTTCCAAGTATTTACTTCTAAATCCCTCATCTTCAAATAAATCGATTTCTCGTCGGATGGTTTTGGGTATAGCTGATTTCTGTATTGCATTTTGGTTCATTGAAATTTTTTTTTTTATTTTTCGCTAATTCTAATTTTTGTTCAAGAGACAATTCCTTTTCACTATCGACAGTAGTGACATCATAATCTTCGATAATTGAACCGAATTCTTCTGAATGTGGATAGGTTTGTGGGTAAAAATTTTTAAGAAAATTTATCTAAACTTAATCAGATTTGAACTGGTTATTTTCTTTTCTTTTTCATTTTCATTTTTAAAATTATTATAATTATATAAATACAATAAGACATTTTCTATTTCGGTATGCCTTTCTTCTGTGCGATTTTTCAATGTAATATATAATTCTTCAGATAGTGATGTCTACTGTTCTTTCAGTGACTGCAACATGAAATTTATTGTTGCATTAGCTGTTAATAAATTAGAATCTCTCCAACATAATGCCTCAACAGTCAGTTTTATTGGAAGTAGAGCTGATACAGTTCCGGATATTAAGTCGAATTCACTATCTGAAAAATTAATTTACAGGTTTAAGTCGATTATTGCTTTTTGGATTGGATTTCTCAGTGTCAAAAATCGTTCCATCATTAGGAGTGAACTATTCCAACGTGTTTTAGAATCTAATATTAACATATATTCTGTTTTATTTTCAGTTAGCATATATTTTATTAATATATCATTTTTTAAAAAGGAACGTTTAAAAATCTTAATAATTTTTCGAACTTTATAAATTATAGGAAGCAATTCTTGATGGGTTAATGGGTTATTTCATCATCATTAGCAATATCTTCTTCAACAATTACATTGACATTATCTTCATTGTCAATATCACTCTTACTTTCTTCAAAGTTGGAATCCGAAGTTTCTATATCCACAGTATTTGGATTCTTCAGTTCTTTATTTTTTTGGTATAATACATCTATTACTCCTAATTGAATTCCATGTGCATAGCACAATTGATGATTTGTACCAATCAACTTTCCAACTTTTTTCATAACTGTTATCAGTCGTTATGGATACAATATCTTCTTTCAGTTATAATCCATGTTTCACTAATTTAGATTTAAGCAATTAATTAAGCCATTCATTTCGCCCTTTAGGGAGACATAAAAAAAAAACCTATACTATTTTGCTATGCTCGCGATCCCTGAACATATAGTGGAGACAATTTTAAAAATTTCTAGTAAATACCGAAAAACCGGCATTGAAACTTGTGAATACCGGTATTACAAAATTGTACAAATGGCTCAAAATACCGGTATTCGGTATCCCGGTATACCGATATTGCAATCCCTACTCCTGGTATAAGAGATGGTGGGAAGAGCATGACTTAGATCTCTTCAAATGTGCTAAATCTTTTGTTTTCTTATATACTTGCCTCTAAACCTTGAATATCAATTAAGTACACATTCTTATATTATTAATAGAAATAAAAATTTTAGATTGAATCAAAAATAAAAGCAGATTTCAAATGTGGGCTGAACGATTTCAAAATAGATCTTTATTTGAAGCATTATAGACCTCACCAATTTTCTGCGTTATTCACCATGTTAGCAGCAACAACAAAAGAATTTGTACAATTGTACTATGAAAAATATATTGTATCCTTTTTGTTTCATGCATCGGATTAGCATTCATTCTTCTCTTCCCTGTGTTTGAATTTATGTAGAAGATCATTTTTTCCACCCAATCCAGCGAGTCTTATAAGATATACACAATTACTCGCGCTACGCTTTCCATCACCTTAGGGAAGATCACGAACTTTCTAATAAGAGATTTGATGCGCGTCATTGCTACCTTCAGCGTCGATCTATCTCTGCTCAGCCTTCGCAATAGATAGTTGCTATCAAGAAACCAATCTATCAACTCTCGTGGTGCAAGTCATTGGTACATACAGTAACATGAACATCAATAACATACATTACACTTAATATTTTTCCATTTCACAGAGTTTATGAGCCATATTTCTGCATTTTGTTTTGAAATTTAGTTTCTCTATAATACAAGTTTTATATAATATTGTCCTATTTCCAAAATGTGTTGTTCCAAGTTTAAATAGAAATATTTATCTTACGATTTTCCTATTTATTTTCCTTACTTAGAAATTACAACCATTTCGCAAAAAAGCGATACTTTCTTCAAAAAGAATGTAATCATTTTCAAAGTTATATTGTAATAACTCTGTCGTGCAAAATAACAATTTCCATAAATTACGCATCAATTTAAGAAAACGACAGAAAACTATACGAGAAAATGATGCTACATCGGAACTTCACCCGAAAGAGTGCGTTGAAAGTTGTTTCGAAAAGAAAACTTTAATACTCGGCTAAAGAAAAGGAATTGCAATCTTCGTCGCTCTTCTGAACCCGCCATTGTTCTTAACTCTGAAGAAGGTTCAATTACTCCGAGTTCTGGAGCACTAAAACTTCATTTACATAATGGAAGAGAAGAGATTATTTCTATTTAGTAGTATTTCTCAGGAGACAGAAAAAAAAGCAGATTTAGAGAATTTTTTTTATTAAATTCTCTTTTCTTCTCCCTCAGGATGGGTGAAAAAGACGAGGGAGTAAATCGCCATTTTAATTTTGTCCCGCTGTGCATTTGAAAGACAGCCAAAATTTTTAATAAAATTAAAAACAGACTAATAAAGCGATATTCCCCTAAAAATAGTATTGGAATGGAGAAAAAGGTATCATGAAGGAATGGGAAAAAACTTTTTTTTCTTCCGATTTGCATGCTTTGGAATGTATAAAAAAATAGAAATGAGAATTCATGAAGTGTAGTGAATCGTAAAAAAGTTGTAAAAAAAAAAAAAAACGAATGATGGAAACTGAATGATGTTTGTAAATTTGAAATGACATTATGATTTCAAAATATTATGAGAAATTTCTTCTTTCTTTTCAGAAGCAGCACAGAGAAATCAGCTCCAAGGTTTAGATTTCATTTTCTAATATAGAAGGCATTATGAAGTTATTGCAATATGCAAATTAAATTGCCATACTATCAGTCATTTCAAACATTTTTAAAAATAAAATATCATTTACTTCGCAAGACTTATTCACTGTAAAAAAATGTAGTTCATTTTCAGTGTTATGTCAGTACAATTCTTCCTTCATACATCTACAAATGGAGGCACTTGAAGCAAAATCAGGTTAAAAAAAATGAAAACTGAATATAGAGAGCCATTCATTACCAAAAGTGGATAAAACGAAAAACTATTTATAATAACTTCTTCGAACAGCCAGAAACAAGAGAAATCGATAAAAATTTCGCATAACAAATGTAATGAGTCATTTAGTATCTTCAAATACTTCTAAGAACCTGTACATGAGAATCATTCATTCAAACCTAGCTTGCGAATTCACACGGTTTTTTCATGTGTGTATATAATTATTTGCAAGCAACAGGTCATAGTTTGAAGAAGAGAAGGATTCAGATGGATACTGTATATTGTGAAATCAATTTAGCAAAAACAAATATTAGATTAGTACGAAGTCTGTAGTGAGGATAGTGAAATACCTCTTTAATAAAAAAAAAAAAAAAAAAAAAACTTCTAAATCAGAGATATTGTAATGCTAGTGATTTATATGAAAAAAAAAGTGAGAAATATTCTTATTTGTACAAAAATGGTATCGAATTTCCCTTTATAACAGTAGTAGCAAAGCGAATAAACTACAATTGCTTATGTGTACTCGGGTATAAGATGTGCATTTACGGGATAACAAGCAGTTTTTAATCTTTCCATTAGTTATTTAAGAATGTTTCTCACATCATAAGAATCTGTATCATTTGATTCGCATATCATTCGAGACAACAAGTAAATGATTCACGTCAACAGTTAAGGTGGGTTCACACGAGGCTAACAGTTGCGCGCAATTGTTGTCTCTCTGCTGTTGTTTTTACATTGTCCCCGTGTTGAGACAACGTCGATGGGACAATGGCTAATAGTTGTCCCGACGGGACAACCATTTGCCATAGTCCCGTTGCAGTGACGTGATTTTCCTGAAGGAGGCGTGACCTTCTATTGCGTGCAATAGTTGGCTTCGTGTGAACCCACCTTTATTTTTCACGCTGAAGAATTTTGTCACTTGCCTGAAATTAAAATTTCCAATACTGTGTGTCATTGACAGCAAATATTCGATTGTCATTACGTCGTAATAATAAAGAATAATTTTCAGTACGTTTTCTTCCATTGATTTAACATTTTCTTTTCTTAAAACCGCTATGCAAGTAACTAAAAGAACATCTATGTCTCTAAGGTAAGTAGAAATAATAGAAAAAATACACCAATAATAATTATTAAATAAATCACTTAAATAAGTATCGAAAAATAATGAAAAAACTTTTAATTCGATATTATTAATTAATGAAACGAATTTAAACAAGCACGTTTTTGGAATAGAGCACGTTTCTACACGGACAAAGAAGAAAAATCATATATTAGTGTGAAACAACATCCTGCTGGATGCTGCATGATGTTACATACATGCTGTTACATTTGCGATCACATAAGACCAGAAGTAAGATCATTTGTTTGATACAAAACCACGCAAAGTCAAAGGTTCAATAGCTGGATTGATAAAATATTTGCAAAAGCCATTGAGACAACAACATACTATTTTTCCCATTCATTTAAGTTTTTACCTTTTGTTATCATATTAGATTACACGATGAAGAATTTTTGATATTTTGAATTTAATCGCGAGAAAATGAAACGTTTTTACTAAGATCACATTTCACTCAAAAATGCAAAATCAACGACACACTGTTTTATGTTTTCAGTCAGAATTTAATCAACTGATATCAATAAATGAAAATCAGGATTTAAATATAAGATAAAAATGTGATGAATTAGAAGAGGCGAAAGCTTAAAAAGACATAGATAATTCAGCTTCGCTCATAGTTTCTTTTCTATACAACACACACATTGGAAAAAAAGGTTATAATGACTGTATTATAACCTCTATCTGTTGAGAAGACAACGTGAAGAATGGATTATAACCTGTTGAGAAGAAAACGTGATGGAAAAGCAGATAAGATTGCCGAAAAATATCCATTCTATATCAGTCCATGATGTCAGTTTGTAGCTGTATTGCATAGACAGGAGTTTTTTAAAAAAAATTCCGAAGTGAAATTGTTAGCTTTCCGCATTCTTGAGAACAAACAGTACATGCCAAGTTATATAGCCACATATTGCGCGCCATTTTCATATAATTGGAAATATTTAAATGTTTGTATTTTTCAGAAATATGAAATGCGTTTTACTCATTTCTCGCTTTCTGTAGAATTTGGCATTGCGACAGATTGAGAAACTTGATCGAAGGACTTCACATATTGGAATTTCAACAGATGACGTCACCAAAATAAAAGTTCTAGAACAAACCTTCTATTATCTGGAAAAATCGCAAATTGACATTGCTGTTGTTGCCAGATAAGAGAGATTTTAAGTACGTACCATTGGCATTTTTTAGTAAAAAGAATGAAAAATGATGCCAACTGCATGATGATGACTGATATCTTTTGAGGCCTTTTTTCATTCAACAGATGAAAATCCGCCATCTCCCACATCCAATAATGATTAAAATTGAATTTCAGTAATCTTATCGTTAAGGGAATGATTTTCCACTCACGTATGCGAGATATTTGTAATCGAAGAAAAATTCAATCACGAAATTTTGATGAGCATAGGTTTCAGATTTCAAAAATCTAATTTTGAATTGTCTAACAGCTAACATGGTGACTTTAAATTGTAAATCAAAAGCCGGATGAAATTTCGCATTTTAATCTTTATACTGAAGTTTTTAATGTCTTTTGAATTTGGAAAGAAATGCGTTTACTTGAACTTTATCTGCCCCTACGCACTCAGACATGATAATTCAAAAAGGCAACCAGAGTGAAAAGTTGTTAATTTGTCATAATCTGGAATTATATATTTTTATTATCTTATCAACCAATGGGTAAAGATAATAAAAATAAGATCAATAATGCGTAAAGGCTGAATTGCATACTGGGATCTCTTTACTACACACGAAGCTAAGAACAAAAATTCTTGTTTTTGTAAAATATATAATTGTGTCACATTTGTGATCTGAATTATACTACTTAAACTGAAGATCGAAGTCACTGAAAATATATCAATGGTATTTAACAAAAGGAATAAAAGAAAAAAAAACACATAGTCACAAAAACCAGATAAAACAATAGAAATAATAGTCACAAACAAGAATCACTCTGATGTATTTTTACCACTGCAGTTAATAGCAGCATTCGCCTTTGAAATTTCGAGGGTTCAATACAAATAAAACTTGAAATCAATACTTTCCAGCAATGGAATTCCGGTGGGAAAATAGCCGAAAAGATTTCAGATTAAATGGGGGGGGGGGGACAAACAACTCTTCGATCGACTGGCAAAGAGAAAAGAGAGAGACACTAAGTGTCGGCCGTTATTGCTGCGTCGTTCGTGTGTACCCTAACAGGCCGAGTACAAATGTCGCTTGATCGTGGCTTCATTTTCGTGGTGTACTCAACACGCTCTCGTGGGTTTTTCCAAACGTTTTCTCACAAGCAAAGCTAGATTTGGTTTTGATGGAAGGTTGTAGGCATTGAATGATTTCTGGGATAGATTTCAAGATTTTTTTTTTCAGAAGTGCATCTACTGGATATAAAAAGAGAAAAAAAAATTCTATATTATCAGAGAATCAGGTGCCATTCTTTTTCAATAATTTTTGAGCTTTGTAAATGTTCCTTCAGGGGACGTCTCATACAAATGGTAGGTGCAATTGCTATTTTATCTAAATCTTCCTCTTATATTCTTAAAATTTAAGATATACTGGGTTAGAAATATCAAAGAAATATTCATTCTATACAACTTTTTAAATAAAATTGATAACACGAAGAATTATACTGAAATACTCGATTGCATAAGTTTTATTGCCTTAACAAAAACATTGAGAGACGGAAGATTATAGAATGCATCCATTAAATCGCATTGACAATTTCTATATGAATATTGTAATATTCTTAATAAGTATTCTGGCGCTTTCAAGATGACGTGATATTTCTAAGATTAAATCTCTTATGCCTAAAATTAATAAGTTACTGAAGTGTTCTTTTATTTCATTGAATCTTAATTTCATGTTACTGAGTTCGTGTTAAGCTTCACTGAAATGAGATGTTTGCAATTTCAAATTAAATACTTTTTAAAAATAACAATTTTGGCATTTTTTGGCTAAGAGCATGTAGTCCTAAATTAATATGTAAGCGAGAAAAATTCGATAAAATCTTTTTTGCGTCTCTTGACTTCAGAAAAGAATTTGAAAATTTTGAATTTTGGTTGACCTATAATATATCTGAAGTCTTATATCTATTCTGTTCATTGTTATGCACCATTCAAAGTCTTCTATTTTTTGTATACCTTAACTAAGCTTTACCTGAAAGAGAAAATGATAAAACTTCCGCAAACGCAGTCATTTCGAGCGAAACAAGCTCATAAAACATATAATCAGTGAAATTATTCAGTTTCATTTATTATCTTGTTTCTTGTGGAATTTCATATGTGCTATATAATTTTTATAACAGTTTAGAGAATATTTGTTTATTAATTCAATAAAATTATTTAATACATTGAAACAAAAAGAAGCAAAATAAAAGGTTTAAAGAGGCGATAATACTTGTACATTTTTGTACATTCATTAATATTACAGTACCGAGCAGCATTTTCAAAATGTTCAAGAAATGGATTTTATCCTTCCTTATTTTCGAAACTTAATTTTTTTTTTAATTCTTCCCAAAATTAAATATTTTTATTAAAATCATGCATTAAGAATCCTACTCAATATGCAAAAAAGCGAAACCTTCAGGTTATGAAGAATGCAACATACAAAATATTTGTAATTGCAATGAAAATCATTTGAGAATTCATTATAACAATGAAAAGTACTGTTGCAATATATATATATATATATATATATATATATATATATATATATAATTTAAATACAAAATATACAACAATTAAGTAGGTAGCAGACTTTTGTTTTTGAATTTTTTTATTGGTGCAAAGAATCTTTTCCGCATTGTAATATTTTCCCCATTTATAAAGGTAAACCATAAAAACTTTCCTTAGTTTTTAATTAAAATTACAGCAAAAAAGTTCCTAAATGCGCTATCCCATTCTACAGTGTAGTTTGGGTTAAATTGCTCAACTCTAAACCCAGGAATCTGTCCTATAGTACACAAACACTTCTTCAATAATCTCAGAAATTTAGCTAAATGTTGCGTTAATTTATGAATTTCTCATCTTCTTTCATTTTGAACATTGAGGACAGAAATGCCTGATGTTTGACCTTTGGACATTTTGATACACTAAATCTCTTCGAGTTTGCATTGGATAATCCACTGGGATATATAAAGTATGGGAAGAAAATTATTCAATGATATTTTACCATAACGTGCTCAATATGTCTTATATCCTCCCGTAATCACATCTACTAACCGTAATGTCCTCATTCGGAAACCCCGAGTTTCAAGCAAACATTCAAGTAATCAGTTCACCATCGCAATCTGAAGAGAAAAATTGGCTCCCTTTCTGCGGGGAAGCAAAATTAATTCGTTTTTATTAAATTTATCTTTTATACCATCTAGTAACGAGTTCTGTCAGATAAATTTTCTTGCAAGTAGAATTAAAGTTTAATACAGTTCGCTTTTTAGGGAGATTCTATTTTCTCTAGTAAACTGACTAAATAAAAACTAACATATAATAGCATGAATATAATTTAGAATAAACTTATTCTAATAATGCTGAATACGAAAGAATTTAATTTAAATAGACGTTGATAACAACTAAACTAAAGAATAATTACTTTGATTTTTGTAAATTTAAAAAAGGGTCATATTTCAAAAAAAACAAAAAAACAATTGAATAAAAAAACAATTATTTTAAACAGCAAAATACACTTCATTTGTATCACTTAGGTAAGATTTGATTCTGTAAATGGTGGAATAAAGCAGTTTTCTCTAAAACTTTATTTCTATTGTTGAGCGATTTGCTACCAAACAAGCAAAATTATGACGGGATTCATTTAAAACTTCAAGAGACCGTTGCAAAGTGACATAATCCATAAAAGACCCAAGTGAAACATACGGCAAAACGTGTAGTTATAATTAGTCTGGATATCAAAATAATTTATACATAGAATTCAAGTGAAATTTGATACTTTTCATTGGCCTATTCTTAAACTGCAGGATCGAACTTCTCTCCACTGGTCGAATTTCCTTACTCAAATTTAATATGAATTAAGTCAATAACAAAACACAAATTGTTTTAGGGGGGGGGGAGATAAATGAATTTCTAATCATCATCAGATTCAATAGCATGGGTTGTAGTGGTGTGACAATAATATTTTTGTTTCATAACTGAAAAGCAGCAAATTTTAATAATTTTTCGAAGATTTGATTTGAAAAATTAACATTATGTTAAAAGATCTGTTTAAGGTATGATCTTGTAAATTTTAACGCATTGAATGACGGTTTTCTATGATGGCTAATATTTTTTAGTAAAAATTTTAAATTATTAAACTTTTTAATTGCTTGAGTAGAAATTTGGTCTCTAGGATATTCATTATGTTATTAGTAATCAAATGACGAAAGCAATATTTAAACTGCAAAGCAAGTGATCAAAATTTTGTCACATTAGCCGTCAAGACGGTAGACCAAGGGCGGCATATTTCATGTGCACCAAGATCAGAATCTTGAGTCAGCCATTCTTCGAATTTCAAAGTTAATACTTGATTGCCTGAGAAAAATCTGTTGACTAAAGCAATATCATTTAATTATAATATGGTTGTAGGATTACACGATATTATATGCTAAAAAGTGTCATATGACATTTAAATGGTAAGTTAATTAAATTGATCCAATTGTTCAGCTAAGATAATTTTTATGCTATAGTAATCCTCAAAATGATTGTGAGGGAAACAAAGTTTAGCAATCGTAATGATGAGTCATTCAATTATTACGATTTAGGCATTACATCTTCAATATCAATAAACACATTTTGCCGAATGCAACGTATTCTTTCAGCGGATCCGTGGAATGTAAGAATAAAAAAGTATTTATTATTACTGTTGAAAGTTGCAGATGTTTTAAGACGAGATGCAGTTGTGAAAATGAACATTGGCTGTTGAATGGTTCGATGTTACACATAATTAACAAAACATTGCAAATGACACACATTTATAAAAAATCCAGGTGGGAAAGAAATATATAATGAACAATGCATACTGACAATTTAAATTTGTATGTACATTCACCTCAAGAGCAGACAAGATGAATGCTTCTCGTAGCAATTATTTTGGTTGTTAGCTCATAAACTCCATTTTTCTGTAGAAAACGTCTAAAAACAGATAAAATATGGCTATGCCTATGTAGAAAGATGAAAAAAAAAATCCTTATCGTGCATTGCACTTAATCTTGGTTCAAACAGGTCTCCGGTACACGCGATTAAAAGAACTAGCAGAATCCACACACCGCAACAAGCGAAAAATGGGAAAAAAAACGCGTCTGAAAATATTTGCCAAGCCATAAATTTCATCTGTCGGCTTGGTGATCCGCAAACTGTAGATCTCTTGCGAAAAAAGGGGAGGGTAACTTTGAACACATAAAGTAAATAAACTGGTAACTTTTCGTGGATTTATTTTTTTCCCTCCGATGGTTGCATGGATCAACTGAAATAGAGTTTTTGCGGTTAGGTGCCGAAATCTCTTTCCTGGACAGAGAATTGGGATTTCAGTTCGAAGGGACCAAAATAAAAGAAGTATTTTATTCTTCTTGTGCTGGAAAGAAGCAAATGGATAATAAATTTCAAAAAAATAAATATCCAGGCGTAGAAATCGTTAAGAATGGATAAATTGCTCCAGTGATTAAAGGAATAATCCTTGGATAAACTTTTAACCCTCTGGATGCGTAATTCTTTAAAATCACCATTTAGATACGATGTTTGAAAATAAGTTCAAATATTTTTCAAAGAAAGTGAACTTTTACTATAAGTTATACGATAATAATATGATATAATAAAAATCTGTCATCGTAAAAATAAACACTCTGAACTGCGAAAAACGAGGGATGCAACAGAGAATGGACTGACTGCCAACCCGTGGAAATCGCGGGATACGCTGCTGGAGGGTTAAGAGTTTGTTTTGATATAGACAGACAATGAGGGATTAAAAATACGAGGACGAATTTATTTTTTAAATGAGGATAGGAAAAATGATTTAAATTTGCATAAATGTGTCCCATATACAAAAAAAATAAAGAAATCTATTATAGGATTAACTTTAACATACTATACATGTATTGTGAAAGCTTTCTGTTCTACATTATATATTTTATGCATTGATATTTGATTGAAAGTCAGGCTTAACTATTTTCTGTGAAAAAATTTAAAGTTAAAATGAAGATTCTAAAAATGAATTATCATTCAAATAAGTTAAGAATGATTTGAATGTGTTCAAGTTGCATTGATGCACAGTCCACTTTATTTTCTTTTCATAAATTAACATAAATGAAAAGGAACTGTAATAAATTCGAAAACAAAATTGTAAAAATATTATTTTAGGGATGTTCATTCGATCCAAATTTAACATAAGGATTGTTCTGAATTGAATATGTACAATGGATATAATTTCAAACTAAATTCCTTTTTTTTTTTTTTTTCGAAAAATGGTTTAAATCACAATAATCTTCACCTTTCGTATACATTGCACCGTTGATAGAGAATTAGTTGTAATCTGCCTCAGTCTGTACGAATCATGCATTTGAATCCATTTTAGAGAGGGAATTAACATTAGATTTCTCGCGTGAAAACTTTTTTTCGTGAATTCTAAAGAATACTTAGACCTAAAAGTAATAGCATTTTTTTTTCCCTTTTTCAGTTTCAGCCATTTAAAATCATCATTGGAATGGAGATACGAACTAATTTGCTCTTTAAGTTCATTCATGAGGATAAATTTCAAACCTGAAATCATTACCACCATTAGAAAGATTCGTTCTCCAGCAGAAAATATTTCCTCGAGAGAAATTTGCAGTCCATCCAATCTGTATGAATCACTGCAAAACTCGCATTTCATCCAAGATTCTGCGATTGTGAATAGAGGATGGGGGTGGTTTCCTTTCAAATTTCCAGTCATCCAAAAGCATTCAAGACTCTTCGGCGGAAAATCGAAGCAGAACGTCAAAGGGGCGAGTGGGGGATGGGTTCAGAACGAACGGTGGAACGAACACGGATACGAAGCGGAAACTTATTTCCGCGGAAGAAGTAAAAAGCAGCAGCAGCAGCGAGTGTAATTCCCAAATGGCGTTATTTGCGTTTTTAAAAATAGGATGGCGATGCTTTTCGAGGCGTATTGGAGAAGTGAAAAGACTGCGATGCTGATGAATCAATCGGAACAGGACGTACTACTGTCCTTGATGTGGGCCTCATTCATTACTGTAGCCAAAAGACCAGAAAAATGTGCCTGCCTGACATGGAACTGCCATTTACCGAAGAGATACGAGAAATGGGATATTTTATTTTTCTGACAGTCAGAAAGAAGAAAAATACACCGCAACATAATATTAAGAACAGTTGGTGATATAGAAAATGTCTTACCAGCCAAATACTCATCCGCGTTCATATAATAACACTAACTCATTTGGAATATCGGATACCAGTTTTATGAATTTCTAATGACAGAAAAAAATCTTTCATCTCCCATAATAAGGACGAATATTTCTTTAAAAAATAAAAAAACAACGCTATTTTCAATATGTATTCATCTATATACTTATAATAAAGCTCAAGGTGTGTGTGTGTTGGCGCTCTACAGGCCAGATCATTTGATATACAGCTACCAAATTTGGTGCATGTATACCTTAGAGGTCAGGAATATGCTCCTGGGGTCCCTTTTTTGAAATTTTAATTAGAATTTTAATTATTAATTAAAAACTAACTTTCCCGCCAAAAAATTCTTCCATTTTCCCCACCGCCAAATGAGTAAGGCTTCAGTTTTTTTTTTCTCCCAACAGTAATGAGGCTAGGGTTAACATTTTTCGGCGTATTATTTCAAACGATTCTGTTTATTTTCTTAATGTTTTATGCATTTAAAATTAAACATTGTTAATTAATCCATGTTTCAGATTCATTCTGAAGTATTTTTGAATGAAAATAACACAGAATAAAGGAAATTAAAAATGTATAATCTGCATAGCGTTACCCCAACTGGCGTAGAAAAATTCAGGGATTTGCGTTTGCGTAACTGGCGAAGAAAATTCACGCATGCGCATTGTGTTCTGATGGTTGACATGACAACCATTATCAACGGATGATTTAAATTATTTTTAGGTTAGTTGCATGCTTTTGTAAGTAAATTGTATATACGTTAGTTATATATTTTTTGTACATGCTTATAGTTTTAAGTACATCATTTTTTAAGTAGTTTTTTTTTTAACCTGATTTAAATTATTTTTAGGTTAGTTGCATGCTTTTGTAAGTAAAGTGTATTTATGTTAGTTATATATTTTTTTGTATATGCTTATAATTTTAAGTACATCGTTTTTTAAGTAATTTTTTAAAACCTGTTTATTACCGATTATTTTAAATGATTCATTTTATTTTCTTAGTGTTTGATGCATTTAAAATTAAACATTGTTAATGAATCGATCTGTTCATGATGAATCTGAGAAAATTTTGTTGACAAATTCTTGAGATATTACATAAATTAAGAAAGATATTCTTTAGTGCCCATAAAGTTTAAACGCTCAGTGACTCTATTATCAGTAATCATATTATTAAAAAAAATGCTTTGTTTCAGTAAAAAATATTATTATATTAATTGCAGATTAATCATTTACACTTTAATTTAAAGCATAAATTCTAAGATGGGTAACAGAAAATTAGAGAGATACATATCACGTTACGACTGAAGGCCTTTATAATATTATGAGTGAATTATATGACTATCAAAATTTGAAAATATTTTGCTGAAGAATCTATTAAAGTTGGAATTGCGTAAAATATTTAATGGTACGACCGGAGTTTAACCCCCTGCTTGGCACAATTTTTAAAAATTGCCGACAATGGCCTTGCGAAATGTTCAAAAGCAAAGGAGCAGATGTTCAATTATCGTGTATAATAAAGATTGCCAGCTTTGGCGCGTCATCGCAACTTGGCGAAGAAGGGGGTTAAATTCCGGTTTAACCTATTTAATTATTAAAATTTAAACGAACATTAAGATTGGCGAACCGGCTGGTCGCCAAAGGCGGCTAGTATAAGAATAAATACTGTAGCAATGTTTCAAACTAACACATACATGCAACTCCAATTCCTTTTTTACGAACAGAATGGATGCGAGATGTGACACGTGAATGTTGAAGACATAGCATTAAAAAAAAGCTAAATTCGCCGAAAAGGAGGAGATTCAACGACACACACACACAAAAAAAAAGAATCCCCATTACCAGTATTTTTTATTCGAGGTTTGTTAATTAGCATACGCCAATTTAAGCTAAAAAAGCGGGTTAATGACCACAAGAAAATTTTGGGCTAATGAGCTCTGGCTGACATGAGGTAATTACAAAACTACTTCAATCCAAAAGAAAAAAAAAAGCAAACGGATATCTATGCTAATTATTCAAAAAATGCCTGCCGATTTCTTTTAAACAGCAGTGAACAAATTGTCATGATGTTCTCTTTAGGAAGATTACGGAATAATCTTTAGTAGCTATATCAAGACAATCATTCAGATGAAATACTAAGAGCATCAAAAAGGGGCGACATTTTATAACGTTTTGCTCATAAAACAATGGCGACTGAAGACCTAAAATGAGCAGATTCGTCTGTCATCATTTTGTCGAAATTCACGTAAAACGACAGAAGTAGAAAGCACGCGTTTTTCTGCGGTTTCTCCTCAAAATATAATCTAATAAGATAGCGCTAAACATTTTCTATGACTAAACGAATGGAGAAGTTTAGATAAGAAAGTAAGTAAATAATTATATTACAAATTGGAAATATTAAGATTTTCTGAAGAGAAAAATGATCGAGTAAAATGTGTCTCAAAGTCTGGTGTACATCCGCATAATATATGACTATGTATGCAAGATATGAAATAGTCAGGTAGGGGGGAAAAAGCTCATCAAAACTATTAAAAAATGACTAATAGGAATTTCTTTTACATAGGATTATTCATAAGACTTAAATTTTTTTTTCGTTTTAAAAGAGTTAGAAAAGTCTGTACATGGCAAAATGTTATCCTTATATTACAGAGTAAATCTTGTACAACGATTTTCTAAAGAAAAATTCTAAAGAGTGACAATATTTTCGAACCCAATTTGTTTTACAGAAAGATTTTTAGTAAGTACAAAAGACCTTCAGTTAACAAGTAAGCATGCATTCATTTAAGAAAAGGGGATTAAAATTACAAAATAATATAGAATCCTTCTAGGGCATTCTAATTATTACAGTTTTGAATAAAATAATTTTCTTGTATAAAATATCATTTCATGTCATGGCAGCAGTAGAACCGGTTTCGGAGGCTCACGTCTTTCGAAGTTTTGTTGGGTACAGATAAAACATATTAAATTTTTTACGATATGACAAAGGTCATTAAGTGGATGCGGCGTAGAATTCGAGAAGATTCAAATGTCATCCTAAATCTAAGATTTATTTGTCCTATGGTCGTATAGGTTAGCTAATATTTCGAGGAACATGGTTTTAATATCCGATTCTCTCTGTACGGAGTCCAGATTCGTCAGCAAGCTATGTAAAATTTTCATAATTTTGTTCTTTTAGTAATGCAGGTCATGAAACGGATACATACAATAAACTATACATACAATATATATTCAATTTTTCTCGGATTCAGATTCCAAATGACGATATTATGCTTGAAGATAGCTTATTCACTAATATGATTGATAATCAATTATATTTATTCACAACACGAAATTTCTCATTATGTCACCAATAATCCTATTCTTGATTTCAGGAGAGGACTCAATTCAACAAATTAAAAAACAACAACTTATTGAACAACGAATTGACCTAGCCAGTTAAAGTTTGTATATATGGAAGAAAATCTGAACAATATTAAATTATACAGTAAGATGCAACGCAAAATATGTTCTAATTAATCTATAATCTTATAAGCCAAAAGGCAAACAGATTATCGAATTATTCTACTTAGAATAAATCATAGATTACCAAATTTTATGAAAAAACAATTTCAATCATGAGACATCTTGTTCCCAAATAATGACAATTTATCGAGTGAACTTGCAATGGCTGCGCACTTTTTTCCGTTGAACATGCGAAGTCAAATTTTATCATTGGAAACCAATATTGACGCGTTCGTTGTGTAGAAGGAGCCGATAATCGAATTAGCCCAGAGTACGCAATCTAATTACAGGAGTTGGAAGGTAAACAGGATCGCCTCCAACTATTGGTGGGTCCTTTATACTCGGGACACTGGGATCGATTGCGAAAAGAGTATCTCTTTTTGCCATCATCACGCGAACGAATAGAAAATGGGTCTTTTTGAGAGAGCCCCTATGAATATCGACAAGACAAAACAAACAAATAAATAAAAAAATCAAAGTCGGAACAAGGGAAATGATTGGTATCTATGCTTGTTATGTCCTGTGTTCCATTTTTATCGTAATTAAATTAGCAGGTGATTTAACGCAGAAAAATAATCTGGATATGCTAGTAACAGTTTCATGTAATATTTCTTTTCTTACAAATTTATGACAGTTTTATAGAATGAAATGAAAATTTCGGAAAATTAGTTATTGTTAATGCAAACATTTGCCTAAATCTTCAAATTTATTGCTGATATACATCGGATCTTCAAGATAATATTGCTGCTGCAAAATAGGATGTAAAGATAAATACTATTTCTTAAATAGTAATAATTAATTTATAATTTATAGCCATTTGAATTAAGATTTAATTGATTTAAAATAATTAAAACGAATATCATAAAATGAGGTGAAGTAGCTTGCAATTTTAAGAATAAAAATTGTGATGCAAATAAAAATTCATGCAATCAACGATCGTAAATCCTGTCTAACAGCCATGAAAAATAACAAAACGTGGAAAAGCCTGCATATAACAACCTTTTTATTATTCAAGATATTGAATTGGCTATGTAGAAGAGGCTACCTTAGGTTTGCACGTGAATATATTTTCGGATGAGGGGTGGAAGTTGAAACATTGGCTTTTCACATTAAAATAAAAATAAAAAATCTATTCATCTGAGAGGAAAAGTCTACGTTAAAAAGTTATAGGTATTAAAAAGACATAACATGAACTATAAAAAATTATCATAATTAAGATCAGCAATAAATTTTATAAAAATTGGAAATTTTGAAAAACATTAATTTTTTTTTCATAATTTGAGAGAAATTTTAAAAATTCTCTTTGAGTACGAATTATATAGAAGAAAATAATTGGTAAAAATTTAAGATCAATGTTCTCATTACATTTTGAAAAATTCAAGTTCGTTGAAAAGAACAAACTCGTCAAAAAAATGCCCGTACGCACTTTTCTTTCAATTAAAATTTGCGTATCAAAAAATAATCTTATTGCAAAAGTGATTTTTTTTTCAATTACAAACAGTATTATAAATGTATATTTTCAAAAAAAATTATATTAATTAAATTTGGAAAACGAAAAACTCTGATGCGTCTGCTTCTCGAAACACATAAAATGCAGTCTTTGTTTAAAATAATGGTAATTGGGAAGTGAGTTCAGGCTTAATAACAAAGTCAAAATGCTTATTTCAAATTCAATTTTTGTCTTTTTCTTTAATGAAAATCAATCATTATGGTGCCATTTAAAATGAAAAACTTTTGAAGTAAGAATATTTTTCGGTCAGAGAATTATGATTCATAGAAAAGTATTTATACTCATTTTTCGATCACTCTTTTTCTTAACTAAGTTGAAATTTTCAAGAAAGTATGCAGATACCGATACGATTTTTTTAAATCAATTATTGCTTTCTATATAATACAAACTTAATGAAATTCCAAAAATTTCTCCTAAACTGAAATGAATTAAAAATATTTTCCAAACCTGCAGTTTTTAAAAATTTACTCCTGATTCATTGAACCATAGTAGTCTTCGATAGTTTAGAGACTTTTTTTTATGCTCTCAGTTGCCCCTTTTTTCCCCCTTAAAATTATTTTCTTTTCATTTAAATGAGAAAAAACTAAATATTATCTTCCACAACTCTTACTTTGGTTAGCCAATTAAAAAACTTAAACCAATAAAATTGTATCTAATTTTTCCATATCAATTAAGAATTTCACTGGACATTTGGAGTTTTATATAGCGGTTGAGGAATTCTGCTGTTGAGAATTTCACAACTGTAAAGAAGTTTTGTTTTGGCAATTGAAAATTGACACAAAAGTGATTACAAATAAATCAGCATTTGTCATTAAATACTAAACCATCGGGACCAGTTGTACTTGCTCACAACTTAATATTCCTATCTAAGGGAAAATATTACTTTTAACATCGCTTTTCAGAGCATTAACTATCGATATTCTGAAGCAATAGCTACAACTCATTGAGAGCACAAGCGGGCTTGAAAGAGATTAATCTTGATAGTGAACAGATGGCGGAAAATACTGAACAGATACCAAGCCTATGTAGAGGGGTGTAGAACGATCATTAGAAATAATTAACATACTTTGACCCGTGCGCATCCGAGAAAGGTGTCAACACCGTTCTGCCAAAGATGGGGGGAAAGTCATTTTTCAACTTTCTAATTGTCCCGGCCGTTATCATTTCCGTCTGCTAGAGCTGAATTCGTCTTCTAGCATCGACGGAATAGAATGCATAAAAATGGGGAAAGCATTTATTTCATTGTACATATTATTGTACATTTATTTCATTATTTCATTGTACATGTTTCAGTGCTGAAATTTTTTTCATTAAGTGTCAAGTTATTCGACAGTTTGTCGCTGAAGATTCAAGAATTTTTTTTAAATAAAATTTTAATTTACACTGCTTTAATTAAAATCCAAAATCAAACACAATGAACTGAACTTGAAACTATTTTTTCTTCGAAATAGAACATAAATTTGAACATTTTACCTTCAAAGGTCCCTTTAAAATACGTTCGTCGCTTTTCAAATAGAAAACGCAAGAAGTACTAACATATTAAAAATAATTTTATCACTTATATGTTTATTTCTTTATTTTTCTCTCTTATATACTGCTAAAAGCGAATAAGTCGAAAGGAAAAAGAGAAACGTGTTTATGTATTCTTGTTTTAAATTTTATCAGAAATTTAATTTAGTAAAAAATAAAATTTCTAAATATCTACTCATCATCTTAAGCAAAAGTATACTTGCATTTTATGTAAAATTTTTTCTGTTTGTGAATTCAACTTCTTAAACAAGTTTACTATTGTAAACAAATTTCAAATTTTACTAATTTGATGAAAAAAAATCATGCAGGCAATTAGATAATTATATTAAATTCCAAGCTATTTCACTCAAAATTCTATTTCAGTAAATACTAAAAATAGAGTTTTCAAGAATGATAAACAATATACCTATTCATAAAAATCATTACTTTTGTAAATGAAAATTCTATTAGTTTTAGTTTCATAAATTTCAATTTGAGTCTAGCAATAAAATAAACGCACGTATATTTTTTCGGATGAAATACTAAATTTCATTTTGAAAGTAATATTTCAAAGTTTTAATGAATTCATTCAAATACGTCGGTCTTATTCACTGAAAAATATTAAATTATTCTGTTCACATTAAAAAATATACATGAAAAATAGAAGGGGAAAAAAAACAATCGCGCCAATTATTAATGGTCTCTTCCTGTTGTTTATCTCCTTCCGAAACTCGAGGCAATATTAGTTATTTCGAAAAAACAGCGAGACCTTGCACTCGAGATTTCCTGCCTTTCCTATTAGATTTATTAAGAATTTTCTAATTTCCTATTAGAAAAATTTAAGACTAATATTGTTTCAATACATTTAAAAAATTGTGAAACAATTGCATACAAAAATGAGAATTTTGTATTAAAATAAAGATTAAACAAGTCATTTTTAAATCCTTCTTAATAATTTGAGAAAAAAACATTTAAAAAAAATTGAAACTAGCATTTTATAAAAAAATGCAGTGTTTAATTAGAAATGGTGAATGCGTTGATAAAAATTTTAGTTTAAAATCCTATGGTATTTATTTTGTTAGAAATTTATGAGTTTTGCTCATGGTACTTCTTACTTAAATGAAAAAGACGTTGAGTCTAATAAAATATTCCAAAATTGAAAAAAAAAAAGTAATGGTGTGCAAATGATTAAATTTGTAGGATGTATAAATTTTTTCTACAAGAAAAATAATATTGATCATATTTCAGTAATATTTTCAAAGAGCATTTAAACGCGTTATTTATTGAAGTATATAAAGATATAGTTTAAGTATTTTTTTGATATACACTTTCAGTGCACTATGCGGATAAATGAACACAGTTTCACTCCTGTATCTACATTGTCAGCAGTGGCTTAGTAACTCTGAATCGCACTCGGACATAGCACAATTTTTTGCCCTTTTTCAATTTAAAAATATACTAAAGCTTTGCCTGTAGGAGGCCCGGAGGACCTGTAACTGTCCTCTCCCTCCCCCCTCGCTATGCTATTGTTCCAATAAGCAAGGGTTCATTACATATTTTGTGGAAGGGAAAAGGGTGTGACGTTGCAGAGCAGTGCAAGGTTAAGTGATGTTACATGATTTGCATGGTTGTGTTTTTTGTGAGATAATTAAGTAAATTCTGAGAATTGATATTCACGTTAAAGTGATTGAACGAAGCAACTTTTGGAGAAGCAAGGACATGAGAAAATGTCATTAGTGTTCACTCTAATTTCTAGTATTTCTGTCATTTTAATATTGACTTTTAAATGGGGTGAGGTTTTGTTTATTATATATATATGCTATGGTACAGACAGATTCTTTAAAAGTTTGATTTAGATCAACAATTTTTGTTCAGTAAACAGATTTCATCCATCTTGATTTTTTTTTATTTCTATTCTATACGCCTTCACACACAGAAGGACAAACATCCTTTCCGATGAAGAAAAATCAGGGGCAAAATTCAATGCATGCATAAAGCGTTTTAGGAAAAAAAATTTACGTTAAATTTTATCAGTTCAATGTTTCTTTTACACACACACTTTCAGAAGTACATTTTCCCCGGTGCTAGAAATTTTGTAAATATCTACAATTTTTGGTGCAAAAAAAGGTGATAAATTTCATTTATCTACTTCATTGCATTTCAACGTTGTTGCGTTAATTTATACAAAGGATAAATAATCTTCAAGCCCGTGGTTTCAGCCTCCTCCTTATTTAAGTCCAAAAATGCTTCAAAATTTGCCAAAATTAATTAAAAAAAAAAGCTTTTCGATTAGAATAAATTTATACGTAGTACAAATAAAGAAGCCATGTACGCATGCTTTATAACAAACATTTGTTTCAAAAATTCTTACATCTACACCATTTATACAAAGTATTTATGATATGCTTCGACAAGATTATTACATAAAATTAAGATCAAAAAACCTATAAAAACGAATAAAACATAAAACATAGACAAAGAAATAAAATGATAGTGTATATATTGCCGTTGAAAAATTAATAAATGCAAAAATAAACAACTAAAATTGTCTACTTTTTTTTTATAAGATTGGAGTATTTTATTACTCTGACAGTGTTTAAAAGATAATATTTCTTGCTCAATTGACAGATTGGCAAGCCTTAAAATATTTGCATTATATATTGTTGTTGCTGTTATGATTAACTTTAGTTTTGAAAAGTTTCTATCACAGCTGGCAATGCTTATAGCAAATGTGAGGATTATTCTGAGTGTTATTATAATATTGGGAGAGTATTTCTCATCTTATATTTCACGATGAACTGTAATAATCCAAGTATTAATTAATTTATTTTCGTTGCTTGTGACAAGTATGAAATTCAATAATCGAACCCGTTCGAGCTTGAAGTCCTGTTTGTTAATTTCGGCAGATGTGTTGTCTAGGTTACATTCAATTCATTGTCATCTGAGTATAGTAGTTTAACTGGCGCTAAATAGGAAAACTTTTCCTTTAAATTTCGTAGCTGTTCAAATCTTTCATGAATTTCAAAAATTATTATATCTAATGAAAGGAAATATCTTCTGTCTCAATTCATTTTCATGGGACAAGTTGGCATCTCTATTTCTGTAGTCAAAAATATGCCATCTCGTTGTGCGTTTCTGACGTTCTATGGAAGTACCAATGTTCTTCTTATATGTTTTGGATAACAAAGCAACATCTGTCAATTCCTTTCGTTTCTCTATCAATTCCGTCTGTAAAGCACTTTCTGAATGTACAGTTTTATGTCGAGTATCTTTGTTAGTAAATATTATTTTGCATTGTTCAATCGAAATCCGTTTTTTCATCCAAGAATTAATAATTATCCAAATGAATATTCATCGTGAGTTCAAAATAAAACTCGGAAAATTATCGCAAGACAGCTGGTTAATACTAGAGTTGGACGATGATGCAACTTTATCATCGCGATATATCGTCCAACACATATCGATATTTTTCGATATATCGCGTTATGATTATTTATTTATATCTATTATAAGTCCTTAATAGCATCTCTTAACATATTAACTGATCAGAACGACTTCAAATAAAGGAAGTTTCAATTTTTATAATAAAAATATTAATTTCCTTTTGAATAAAAATATTTAGAAAATAATTAATAAAAATCCCTTTAATAAAGTGTATCAGGAAATGTCTGCATGTTACAATTTATAAGTTGCGTTTAAAACAAGTCTTTTTCTTTATTAGAATAGGACAGTATTTATAGAAATATTAACAAAAATTCTGTGTGATGGATACTAAAAATGAAGGACAACTAAAATAAATACTAACTGGTAACCAAAACGAAATCGAAAACGTAAGTGAATTGTGAATATAGATTTATTGTATTGCGATTTATCATATGTCGCTAGGCAAAAGCGGAAGTTTAACGATTTTTTTTTTTTTTTTTTAATGCGACTACACTTAAATGTGAAAATGCGAGCTTCAAATAAAATTGTAAATTTAATCTGAATTCATCCTTTTTGTTTTTATTTCTGAAGATGAATATTTAGCGATTAAACAAAGGACAATCAACAACCTTCTAATTACCACAATTATTTTTCAAAATGATATGATTCAGTTAGGGAACAGAAAACAGTTTACTCCAGGCTTAAAATAAATATTTTTATATATTAAAATATGACATTGTTTATAGAAATATTTACAAAAATTCTGTATAAAGGTGAAAAAGAATGAATAGCAATAAAAATAAACACTAGCCGGTAACCGAAGCGAAATCAAAAAAGCAAATTGTGAATATCGATTTTTTTTGTATCGCGATTTATTGTGAACTATTATTTATGATCATGATTTCGATAGATCGATGTTTTTCAAAAGCTGTCATCAAAAAAACTATTTTTGAAAAATATCAATTTTGTTTCGATAAACCGAAAATTGTCACAGCCCTAGTTAGTACGGACAGGTGCTGCCGGAATGAGAGAGAGAGAGGACTCTCCTCAATGAAAGAAGATTTCGTCAGAGTTTGAGCAATGAAGAGCTCCGTGCTCATTGAAATCGATCCGAATTGTATGAGCAACAAAAATATGAAAAGAAAGGCTTTGAAATTTTAGTTCAAATTGCAAGATATTATTTATTATGAAATTTTGTAGCCCCAAAAAACTGTCGCTTGCTACAATCCATCCTTACTACGTGACACCATTGCCTCAAACTGTTTAAACTGTTATTAACTTGAGTTACTGAGTAAAGGCATATAAGATGCATTTTATTATATTTTTTAGTTATCGCGTTCATACAGACATATATACAAGTTGATTTCTTTATTGACAATGACAAATATAATTCTTTCATGTTTGCGTATTTCAAACACAGGCACTCTTGAAAATGGCAAACAAACAAATTTCGATGATACTTTTTATTGAATTTTTACTTTGTATATATATTGAATTTGAAAAAATGAATGAATGATTGAAATAAAAATAATGTTGCATTGTTTTTATTCAGAAGTGAAAAGCCATCTTTCAAATCAGAGACAGATACAAATAGTACATTTGGACATTATTTAAGGGTTCGAACATTGTGGCAAATTCAGTTCAATTCGAGGACCCGCAAATAAAATTGTAGGGAAAGTAGGATTTTATAATACTCTTGAAAAAGGCATTTCAGATTTCATTGTTTATATTATTGATTTTGAAGGCTGTTTCATTCGATTATCCATATCAGTTTATGACTATAAATTTCATTTCATTTTCATTTAAATTTTCACTTCAGAATTTTCATTTTTGCTGAAAATACTATTAATAAACGTTTACAGCAACAATACTAAATACATAGCAAAGTACCGATTATAACATTTAAGGCATCGATTTCTTACTGGAAAGAAAACTTTCAGTTTCTATCGGAGCCGGAATGTAAAAATTAAACAAGAATCAAACACGATAATGAAACGCGTTAAACGAGTCTGATTCATTCTTATTCGAACTTAAGAAATAAAGACATCCAGAGATGCGATTGATTTTTCGATCCAATTTTCAATGAAGCTTGATTGCAAGGAATCCATTCTTCCTCCCATCCGAAGATAAAGAGAACAAAATTAAAAATAGTTTCAAGCAAGGTTCTCTTCAGTTGCGTTGTCGTGAAAATGAACAAATCAAGACGAAATAGACACACACAGAAACACATTTTAAGATATTAGTTTACTACCTGCTTATTGCACCTAGCTTAACGAGGGAAAAAACTCCACAAGTATACAATTTTCCTACGAAATACGAGGTACATGCAAGTTCGTACAAATGAGTTCCTATGTCATTGAGGAAGTCGTTTCGGAAACGAATGGCTCTTGGGACCGAATTCGAAAGATCTACAAGCCCGAGATTTATATGTGTAGAATGAGGTGCAGCTCGGGGAGAAACTCAAAATCTAACGACTCTCCTAAAGCTGCGGAATGACGTCACAGTGGCGGTGCTGAATGAAGTCAGCCATTTGCGCGAGCAAGCATTTTGTTCATTGCACTTCAGCAATCAGAATCATTAGGCGGGCTCGCATCATGGTTTCAGTTCTGAGCACTCGAACTTGAAATTTTCATTAGTACTGTAAAATGTATTATGTTGCTTTGTCATTTCTGATGTGTATTTATTATCTTGTTAGTTTTCTAAATCCATTCATAGGTGATGCTGTGATTTCTTTCTGTTTTCAAGAAAATTTATAAGTTTTACATACATTTATCTAAAAGTGTTTGAGATAGTAGTTGCTCCGATGCATTTTTGTTAAAATAAATTCTTCATTTCCAACTCAATGAGGATTGTTGAAGAGAAATAGTGACAGGAATTCACCCCATTTTGGATTGAAATGCCTCCAATCCATCTTTTTATTCTACTTGGATGATAAAGTATTTCAACCCGAACCTAACTGAATGCACACATTCGCATATTTCCATGAAATGGACATTCTAATAAGCCAGTTCCATGACCCTATCATTCAATTATGTATGCACCACGAGGTCCTACTTCTTCATGAGGCGTTGACAGCCTCATTTCCCCAAGGTCTGAAATTCGATTCGAAATAAATTTGATCAATGGGCATCAGTCATTGAGTGTAGATAAAGAGACGGGACATCCACTGTTCATATCAGTTGAAGGGACATTCTTGTCATCAGACTCTGTTCACAAAGTTCACTTCACACATCAAGCGAATTCAAATTTTCCATTTTACTTCCTCGCATATGAAGTACGGAGAGAGCATTGTAATCGTAAAAAAAAAATTCGAATTCGAGATTTTGACGGAACTCCGTATTTTAGACCTCCTTGATTTTGAAAAACACTATTTTGTGCATTATGTCCGTCTATGAAAAAGACAACCCAAAAAACGTTTTCAGCTAGACGGCTAGCAAATAAAGCTATAGAAATACAGAACCACTCCTGCTGCAAAGATAACTAACTGCACACCCAATTTGGTAGCTCTTGTCAGTAGAATGCTGCATTCTGTATCTTAAATGTTATGTTTCGCACCACCAAATGTGCGAAAATGATGCTAACTTCCAAAATGGATGTTACAATTTTACGCCTATTTTACACATGTACCATGTTTAAAATTAAAATAATGATCAAATACGCTTCTATTCAAGGTCATTTAAGTACGAATGAAAACCACTTTTCTTTATCTATACTTATAATAAAGCTCAATGTGTGTGTGTGTGTGTGTGTTGGCGCTCTACAGGCAAGGTCATTTGACATACAGCTATCAAATTTGGTACATATATACCTTAGAGGCCGGGAATGTGCACCTGGGGTCCCTTTTTTTGAAATTTTAATTAGAATTTTAATTATTAATTAAAAACTAACTTTCCCACCAAAAAAAATCTTCCATTTTCCCCTCCGCCAACTTTTCCGCCAAAAAAATCTTCTATTTTTCCCACCGCCAAATGAGTAAGAGTTCAGTTTTTTTTTTTTTTCCCCAACAGAAATGATGCTAGGGTTAACGTTTTTCGGCGGATTATTTCAAACGATTTTGTTTATTTTCTTCATGTTTTATGCATTTAAAATTAAAGATTGTTAATTAATCCATGTTTCAGATTCATTCTGAAGTACTTTTGAATTAAAATAAGACAGAATAAAGGAAATTAAAAATGTATAATCTGCATAGCGTTACCCCAACTGGCGTAGAAAAATTCGCGCATTTGCGTTACCGTAAATGGCGAAGAAAATTCACACATGCGCATTCTGTTCCGATTGTTGCCATGACAACTATTATCAACGGACGATTTAAATTATTTTTAGGTTAGTTGCATGCTTTTGTAAGTAAATTGTATTTATGTTAGTTATATATATTTTGTATATGCTTATAGTTTTAAGTACATCGTTTTTTAAGTAGTTTTTTTTTTAACCTGTTTCAAATGATTTAAATTATTTTTAGGTTAGTTGCATGCTTTTGTAATTAAATTGTATTTATGTTAGTTATATATATTTTTTGTATATGCTTATAGTTTTAAGTACATCGTTTTTTAAGTAGTTTTTTTAAACCTGTTTTCGACCGATTATTTTAAACGATTCATTTTATTTTCTTAGTGTTTGATGCATTTAAAATGAAACATTGTTAATGAATCGATCTGTTCATGATGAATCTGAGAAAATTTTGTTGACAAATTCTTGAGATAATACATAAATTAAGAAAGATATTCTTTAGTGCCCATAAAGTTTAAACGCTCAGTGACTCTATTATCAGTAATCATATTATTAAAAAAAATGCTTTGTTTCAGTAAAAAATATTATTATATTAATTGCAGATTCATCATTTACACTTTAATTTAATGTAAAGCATAAATTCTATGGGTGCTAACAGAAAATTAGAGAGATACAGATTACGTTATGACTGAAGATCTTTATAATATTATGAGTGAATTGAAATTTGAAATTTTGAAATATTTTAATGAAGAAGCTATTAAAGTAGGAATCACATAAAATATTTAACTATTAAAATTTTAACGAGCATTAAGATTTGAGAACCGACTGGTCGCCAAAGGCGGCTAGTTATTTATAAAACTGAAGATAAAAATGTGGGCAATAAAATCTACTTTCGTTTTCAAAAAGGATTTCCCAGAAATATTTTTTTTTAAAAACCCTGAACAAAATGAAATGTTGGTTTTAGATAATCAATCTAATTCCTTAACGGTAGCTAAAGAAAAACATTTTATGCTTGGAAAATAAACACAGAAATTTTTTATACGTTAACACGCAGAAAATGAATTTTTTTCAATATAGCAGCTTTAAAGGAGAAGTAAGTGACATAGTTGATCTAAAGATCGAATAGTTTGGTTGCATTAAAGCTCCCTCTGGATCAACATGAAGGTTACTTTGGAAGGAATCTGTTAATTTTAAGAACTTGGTCAGAAGATGAGGATGATATTTGAGTTGGTCCTCCTTTTACAGACTTTTGCACCATACCAGCGGGAAAATATTGACCCTCGACGTCAGAATGAAAGCTCACCATACCTGGATACAAAAAGGATCTTTAGCGGAATCGGGTTTCGAACCTGGACTACGAATTTATCAGTAGGCCGCTAAAAATTGAATACCAAACAGTAAGTTTGCTTAAAGCTAAGGCAACGTGCTAATTAATATTTTTTTTTCTATACCGTTGTCTATTTTCTTATTCTGCATCCATTTGATAACTTTATACATTTCATACATGCAAACATAATGTACGAAATTTGCTGTTTGCATAAAGAATGACCCCAAGCTGATCCATTTGAAACTATACAAAGAGTTGTAATGAGTGAATAGGATTCACAAGAAGAGAAGGCTGTCATTCTTATCCAAACTTCTGAATGAATCTATTATCCAGGATAGCGGACCAGTCTAACCTTTGGGTCCATAACTGTGTCCATGTGTAACAGCAGCATTCAAAACATCTGAAAGCTAATTAGTTTTGCGCATGAAAGGATTTGCATTCGTCATTCAATAATTTCATAACCCTCTCATTACGCTGATAGTATTATTCAAATTAAATTTGATTTATTAATTTAATAACCCATTTTGCAGTGATGAGGGAGCTGCTAGATTTTAGTTCAGTTAAGCTGCGCCAATATCAGCACTGAAGCAATCCGGGACCAATTTCGACACAGACCTTGTAAAGCTGAGCAACAACCACAGGACAAAGATGATGTTAGAAATGAGAATCCCCTTTCCAAACGCCCATGTCGAATTTAGGGAATTGCTCAGCCAAAAAGTCGGGTCTGGTAATAATATGTCGGCAAACACGAAGGTATTTGATCAGGGAGCATTTCGAGAACGAAACCCGACCGCGAGAATAGATAGGTAGCTTTTAGTCCCTATCGGATAAAAAGAGCGATTTCGTTTCTCTATGAGACATAAATAAAGAAGGTTGTGTCTTCAGGGATTAAAAAATATGTTCTTAGTGCACAGGGTGCACAATACTCGAGATAGAACTTTTCATCATGAATGCTCATGGATTTCCAAAGGAGAGAATCACCATGCTTTATGAAAGTTTGCCATCTGATCACTGGACCCTTTTATTTTCAACTATTATAAATGCACAAAAAACAAAACTAAAGTGTTTTCCCTTATTACAATCTAAAATCAATTATGATAATATTAAAAATACGAAAATGAATGTTTGTGTAAGGAACGGGATTATTAAATCTACAAATATTCATTTAGAGAGCTAAAAATTAAAAAAAAAATTAAACGTAAGCTCTAGCAAAAGTAAACTTTATTAATAATAATACATATAAAATGACCGAGATGGCCCTCCTATTAGATAGAAATTTGGTTTATGGATAGTAATGAAGCCATTACAAATGAAGATTCATTTATGAGAGTGCTCGCATCATTTCAGAAAGAGATTGTTAAAGCGAGAATAATGTTCTAAATGCGATTCATATCTTTAAAAAATGGCCGCTATCATCTGTATTAATAAAAAGCTTAAAAAAAGTGCAACGCTCGTTAAGTCAGTCGCGTTAATGAGGGTTTTTCGTCTCATTCATTTGAGATACAATTTATTTTGATGGCATTCATTGTTTTAATGCATTGCTGTTTCTGGAAGCTTTCCAAACGGTCCTGTCTCAAAACTGAATTGTTTGTAAACAAGAAGTAAATGGACCTTAAAAAACACAATTTAATTCCAATATCTTTTTTTGCGACTGTGGCACTTTTCATGTTTTTTTTCTCTTTCACTTGACACCATTTCACTATTGAAATAAAGCCGAAGTCATTTTAAGAATGTTTCGAGACGACATTTAGTATGGAAAATGACGATTAGAAAATTGTTTGATGGTGATGCCATAAATACTTTAATCAAAAATGCTTCCAATTTATCTTTTTTTTTTTTTAACTATGTCAGAATTATTTTTGTAGAGAATTAGAACTGTTTAAATTTATCCCGCACAGTCTCCCCTTATTTAAAGTATTCTTCTTACAGAATGTTTGATTTTAAATTATCTTTATTATCTTTATCATTATCAGAAATTATTTTATGATAAAGTTTATGCAGAGGGATTGCGGCGAACTTTCCGGTCAAATCTACTTAAATCCTTTAATCACGTCAAAGAAGAGAGGCCTCTTCTGACTGCCAACATGATTTTCGAGTTCTAAGATAGAACCTGAGGTCAAAAGTCTGATTTAGCTTTAACAAATCGTAGAAGGTTCAATCCTTTAGGACTCTCCGAGGAAATTCGCTCACATTTGTGTAGAGAAAAAGTTCCAATAACTGGCTTCATCTCAGTGAACTATTGGTTAATTATTAATTTATTGCTTACAGTATGAACATCAAAAGTTCCTCATAGCGCCTTATGCGATTACCTTTGGTGAGCTTTGGATGATTTCATACATTTGGTTAAAAATATTAAAAAAAAAAAAAAAAAAAGGAGTTGAGGGATTATGCATTGAAACAAAAATAAATAATGGAAAATCATTTATTGTAATTCTAAATTGGAATAAATTCTGAGTGTTAATAAGATTTCATGTTTATATTAAAATTTCACTTTACGAATGTTTTATGCACATGATAAATATTTACCCAATAATTATTGAAAGTTTGTATGCCTTCTCAGAACTGTTGCATAATTTATATTTTACGTATGATATGCATTTTAAATATTTTTGAGTGTTCGTAGTACATTAACTAAAAAAAAAAAAAAAAAAAAAAAAAAAAAAAAAGAAAGAAATTAATACTGGTAACAGTTTTACTTTTTTGATTTCAATTTGCAACAGCTCAGATAAACATTAAAAGAATTCATCTTGTGTTTTGCTGTCGAAGGCAATGGTATGTGTTAGGCACTAGAAAAAAAGACGTTTCTTCTCATGCTGAGAGCTCGTAAGGCGAAAATATTAAAGGAAATTGTTTTTGTTATTTTCACTGAATGAAAACGAGAACCGATTGTTGAAAATAAACAATTGCTTAAAAAACATGAGATAACGAATTGAATCCTCTTTTCGGCGTTAATGTGGCGATAGTTAATTATCATTAGCAATTCTGAAAATGTTATTTTTACCATTGTTTCTAAAACATTATTTCAGTGTTATTCATTTAATTATTAATTTCTGTGATACATTTAATTATTATTTTCGATAACTTTTTATTTTTTTCTCTGAATGGCATGAAAAAAATAATCGATAGATCTAGTTCATTTTTTTACAGTTTATTCTATTTGTACTAAAACTAACTGATTATAAGCTTAGAAAAAGAATGCATTTCAGCAAACAAACAAACACAAAAAAATTCAACGATTTCTGTTACCCTATTTATTTTGTCTCAAACTCCATTTATTTCCCCCGTCTCCGAAGTTCATTTCAATTCAATATTAGCGTCCTATTTTAAAGCAACACTAGGGTTATTTTGAGATTGTCTTCATAATTTTTAACCGCTATCAGATGACAAGGACAAAAAGTAAATCGCCATCCTCTCACCAAATTTCCTCACCAAACCAGCAGGACGATGTTTTTTCCCTATGGTTTAAGCGTGCCTCAGACCAAGATATCGAACCTGGAACCCTCCGAAGTCTTACTATCAGACCATCGCAGTTCACCCCCATCTTCGGAATAAAGGCCACTGAAGTCTCGCAAACTAAATTTATGATATTAGCCTACATTTATGATAACATTGCTTTTTTTATCTAAGAATAAAACTATGACAACAATTTTTTGATAAAGTGAACATTTTTGGCAACATTTTTCGTCAAAAACTTTTATTTCAAACTGTAAAACGTTGTTTCCCTCACCCCTAGAAAGATTTGTAGTGCTGGAAAAATTCAGCTGCACAATATTTACAAATATTGATGTTTTGCATTTCTTGGAAAAAAAAACAAAAAAAAAAAACAATTCGATTATTATTTAAGAGAAGATCACATCTGTATATGTCAAATGCTAATTTGTTGTTCCAGAAATGGTTTATCAGAATAATTGTGGCAGTCGAAAAATAGAAATGCGTATATAAATAACGATGAGAAATGAATGGAACAATGTGTTAGGTGCGCAAATGAAAACTCGGACCGCAAACTTTGTTTTGCGGCAAATTCAAATTCATTGCATATATGCTCGTTACAATGATTGCTAATCGAAATGTTTGCCTTTATTATCATCTCTGATTTTCCGTCATTTATCGGATAGATTATGAATCTCTTCGCGGTAGAAACTTAGTGATTTCGAAGCAATATAATCACCACAGAACTTCGCACATTTCTCACCTTCATGAACCGTTAGTTTTTTTAAAAAAAATATGATGACGTTCATTTGAATAAATAGTAATCAGATGGAGATAGGTTGGAGAGAAT
The DNA here is from genome assembly GCF_947563725.1 of Argiope bruennichi. Taxonomy (NCBI): domain Eukaryota; kingdom Metazoa; phylum Arthropoda; class Arachnida; order Araneae; family Araneidae; genus Argiope; species Argiope bruennichi. The sequence continues at coordinate 2,391,807 of NC_079155.1, forward strand.
ATAAAACGCATGCTGCACAGCCTCCCGGTCTTAGGAGAAGACTTGGTTAATTTGGTTTCTGGGTTCACTTTTCTGTATGTAAACGAACGTTGTCATATAAAAATATCATTTTCCTTTTTCTTTGGCCTATAAATGATCAGTTTTTGCCAACAGAACACATCACTTAACTTATTCAGTAGGGCTTGGTGACGCTTAGCTGTAGCAATCTGATCAGGTTTCAGAGCCTCGTAGTAAATAATTCTTTTCCAATTCGGACACACAGTAATACATTCTTGGCATAAATATTCGTTTTGGTAACCGATTTTAATGGCGGATCTGGATCAACCCATTATTTTCTGTATTTAGAATTGTCATACAAAATCCCATTTTCATCACCCGTAATGATCTTATGTAAACAGAAATCTTTTTACTGAATCTTTTGTACAGAAAAAGAGAATTCATGCAGATATCAGCTGTTCGGTTTTTGGCTTCTTCCATCAGTTTATGAGAAACCCATTTTCCTTCTCTCTCTATCTTTCCCATTGTATACAATCGAAGTTTTATTGCTTTTCATTTGGAATCATTACAAATTCTGAACTGTTCTGCAAACTTTTCTTAAGTTCGATATGGATTTTTTTTTATCCAGTAAAAATTGAAGTTTTTCGTTTTTAAATTCTTTTACTGACCTTGGACATGGATCGTTCTCAAGACTAACACTTTCAGTAACGAAATCTTGCAAACCACTTTTTTTACTACTGAAGGACTTACAAAATTCTCTCGCAAAGTTGAATAAATCAATTCCTTAGATTGAGTAACATTTTTTTCATTTGAAAATGAAATAGTATGCAATGGCATAAGTGTTGCTTATCCACCTCCAACACTAAAATTTATTCACGTGGAATAAGAGCTTGTAAATGACTGAAACTATATCGAAAATAGCAGCAGAATTGAATGCGTTAAAGTATGTTGTTTTGTATACTCAACTTCAGAGCCGAATTTCTAATTGTACAGCTACCGGTTCTAAATTTTGTCTTATCTTTGTAATTTAAAAATATATCATTACATATACTTAAAAGCTTTAATACTCATACTAATATTACTAATTTAACTCTACCCGACCCACCTTTTAGAAAGTTGAAGGGCGAATAAAAATCAACAGAAAAAATTTACGAAAACAGTGTATTTTTTAAATTTTGTTGTAATTAACTCTTTATTTTCTGACGGTACTTTAAAGTACACTTTAATTCTGGTTGGTATCTTCGTAATATGACTACTTTTTCTTATAGTATTTATAAGAACACGAAGAGATATTTTCAATGGAAAGCAGTAGATATTTCATGGTAAAATAATTCGGTAAATTAAGGATTAAAAAGGAATTCCGAACAAAAAATAGAAAACAAAAAAAAAGACTCTACGCAACTGCCCCTATTCCCCTTCAAATTAAAAAATTCCGCATGATTATATTGAATCAACCTAATTAGCAGCTCATTTTCACAACAATTTGCTCTTTGTTCGCGGTAAATCTTCCACGTTTCTAGTCTCTATTATTGATATAGTCTTTATTATTGAAAAAAATCATCAGAAGTCAATCAGTTTTAAAGTTTCTGAAGATTCACGCGTAAATTCGCATAAGAAGAAATCAAAGAAGGAATACTGAAATTTCTTGTTTGTTCGCTTGCCTGTTTTCTCTTAAATGCGGAAATGAATCAAATTTCAGAGTTGAATAAATTTTAGCAATGGCTGATAAATCTTTAAATAAATAGATCTCCCAATTTAACAAAACTTTCAATATAAAGAAAAAAACATAATAGGTAATAAACGTAATAGATTATAATCCATTGATTTTTTTTTAATATTTTACCCAAGCAAGAGTGAAAAAAACACACCCTGCATTTTGAAACATTTCCAAGCAGGTAAAATATTCATCCTAACTCGCCATTCCATGACTAGAGGCATTAAAAACCGTCATAAATTCAGCGGTGGTTTAAAAGCTCCCCTCTTCCTTTACGAGAGGTCCAAAACATAACCCTGCGCCCTTTCTATCGGAATGGTAATTTCCGCCGCCTCATTATTAACTCTATTTCGAGGCCGTGGCGAGTGCTTAATGTTCGCGAGGCAGGACACGGGAGACGCTTCTGCTGTCAGCTCCAATGAATCTGGAAGGAAAACGTTGAAAGCCTATCGGACTCAATTGAGGGGGCAATGGATCGATCGGAGCCCTTTGTTGGGAGCTGCAAAAGTGGCGAGATTTGTTCCTGGACAAGCCCCTGGAACCAAGCACTCTGCGGTGGCGACTCCGCATCAACTGCACACAGCAAAAAATGGCGCAGAGTTCCTGAAGAACATAACATACCGGTGATTTAACTTTCGTTTTAACTAACATTTCTGATATATATCATATTTCTTTTAATCATGACCTTCTGTTAATAATTTAAGTCGAATTCCGATTCTTTTATTTAATAAATCTATTATTATTAAATATTATATGAAAGTGTCTTTGGTGGTGTAGTCCAGTGTGCAGTTTTAATTTTGCCTCAGCAGAATATTTCTTGGTAATTTTCTTTTCCAAATTGTTTTTACTTTCGCGATAGGGACGTATCAGTTAAAGAACAAGTATAGCAATTATCACACATTCGACTCCGAAATTTTCACGATCTTCTATTGCAGATATTCCAGAGTTGGAAAAATCGTTTTGTGACTATATTTATCTTTGAATGTAATAATCATTAAAAAAGGCAAAACGAACAAGAAGGATAAAATTGGCATGCAGTATGACAAAATTTCAGAATATGTAATAAATTTAGAATAAAATTTATCAACTAAAAGTCTGTAATCTGTAAGCCTTCCAAATCTGAAAGAAGAAAATTATTGATTAGTTGAAATTTGGCTCATGATTTTAATATTAGAGCCATACTCTGAAAGACATTGTAAACCAAATCCATTGATGAATTGTCGGTTTCTCTATCCGCAGTGCCACAAATCTCTACTGTCTTCAAGCCAATTGAAGGGAAGAGATTTAATTTACGTATTCAATTTTTTCTCTAATCTATGAAGCTAAATATGAATTATTTCTTATTGTGCAGGTGTACCAGAAAGTTGCTATTTTATAAGCAAATTTATTTGAAAACGAGGTGCTATGTACCATCCATTTTCTTGTAACTACAAAAATAGCAACCGACCTGTAATGAAAAGGCTTTGGCGCATAACATTTTATAATGTGAATTGAACATGAGTACGAATGAACCGTTTCATTGGAAAATGGAAAAGATTTTAGGTTCAAATATGAATAATGCCTATCGCAATGGTTCATTTAGAACATTTCTACTTCTATGGAAGATTATAATAATATTTACTCTGATCGTAAGTGGATCAAATAGTTTTTCAAACCGAATACTTATTTGTAAATACTTCAAGTTGGGAAAAGATTAAATAACATGAAGTATTATAATTTATGCCATTAAATCAAAAGTACCGCTGAAGAACACACAAAATCTGAACTTTTGTACAGTGCCTCGGTCCTCTTAGCAATATTTAGTAAATTATTTTTCACACACTAAAATTTTACATAAAAAAGTTCCATTCATTTGCAACCAAAACTTACCGAGTTCTAAAGCCTTCAACATTCTATATTTTAGATCAATGAATGGCTACCTCGAGAAACACCATGCATGAATTCTACTTATCCTTCTTGGGGCGGTCGCTGAAATGGTCTCGCATAATGATATCCAAAATTTCATAACTCGATCACTTAAATCTCATGAATACGAATATTTTTTTTGTTTAAAATGTTAGGGTGTCAAGAATATGCGACTGGGTATGACAAACAGTAAAATAGATATAATGAATTATATGAAAATTTGGACAATTTTTTCAGACATCTCATGTATTCATTTGATCACTATAAATAAAATTTTTCTGGTCATTTCGAGCATTTTTCTTAGTTGGAAATATAAGTCTTAGGTTTAATAAAATACTAAATTTTAATTAATGAATTTATAAATCTGAATTGGATCACGATAAGAATGGAAAAATCTATGTGCCCCTAAAACCTAACAAAAGTTATGACGAGAATCTCGGTTGAACAGATAGTTGGGATATCAGATGCACACGGACAAGGATTAAAATTTTTTCAAAGCCCTAACGATTCAAACAAAAAACTTGATTCAAATTAGGAAATTTATCACATCAAAATAAAGAACAGTTTTTTTTTTTTTTTTTTTTTTTTTTATTATTGCAGAAATTTCTAAGAAATTAGGGAACTGAAAAATGATTTTTTGATCCTAACTTGTTTTTGAACCTAAAATTGAAACACCTAATCACTCAAGTGCTTAGTAGTTCTGTTTTAGTGCACTCTCTTCTTAAACATCGCAACTAAACTTTTCAATTAAACGGCAGAAAGAGGTGAAATATTCTTTCCCTCGTATCTTTCCTCTAGCAGCATCAACAGGCATCAGGAATACGATGATGAAAAACTGCTGGATTAGTAAGCAGGTTCTCTGGTGAGCATTGCAGTGTTTTGGTATGGAGTACTTCCGTTCCAACGACGGGATGCATCTCCAGCAAAAATCGGGACATGGACATGATAGTCCTTAGTTCATCAACTTCAGTTCCTCGCTTCCTGCTGTAATAATGACGGTCATATGCAGAAAATTCCAGATGGCAAAGCAAGGTGGAGTATTAATTTATTTTATAATATTATACCCCCTGACAAGTAGAGTTTTCTGGTATGTCAATGGAATTTTTTTCAAGGTATTTAGGGGGCTCTCACTGGCAGTTTTAGAATCGTCAGCACAAAATATGACTCGTTTAATTGATTCAGAAAGTTGCTCATCTAATAATAATTTTTATTAAATGAGAGAATTATATTGAATGCTGCCAATACCGCATTGACACCCTAAAACAAATAAATAAACGAACAAATGAATTCTTTTGAGACATTGATGTCAACGAGGCAATTTACTTTCTTTGATTTCCTGTTTATATATAATTACTCTGCTTATAGGATTTTTTCTGTAAAATCTATTAGTTGGACAAAAAGACAATTCATCTTCAACAATATGATCACAGCCGGAAAAGTGGTCAATGTTAAAAGATCCATGAATCAAAAGCAAGCCAATGAAACTGGGACAGCATCCACCCAGCCTCTTTATTCATCATTTTAGATTATCATCATCACTCATGTGATTACGGAGTAAAAAACAACAACAACAACAACAATCTGTTGTTAAATTATCGATTATTCGCCACCTTAATTTTAACATGAAATTTTACATATGAATTTATTATTGATTTAGTTGCTCCTTTTGATGATCCGTTTGGCAGTAACATGAGGATTGCTTGGAGATGGACTTCAGTTTGAATCTTGCTTAAGTGACGAAGATACTGCTTCAGCCGGCAACATTTTCTCAAAATCTCTAGAGTATAACCAATCAACAAACTTGAAAGAGAAGAATTCAGCATTACTATTTTGTAAAAACGTAATTTTTAAAATTTACGATATTTTAACAGCCATCCATTCCGATTACTGCAGACTATTCCAATCATACATATATGTATACTTAATTATTTTTTTTAAAAATTCAGTGACAAGCCATAATGTTTTTTAAGGTTTCCGAACACGTTCGGGGCATTTTATTAGGAAAACATGGTGTATACATAATTTTACCTTTTTTCTGGGTTTAAAACTATTCAAAATTAGTAATAGTATGTAAATATTTGAAATAAACATTAAAACTTTTTGAAAATTGGCATTTAAGAGCATAAATTTAAGCAAATTCTTTAAAAACTTCAAACTGGCCACACTAAAAACTATTACTCTCATCCGAACAAACCTTATACCAAAATAAACTACATAGTTTTCTCTAGGGAATGAACTACAATCGTATGGTTATAATAAATAAAAATTTTACAACTAATCGAAGAATTTATCATGAAATTTTTAGAAAATTTATGAAGTTATTGTTCAAACAATAGGCTGTAAATTAAAAAAAAATATTCTCTCAATCTAAATACTTTTAGTTCATTCCCTAGAAAGTAGTATAAGTCAACCATCTGACTCTCTGACCCGCCATGAAGACACACGGAATAAAACCATAAAACTGAATGACTGCACCGCCGCAACAGCAACACTGGCGGGAACTGCGGTTGAGTCCTAAGGGCCATCACCGGCCATGATACTACCCTCCCCGAAGGAAGTACGTCCCGTCATCGATGGGAGGAATCAGATCACCCACCTATTTGTGTACCCTCCAGGGTAGCCAGATCCAACCACCATGCCGGAAGCATCTTATCCTCATTTTGAGGTGCCCCCAGGGGTTTAGAAAGTAGTATAAAGACAAAGTACACCAAATTTCATAGTAATAAGATAATTATATTTTGAGTTATTTGATTTGAAGTGAGCAAAAAATAAGAAAAAAAAAATCAATTTTGAGAAAAATACATTTAAAGTGTACACTATCATGTTTTAATAATATGTTATGTCATGTGTGTACATATTTAAAATTTACCACATTTATAGGTTATACCTTCTTCCTCCTCAGCATTTAATAATTTCCATTTCTTAATCATTTTTTTCTGGCAATTTTGTATTTGCCGCCTGTGAATGCCGCCTAAATTCGTATATTCTGTTTTTGTCGAGTTCAGCAAATGCTCTAACTGTATTTGCACTATTATACATTCCAATAACCTTAAGAACATTCAGTAATCCTATAAAACCTTTGTTAAAATGTATTACAGACATAAATGCCCCTCATCTGAGTTTTCGGAGCTCAACAAAGACATCTTTAGGTACAAATTTCCACAAAACACCGTTAAAACTCTCATTGGCATTTATTATTTTGCAGTGCAAAAAATGTTCCGTATTTAAAACTAAATTTGTATTTATACAAAAATTTTAACATGTTTTTGGCCCTTTAAATCAGTACTTCCGGTTATTTAAATGTCCCCTTCTAGTTTACCGATCATTCCGAAAATATTAAAATCTTGACTTCTAATTAACGTAGAGATAAAAGTAAACCTATTTTGGATAGCTCAAAAACTGATTTATCCAATAAAATAATTTTTTAAAAATGTCATTTTTGGCGAAAATCAATCGTTTTAACGTGCTCGGATACCTTAAGCGTTTTTAATGCAATTCTTGTTCTTCATCCCTATTGGGAGCTAAATTTTTTTTTAAATATTATTATACAATTGGTGCTTATTTCCTTTTTTTATGGGTGTTACTTATTTTCCATCCAAGATAGATGAGGAATGTAATTTTTGATTTTTTTTCTACCTAGAAGGGTTACCACCTTATTTTAGTGGCCGGTCGACTCGGGAAATAGAACACACAAGAAGATATTCGATCCAAAGGACTGAATAGACTATTTGTACATGCGATAAACAAAGTGACGGATAGCGGGTCTTCGACGGATGCACATTCCGGGCAGGCAGACTTCCAGTCCCGATGCTGAGATACTAATCCTATGCTATTTGCCATTCTCATTTTTTGGATGCATCACAGATTTGAAAACACTTTGAGAAAAGCAAGTGTTCGGAATGGTCAGACAATATTCTATTCTGCAAATACACAAAGGTGTTTAGGAACCGATTTGCATGATTTTATGTCAGAAACTGAAGCCATAAAACAAATTGCTTTCAAATGAGAATAGAGATATGCTAAGGTTGGTTCCTCACTTAACATCAAAGGGAGGATTTTTGAATCACGACAGCAAGTATTTAAATGATCCGAATCCTATTTTTTTCCTATTTCCACTTGTTTCCTAAGACTAGGCAACTAAAAATGCGACATCGCCATTTGTCATTTTTCTGGTGTGGTAATCTCATTAAATCCTTTACAGAGAATGCAGAAGGAACAAAATGGACGAGTTTTTAAAAATATTGATACTTTCAAAGACACTCATGCTGCAATGCTTGAGGGTGTTTTTTTTTTGTTTTTTTTAATTTAGCGGAATTGAACTAGAAAATATTTACTGAGTTATTTGAATGACGATTTTTAAAGGGAGAGAAATGATCTTATACACATTTTTCAAAAGAGACTTGATTTAAAAATACTGGATATTTTTTTATTGTAATATTAGGCGCCTTTGGCGGCCAATTCATTCGTCAAAAATAAGGCGCTTTAAAATTTTCAATTACATATTTATGTACCTTGGTCCCTTAATAGCTTCTTTCAACAAAATATTTGTAAGCTTTACATTTCGATAGTTACATAACTCATATTATCATAGAAGCTTTGTACTATATAACTTTCTAATTTGCTGCCAGCTGCCGTTTTTGAATTTGAAATGGAAGAGATAAAACTTCAAAAAATACGAAGACTGTTTTTGCTGAAACCAAACATTTTTTTAAAAATTTGGCTACAGAAAACTGAATCCTTCAGCATTGTCATCGTAGGTGTACCACAAAATATTTAAAGATTCAAATGCGGTGAAGAAATATTTCATTTTATTTCAATAAATAAATGTACGTCTGAAATTTTATGATGAAGCTGAATTCAATTATGAAGTTAAATTTTATCTAGTCCTTCGATAGTATAAATCATATTTAGTAAAATTATCTTAACAATTTAAGGTTCAATCATCTATAATCAAGTCTGACCAAGCTATAAAGCTTTGCATACCTTTATTTTAGGATAACAAACCATTTTATTATTTTAGACAATTAGTCTTGGGAAAAATCTAAGCGTTGATTGGCGTATTTTCTTCAAGACGGTCAATGGAGAGGTATAAAATGGAGGATTTTTACAGAAATAGAAGTATTCAAATTCTCATATCTCATTCAATCATTTTTAAATGCAAAAGAGTGGAACTTGTTTTATTTAAAATATTAGAGTCTGAAGAATATTTTATTAAATCGAACTTACAGAAAAAAGGATCTGTATAAAAATTTAAAATTCGTAATTCATCAGAAAATTTACTGATTCAAATGACATAGAATAAAATTATTTCATTCAGATCCTTTTTTATTAGATACATGTACTATTTGATAAGGATTTAGAAATGGGTTGTTTCGTTGCGATTCGAGTAGACATCCTATACATATAAAATGACGCATGTCTAAAATAAAACTGAGTTAACTTTAGTTGAGACAATAATATAGTTTTTTTAAAACGTCACAGAAAACTTTTTTCCGCCTTCCTTCTTTTATTTTTCATGGAAAATATCACATTTTGTATTTATTTCATTTCATAAAAACACGTTAAAACACCAAATAGTTTTGATTTTGACTGAAAATGTTTTAAATGTTTCCTCTTAATGGTCTAATCTTAATGGTTTAAATTACCTCTTAATGGTCTATAAATCAATTTTTATTGAAATTTTGAATTTTTAGGATATATATTATATACGTGTCTTTGGACATTCTACCGACAAACCTTTCTTTGGGACACTTTCCTCTCTTGCAATTTTTTTTCTTCATGCCCGTTAACAATCTTCACATTTTATCAAAAATAAATAAATAAAAATGAAAACACTCTGTAATTGATGATCAATATGGGAAAGGGGAATTTTAAATCAGCCTAAACGATTTCATTTTTTCCCATTGTAGATTATCATTCTTAAAATGCACATCACCCTGTATATTATATTTCTTAGTTGACGAGCCATCACTGCAGAAATAAAAATCGCAATCAAAACAGAGCTCCACAGATCACCAGTACTTTGCAAGAAGTTGAGGAAAAGAGGTCACGTCAACGAAATTCCCTAGCGAATCTTCATTAATTCTCAAACAAAACAAGTGATGGATTCCAGTGCTGAGAGGGCTCGTGCAGCGTCCCCTGGGAGCTCACTAATAAAAGGTCTCATCGCCTCCCCTTTTCTTTACAATCGGTTCAAGCTCGGCGGCTCTTTGAAGGAAAGTTGGCGATCCAATTTATGGCGAGACAAAACGGAGTGTAAACAAAGCTGCAAAGTGAAGTGTCGATCGTTGGGATGAGGAGGTGCGCATGAAAAGAGGATGATAAAGACGAGAAATGAGGCGAGAATTCCCAATCGCGTTCCGCGCCATCGGGGCTCGGATGCTTTTATGCGCGCTGACCATTCTTAAGAGAGTATGCAACGCTCCTCTGACAAAATAAGTACGTCGACCTGGTTGTTGATTTACAAGCTTGAGGAGAGGATTAATTATATCGGAAACGATGCACATCTAAAGTTTTGCAAGACTGAAATAGCAAGATCGAATAGCAATATTTTTTCAAGAGTTTGAGGTCGTTTTAGATCGAATTTGGACAGATGATGATGTTGTGGATGTGTAATTATGATTTGGAACTGTTAGATGTTGTAAAGAACTGGGACAACGCGTTATCTCACATACATGTTTAAGAAGCATAGATGCAATTTATAAAGATGAGCATATTTTGTTTTAATCGTTAGTAATTAAAATAATGTTCAAGTAATTTAAACATTAAACAGTCAATTATAATTTTGCCACAGGGATTTCAAAAGTTCTTTTGTTTTTCACTCTTTATTCATTTCAGGTTTTCTATAAATAATTCAGTGCTTTGAAGTTATAATTTTCATATACTATTCTTTATATATCCTTACATCAAGTAGTGATTTTTAAATACAACAAAGCCATTAGTTAATCTTTGCTCACTTAATTTCGAATCATTTAATAATTTCTTAATAAAATTATTTAATTTCTTAATTATTTCTTACTTTAATATAAAATTATTTTTCGAAGCCGGGAAATTTTTAGAAAGCAAAGTTTTACTGAATAATAAAATTGAATAAATAGTTTTACTTAAATAATTTTTTATTTAATATCAAAATTAAATTTCATAATTATTTTTTCCCTATATCCTAATACTCCAATTTAAAAATATTTACTGAACTTCTATTTCGAATTAAAGTAAAGGATCTTTATTAAGGATTTTATTGCATATTCATCTAAATCTGCTTTCCTTATAAGGATAAACAGTAATTCCTGTCATATCTTTCACCAATTATGCTATTCAATGCACCTTAAATAACTTTTTTTCCCCTGAAAGCAATTTAATTTCTTTCCAAAGCTATAAACAAAATCGAATTATTTCAAAAATGTTAAATGGAAGAGAGAGAGAATAGCCACATAGTAATTAAGTATTTATACTTTATTATGAATTTGGTGGAAGTGAATGAGCCTGGAAGATTAATACTTCATTATAAGGATATTTGAGCAGAATATTACTACATGTTACTTAAACGTTGAAGCTCCCTCTATGATTACAGTAATCAAATAGTTAAAAATCTTTGACTGCAGCTACCAAGAAATTGCAACACAATTTAAAAATATGATAACAAAATTACCAAACCTCCATCTAACGTAAATTTTAAATTATAATTTAAAGTTATTTATTATTTCAAAATACATGATAACATATTGTGAAAATATTACAAAATGCATTATGTTACTATCTGATAATAAAATCCATTTTTTAAAATTAAGTTTTAACTTTTTTCAAAATTATTTATTGGATCGATGATCTTAATAAGTAATAATTTCAATCTTAATCGTTAATAATTTCCAATAAGAGAGAAATCCAGGGTGAAGAATTTCAGTTTGTATTGATATTATTGAAAAAGATTTTTCATTTTTGAAAAGTAAGTATCAAAAAGTTTCAATACTATATATTACTTCACCCAGAATATACTTTTACTCTGTACGATTAAAGGATCATTATAGAAAATCATTATAATTAAAGTGACCACAATTCAAACACTTTATTTACCTTTTTAAAATATTAGAATAGACATTTAGCCTAAAGAGACGTTTTTAGTTAGAGAGAAAGCAAACATTTTAGAAAATATTGCAAAGATATTTTTTTTTCAAGAATAGAAAAAAAAAATCAAAGACTAATTATCATAAATCTTAGAAATCTCCAACAATAAACATCCCTTTGATGTTTATTTTATCTGAAAAAGTAAACTTTTCTAATTAGTCTATATTCATATTTCAAAAACTTTAAAATTGACTTACCGTTAACACCGCGTCGATAGGAAGTCAAACACCAGATGAGAAGTTCCGAAACCTCCACCGGTTCCTGAAACCGAAACAATCTCTTAGGATGAAAAGGAACTCCAACACACGTAAAGAAGACTAATATACTCGATCTCATCCTTCCCCAGCTGGCGTCATTTCTCCGCCAAAAACGCAGCCAAATAGAGCCGGCATCCTCACCAAATCTCATTTATTGCGATGCATCAGATAGCAGCATCGCAGGCGAACGGGGACGCGGCCTTTCGAAATGTCATACACGTTTCACTCTCTCTCCAAACGCAGCAAGAGAAAGTGTTATCTTTCGCCGACAAGGTTGATAACGGTTGGCGAAATAAAAATAAAAAGATTTGGCTTCTTTCTCTTTTTTTGGCTTTTAATCTGGACAGGATACGGTGCACGTGAATCCGTTACGGTGAATAAGTAATGTGATCCCGTGGGATCAGTGGCGAATCAAAACCAAAAGTTGTTTGGAAAGCGTCCGTGACCCGCTGTCTTAAGTTGACGCATAGCAAACGTGACAATTTAACGTCACTTTGGTCGGGGATTGGAAAGTTGAACGTCGTCGTAAAAGTATCTCTATGAAAAGGAATACGTGGAATTTATACGTTTCAAGCCAGAAACGTGATTGGGAAATGGGGACGTACAAAAAAGTATTTACTCTTCTTATAAAAATGACATCTGGGAACAATATTAATATGATAACACTGAATCTCTCGGTAAAAGCACACTTTTAATATTAAAAAAAATGTGAATGTCATTAAGAGCACACAAAACAATGAGAGAATGCATCCATTTTATTTAATAAATGTGAATTATTGATTTGTTAAATTAATGTTTTGTTTTTAAATTATATGTATAATAAGATGGTAAGATTTGGAGGATAACCGAGTCAAAATTCAATTATCTCAAAGATCGGCATGCACTTTAGATTTGCCTTTGAGAATAAAACATCCTCACATTGGTACGAAAAGGAAGCTTGGCGAGTTCGGTATAGGTTTTATCTTCAAATATTCATTTAAAATTATAATATTCGAGCAGTAACAGCTTTCGTTTAGCCTTCACTGGAAGTGAACTAAAATTCAAGCTTATATTAATATTTTTAGAAAGGAATCGCTTAACCCTTCTTAACATGATTTTTTTTTCTTTGTGAAATAAATTAGGGTGATACAATTCATGCTCTAGATGAAAGGAAAAATGTTTAAATAATCCTCGTATAAATATGTAATATAAAATAATTAAAAAACAGTATGATGGAAATATTCATCATCAAGCAAATTTACATATTAAGCTCAGAACAAAATCTTCAATGTTCCTCTCATCTAAATTTCTCCTCTCATTATCGCTTTTATTAGCAAAAGTCTCAGATTAGTTATAAAAAATATTCAAGAAATCGCACGTTTCTTCCAACCACAACAAGTTCCTCAGTAATGACAAGTTCAAACCCCTTATAATGATTGTGACATTCGATTTTTTTGACTACTATGTTCCTTAGTAAGCAATAGTCATGAGAAAAGTTGCCTGCAACAACTCATTTACAGTACGCCTGTTTTGAGTACAATTTTTTATTCACTAACGGTTATGAGGAAATTTCCATGATCATGTAAAGAAAGGTTCATTTTAAACCATGATCAGAAGATGAAAAGGGCACTCAAGCAAACCGTTTTGATTTTAAAATGAACAAACTTCATCGAATTTTCATAGGATGATTTACTATTTATGATGATGGAAGACTCTTTGGCGAGATTGAGATCCTAGTTCTTGGACGCCAATATCCCCGAAATTCAGTTGCGAAGCAGAAATGTTCCCATTCAATCGTCAAAGCACTTCTTTCGAAGGTGCTTTCGGAAATGCTAAGGAGCCACTTAACAATTTGTTATCTAATAATTAGGATGACCGGCAAGACGACAAAAGTTTGCAATGATCAAGGTAATGCCATGGAAGTTACACAAAAAAAAGTGTTTGTGCTTAAAGCTCTAGTGTATATAAAATCGGAATCTGTATTAAAAACACTCAAACTTGTATAATTTAGAAGGTCGCTGTCAGTTGATGATTCAATGCTATAGATTTCTCCGCAATTGTTTTTAGTTGACATTGTCTCATTCATAATTAAATCTCAGAACATCGACTTATGTATTAAAATTAGCTGTTACTGATCTCCCGTTTCAATGGATTTTGTGGCCCATAAAAGGCGAAGATCATTATCGTAATCGGATTTGGAATGCAAACTGAAATGTAAACTTTCGATATCTAAAACCAAGATAAAATCGGCATCACTTTTTAGATAAAAATAAACGTATTATAAAAATATTAAGTTAGTGAAAGAAAATCAGAATTGCGACAGTGCCATTATAATGACAGAAATGAAAATGGGAAAAGTCGAAAAGATTTATTTCTCACTGCCTCCAGATATGAGCACATGAAAGATTTTTCCTTCCAACTTCACAGTGATCCCGAGGGTAGAAATGAAAGATGCTTTTCTTTAAATATAATGTTCGAAACATTCGAAAAAAGATTATGAAGGTTGAAAAATAAATTAAAAAAAAGGGCACTTAAGCGCCATTTCTCCGAAAAACAGATGCTCCCTTAAATTGCCCGCACAGCGATGAGCGGAAATGTGGGAATTAAATAGAGCCATTTAGGAGTTCAGACTTGTAACTGCCTCATAATTATACACTATATATGTTCATTTTAGAACCTGAGGGTGCAATTAATAATCCTAACACGATTTAGTTAAGGAAAAAAGAATAATTCTCTCTGCCTTTGCTCTTTAAAAGTATTGCTCTACAAAATAGTTTGCAAATATAATGGAAAGAAATTAATAAAAAAATTTAACGTAAGTGATTATTTTAATTAGTTATTAGATTAGAGATTAGTGCAACAATTTTTAAATTGCATTCCATAATCAAATTTTTATAATGTTAATAAAATGTCGGTGTGCAAAATTAAAGTATAGATACTGATAAAAATCTTAAAAAACAAACTTTTTACTCACATATTAAATATTAATAAGAATCATTAAATATTTCATAGGTGAATCTTTCTTTTCTTTCAAAATTCCAACGTCTTCACCATTCATTCTGTAATAATTTTTTCAAAAATTTAGTTTGAAAATTCATTATGGAATTTTCAACTGCATATTTGTATTAGGCAAAATAGTGGCCTTTTTTGCAGCTTTATTTTACTAGTTACTTCCAATATGCGCTTTTACCCAACGCAGGGCGATAGAGCCCTCTAGCAATTCACGAGTTCCTCTACCAGATTATTTTTTAATTTGAATATTTGCGGAACTTTTAAAACATTGAAACTGTCGATAAATCTTTGTTCACAGTGTCTATTTTTTATTCCTCTATTTGTCTGCTTTATTGCTTGTTTTAGCGTGATATGTTAAAGGTGGCTCTTCTGATTTATTCGGTTCAAAAATTTAGAAAAGGAAAACATTTCTTAGATTAAATATAATTCAATTTTAAAAGAATTATACCTTCATCATAATCATAAAGCATATTAATAATGGGTACAATGGCCATTAAAAGCATCATTTTTCATTTCCTAAGTTGAAATTTCCTCGAAAATGTTGTCATATTATTGTGATATTTCAGAGATATTTATAACAAACTATTTTATTAAAAAAATTAGCAAACTGTATTAAAAAATACGAATTCAAATTGCCCATTGTGTAATCAAATGTACTTTAAAACGATTTATCTAAATTTTTCAATAGATAATTAAGTTTTTCTCACTATTTTTACATATTAAGCATGCCTAAAATAAACATTTTTGCTTCACATATAAAATTGCTTGAATTTATCTTTAAATAAAACCGAGAGTGGTCTCTCCAAAATCTAACTTTCATAATTTGTTTAGTTTTTAAAAATAAATCACTCTTTCCGTTTTCGAATAATTCAAATAGCTTCGCAGAAATTAAGGATTAAAAATAATGTCACAGATTAGAAAAACCAAAGTATTTACCTTTCAGATTCTGAGAATAAATGAAATTTCTTCTAAAACAACAGAGAAAGGGAAATGAAAAAAAAATCTTCGCATAATTTCACAAAATAAATCTATTCAATCAGGAAAAAGATACCTAATTCCCCAAATAAGCCTTTTCCTTTCCGAAAGTTTTATTTGATCCACTATTCGTCTCATTTCATTAATTAATTTCTTTTCCGCTTTCAGAAACCCTTTTTTTTATAATGATTATAATGAACATGTTTCTTTTTTTTTTTCCAAATCTTTTGATAAAAATTAGCTTTTTACAAGCTTTGCATGTCATATGAATTATATTGTAAGATTTTATGAGTGTCTGATATTATTTTAAATTTTATTAAACAATTTCGGAAAGTTAAGTAAAAGAATTAGAAAATATTGCCCAAAGCAAAGTTAGCCATGAGGTTAGATATATGACAATGTGAGCTAGTTACTTGATAGAAAAGATCAGCATAAAAAGATGTAACAAATATTCATGAATAAAAAAAACTGGGATATCATGAAGATACTTATTATATTTTCTTTTATTATATAACTTATATAATTTAATTCGATAGCTTTTATTTACAATTTCAAAATATAACTACTTTTAAAATTAATTTCACTTAAGAACAACTTAAATAGCTACTGTAAAAAAGTTTACTTCAAAATTTAAAAAAGGCCAGAAAAAATTTACTGTCATTAACTGCCAATTTAACATCTGATGTCATACTCCTTACTTATGAGCAACTCCTTTGGGCATAAGTTGGATGGGCTTAGAGGGCTACTCAAAAGAAATACTATTCCATTCTACGATAATCACTCTTTTTAATTCTTAATGTTTCCTTCAAATTTATATAAATATATTGGCGAATCTTGTGTTGGGAAATTTATTGTATTTTGGACAGTGTTTGGGGTCATTGTCCTGCTTGAAAAAAGTTTAGTTATAGTAACGTACCGTTTTTATTAAAGCAATACTAGGGCTATTTTGGGACGGACCTCTTCATTTTGAAACATGGTTAGGTGATGAGGATGACATTATGAGCTGGCACCCCCTCTCCAAACTTCCACACCACACCAGGGGGAGGAGGTTTGGCCCGACAGATTTAACGCGCACCAGAACCGCTTACAGGACGGTTCTTCGGTGGAATCGCGTCTCGAGCCAGAGGTTCTACGGCTCCGAAGCCGAGACTTTCCCACCAGGCCAACGCCCCCCCCCCCCTCTCCGCCTGCTTAAATCAAAGGTCATTTCCAAAGGGCTTAAATGCTATTCTACCGTTTTAAATTTTTGTTTAAAATATAAAATTTACCATTTAATCTAATACTTGGTTGCCATACTCGCGAAAATCATTTCATCATTTCCAAAATCTTGACTGTAATGCTATGCTGCTGAAAAATCATACACTGTTTTCTTTTTATAAGTTGATGCCCTTTGATTCTCAAGATTCAAAAATTGCTGTCTCGAGAGATAAGAGCTTTAATCCAAAACTGTGGAGGCTTACTGATTTATTCATTTTTGAAATGAAACGCTTGTATTTATTGATAAGTATTAAGTAGGACTTTCAACAAGCTACATGACCGTGATAATCAACCTTCTTTTAATCTTTCGTAAGGCATTGAAGAGAGATTTTTTTCCATAACTCTAATGCCATTTTCAAAATCGAGAGGGAGTCATTCTTCTTCTTAGACTGTAAACTGGAAGGTGCATCTCTTCTCATGGGCAGCCAGCTTAGAAAACGTCCATTATGTACTTTTGAGATTACAGATTTCTATAAATAGGGATTAATGTTTCTTTTTTGGAAAGAGGGAAAAGTTCCTCTAAATTTCGTGATTCATTGTGTCTTTATTTCTTTGTTTTAAGATATCTTCCCATTTTTTGGAGGGGAAAAATTTTTTTCCTTTCAAATTCATTTTAATCTCCTTTATCTTCCAAGAATCCTGACTACAGAAATTATTTGCTATGCACTCAGCTAATTATTAATTGATATTTAAATACTTGATCGATTTATTAAAGCAATTTCAAATTCATGCAAATAATTTCTTTTAAACAAGCTATTTAAGAAATTGAGAGTTATTTTGGTTTATGCACAGCATCCTTATATTTCCTCTTTACTAAGGCATTTCATTTTAAATCGCATAAAAATGCTTCTTTCTTCATTTTAAGTGTCATACATTGTGTCGTGCAATTATTGCGAAAGAATATTTACTCATGGATTTTATACTTCGTCTTTAATAAAGAAGCATCTTATAAGTGTTTCGAAGCTTTAAGAATATATTAACACTTCAATTAAAAGCAAAAAAAACTGTAATATTTTTGGTCGTTTGTTTCTGCTGCTTTTATTTAGCTGTTTAAATCATAAAGGCTTTTATGCAAAGAGCAGTCAACTTTTATCAGATTCATACTTAATCTGTTGAAAGCGAAAAGTACGCCGTCAGTTCGCTTAACGGCATCGGCGTTATCGTGGACATTTGGCGAGTTTTAACTTTAAGAACACTTTAGAGATAAGGTGGGAAAAAGGAAGCGTGTTAAGCGAGTTTGTTATCGGCTCATTTTAGGAACATCACAGCTGAACAAAAAAGAATTCCGAGTTTGCAGGATGAACTAAAACGGGGAGTTCTTTGCAATATGTTCGCAGGCAATGACTCAAAATTCGAGAATAAGCTTAAAACACGATATGCTGATCAAAAACATCATTGTACACACGAGGGACTAGAATTAAAATATCGGAATGCTACAGATTGAAAAAAAAAAAAAATGTCTTGCTTTTCATGAGAACACCAAACAATAGAGATTAGACATATGAAAGGGGGAAAACGCTAAAAAGGTGAACAAAGAAACTTATAATTAAAATGTTACTTCTTTTATTTGAAGTTCTTTCTACAAAAAGGCATCGGGAATGCGCGAATAAAGAGTCACCGGGTAGTCCATTCTCGCTTCTCATGGGGATATAATAATTTGGAGTTGAATAACCTTTCTGCCAATGATAAGACGTAACAGCTAGGTAGGGGAAGAGCAGCAGCAGGCGATGGCTTTTGGTACCTGGACACCTCTGGTTCTTGGTTTAATGTACTGACGACTGTCATTCATGTCGAATTCCAACACAGAGTGTGAGATGAGATAACTCTTCATCATGACTTATTTTTCGAATATCTTTTTGCTAGTGTATGTCAGTCGGTTTAGAATTCAATCTTCCACAAACAACTGCGCAGGAAATACTTCAATGCTATTACTGATGTCCATATAGTATTCGTGGGTTCCATGGACATATACAGGGTGGTTATAATTAAACTTCGCATATATACAGCATCCTACAACGCAAACGAGTGAAGGATTGCAACGAAATTTGGTATATATAGACTATATACGAAATGCACTCACGGATTTTGAAAAATTTTGGTTCCAAAATATCCATTAGAGGGCGCCTTTTCCGGTATAACATCCAGTTTAAGACAATAAACGACGAAATGGAATACAGAAACAATATTAACAATCCAGAACAAGAATTATGAGTAATAAAATGAAAAAAAAAAAACCGGAAAATCTGAAAATTCTATAAAGTTTTATGTGCGAGGCATCATAACTGATCAGTTACGATCTGCTGTTGAACACACTGTCCATCTACTTGAAATTTTGCAGGTGAATGAGGGTGATCGCATGGAGCACATATCCTTACATCGTCCTGGATATGATTAATAACTGCTCCTCTTGTGCAATTTCGTCCTAATCTATTCTTGTTTCTGAAAACTGAACTGTTTTTTCTTTCTCCCAGAAACAGCGTACTGTCATTTTTTTCTTTATATTTACTTAATGTGGTTCGATGACAAGGTGATCAGAAATTAGTCAATAAATATTGTTTCTGTATTCGGTTTTCGTCGTTTATTGTGTTAAATTTAATGTTTTTCCGTAAAAGGCCCCCTTTGGCGGACATTTTGGAACTAAAATGTTTCTTCGAAATTGCGTGAGCGCATGTCATGTATAGTCTATATATCAAATTTCGTTGCAATCCATTCATCCGCTTGTGTTGTATGATGCTGTTTATAGGGGAAGTTTAATTATAACCATCCTGCACAATCAGATCATGACCGAGTATAATCAAATATAATCAAGTATAATCAAATACTTATACAAATAAATATAATTTGGGGCAGACAGATGTTGTCTTAATCGGGATGGAAGCACCAATCATGAATATGATCAATTTTGGAACGAAAATATCCATTCCTCATACGATAGATTCATCGTCAGTAATGATTTTCTATAAAGGAGTGATGTCGCATACTCAGAAGTAGATTAGAAGTCGCTAGTAGGTTTTTTTTTTTTTTTTTTTTTTGCCTAACAATACTCTAAATTGTGTTGAACGCATTCATTTAATTTTAAATCACATGGTATCTGAATGAATTTATCAATTGCCAGTTCTTTTATACATATCGTTTTATAATTAAATAGTTCTCTTCTTCAGCTCGTTTTAACTGGTTGAATGAGAAATTTCTTGATAATTGAGAATTGTTAATCATTTGACTTGATTCCTCTCGAATTTTATTCACGAGGTTTGTTCACTGCCAATTGATTCAAGCTAGTTTTGATGTGACAGCTGATGTCGCGAATCCGCAAATATTGTTAAATGAATGCAGCTCTCTATAGGCGTGGAAGGTGCTCATTTTGAATTACTTTTCTAAGTATTCCAATTAATGCCAAATTCAATCCATTTTAAATAAATGCATGTATTGTTTTTTTTTTGATTCCGTACCACTTTTAATAACTATATGATGATATCCCCATATGATAATACAATTTTTGTAACTTTATACTATCAATCTTCACATATATCAATTTCATACAAATATCTACTTTATTAAAGGAAATTTTACAATCGGAAGTCTTTGTCTAATTGCAATATAAAAAATATATTGCCGTCTCCCATGATAATTGCATTGGATGCAAGTTTTAAGGGTAAGCTATTGCACAATACTAAGGTAGTAAAATTGATAAATGTGTCTATAGAAGAGAAAAAACATTGCGAAAGAAGATTTTAGTATTTAAAAGAGTTTTTATGATCCTCCCCCCCCGCCCCAAATGAACAGTCAATTAGCTTAAATTTAATAAAATTTAGCCTTATGAATAGCCATGGCATAATTCTCTAAACTAAATCTGAAAGGGAGAAATTTTACCGTAATATTTATTTCATTGTGCAGAGAATAATTTGGGAATTTGGAATAAAAATGATATTTGTCGGATTTAAAACAGTTATAGAAAGGAATGGATGAATTTAAATTAAAAAAAAACTAATATATCAAAAAAAATTTAACAATTGAGTTCATCTGAAAGAAACTTTAGTAAATAAACGTATTATTATCATAGGATAGTCCAGCGTATTCAGTTTATGAAAGCATAGTAAAATTGCGCACATTTGCACATATATTTTTTATAGTTATTTTAATCGTAATCAAGCCATTCATTGACAGGTTAAATGCACATAACCATTATACTCGTTTTCCTCAACATATGCTCAGCATAAACTGTACGAACATTTATGAGAGCACAAAATGTATAAAAAATCTAATAATGCCAATTTTCTCATTTTAAAAACATTTCATTGCGGTTCAAATACAAATTCTGTTTTCCAAACAACATTGTTTAAATTAATGTATGTATTTATATATGATATTTGAAATTGATGTTGAAATTAATACACGTAAAACGGAATTAAATGAACGTAACTAACGTGGTAAGATAAAACGTAAATATAGTTTTATCACAAAGACTTTTGTCACTTTTTATAATCCAAGATCAATTTTAAGGCATCTTATTTGTATGTGCAAACCAAGTTCCAAGTAGTTGCGATTTTATTTTGTAAGTAAAAGAGCATATGCATAGCTCGTTATTAGTTGAAAAGTTAAACTGACAACGTTGGATATCTATAATTTTAAACAAAGCCCGTGAACTTAATAAATGTTAGGAAAATAATCTCACTTTCAATTAATATTAGCTTACAAATAGTTCAATCAGCATAATTTCTCTCCAAATATCCAAAGTAACAGAAATGCCTAAAACCCTTGAGATATTAAAGTTGTATCAAAAGTATTCCTTTTTGAGCTTCGTAAAAAAACTTTTTTTTCCACTCAATTCATATCTTCACAACTATCGAATACATGCTATAAAAATTTGCAGAAAAACAAATATTTTTCTTTGAATTCGAAGTCATGCATTCAGTCAGGAAATAGTTTTCAAAATATACGATAAGATTTTTTTTTTTTTTTTTGCATAAACATACAAGCTAAACGTTTGAAAGATACGAGAGAACATTTTAAATTATATTTAGAACCTCGAGGGTAAGGAAAAGCTGCAACCATTTCTTTTTTTCCCCAAAATTCAAGCCAAAAGCAAAATAAAAACATAACTCAAGCTTCATTTTAGATCAAAAACGTCACTTGAATGACCGAGAGCATTTGCTTCAAGAGATCTCGCGTTCAGTTTTTCAAATTTGAAAGCCAAGTGATATCGCTGAAAGCTGAAATAACTTTCCTTTTTTGCGTACCAGAATCGTAGTTCTGTCCCAAAACTATCGTTCCGGAAAGAAATGGAGCGTTTCTTTTTAAGGCAGAGGGGAACGACTGGAAAAAATGTCTCTCTTTCTCATCGTGATATAAATATAAGCTGAAAATTTTCTACTGCATTGAAAAACTTTCAATCATCACATTACTTCAAGAAAAATTTGGAAATGAAAAATAAATCGGGAGATGCAGAATTCGTTTAGAACAAAGCTAAATTTGCGTCATTGCTGTTAATATCACTGATTGCTTTGAGATTCTAAAAGTGTCTTCAAATAATTAAAAAAAACTCTGGAAATCTAAATTAAGTGAAGGAATTATGAACCATTAATTGCAATAGAATTTGGGTTCCGAAAGTTCCAATACAAGAATTTCCAAAGTTCCTGAAATAATCAATACTTGATAATTCCAGGATAAAATTAGCAATATTGCCATGCTGCAAGAAATGATCACTTGCCAAATTAGTTTGAAGAATTCTAAAAATGAGTAAACCCCAAAGGTATCGCTTGGGAGAGACAGAATCCTGTAAATACAAAACCAAAACATACACTTCGAGTTGTTTTAGCAGTGCTGTGAACAATTAAGAAGTGATTGGCATTCATTTCGGAAACTCTGGGATTTCCCTTATCCACAAAATGCTCCTAGATTGTATTTTGTTTCAAATACATATCATAAATAGCTTTACTAAAGATATGAATATGCTCCAAACTTTTATAGTATTCGAAGCAATTTTTTCAACATAGTTTGTTGTATATATATTTTTCTTGGGTCGTCGGATTCGCCATTTTCACTCATTCGATTCATGTGATATCAGACACTCTTTTATAATGCGATCCTAGTCCATTCAAACCGTTTCTTGACCGTTCAAAGAATAAGCCATACTCTTCTAAAACTCTTCAGAACATTTTAGATTAAATCGACAGATGGCGCCCCTTCTGATGTAAAAATATGATTTTTACTATAAGCTGCTGTTGCATTGTCTTTAACCGATGTCAATCTCTATATAAATATATGAATTTTGAATTCTCGGTTATCACATTTCAAACTCAGTTTTCAACAAACTAATGCCCCAAAAGTCAATATTGGCACCCGATGAAATGTCTGCAGTTTAGAAGCTTTATCAATATAAAAGGCATGATACAGATATTGTTGCCAACAGAATATAATCTCTGACGCAATAAAGCCTGACGGAGACAAACTTAAAACATTGTTATTCTGCGGTGTTTTAAAGAAACTCAATTTCTGTTATCGAAAAATAAATGATCGAAGGCAGTTCTTACTATCACGCCATATCAAAAGGAAGAGAAATGAATAAATAAAACAATGTGTATTCTTCAGATAAAACAAAAAAACAAAAAACGGTGGGGTTTTTCAAATTAATATTTATTTGCTTCCTCCTTTAAAATAGATAGCTTCTAATAGATCATGATTTTTATCGAATAATAATAATTTTCTTGCGCAATAGCCGCCAACCTGATTATAATTGAAAGCAACGATTATCGGGGAAGGAAATCGAAATACAAGACATTTCGTCGATTTTTTTTCATTGAATTCAATAAAAAAACAAACGAAAATAATATCAAGGAATTAAAAAAAAATAATGCTTAATAATATTTGCAGTATAAATTAAAAATTCTAATTTAAAAATATATATAAAAAAACTATATAAAAACATCTCCACCGAAAAATATCGGTAAATGTCAACCGAAAAAAATGAATACTTTTTTCCTCTCTACAAAAGTTTCTCCTCTCGAATTTTTTTTTTTATTTACATGCAAATTTCCAAATAACCACACAACAAATACCAGAACACAAATAACCCAAAAATAAAAGCAAAGCGAGAGCTCACTCAAAGGAATGAAAAAGAACCCAAAAGAAATCCGGTCAGTGAGCGAGATTCCAGGACAATAAAAGTGCCGGGATAAGTATATCGGGCACTTAAGGTTTCCAGTGCGAGGTAACTCAATACAGATATCCATGAATAGGAACAAAAAATCAGGAAAACCTTCCAGAAAGCATTTTACTGAAGAGGAATCCGAAAATCCGGTTCAGAGCCGGCAGGTAGAGAGATTTTTTTCTTCTTTCTTTGTGCGCCTCGGGAAAGTAAGAGAAGATGGTGCGTTTGGAAAGCCTACTTTTGAAGAGAGTTATGTGATATAGAGTAGGCACGATTTCTCAAATTCCAATCGATTTTTTCGAATCGATTAAACATCGAGATTTAAAAGATGTTTCCTGAGATAAATAATATCAATCGAATCATTCACTGCTTAAAAGGAATACCGCACAATATTTTTTCTAAACAACGTTACGTTGTCTCTCAAATGGATTTTAGTTTATTACATGCACTAAATTTCTTAAAATAATAATACATAAACCAAAAGAGCATTTATCTCATCTCAAAGCTAATGAAAGTTTTTGACGGGTAAACAAATCAAAACAAAGAAATTCAAAATGAAGGATATTTTTTTTTTATTCTTCAAAAGAATAGAACTATTGTAAAATTTTCTGGTCTTTCAATATAAAATCATAAATATTAATTTTTAATAAATTTTCAGTTGAAAAATTCAAAGAATAAATAGTTGAGTAATCCCATTTTGCATTTCAGGAATATATCTTTGTGCCGGTGTATCTGGATTCAATAGATATCAAGAATGATTTTTGATCTAAAATGTTTTCAAACGTACGCACAATTTACATAAAATGAGGCTTTCCAGTTTCGGCTGTTTTCATTCACTGTCCGTGTACAGTGAATAGGAAGAGTTTTGAATATTTTCCTAAAAAAGGAAATCGCTAGATATATGCAACATTATAATTGTATCATTAATCCAAATCGATCTCTACTAATATTAAAGAGAATGTGTTTATAGGTTGGTATTTTATAGGTCAGGTAGTTCGATGAAAAGCTACCAACACTGGTACATATAATATTTTACGATAATATCTTTTGCATGAAAAAAAAACTGCAAATATTATAGTACAAAAGCAATTTTTGAAAAGTTTCAAAATTCCAAAAATTATCTTTTTAACGATACCAATTTAGTTCCCTTAAAATGTTTTGTGTCTCGATTGAACTCATCTTTATATATGCTTTTAAGTACATTTTTACAACAATATTTTAAATGTTGCTTCTAATATTTTGTCTTGCTTTTGTTCTTCTTATGTTGCTCATCAAGATATGAAGATTTTCCAAAACATTTCCATAATAGATTTCTATTTAAAGTATACTAGAATTAAGATTTTTTTAATACTATGCAAATTATTCCTTTTTAAATAAAATGGTGAAATCATTTAACTGTTGGCTCATTTTTAAACACTTTTTATACGGTCTTAGAATTTTTCTTTTCATATACTTCTGAGACATTGCGTAAAATCATAAAATGTATTCTGTAATATATGCAAAATTCCGAGTTGATAATTGGTCTTTCTATCCTTATATTTTTTATCAATGTATTTCAATTTACCCAGCATGTTATTGAATTAATCAGCTTTATCACTTCTCATTTAAAATTAATTTTCAGATTTTTGGGAAAATTAAAGAAAATTAAAGGCTTAGAGCACAATGAATACCACAGTACAAGGTTTCAAAGTAATATATTTATAGAATAGCATAACCATTGCAGTTTAAAAATACTTTGCTCAGAACATATCATTAAGAATAATTTACGTAAAAAAAATTCAATTTAAATTTTATGTAATGACCAGTAACCCCAGCGAAGGAGTTAATCTTCAAAGGTAAGGTCGTAATCATAAAGGTTAGTTATAATAAAGTAGCACACAAAATTTTCTAGATAATTTAAATATTTCTTTGTTGGTCAACATATTGAAACTAAAATAATATTTTATGAGATGACTTTGATATGAAGCCTCGGTTTTGCTTTCTAATATGCAATGATAAAGTATTTGCATGTTGTATAAAAATTCCACCTCTTTTGTTGAGTCATATTGATGGTTTGTTGAGTTCTACTTTACTTACTCTAAATAACTGGAAAAGATAGATTAAATTATGCCAGTATTTCCGTCAGTGGATATTTGAACAAAAAAACAGAAAGAATCGATAAGCTTTTGGTTTGTAGAATGCAGACACGACAGAGAGTATGGATGCCACTAGAGCGAGTAGCCAACTTAATTTTTCCCTTTTAGAATGAGAATTAATTTTCCCTTTCCAGTCCTTTGATTCAAATTTCATTGCTTTAGATATGATATAATCAAATACGTTAAAACTTCTAGTTTTGTTTTCATGCCATAACTTGAGAATTTGGCACAGTTGCAGTTTGTGAATTGCGATTATTTTCTAGTTAAATATTTATGGCAATTCATTTACCGTTGAATTATTATTGTACGCAAAATAATCAACAACACAACATCTCTTAAAAAGTTCCACGTTTTGTCTGAAGTCTTATAAGTGAAGCGAAGAGAATCATTAATTTTGGCTAAATCATATTACGTCAAGAATAACTCAATTTTTATTTCTCACGCCTTTTTTTTCAATCACATTATTCTATTTTTAGACATCAAAATAAATTGTCTCAGTGTTTAATTCTGATTTATAAGCAAACAGAAAATGAAATCCTCTTCCATTCATTAATGAGATCCACGGATACGAATTTCTAAAATTCAGAGAATCACTGGTGAGTGAACAAATCAGATTAAGAGGAAAATCTTTCTTTCTTAAGGGGAAAAAAAGTTCTAACGACGAGGAAGAATTCAATGAATCAATTCATGACGAGCAACATTCACCAAAGTGACAAAGAATACCCGCTATAATTTTGCAGTTCTGGCACTATATAAAGCGAAAATGTGCCAAATTCCGAGAGTACTTAATGAAGACTGCTTTCCAGAGAAGTGAGAAGTGAAAATTAATTAAGATGACAAATTTATGTCGCTTCATTCTTCAGATAAAGGATTCTGTCGTCAAAAAAGACCCGAGAATAATTAATTTTACAAGACGTCTGGGAAGAAATAAACTATTCTTAAGAAGTAATGAATCGCAGTCGGAAAATACTTTAGATGATTCTGGATTCTGTAATTTGCAGCATCTTGCCCTGCATATTGGATTTCTGAATGTCGCTGAATTTTATTAATTCATATAATTTCGACTTCAAAAAATTTATACACTGTCAGGAAAATTAAATTAGAATTTTTTTGTTTTTGTGATGGTAAATGATAGATTTAAGAAATACCAATATAATGAATATAAGTATACCAGTAATTAACCAACATTCTAACGAATTTCAGATATATGTCTTACAAAATTAGTAATAAACATTTTTTTTTCAAATTCAAAAATTAATTTTATATCCAAAACCTATAAATATATTAAAATGTATTGATTCATTATATTTTTAAACTAAAAAATTGGATTAGAATAATCTATCATTATTTTGTGAGCGATTATGCCATTTTCTTCGCAGTTCAAAGATAAATTCTAAACTGACCTAAAAGAAGAATATTTAACACAAAAATTCAGAAAAAGAAAACAGTTTTCACGACGTCAATGATAACTTCACAACTTAACATTCTATTGACCTATTTTTATATTATATAACGATTTATTGCTTGTTTCCCTGCAAGTGTTATAATATGAAAGAGACAGATACTTTAATGGATACTGAAGAAAGGACAGGTCAATGACCCCAATCTTAGAGAAGTTTTTGGCGAGAAAAATTATGTTTTTTAAAAATGCTTAGAAACAATATCTAGAATTACAGCAATATATCTATTAGGAGCCAAGGCCTGGATTCTTCTAGAGAATTTGGTACTTTACTTTGTCCCGGATTTTCTTCTGAGCTCGTTGAGCCATTTTGATATTTAATGGACGATTTGTTGCTTGCATGTATTTTTTGGGGGGTGGGGGGTTAAGTCGTCATTATTCGTTACCTTGTTCGTTAGACGTCCGAGGGTACATTATTTTTGTAGCAATATTATAGAAAAACAATAATAATATCTATTCAATGATATCAGATTTATAATCTCATCTCCATCCACTTTTTTAAAAATTAGTAACAGCCACAAAAAAAAACACCTATTTTGTCTCAACAACTAGAATAGACTTGTGCAAATAAAACAATAAAAACTGCAACCAGTATATTCCTTGGATAAGAGTGACAATGAGGAAATAAGCAAATGCACGAATAAAAGTTGCTCTCTGCATTTTCAATCATTGTGAATAGCAATATTCGTATTATGAATTTATTTATGAATACTGCCTTGATTTTATTTTTCCCTTTAAAAAGAATACACATTGAAAGCAATGTAGTCGTCAAGAAGCCCGACCTTAAGATTTTGTTGAATTTCCACCTTATTGACATACCTGAAACACATTTTTTAATTATGAAGGCGTGGTGTTTGTGAAAGATAAAAAAATACATTCAATTAGATGAAGGTTTTTATGTGGTCTCTAGCTAAATGTGTAGATTTATATCAAATTTTGATCTAACTAGTGTGTATATGTACACAATCACTAAAAACTGGAAAGAGCTAAATATTGTTACACAGTTTTGATGCATGAATTATAATAGATCTATAAAAATTACTTGGATCGAATATAGTTGAGGGTTGAATCGCCTGTTGCTCTGTATATTCGTCTATATACGAATGTGATAATTCAAAACCTAAAGGATTTAAATAAATAAAATTTGGTATGAGGGTTTATAGCCTATTGGATGAAAGAGACGTAAATGCACACTCAGTTTTAATATTATGATGCTTGAAACACACCATATTATAAGGAATTTACATAGACGTGAGGAACAGAGGCATTTCCATGTGCGTTACCACATTACGCCTTGCTTCGGCCGCCAGTTTCCAGAATATTAAAAATTTGAGTGCTCATTGTCTAACCCAATGTCCTCAATTTTTAAGAGGATGGACGATACCTTTATTTGGATGTATACGAAAATGACTCAGGACGATCTCTCTCAGGGGTTTAAGTATACATTTAAATGAACGGAAAGAACTGTGGGATTTCTTCCTGTGGACGAATGCAATCCAAAATCTGATGAAAATCTTCTGAGTTACTGTAAAGGCTAAACCCGATTTTTTAAACATTTCATCTGGATTCGATTTTGATTTAGCTTTGTTTCAGTTTCCATGTATAGGTAAAAACTATCAATTTTTGGAGGGATGGGACAAAAAAGGGAAAAGTCTGGATTTTCATTAAAATCCTGGGTGGCAAATTTTTTCATGATATCAATATTTTCTGAATATTCATATCATCTAGAAATAAAGAAAAGGCATTTAGTTTAGTTAAATAATCCAACCTGAAGGGAAGATGTGCTGACGAGCCTGTTGAAATCTGATAAGAAAGTGAATCCCGAATCTTCAATTTGCATGTCTTCTTAATTACTGCGTGCACAATGCTAATAAAAGTAATCGGCGGCATTTGCATAATGAGCCGCGGAACAGGGGAGATCGTTTTCTCTCGTTAATTCGTGCGAGATGCCGCTTTAACTCGCGATATTAGCATACATTACTTGGTGGTGAAGTAAACAAAAGAATGCCCATTTGCTCGGCAGGAAAAACAACGGGGCCGACGTTCTGGAAGGATTCCAGCTTTATGACTTTCATTTCCTCCTCTTTCTTCGTCTTTTTTTATCACCCAATTTTTGATGGGTTTTTGTGGCGGATAATGCTTTCATGTTGATGACCCAGAATCCGGTGAACGGTCGAGGTCTTTGGATTAAAAATTACTGAGAATATTCAAACGCGATTAGTGTTTATCCCAAGGCCGGAAAACAATGGAATTTCTAAAAACTCTGATCTTTTAGAATTTTTTTTAAAATTCTTCTAACATTTAATTTCTTTACAATATTTACTATAAGTTTTTGCTACATTGATTGTATATCTTCTTTGGCTTTATAATAATACACATATCAAAATCTATTGTTATTCACGCAATAGTATCAGCTGATTCCGAAATAATGAATGACGCTTTCACACTTGAGATCGACATTATTTTACTGTTACGTAAATTGTTAATTGTAATTTGTGTGCACTATTTGCTTCATAGAGCGGCGCTTGATTTATTGAAACCTTTTTGTACATAAACAAAAAGAAACTCTTTGCAGTACTTCAACATCGTTAAAATATACTTAAATAAAATACTCCTTTGAAACCTTTTTATTATCTTACAATGAAAATGTACACAAAGATGTTAATTAATACATATCTAAACTAAAATGATTTCGTGAATTTATGATCAACTTCATTTCAGAAATTATGCTACACTTGATAAACAGACGAAACATCAAGTTTAGGTTGGTAAGTTTGATTGGGTTTTATTGGCGGAAGAGCAACTTTTGGTTACGCTGTGCCAAACTTACGATGAATAAACAGGATCATGGTGATAAAATATGTGGTGGTGCTGTAGAAAAGGAGTTAAAACATCATGAAATTTAAAAATGGTAATACGTTGTAAAAACCCATTGGAAAAATAAACTTAAGAGAAATCATAAATTGTAAAATGCTTAACACAAAACACATCTAAAATTTCAGTTGGAGGACTCTGAAAAATATACAGAGACTTAAATCAAGCAGATAAAATGTTAAAACATTGCATAAGGGGTATATATATGTATTTTGGTGATCTGAAAGATTTGGGGGCTAAAAGCTAATGGAAAAATCTGGGTGATAAGAAAATTACACTGAAGAAAAGTTTTTAAAAAATATGCTATATGTTTTTATATTCTCTCGTGTGCGCAACAGATTGAAAACCAGTTTCATCAAGTGAAGTGGAAGTGTCTTCGCATGCAGTAGAGAAAGACGAAAGTTTTGGCATGTTAACTGTGCTAAATGTTATCGTAGCAGAACCGGATGATTTCAAACTCCTACCAGAAGTAGGATCGGTTAAATCTCATTGAGTGGATACAATTTCAGATAATGTCAGAACAGTAATTTTTTCCAGTTTTAGGCGGTTCAGATTTTATGAGCTTCAAGAGTTCCAGATAGCACATCTGATTTTTAATTTTTATTGAAATGATGCCATTTTTCCATTTTCAGAAAAAAAAAAAAAAACCCCAAGTTTCGTGAGAAAGGAGCCTTTTTCTTTTGCAATTCTCTTTAGAAGAGCAATCAGTTTTGGTATAGTTATGGTATTGGCTTCTTCACTACCGGCGTATGTCAGAGTCCCATGACAAGAAGTTTTAGAATGCCCGGGAAGTTGGCACTTGAAAAAGTATAATGGATTAGGAACATAAGCTCTAACAGCAAGGCGTATATAACCAGCTTTTAATTTTTCGTGTAGTTTAGAGGAACAAAATGTCAAAATTAAGTGTTTTGTATTCAGGAGTTCTCTATTCATCCAAATAAAAATACGCCGTACATGACCTACTGCCTGCCCTTGCAATTCCTTAGTGATTTTTCCAATTGGAACATGAAGTAACTCTTCACAGGAGAAGCTCCCTTTGGAAGAGTTCAGAGATGGGTGCAGAGAAACAATGATTAGAATATTTGAAAGCATTTTTAATTTAATAATTTGTTTAACATTCCTTCGACTTACTTCGACCAGTAAATCACCGGATCGAAGCTTTTTAGTGTCATTGACTTTAACTATAGAACTGGCATGCCATTTTCAAATAAAAAGAGAGAAACAGAATGAAATGCTCATCACTATGATATGTTCTTTTAATTAAAAAAAAAGTCAGAAAATTTGTTGAAGTATTAGATACAGTATACAGTTGAAGTATTTGCCCATACAGTAATTCAGGACTGACCTCAACTTCCACCAAAAAAATTCAACAAAGGAAGGCAGCCACCAGTTCTGAATATTCCCAGCCTTGGAGCTTACCTCAATGTTAGCCGGGACCTGTACGCTCGTAATCATTCCCAGAGACAGTGACCATCCTTACCGCCAAGCCCAAGAAATGACCCCGATCCCTTCGCTTGATCCCTAGAAGACTAACCACTCAGGTTGCTAGTTACCAACCGATTAATACACAGGGGAACACTCGTCTACTGAGCAGCCACGCACGGCCAACACGCATGGGGTTTCGGCTGTCCATGAGAAGCAAGAAGCAAATAGAGTGGTGACAACTTCATGCGGAGAGCTCCCTCGCTTACCGTCGAGGGAAGGAAGAAATAAGGATGATTAAGGCATATTACATCCCTAGGGCACCTCGGAATCGTCACACCTGAAGAAGATGTGCCCCTTAGGAGCATTAATGTTAGAACTTCCACTCTATATTCTATATGAGAGTCCCTCTACTGCAAAATTATCCTCTATTACATTGGTAGAGTATTATATTTCTAGAGATAATGAAACGATGATAAATTACTTTCTCTTTTAAAATCCCACTGACATCAAAATTTCTTCCAGCGAATTTCTTATGTTATAAAGAGTAACTTAGAGCCAAGTGAATATTTTTTGAAGGAGAGCTTGATCAATAAATTTCACATTTAACATAATCTAATCGTTAATTAATTTTCTAAAATGTCATTCAATAATTTATATAAATGTTTTTTATTATTAGAAATTAGAATAATCATATTCAGGCAATTGGTTCAATATTGTATAAGTTTCGGAAAGGAGCTAAATAGAGGATGAACATCTTTTAAATGATTCTAAATTTAAAGGAATCCATTCGATAAAAAGCAGGCATAAGTTTACAATAAAGCTTTATTTGTTCTTCAAAGTAATTTTCATAAAGAAATTTTACTCTTATTTTTCTATGAATCTAATGGAAACATAGAATTAAATATAAAAGCACTTTATAAGTTTATAATTGCAATTAATTAAATTACAGTTTTCCTTCCTTGAAAAACCTTGTAATAAAAAATAGGAAATCCGTTCTTAAAAAATTGAATTAACTTTATGCTTTTATCATTGAACGGGAAGATGAATCTCATAACTTTGGGTGATTTAATTCCGTTCATTCAAATGATTGATTTTATTGGGTTGCTTTAATGTTAAATCGGCTCATTATGAAATGGACATTGGTTCGGGTGATAAACAGATTTAAATTGAATTTTGCTCTCTAAAACTTCCTACTAGATCACCATTGTACCAACTAAACTAGATTTATCGTACATCATGTTCATATTCGCTGAAAACAGAATTTAAACCTTTAATCCTTCCAATGAGAAGCGGGCGCATTGGCATTTGATCAACTAAACTCAGGCACGTACAAAGTATAAAAGTAATAACAATAAATCCAAAGGAATATTTATTATATTATAATCCATAAAATAAAACCTACATCTGCAATATTCTATTATACAATGTTTATTTTAATTAAAACTTTAAGTCGAAATCTAACAATCTGAGTATATAATATTTTTTTCACTTTTTTGGAATAATTATATTATTCACTTATCAGATCTTTTAAATATTTAACCTTTCTAGCTTCATAAAACATGTATACCATCATATAATTCTTAATTGGATTTTTCTTCTTTGTACCAACAATTCTAAATTATTCACTCGTTCGCTAAAGATGATAACACAGATTTATTCCATTTCGTTCAATCTCTGAGAAACGAAGAGCCGAATTGCTATTGACTAATGGACGAATAATTAGCTTAAAAACAGATCAAAGCATTATCTGTTTAAATTAGTTTTTTAATTAAAAGTATGCAATACATAACCATTCGGTAATTGAACTGTGGCTGATCTCTTGTTTCACGAAAAACATTCGCCAAAACAATTTTTTAAGCAGCTATTTGACATCGATTAAATGAACGCCTTCATTAATACAGTTCCATCCAAGGAGAGCAGCATCGAAATAGGTTTTGAATATAAAGAAATCAAATTCTATATTAAGTTGTGGATGTTTCGACAAGCAAGTCCCATAAAGAGTATTGTGAGCATAATAACTCATTTTTTAAAGCTATGAATATAAAATTACATTTCTTTCTAGATGTTGATTTTTCGAATGTTTCAAAGTAGTATATGTTAGAAGATAGATAGATTCAGACAGTATATGTTAGAAGAGATTTAATACTTATTTTTAAGATTTGTTAATCTTAAGAATTATTCAACTTATATTTCAATTTATGTCCCGGATCATATTCAGTCACTATTTTAATAGGTAGGTCATATTCTAAATTTACGGGTTAAATTAAATTCCAATTCATAAAAACAAAATAATTTGTATCTAGAAGTATTCTAGTAAAAGGCAATATAAGCAGTTATCAGGAACTCCTGATAATTTCTCTAGCGACAGATCTTGTGATAAATGTTCTGTGCTGCTCAAATCGGCCATTTTCCTAAAAAGGCTTTGGATTGAGTATATCCAGTCCTTAAACCGAGATTTTATGACAATGCTACCACTTCACTGTAACTTTTTTTTCATCAAATATCTCCGAGATTTCAAGACATTAATTAATTTTATTTTATAATCTTTTTCACATATTCTTGTAGTTTTTGAAAATTGATCTTGACTTATTAATAAGGAATTCTAAAACAGACATCTTAAAGGATAGTTATTTTCATAAATCTTTCACATTTCACAACTACATTAAAATATAGTTTACAAGCAAAATTGTTGCGGACAAATTCTGGAGTTTTGATACAAACTATCTTTCAATATGCGCGTTTTTTGTTTTACAGAAATACTTATTATTTATGATACCTAATTTGCTGCAACTTAAGTTAATTATTTAACTTATAATATAAAAGAATAGTATGATTTTGAATTCATATAATTCTATTTAATGACTCAAAGTTTAAAAAATGCTGATCATTGAAAGACCCTTCATTGTTTAGCTTCTCTTAGAGAGCAAACAAAATTTAGTTCTCGCCAGTATCAATATCTTTTTGAATCTAATGTTATGCAATTGAAATTATTATGTATTCTGCCTTATATGTCTGACTTTGAAATTATAAGAAAAATATATTCTAGGTTTCTTTCACGCGCAGTTATCTATTGCGAATATTTTAGTTACTAGGATATTCAAAAGTATTTTATTTTCATTTTAATAAAATATATATATATATATATGGCTGATTAAAAATTGTATTAATTAAAAGCAAAAACATAAAAATTAGGGAATTTTTAATAAATACGTTTTATTTTCTAAAATTTACGTGCTGTTTTTACACAATATTGTGCACAACGAATAAAGCCGCAGATAAAATTTGTGAATTATTATCGCTTTCTATGAAGCAGGAAGAGGCAAAATCACTTCTTTCATATTCAATTTCTAGCCAATCCCCTAAATGCTCTCCTGATCAAATCTTTATATTAAAATATGAGTTTTGTATAATGTTACGAATCTGTGATGCGGCTTCCCAGCATAGTTACTTCCATAGGAGGTCCCAGATCCTGGAGACAAACTTCGAGACTTGACGACTTTGGCGCCAAAATAGATTATACCGGAAACATCGAGAATTTTCCCGATCGTCCAGTAGGAACCGAGATACGCCTCGAACGTTCCTGATTGGTTGAGAGGCTTCTAGCCCCGCCTCCTGAGACCTATGAAAGGAGGCAGTCTGTGCTGTCGGGGTAGTCGTAGTCGGAAGCGACAGAGAAAAGAGTAGTCGGAATCGACAGTAAAGAACTGGCCTTCCAGAGATAAGCGGAGCAGCGACGGAATGAAGCTAGTGCTGCTCTAAACTGTGCGCTACTGTCTGCAGTAGAGTCTGGTTGTATGCTGCACGTCTCGGCTGAAGATAATCGTCTTCTATGCTGTATATAGTTGTCGTCTTTGTGCTGTCCTGTGTGTCTTCGTGTAAATAAACGTCGTTGTTTTTTTTCTACTGCCGCCTGCTGATTGAGCGTTCTCCACACCATATAACTCCCACTATCCAAACGAACCCCGGAAATTTCGTAACAATATGTTCGTAACAGATTTTCAATAATAACTAACACTGCATTTAAAATAATGCTGCTTGATATCTTGCTTGTAAGAGCTTTTTTTAAGAATCATTTTTATTTTAAATTTGTGTCCTCGTTGGTCACATGTAAATATTACTTGTTTGTAAAAAAAAAGTTATTAGATATTTAGTGTTAATCATTCAACGGTATTTAACCACAAATTTTTGGATTTACTCGGAACTTCATTACGATATATCTTAGCAAAATAAATTGAACAAAATGGAGAACAAACTATTTATATATAAAGAGAAATGGCAATAAAAAATAACTGAATTGCTCGCTCATTTGAAGGCAAATTTTGATTATGAAATACGGAGATTTAAGGTTGTTTTTTTAACCTTCAACTATACATAAAATGTACACTTTCCCTCTTTTCTAGTGATAATGAAACTGATGAAGAGCAATCGATGTAATGTGGAAAGCAAAGAAGAAGTATGGAAGTTCCATAATAAATCTTTAAAATTGTAAATACTTCTTTAGAATTTTTCAAATATATTTCAATAAATGATAATTTTATGAAAAAAATTATGTACTATATAATTGAAATAATTCCAAACGTTTAAAGAATTTCCTATTTTTTATAGAAGCTTTATCAAAATACACTTGAATAAATAGAATAAATATGTAAAATGCGTCTTTTCTTTAACATAAGTGAATGGACAGTGATCGATAAAGAGCGAAATATTAAATAATATTTCAAATGAGGAAGTGCTAAAGAGAAATATGCATAAATAATTTTTCATCTATTTTGCTATTCCGATGGAAAAAATAGGTATGGCTTTATCGAACGAATGCATAAAATGCAGGGTTGATATTTATTCTAGATATCCTTACCAAACTTTATCAGAAAATATTCATTTTTTTTTTCAAGTCTGTGCCATTCTTTCCTAGAAGCCAAGTTATTAACCGACATAACGGATGAACTCTGTGTTCCCTTCTCTTCGAATAAAAAAACAGCTGAAGATTGGAAGGCAAAAATTTCATTTGCTTGAGGGTTTTGCTGAAGTGTCCCTTCTTATGCCAGAGCAGTAATTAAACTTTATAAATTACACCTCTAACATAAACAGCCGTCTGAGTGGGTATTAACATCCTCGCTGCAAAACTCATTGACATTAATTAACTCTTACGATGCAATCAGTAACGCATATTTTTTTGGATACTCTGAGGAGTTTCTACCTCCCCCTCTCGCCCGTGCACTCCTCCACTAAACTAAAAATGATTTTTCTTCACCAATACATCGTTTATATATATATATATATATATAACTCGATTGTGACATCATTAAAAGTTAAATTAATGAATCGAGCATATTCTTCCGAAATTAAACTCATAAAAACAGAATATTAAAGTCACATTCTTTTAATACTTGAAGAGAATTTCCATTATTCTTGTCGTGTATTAAACCTTTTTATAATTGGAAATCGTTCAAATATACATAGTAGCGAAAAGTTCTAGAAAAATGGAAGAGCTATTGTGAAGCAGTGATACAATAAAGAACAGACTTAAAAACATGCAATTGGAGTTATAGTTGCCGCAGAAAATTCTGTTAGTGCATCTTCATTCATACATTTATTGTAGAAGTTTAACTTTTTTGAAAACAAAGATTCGAATTGTTCATTCTCTCCGTTTTACAAAATAATTTCTATTGAAATGTAAACATTAAAAGAAAAAAAAATCTTACTAATATATTAAATAAGGAAAGTGTTGTATGCTTTAAAAGCGTGTTTTCCTTCTTTATTGAAGAATTTGACTGTGTTGTGCTCTTAAAAATAAAATTAATTTATAATAAATAAAACAGAATAATTTCGAGTATTTTATGTGTTTTGGTATTAAGTAATCTTATTATTAAATAAAAATGATTGGGGAAACATCTGAAGCCAATGAAATGATCGGTGTTCATTAAAAGGATGGACTTGATCTCTCGACATCTGCTTTTGCAATTTTCATGCATAAACTCCACCTGCGACCCTGTGCTTTGTTGTAATTTTTTGTTTCGTTAATACCTGCTATCACCTCACTGAATTCATCTTTCGAATTTGGCAACAACCTCTGCAAACATCGGTACCGATGTTGAAGCGATGTTTTCTGGTGCTCATTTTAGTTTTTATTTCCTCAGTTTTCACGCTGCATGCTTATATCAAATTAAAGAGTATAAAATTTCTTACATTTTCAAGCTTTTATTTTTCTTTGAGTTTTAATATTTTTGCAGATAAGGGCTCTAAACTACTTTTTCGTTTTCCGTCATTTACGACCCCCCTGGATCACCTAATCGGCATGTTACCTACATAAAAAAGATTTTAAAAAATTTACTTTCGCTTAACGAATTCATAACTGAAACATCATTTGTTATTTTTTAATTCATTTTTTACCATTTCCAACAATTCTCGGACTCCCTATATTTTTGAGACTTTCATTTACTAAACGTCGTTTGTTGACCTACAAACGACGTACTACCTATTTAAGCTTACCTTCTTATGTTGCATGGTCATTTTTTATTCTTATGATGCCTACCATCACCTCTCTGAATGTGTCGACCGAATTCGGCAACACCCTACATATAAAAAAATAGCCGAACATTTCCA
The DNA here is from genome assembly GCF_947563725.1 of Argiope bruennichi. Lineage (NCBI taxonomy): Eukaryota > Metazoa > Arthropoda > Arachnida > Araneae > Araneidae > Argiope > Argiope bruennichi. Next base: position 2,430,667 of record NC_079155.1, read on the forward strand.
CTTGCCAATTTATTTTTCTCAGTCAATAAAATGTTTCGATTTTTGAATATGATTGGCTATTTTATGTTACTTACACAGATCTCTCAGAAGATTATTTACACAGGTTTCTTACTTGAGCGCTGTAATGTTGGGGCGATAGTTTTTACTTTGATAATCATATTCTATTTTGAAATAAATTTTAATATTTATATTATTTAGACGAATGAAATTTCAAAATATCCATTGAAAGAGAGAAAAGAATAGCGAAGTGTCCCCCCCCCTTTCAACTTATTAAAAAAGAAGACTTGCCGCACCTTTTGACTGCCAATGCTTTCCTTCAAAAAATAAAAAAATAAAAAATCATCTCTCAAATTGTATGATTCATTACGGAGCGAAATGCAGCAATCTTTAAGACGATTGAAAGAAATGTAGATTATCCCGCGGAAGAGAGTGAGGTGGATTCTCTGAAATCCTCACAATAGAGTGGTATAGTTGATATCTAAATGCAGAGGACAAAATATCCTAATACATCAATATGAAAAGAAAATAAAGCTTCAGTTAATAAATGCATTGAAATACATGCGTATCCTCAACTTCTGGAATAACGAATGCTCAAAATTTGAAAATAATTGTAATATTTATTTTTAAGTATAAATGTATCTATCTATAAAGAATGTAAGCTTTGAACAGGGAAAAAGCAAGATGAGAAGAATTATAAATTTAAAATAATTTAGAAATATTTAATGTAAGATTTATAATACATTAAATATCAACATTTAACGAATTTTAGAACTTACCCCTTTTCAATTTATTCTTGGATTTGAACGTTTTTAATTCCTTGAAAATGGAAATGACATAGAAAGGATCACTGTAAAAGAATTATATTACTTATTAGAAATGCATTCTTAAAGATATCTTTTAATTTCAATAGTTAACTAAAAATATTTCACACTTCATTTCCTTTTTTTGAAAAACTGAAACCAAGTTATTAAGGTAAGTTAAGTAATATTTTCAAAATGAAGTGCTATAAAAATGGCTCAAATATACTCATTCCAAATTTTGGCAATCATTTAGAACAGGTACTCCCAAATGTACTTATTTCAACTCACTTCATTTATCTAGAAGAAATACTCCCAAGTGTACTTATTCAAAATTGTTGCATTCATCTAGAACATATATTCCCAATTTTACTTATCCCAACTCGCTGCATTTATCGAACAGATATTCACAAGTTGTGATATACTGTAGAAATAAACGGTGGATCAGTTAATAATCCGCGAAAACAATGAAAACGCAATACACACATAAATAGAAATAGAAAATGCAGCAGAATTTCTCCCCTCAAATGAACGTGGGAAATGGAAATTCGTAGACTGAAAAACTTACTAAATAGTCATTAATAAAAAGCACCGTAAAAGTAAAAGTAATTAAAGAAATAACATGTTTAATCCCCTTCACAAATACAAAAGTTGTGAAAAGAGCCTCCTCTTCTTTAGAGTGAAAGCTTGATCGATATTATCTCACGTTTGGAGTTCTTCCTTCATTTCTCAAACAAACTCAAAAATTGCATAGAAAAACCTGTTTCTTAAATACTTGATGATTATTGATGAGCAATCATTAGTTATCATAAGTTAAAACGAAATTATTTCAATATTTTTTTCTCCTTTTCTTTGGATGTATGGCAAGCATTATTATAAAAAATATAATTAAATGCAAAAGGAAAAATAAATCCCTCAGATTTTATTAGGTTCATTCAAGTCGTTTGTCTAAATTAAATTGTTAACACAAAAAACATTTCTTTAAATAAACTAAATCTTTAAATAAGAAATTTTCAAGAAGAAATAAGGGTTGTGGGAAGTGCGTCAGAAGTGAGTAGTTAAAAATAAAAAGGTTAATCGAAAAGAAGAACAATGATTGGGAATGCTGAGTGACTCGTCTTAAGAAGCAAATTAAGTTCTGTAAATAAATCTGAACCAACACATTTTCTCCCACCAAAAGGGTTTTAATCTGCATCATTCATGTTATTTTTTTATATTTAATAACAATAAAAATAACCTCAATGCATACAAACAAGTGAAACAAAATTCTAATTAGAATTCATTTTAAAAATCCATTGTTTAATCAAAATTTATTCTTTAAAAATTTGCAAACATTTAATAAGTTGATTATTCTTTATGGATTACTAAATTTTAAAATTCTTTAGAAAGACAAAAAGAGAAAAGCAATCCAAAAGTGCTCATGCGCATTGTTGAATCAAAGTGCACACATCGCATCAGGTGAGCGCGTGGCAAAACTTCCCCTGAATGACTAAAAATGGATGCACAGATTGAAAGAAAGAATTCGAAATATTTTCATCCTTCGACACAAAAACATTCACGCTTAAAAACTATTACAAGAGTTGCTGAAATTTAATTTCTTAAAGCACATTGCAATGTTTTTCTTTTTTACTATTATTACATTTTTTTAACTCTTTTTCCACACTGAAAACTTACGCAAAGGAGTTTTGAAAGTAGCAAGTACAAGAATTCTCAACACTGTTCAAGCTTTACCCTTTATCTAAATTCATCCAAAGTCTGCACATAAAAACTTTACCTCCCCAAATGCTACCGGCCATTAAAACGAGTAGTCCTTTCCAGTGGTGAGAAGGCGGAGGTTATTTATTATCCTCAGTGCCTTTATACATTTTCAACGGCAGTACTGCGCCCGAGAGAGAGGCTAAGAAAACCAGCAGGAAAAAGGACAGCTTCGGAGCGGGGCTTTAAATGAAAGGCAATTTCATTTCCAGTCTGGGAACTCCCTTTCCGCCTGCTACTGAGTGTCGCGAACTATTTTCGGCAGTCCAAAGTCGGGGGTGGGAAGCAGAGTATTCCCTTTTATTGGACGGGCCGCTCGTGTCCTACTGGCAATCTTGGAAGGGCGGTAGCACCACTTGGGGGTATTCAGAAATTCAGCGGGATCGATTAAAGCAGCAGATGCGGTGTTTAGATCCTCCCAACTCTCGGCGATTTAATCGGATAGGGAAGATGCGAGGCGAGGAAGGTCTAATTTTGAGTTCTTAATTTCCGAAGAGGGCAGAAAGCAGGAAGAGAATTTTTAGACCACGAAAGAAGGGATGGATTGGGGGCGGCCTTGAGGTTATAAGATTATGTGGATGTAGATAGACAAATGGAATAAGCTTGCATTTTTAAATAAAACATTTTTCGGAAAATATTGTAGGACCATTCCAGTGTTGCTGTCTTAAAAATGGATGATTAAATTTCCCCACAATATAATTGTTGTGGTGTGCATTGATTGCAAGTTTGTACGATTTTGAGAGGTAAACTCAACGTGTCTAGGAAGAGTTTAAATAAATGAACCTAAAATCCGTGAAATCGCGGTCTTCCCACGTTACACCTAGGGATTGCAATACCGGACCAAAATTTCAATACCGGTATTCGGTATTTTTTAGATCTTAATACCGGGATACCGGTTTTAATACCGGTATTAGAAATTTTAGATAAAGAAAGAAAACAAGGCGTTTCTTTATTTTATTTGTCAGTTTTATAAGAAAGTGTAAATATCACAAAAAATAATATGTAACTTATAAATTATAACAGTATATAAAGAATTACAAAAAAGTAAAGGAACAACTTATTTATTTAATTCACAAAAAATTGTAAATATCACTATTCAGTTTGTGGTACTTATACAAATTTTTGAAATGTGATCTTAAAAAACATAATGCATCGATTGTACTGTCATTAAGCCTGAAAAGTAGTTTTGTGCAAAAATTACTAGCTGTCGAAGACGCTCTTTCGGCATCTACGATAGTTAGTGGTACTGTTAGCAATGCGCGATATACTCTTTCCAAGTATTTACCTCTAAATCCCTCATCTTCAAATAAATCGATTTCTTATCGGATGGTTTTGGATATAGCTGATTTCTGTATTGTATTTTGGTTCGTTGAAATTTTCTTATTTATCGCCAATTCTAATTTTTGTTCAAGAGACAATTCCTTTTCACTATCGACATTAGTGTCATCATAATCTTCGATAACTGAACAGAATTCTTTTGAATGTGGATAGGTTTATGGGTAAAAAAATTTAAGAAAATTTACTATAAACTTAATCAGATTTGAATTGGTTATTTTCTTTTCTTCTTTTCCATTTTCATTTTTAAAATCATTATAATTATGTAAATACCATAAGACATTTTCTATTTCGGTATGCCTTTCTTCTGTGCGATTTTTCAATGTAATATATAATTCTTCAGATAGTGATGTGTGCTGTTCTTTCATGATTGCAACATGAATTCTATTGTTGCATTAGCTGTTAATAAATTAAAATCTCTCCGACATAATGCCTCAATAGTCAGTTTTATTGGAAGTCGAGCTGATATAGTCCTGGATATAATGTCGAATTTACTATTTGAAAAATTAATTTACAGGTTTAAGTCGATTATTGCTTTTTGGATTGGATTTCTACATTTCAAAAATCGTTCCATCATTAGGAGTAAATTGTTCCAACGTGTCTTAGAATCTATTATTAGTTAGTATATATTTTTGTAATATGGCATTTTTTGTAGGGGAAAGTTTAAATATCTTAACAATTTTTCGAACTTTATAAATTATAGGAAGCAATTCTTGATGGGTTAATATTTCATTCTCATTCGCAATATCTTCTTCCACAATTTCATTGTCATTATCTTCATTGTCAATATCACTCTCTTTCTGTCTTCAGTGGCCGAAGTTTCTATATCCACAGTGTTTGGATTCTTCTGTTCTTTATTTTTTTGGTATAATACATCTATTACTCCTAATTGAATTCCATGAGCATAGCGCAATTGCTGATTTGCACCAATCAACTTTCCAACTTTTTTCATAACTGTTGCTCCGTTATGGATACAATATCTTCTTTCAGGGATAATCCATGTTTCGCTAATTTAGATTTAAGCAATTAAGCCATTCATTAGTTAATTAATTTCGCCCGTTAGGGAAACATAAAAACAAAAACTTATACTATTTTGTTATGTTGGTTATCGCTGAACATATAGTGGAGGCAATTTAAAAAATTTCTAATAAATACCGAAAAACCGGTATTTAAATTTGCGAATACCGGTATTACAAAATTGTACAAATGGCTCAAAATACCGGTATTCGGTATCCCGGTATACCGGTATTGCAATCCCTAGTTACACCATATTCATAAAAAGTAGATAAAATGACATGTGTAGAGATTCATCAGAATCAAATATTTGTCTTGTCATTATTAAACACAGTTTTTAAGCAATCGAGTGATGGTGTGATCTTGTTTTTTTACATAACAAAATTCATTTACTAAACTGCATTTAATCTGAAACATATGGGGTAAGATGAAAGATCTGGCAGCCGTATGCAATTTGCGTACGCAGAACTATACAAAATAGACATCATTAAGAGAATCTTATAGGTAGGTGATTCTTTATCGGCAAAGGATCTCAATAATGGTATTTTGCTTCCTCGGGAATGAGGAAACCGCTTATTCCCTATTCTAGCGATGGCTTCACACCTTGCTATGGACTTCATAAAATGAAACAATTCATAAATATTTAATATCATCAATTTAAAAATTACGTATTCAAAACGAATCTTCTTACCACATCTTCCCTAAAAATAATGCATATGTTAAATTGAACAGTTTCAAACAGTAGAAAATCTAGAATTTTTAAAATTCTCTACGACAGGTAACGTAAAAATGCTCCACAAATCGTAATATTCGAAGCAATTTAAAAGTTTTCTAACCAGGAGTTAAATGAAGTGCAAAAGTAGTGACATATTAATATTCAAAAACTCAGTAGCATAGTAACATCTTAAAGTAGATGTTAAATATCCAAGTTGCTATAAAATGATACAATATTTAAAGAAACTTATAATCTGGAATACAAAATATTTCATTTGGAGTTTACCCACTAAATTTTTTTTAAAATAGAGATTTTTTTGAATATTAGTCACTTAATTGCTTCCACTATTTGTTAAATTCACTGTTTTGAAAATCTAAATGTAATTATGCTGTGTTTTTATAGTTCATTAAAAATAATAAATCCCTCAAAAATTTGTAAATCAATAAATGAAAATGTTGCTTCACAAAATACTTTTCTAACATCTCATAAACGCATTTACAATGAATACATATCACAGAAATATAATTGCTCATTCTAAAAATAAATATTTTTTTCAGCAAAAACGAGACAGAATTCCAGGAAAGGATGGAAGAAAGGAATTGTAGGAAAAAGTCATTCAAATCATTTTAATAAAATTGTAACGAATTAAAAAAGAAAAGACAAGTTTGTTTGAAAATGAACAGAAACGGAGAATGAAGAACCTTCATGTGTTTTGAAAGCACCCACAAGTAACTTCAATAGCAATTTTATCTTCGAAAAAATTATTTGATATTAAAATAATACAGTATTATGTTTTTTTGTCATCATCCTTTTTTCTCGACTAAAACAAAACCCTACAGCGATATATATATATATATATATATATATATATATATATATATATATATATATATACCAACAAGACGTTTTATCTACTATTAGCATAGAATTTTCAATTTATGTAAAAACAATGTTTGTTTAAAAATTGATGTTAAAAGAAACAAACTTGATCCATCTATGATGAAATATACTGGAAACTGAAATGAAATAGGAATTTGCGCAATTAATTGAAAGTTGAAAGGTGAGTTTTTTTTTTATTAATTGTACCCCCATACATTATTCCTGTTGTTAGGCAAAGTTAATATTTTAAATCATGCTGAGGAAAAAAAATCTTGTCAATGCGGTTGAGAGACATTGCTTCAAAACTACTCTTTTTCAAGAGTCTAAGAAATCAAATAACATTTTTAGAGAAAGACTCGAAAATGAAAAACGAATTCAAGATGACTGCATTTCAATATCTAATAAATAATATGTAAGAGATAGTGTAGATTGTAAATAGTTCGTCAAATTATCTGTTATTTTCTAAACTCACTTTTTGAATAATTTGAATTTCACCCCACAACAATTTTTCGACAATTTTTTGGTATGTATGAGGTATTCACCCATATGTTTTATTAAAATATTAACTGCAAGAAAATTCCAAATGGTTTTTTTGTAGTGTTACTTTATATTACTTTTTTTATACCGTTCGAAGACTAATAGATTATAAAATGATTGTAAAATAAACTGAACTAACGGCAAATGTTTGGAATATTATTCATCAAATCAAATACAGGGTGTTTATAAAGTCCCGGACCCATTTTGATGTTTAATAACTCATAAAATAATAAAGATAGATTTAAATTAATAACATAAATGGTTAAATAGACTCAAAAAGTTTCATGACCCTTGTCAATGAACTTCCACGTGTGCCCCTCCGTCGCACGGAGAATATCAAGTCGATAGTCAATTTCACGCCAGGTAGCGACAAGCATGTCGGCATCCACAGAGCCATTTGCGCACTTTATGGCGATTAACAATGCCAGAAACATGAAAGGATGCTTCATCGGAGAACATTATGCTCTTCAGAAAATCAGCAGCATCTTCTATCCTTCTTAGCATATCTGTTGCAAAGGCCATCCTCCTAGGTCTATCGTTCGGTTCCAAAACTTGAACAATTTGAACTTTGTATGCATGCAGTCTTAATTTTTTCTTAATAACCTTGTACACCGTCGAAATTGGCATATCCAATTCTGTTGCCGCTGATCTCACAGATATTCTAGGATTGTGTAAAAATGTCTCTCTGACACGCTCAACATCAAAATCACTTGTACAAGGACGTCTGGAACGTTTCTTATCTTCGATACTTCCAATTTTTAGAAAATTCTTTTTCCACCGCAAGGTGCTGTTTTTGGATGGAGGATCTTTTTGGTAAATTCTTCTGAAATTTCTCTGTGCTTGCACTATCGATTTCATTTCTATGAACCACCATAAAATCTGTGCTTTCTCTTGTGGTGTATGCATTCTCCTTAATATCCGCTCGAATAAAACATCACATACAAAAGTACTACATTGCATCAAAAGTAAACATAACATTGCAATAGGTGACAAAAACAAAAGAGAGAAAAATGCAATTAATAAGCAGACAATATTTAGAAAAGTACAGATATTTAGACTGGAAAATGAAATTATCTGAAATTAACCACACGCGCAAACGATATTTACAAAAGTAAAAATATTCAAACCTGAAAAGGAAAATATATGAGTTATTCCATCAATAAATGTCATAAGTGTGTTCATATCTTTATTATTTTATGAGTTATTAAACATCAAAATGGGTCCGGGACTTTATAAACACCCTGTAATATAGGATTTTTTTTAAAAATTATGGTATTATAATTTAATGTAAAGTTAGAATCTGTATATATAACTTTTACACAATAACAAAAGACCGAAAATGGACTTGCTGTCAAACAAATCATAAATAAATTTAGGGACAGACATTTATGAATATCTTTTTAAAAATAAATCATTGTCCTGCCAATTGAATGAAGTCAACGTGAGTGGTTTCCTGACTAACGCAACCGTCCATGTTTTCTTACAATGTCTTGCGACGTCCATGCTTTTGTTTCAAGGAAGATGAATTATGGATTCTCGAGATGACTTTCGTTTGATGCGTTTGGAGTGCACACAAATAATTACAATAAAGTAACAATTTTAAGAGTATGCAATTGTAAATGCTCCAAACAATAGGAAATTATTTTAGTTTGATAAAAATACAGTTTTAAAATAACATTTTTTTTTAATTTTTAGCATTTTTAATAGTTATTAATTACTAATCGAATTTACTAGCAAATTCTATCATATGAAATCAAGAATTATTTTAAATGAATCGGTTCTTTAATATTTAACTTTTGAAAATGTAAAAAAAAATATTGAATTGCTGTTGCAACACACATCTATATAAATTTTCCAAATCAAGTAAATCATAAAGTGAATAAAAAAAATTGCTTTAAAAATCTATCTTTACTAAAATGTAAGGAAACTAAATAAACGCAAATAAAAAAAAGGAGCTCTCGATACTTGACCAAAAATATTAACATTAACAAACATAAATACTGACCTTGTTCAAGCAAAGATATTTGAATTATTTTTTATTTTGAATGTTATATTAATCATTGTGAAAGAGGTCTTAATTTCTTTAATTATTTTTCTCTATCTGTCCATGTCTTATTTGCTTCATTTTAAATCTAAATCGGGTTCTATGCCTTATTAACCGGAAAATAAAATGACAAGTTCTGCATTAATTATGCACCTCAAAATATTCAATAGTAAGTTTTAAATTCTGCCTCTTTCCATTTAGTAATACGGCTATTTGTATTCTTTAAAGAGTGGGTAGAAATAAAGATATTCCATTGGGAGAACCGTTTCAAACAGTTGATTCGTAAAGAATATTAGCCGGATACCTCAAGAGGAAACATGCCATTCATTCTGCCTTGAGAGTTGCTTGAAATTTTCCGAGTTATGTTTCCGTTATCACATATTGTCAAAACTTTATCGAAAGATCGTTTGTATTCTGATTTAAACTGAATTAAGATATGTCGCAGAGATGGGGGATTCTGATCTGTTTTGTTTCGAGTGGAGGAAATCTAAAACGATTGTGACGTTGGACCATTAAGGTGATTATTATTAAAATAGTCTATAAATATTCAATTCAGAGCATATTCCTCTCATGTTCTCATTAATTCGATTATTACTTGGTTTCCGGAAATGGTCGCACGATGCAAATTCTCTTAAAATATTTAGGATCATCAGCGTGCTTAGGCACTGGATTTCAATTAAGAGAAATTATTTATTTACCGCTCAGCGTGGTTAGTAAAGGAAACCAGACTGTATATTTATAATAGCAACAAATAAATGCCGCAGATCCAATCCGACCAATATTATGAAAAACAAGTGAACTCAATGAATGAAATCTAAATTTAAATACTTAGTAACCAAGAGAAAATATCCATATTGTAGATATAATATTTATGATGTATTTAATACAATACTGCATGGATGTAAACTTTTGAGTTTGCATTTGCAGATCAGTAATAGAATAAATTCTAATGCTCGTTTTCATCATAACTGAATTCTACTTTTTTTTTATAATATACTTTATTTTTAAAACTTTGTATGACGTCTTTAAATTTTGATATATGATATCTTTTACACTGCTGTTATTATGTCATTTTCTGTTAATAAAAGAATTCTTGAAATCAAATTTTATTAGCGAATAAACAGAAAACAATAAATTACTAGAAATGAATCAAGAGTAGTATTATGAAGCATTTGCACTCATCACTTTGTCAGATGGAAGACTTCTTGGCAGTTCCAACATGTTGGGGTGTGAGGAGAAAAAAAAGATAAAATGTTGAAAAGTATTTTCCGAGTTAAGATATCATCGACAAAAATATTCGATAGCAAAACAAGGCGATAGTTGTATCATTTGGTGGGTGAGAGGCCTCAAACTCCTTCAATTTGTATTCTAGACATGTGAGAGGGTCATTCTAGACATGTGAGATCTAGCATTATTTTGTCGGAGGAAAACTGTCCCTCGACGCAAGGTGTTTCCTTTTTAAAGCAAATTAGATGTTGCCTGAGTGTTCTCAATAAACTGTAGAGTAAAGTAAATAACTGAGTCAAACCCCTAAACCCTGATCAAACGAATGTATTTCAAATCTATGTTGCCTTGTAACTGGTACAGTCAACATTCAACGGCTATTTTCGATATTTGGCGTTTCGTATGTATACTCAGTTTTCATTACCATCACTATTCGGCGGCTTCTTTATGAAATTAATTTAAAAAGAATATTTCTAGATTGTCTACATGTTTTTGACTTTTATTGCAATGTTAAAAGTATAACGTCCTTGAAAAAATTAGGATTTCCTGCAAGTTTTCTCATATTAGCGCTCCAAATCCTTCTTTTAAAGTTTATTGCTACTTTAAATTACGCGTTTATTACGCTAATTTCACATCTATAAAGATTTAATGACATACTTATTTTAATTATATATTTTTAACTAAGAATTCGGCATTATACTTTAAATTTATTTTGTGCTTTAATAGTTTATACAGCCTAAGTTACTTTATGTGCATGTTTATCATGTCATGCAAAAAGCATACAATTATTCAAACATATATTCCATTCATAGTTTATAGATGCTAAAAATTTTTGAATGTATATATTTTAATATGCTTTAATATTTTAATATGCTAAGAAGTAATTATTGAAACATTTCAATTCATTTTCATTTTAAGGTTTCTAATTAACTTAATAATAACTTGTAATTTTAATTTTAATTATGTTGAAAACTATAATGGAAAGACATTTTTAGTCGAGACTTTCTTATTGCATGAGAACTATTCAATTCTTACGGGTTTTTCCTTTGTATAAATGCTAAGTTACTTGGTATATGAAATATTGCTATTAAATTAATTAGCCAATTATTTAATAGTATCGATAATTAATCGATTAGCTTATTATTTAAGTGAATAATAATTGAGAATAAATAGTTAACATTATACATATTAAAATATGTGCATACAAAAGTAGTTTTAGTGTCAATATACTATTAAAAATATTTTCAAATAATTATATTTCTTTTGCTTAGTAAAACACTCAAAATTACCTATATCTATGAAAATACAAATTTTACATGAAACTGAGCAAATATAAAGTGAAATGTTTGGCAGGATGTATCTTAAGAATAAGTAAATCACAAAATTCAAATAAAGAATTGAGTTAAAATGCTTGAATAATCAGAATTTTTTATTCATATGCACACCAAAAGAAACTTATAGCAAATTATGAAACATGTATTTCGTAGCACCGCATCTCACCTGTGAAGAGAAGCACAAATGATGAGGCATGCTTCTTAGGTAAAAGTGATTTAATTTGTGGTAAAAAAAAAACAGAAATGAATATGAGAGAAGAAATATGCGTTTATATTGAAAGCTCCATCGCAATAGAGAAAAAGCTACAGGAGCACGAATCACAGAAATCATAGCTGAGTAGGTTTTGATATGTCTAACAGCTGAACCAACTCCGAAACTGGGCTAAAGAATTATTATATGATGAAGTGGGAGATAGAATTTTCTGGAAATTTCCCTGATTCTCAAAAACCAACTTCACTCCGTTACGAGACCTTACAGTTCCTAAATAAACAATTAACATCCTATTTGATTTCCAACTCACCGCAACAATATGCTTGAATACTAATTCTCTGTGAGTGTAAATTTTGTTATGCACACATTTGAAATTCTCACATGCTTTATAAAGATATGTGTATCAATGCAAAAATGGATCATTGTTGAGAATTTATTTTCTTAGTGATCTCATGCTTTTAAAATATCAATCAACGATCTATTGAAATCTATTCTGCCCTTTTCTGGAGAAACGCCCGCCTCAGACACAGATACGCCGAAGTGCAAAAGCACCAAAATCTACTTCCCATAATATAAGATTATTTATAATTTTTTTCAGCAATATTAGAAAAATGATGCGCATCAAGATAGGCGTTAAAAGAGACGATGGAATGGTTCTGCATGTGATGGAGTTCGATTTAGATATTTATATTTCTTCCATGGTATGTGGCAGTTATTGAATGGTAACAAGTTCATAGTTTAGGAAAAACTTACTTTGTGTTCGTGCATTTTGTCATTCACAGATAATGACAATTATTCAAACGTATTAAATTAATAAAAACTGAGTTTTTCTTCATGAGGGCACGCCATTTGTTAAGAAATAGTCATTATTCTAGCAGAACAGTCATTATTCTAACAATACGATTCAAATGTTTAAGTGTTTATATATGACGATTTACTTGCATATGTATTCTGAAAGTTAAATAACTATTAGCTGATTCATTTGATAAAATTTTATTTCAAATTATTTAATAAGTAAGTAAAAAAACAACTTTTCCCCTCGTTTAAGAAACTTTCTATTAAAATTATTTAACAGTTAAAAAGAAGAGATAAACTCAAACGTCACTCTATGTTGAAGCATTCAGTCAAGTGACATTTCATCACGGAAGATGTGAATAATACATTTTCGATACTAACGAGTCTCTAAGTGTTTTTGATTGAGGAAATTAAGACTGATTTCTTCAGCTTTTTTTTTTTTTTTTTTTGCAATAATTATTTCTACCTTGTTAAAATATTTAACAGATAAAATTATATATTTGTTAAATGTTAGTTGTATTTATTATATTTGTGCGTTGAGTTGGGGACTTACTTTGCCATAGGTGGCTATTTAATTAAAAAAAATCAACTTGAAGCAAAATTTTCTCATTTGGATCGATCACTTCTGAAAATTCTACCACATAGTAAACGATTTTCACCCCATTTTAAAATGTAAAAGATTGTCTTTATGAAAACCTTCATTTTTCTTGTACATGCTTTATTAATAGTTATCAAATTTTTTCCCGAAACTTTGAAATTTTTTTATAAATATTTCATACTGTTATCGGAAATCCGTTTAATGAGGGTGAGGTAAAAAATAACAAGCTTCACAACGAATAGCGATGCTTTGCTCTACAAGAAAGCATAAAAACGCAGCCATAGTGTACAGGAAAACATTCTTGCAAAAAAACGACAACATATCAGCAGCAAATTGTTGTTCAAGAACCGCAATACGAAGCGCTCAGGGAGAATGAACTCCTTGATCAACACTCCAAGCAGAGAATTTTTTGAACTACTCGCTTTAATTCTGTCTCATGTGATTTTATATTTGTCACAGAAGGTCACGGAAACTTTTAGAAGGATCCTGTAAATAGACTCCTAATCAGAGCATCGTACAAATTCCAGTAGTTTCGAGACCTTCTGTTTATTTGACCAAAGTCGCTAAATGGCCAGGTGACCATTCATGGTTCATTAGATGGTTGCAAACTCTCTTTCGCACCATGAGACAAAGTGCACAAGAATGCAAGAGTGCAGATTCGAAACAATGTTATCGTGTTACTTCCTCTATGCTATCATATCGTATTGAACTATTCGTATTACAGTCGTTGTGAAATTGAAACTTTTATCATTATTTCTACAATATATTTCATTTTGAGTCACGCTTCAAATCTATCAAATTTGCATTTGGATATATTCACATGATAAATGCAAATGGCACACAACCCATTTCATCTTAGTCAGTAGGCGATTTTGTATGAGGAATAAGAAAATAAAGCTACGACACTGCACAGAACAACTTAAAATGTAATGTTAGATAAAGCAGCTTCATCTGAGTTTTATGCTTTCACCTCCACACTCGATCAGACTCCGCAAGAGTTTCATGTATACAATCATCAGAACAAAGCCACAAAGCTAAAGATACTAAAATAACGCTACTAAAATTTTGATCACAATTTGAAAATACTTTATTAATAAGAACCATGTCAGACTATATGTAGGAGATTAAATGAAACGTAATCAGTATTCACAACGAACAAAATAGTCATCAACGGTGACTGAAAAGTGAAATGGCATTGACTATTTTAATAATTATTAAACTCCTTATTATTGTAGTACTGAATTTATGTTTATTAATTTCATATTTTAAAGCAATAAGATGGTTCATTTGCGACAGAACTTTTTTATATAAACGTTATCAAATAACTAGTTTAATACTGGTTTACAATTTAAGTATATAAGTAATTGCACAGACGTAGAAATTCCTTTTTTTTTTGTAAAAAAATACGTAAATAATTTCTTAATTCATTAGTTTATAATGCCGAAAAACTAAAACTATTAAACTTTGACTAAATTAAATTCTCGTTTTTTTTTTTCACTTGATATCTGAATTTTTATGATTTTACTATTAATATTGATTTTACTTATTGTTATAAGTTATGATAACTCCTCGTCCAACTGTTCAATTTGCTATTTTTTTAAATTCAAAATCCATTATTTATATTGAAAAGAACGAAAATATGCAAAATTGAACTTACTGGATTTTGAATTGATATTCTTAGATACAACAATAATACAACACACAGCAGTAACTACAAAATGTTTCTGAATAAATTTTGAAGGTTTTTTTTTTTTTTTTTTTTTACAAGCTGTGGAACAAATGGTAATGATTTTTATGTAAATTTTTATTGTTTTATTTTTGCCAAGAATTGTTTGTACATATAATATTAAAAATATTTTAGGCTTGCAAAAGTTCTTGAGAAACCGGAATATAAAATCGAATATTGCGATTTCCTTGCAGTGGTTACAATCCAGCAATGCTTATATATTTGTTATAACAGGAAACATCCATTCTCTTATTATTATTGATTCGAAATTTATTTGCTCTCCATCTAGCGCAGACTATAATATTTCACCATTAACTGCATTCTTTGATGCAGTGTTTTGGCGAATGCACTGAAATATGAGAATAATCCATTCCATAACTTCAAATTTCTTTCAAATAAAGAAGTCAACGATCACACAGAGTTTTCATCAAAATCTTTTCCAGTGAATCTGTTTCATCTAAAATCATTTCACTACATCTATCGACTTTCCCAAATTAATTCCACTAATTCTATTTCATCCAAATCTCTTCCAATAAATCATTAAGCAAGTCCTAAATTCATTTTCATCATAGTTTATACCTCATTCTCCTTGATGAAGAAACCACCACATTCCAACACATTATCTTCAGGCCCAAGATATGGAGTATTAAAGTGTCGTCCATCTTCGGGTCCTGCCCCGTACCAAAACCCCATTTTATGGGAGCAACAAAATGCAGCAGAGTTGGGAAACGCGGTCGTCACGCACAGCTTTCCCTCATTAATCTCTGTCGGGAGCCGGACCCTTCGGTAAGCAAAAAGGACTTCCCTTAATCGGCTGTTGAAATTGAATGCTACCGAGGGTGGGCTCACTATCTGCCGCAGAATCGGTCGGTTTCGTGAATGAAAAAGATGGATTTGACGTTTTTTTTTTTTGTTTTTTTTTTTTTCTCACCAAGGAATAAAAGGTGTTTCCTGAATAATAGATGAAAGATACTTGTTTGGCAAGAACTGGAGATGGTTTATTAATGAGGTTCCATTTTTCATGGTAAATATTATATTGGTTCAGAGGTTAGAGGGAACAGAGTTATGCATATCAATATATAATATATTTCACTGTACATTTTAAACAGTTTACAAGCAAAAAAAAGGATATATAAATATAGGTATCTGAGCAAGCCTAGCTGTTGAGCACAGGAAATCCCTTTCTCCCGGACATCAATAAAAATTATAATATGCATGCTATTAATAAATATAACTAAAATAAGTAAAACGTGTTATTTTATTAGAAACCTTCTTAATTTATAAATGAAAGAAAACGCGATATATCAAAATATAAGTATGAAAACGAAACAACAATAAATATTTGTTCAATTGGAAATTATTCGAAATGAAGAAACATTTCAGGTCGTATTGCCATTTATGGATGATTAACATTTCTATAAAAGACTATCTTTTTATGGCATGCTGACTTTCATTTATAAATTTTAAATGCGAAAATGAAATATCAGAAAAAAAATCAGTTACATTAAAAAAAGTTTGAGGAATGCCGAAACAAATCAATCGTTAGTTTAAATACAATCGCATTAACGTGTTAACGCATTTGTATTTAAAAGAGTCCAGGATCAAGCGTTTCATAGAAACGTAACAGATACTGACTGATTTTTTTTTTATTCAAAGAGTTTTTTTTCTTAAAACCTTCATATTGTTGCAAAAAGTTGCATAAATGAAAACTTGTAACTTCATAAATGTATGCAGAAACATTTCAATGCTTCTCAACATTCACATTAAAATACCTTAAGACAATGAATGCGAATATATCGCTTGTCGTCGATTCTCCTTTGCTTCATGGCAGTTTTAAGATTTATATTATATATTTTATGATGATTAAATG